>NC_090189.1:32968388-33644638 GCF_024679245.1 Pseudorasbora parva
ACTAACGAACTAACTAACTAACTAACTAACTAACTAACTAACTAACTAACTAACTAAAGATTTAAAAGAAATTCAAAAATATTTAATATTTCTTTGCAAATTTTTTTTTGCTTGATTATTTTTAATTTATTAAATGTTTTACATTTTACCTTTTGTTTTACATGTTATCTTACACATTGCAAAAAAATTCAAATAATATCCAAACAAACAAACATGTTAGAAACTATTTTTTTTTAAATAATTTTCTCTGTTATTTTTTAAATAATTAATTGTATTTTTATATTTTAAATGCCATATAAATGTCTTGATACAAAGACATCAGTTTTCATGACTTCAAATGTTCCATATTGTTATTGTAACAACTATTTGTTTTAATCAATTTAATAGAGGAGCAAATGCATCATTACTAAATTACAAATCAAAAAAAATGGCAAATGGTCGAAAAGGCAACCATATTAAGTAATATTAAACCATATTAAATAAAGCATAAATCCCGCTCAGCTGTTTGTGTCACTTCAACGTAAAAAGAAAATCACAGTATATCATAATAGAAAATGTACATTTATACAGGCAGTATTTTATCATGTATGTGACCTTACATGTTTTCTGGTGTGTAAGGAATGACAAACAGAGGTGAAGCCGGGAAGGAGAGAGACAGCACCAAGAGCCCCGGGGACCGGCTGCTGGTAATGGCTTTTGACGCTCACTTCTTCCGTAATTTGCCGATTAATGGGTGACAGATGTGCATAATGCTTCTGTGCGTGGAGCCAGCCAGGAGAGGATGGACCGGGAGTGCTCATGGGATGAGATAATGCCTATGAGAGGAAAAAGAGTTAGGGCCCTCTATCACCCTCTCTCGCCCCTTTTCTCCCATCGACGCTGCCCTGGTGTGATTTCCAACAGATGTTCAGCACAGAGAGAGTCGCTTGCCAGTAAGTTCAGCATCCTGAGAAATCTTTGGATCGGAGTTTTAGACTTGGAAAAGTTTGAGACGTGGTGTCAACTTGAAATGATCTGTAAATATCTCTCTTTATTGTGATGGTCCTTCAACAGACATCCTATCTATCTATCCTACTGACAAAGTAACTTTGTAACTACATGTCAACTTATTGAATAAACACAAACCCTCATGAAATAAACCCTCCAATCTCACTCCCAAGGCCTACATATAGGCTAAGGCTGTCAAAGTGTTAACGTATGCAATACAATTTTTAATGTAAAGAGTTTTAAAATGGGATGTGTGTCAGATCTGCGTCATGTACATCAGGTCTTAAAGTGACAGTAGCCTAATATACCCGATTCTGTCTGTCAATAATATTAATCAATATTAATGTTAACCAAATATTAAAAGAAAAAGAGAAAATCTCTCACTGCCATTGACTGAATAACTTTTGTAGCCTTAATAAAAATGAATTTATATTTAAATTATAATTTATGACTTGAAATTAAGTGTGAAATGTTTGATAAGTACACACGCACGCACGCACGCACGCACGCACGCACACACACACACACACACACACACACACACACACACACACAAATATATGCTGAAATATAAATAAAAATGTATATACAGTTGGGAAAAAAGTATATAGTCAGCCACCAATTGTGCAAGTTCTCCCATTGAAAAAGATGAGAGAGGCTGGTAATTTTCATCATAGGTACACTTCAACAATGAAAGATAGAGAAAAAAAATCCAGAAAAACACATTGTCTGATTTTTATAACCACAAATAGGCCTCAGTTAAGCCATTTTGAGAACTTTGCAAGCATTGAGGCAGAGAGAGAGAGAGAGAGAGAGAGAGAGAGAGAGAGAGAGAGAGAGAGAGAGAGAGAGAGAGAGAGGGAGAGATGGTCAAAGAGGCTATATACGTGCATCAATGTTAATTTGATAACTGTTGTTATCAGTTGCTGTTTTTCGCATGCATATGACACATTTTATGGCGTATATATGACACGCTCTTGGGTAGGATTAGGGTGGTGGGGTGGGGGGTTCGTACATATAATACGCCATAAAATGCGTATCATATGCACGCAAAAAACAGCGTAGCATAGGCACGCCAAAATGAGTTTTGGCGTATACATTCCACGACATTGCACACTTGTACTATTTATACACATTTCCGTGAGATCCGCCTGGTCATAAGGACATTCAGATTGGAATACAGCAACTCTCCATTCCTGACTGAATCTACAGTTTTTACAGTACTGTACCGTTTCACATTATTGCATTGCAAGTTGGCTAGTGCTCATATTGTAACAATTTTTATTTTATTTTTGCATAACATACGGCACTGTACCATTAAGATTGTATTGTAGGCTAGTGTGAAGTATAGTACTGTGATGCACAGTATTATGTCATTTGTAACAGTATTTTCTTTTTCGGTTGTTGTGAAAACCTTTGTCGGAAAAAAAGAACAGAAACTGTAAGTGTTGCATTGCTTCGCAGAATGCTAACTGATGAACTGAATAAAAACAGTGAAAATTAAAGACTACAGTGTTTTATATAAAGTAGACTAGTGTGTTCCCCCTGATCTGAAAGTGTATTTATATGATGCAAGTGTGTATCATTTTGTCATCAGAGTTACATTTTTACAAAGGAATGTTAGGTTTTGATTGCAGAGTTAAGGTTTTGATAGTAGAGCTTAAATTTGACACAGATGTGAATGGTATATATGTCATGTTTACTTGTGTCATGATTACTGGGTAGAGTTTTGGCACAATGAGCGAAGTTTTGCCAAATGTGTTCAAGCAATGGGCAAAAACTGTAATGGCACCTGTTTGAACTCATTATCAGTATAAAAGACACCTGTCCACAGCCTCAAACAGTCAAACTCCAAACTCCACTATGGCCAAGACCATAGAGCTGTCAAAGGACACAATCAACAAAATTGTAGACCTGCACCAGGCTGGGAAGATTGGATGTGCTACAGGTAAGCAGGTCGGTGTGAATAAATAAACTGTGGGAGCAATTATTAGAAAATGAAAGACATACAAGACCACTGATAATCTGGGGCTCTGCAAAAGATCACACTCCATGGTGTCAAAATGATCCCATGCAAAAATCCCAGCAAAAATCCCAAAACCATACGGGGACCTAATGAATGACACTGCAGAGAGCTGGGACCAAAGTAACAAAGGCTACCATGAGTAACACACTACACCACCAGGGACTCAAATCCTGCAGTGCCAGACGTGTCCCCCTGCTTAAGCCAGTACATTTCTGAGTCCATCTGAAGTTTTCGAGAGAGCATTTGGATGATCCAGAAGAGGATTGGGAGAATGCCATATGGTTAGGTGAAACCAAAATATAACTTTTTAGTAAAAACTCAACTTGTCGTGTTTGGAGGAGAAATAATGCTGAGTTGCACAATACATACTTTTTTGCATGGGGGTGGAAACATCATGATTTGGGGCTGTTTTTCCGCGAAGAACCAGGACAACTAAACCATGTAAATGAATGGGGCCATGTATCTTGAGATTTTGAGTAAAAACCTCCTTCCATCAGCAAGGGCATTGAAGATGAAACGTGGCTGGGTCTTTCAGCATGACAATGATCCCAAACACATCGCCCGGGCAACGAAGGAGTAAGAAGCATTTCAAGGTCCTGGAGTGACCTTGCCAGTCTCTAGATTTCATCCCCATAGAATCTTAGGAGGGATTTGAAAATCTGTTTTGCCCAGCAACAGCCCCAAAACATCACTGCTCTAGAGGAGATCTGCATGGAGGAATGGACCAAACTACCAGCAACAGTGTGTAAAAACCTTGTGGTGACTTGACCTCTGTCACTGCCAACAAAGGATATATTACAAAGTATAGAGATGAACTTTTGTTATTAACCAAATACTTATTTTCCACCATAATTAGCAAATAAATTCTTTAAAAATCTGACAATGTGATATTCTGGATTTTTTTCCCCTTCTCATTCTGTCTCTTATAGTTGAAGTGTACCTATGATGAAAATTACAGGCCTCTCTCATCTTTTTAAGTGGGAGAACTTTCACAATTGGTGGCTGACTAAGTAATATTTTGCCCCATTGTATATATTAGTGCTGTCAATAAATACCATTACTGTATATATTCCAGAAGGAAACACAATGCACACGAGCCATGGAGTGAAAACTTTTCAACAGGATAACTTTTTCTCATTTTGTTTAAATAGAAACAAATGAATTAGGACTGCCCTAAAGAAGCAACAGAAGATAGTTGCATGTTTCCTGGAAGACAAATTAAGGACAATTTACCTGGATCTTCAAATTCAAACCTTTTTCTTTTAACTTAATGCATTATGTTTCCTTCTGGAGTTTCAATGAATGTTTGAGTCCCTCAACTGTCCTGAGTGTGAAAAGATCAAATCATACAGTCACTGCTGGAGAGGAATCAAATAGGCAAAAGATCCTGGAAAACTGAAGGATTTGCAGGACCTGGATGATTTTTCTAAAGAATATTGGGCAGTTTAAATGCTCAGGACAAACAAGAGACTCAAGAACAAGCATTACAAAACAAAAAACAAACAAACAAAAAACAGCTGTGGATCATCCAGAGAATGACACAGTATTGAGAATCAAGGGTTCATTAAAACTTTGAAAGAAGGAAATTTGATAAAAGCAGCTGTTTTTTATTTATTTTTTTTGACTATATTTAAAGATATTTTATGTTAAATTTATTATTCAGGACAGTACTAAAATTAAAAAGTAAACTTTTTAACAAGATTGTACATATAAAAAGAGCTCCTAAATTGACAATGCAATTTGAGTGCTAACAATTTAAAATACTAACATGTTTTTCAAGCACTCTAATTTTACAACACAGCGTGTGTGTGTGTGTGTGTGTGTGTGTGTGTGTGTGTGCGTGCGTGCTGAATGCCGAGTGGATTTCCTGCAGCAAGTTGCAGGGCTCCGGATCTGAGGGCAGCGTGCCCCCACTAATCCCCCCTTCCTGTTTTGTGTAAATGCAGCACCGCAGAGGAAGAGCGGGATTTATTTGATAATTAGGCAGATAATACCTTACAGCCAATTACTTGAGATGGGTGGGTTACGGGTGTGTTTGTGAGCGTGCAGGGCTTGTGGAAGGGGTGGTGACATCCGTATCGCTCCGCACTTGTTAATAAACCTTCGCTGATCCAGATTAGTCCTGTTGGCTGTGTGAATCCCTGCATGTGGAAGCCGTGCATCTGACTGAATGCTGTCAAGTAAACAGGCGAGTGTCGGAATCTGGAAGAGTTTGTGGCTTTGCAGTCCTGCCTAAGCAATTTCACCCTGTACTTGCCTCTCCACACACATAAATATGGCCATGGATCAAAGCCTGGCCCACAAAATAGCATCAGTGTGGAGATGCTTCTGTAATGTGGTTTGGAGAACCAGAGGGTATTTTTAAAACTGAGTGACTGCGAGAAATCTTTTGCAGTGAATGAGTTTTTGAGCCCTGTAATATGATCAATTTTCTTACGAAGCTGAACTGGAAAAGAATGGAATGTGCTCTAAAGGAAAAGACTGATTTACTCTGCTAAATTAGTCTGTGAAGGAAGTCCTTTGTTTATTTTCAGCTGTAAATGGGATCTCCTGTCAGCACGACATTTGCCTTGGCCTTCACACTTCTGTTTATTGGTATCTGTGGGCAAAGAATCCCCTGCAAGCCCTCCATACTCTGAAGAACATCCTCATGAGGCTCTGGCTTACTTTGTCTGGATATTTGCAGAGATACAAGGATACATTTGAGACAATGAGCAAATCCTTTGGTCTTTAAGACATCTTAAACACACTTCAAAGTTTCTTGATGTAAAAGCCCGAATTTGATAAACCCTCTTGCAACAGACCTCTATCCTTCAATATAAAAAACCTTCTACACTTTATTTCGATGGTCCACCTTGTATATTCTTTGTAACTTTGCAACTACATGTCAATGAACTATCATTAGAGTATTAGTAGACTGTTAGTAGACTATTAGGTCAGGTGAAGGTTTGGGTTATTAGTAATTAAAGACTGGGAGAGAGTTTGTTTCATTGTGTAATTTCAAAGTTATCTATGGTCAGTAGAGTGTCTGTTGGGGACCATCAAAATGAAGTGCTACCATATATGTATGTCTGCTTATAAACAGTGCAAACATTTTCACAATAAATATTATTTCAAAGCAGCTTTACAGGGAAACACGTTTTAAATGTTTTTGTTTTATTCGTTTTTTTTATTTATTTCAAAATGTATTTATTTTTTATATTTATAATTTATTCATTTATATTTCGATTTTAGCACTTCAACTTGGCAAGGCTAAACGTCTCATTTCCATTTAGTTTAAGTTATTAATCTAATATTTATATTTTATTAATTTCAGCTTTATTTGAATTAATAAAAAAATAAAAAATTTTTTTAGCTTTTGCTAAAGGAACATGCCGATTAAGGGACTTTTGCGTATTCACTGTATCCCCCAGGGTTAGATAAGTCCATACATACCATTTTCATCTCAGTGCGTGTGCCATAACTCTGTCTGATGCACCCACTGCTAGCCTAGCTTAGCACAAAGACTGGAGGTAAAGGGCTCCAGCTAGCCTACTGCTCAATAAGTGAAAAAATAACAGCAACATTTACCTATTTACATGTTGTAATGTGAGATACATTGTGTACTAAGACCGACAGAGAAAATTAAAGGGGTCATATAATGGTACATGCCCTTTTACAAGCTGATTGTATGGAAATATGTGTTGGCAGTGCCTGTGCACAACCATCCTATAATGATAAAAGCCATCAAGTGTTTTTTTAATCTCCTTATATGTTTTCCCCTGTCTCAAATCGAGCTGTTCGACCATGTGACGGCACACACGCCTCTCCCACGACTGTTGATTGACAGCAGAATTTCACCACAGACCCGCCCTGAGTGAGCTCTGTCATCATCACAGTCTGTTATTGTTGATACGCTGGAGCAAAATGGCATCTAAGCTATTGTGGTTTTCTGTTCTTGGGTGTAATAATGAACACAGCTAGCCTAGAAATCTAGACGCACCCTAGCGGCAGCAAATCTAATCTGCCCACGAGTGTCGTCTAGCAAATCTCAATACACGTCTGAGCCTTAAAAAACAAACTCTGGTCGAGCCAGTCACATCGTGTATATAGTCGGTGGGCGGGGCTTAACATAATGACGGCCAAGTTGTGCTTGCGTGCTTCTAGTAAACAAAGAAACTGGCAAATTGGTTTTCCAGACCAAACATCTTGATGTGGGTCTGGCTTGTCAGGCTAGAACACAGCAGTCATTTTGATGTTCCTAAATCCGAACCGCTGAAGACGCAGTGGCTGAGTTTTGTTTTCGCCAATGCTTTTATGTTTGCACGAACCGCAAAGCATTTCTCACCAGACTGCTTTATAACCGAGGGTCAGTATAAAGCAGGTTTTGCTAAGAAGCTGCTCCTGAATAAAGGATCGGTACCAGCTATTTGTGTTCCTGCTGCCCCTCCAGAAGTAAGTGTAGTTTGAAACGCTTCACGATGAATGCGGCTAAAGTGGGTAGGTTAAATTATGTCATGCTTTCTATGTATGACGTTCTCAATATAATTCATAATCCCATGTTTATAATGAACAACGCGTTATGGTTATTGAGTTATTACAAACTGTGTACGCTAGTTTTAAAGTTGATGTGGTAACATTACAATAAGCTTAATTATGTAGATGGTTTATAATGGTATCTGTTACTGTAAAAAAAAAAAAAGAAGTGTTGTAACAATTATAAAAAAATTCATAGATAAAGTTACGGATCACAGACAAACTGAAAAAAGTTTTTGTTGGCATTAGCTGCAACAACAATCTGTCAATGAACTAACCGTAAACACATAGCATTCATATCTCACTACGCTAATGTTACCCTGCTAGTACATAAAGATAGATCAAAGTGACATTACATTAACCGACCATTCAGAAACGTCCTGTTTAGCCTTAATTGTCGAAATTCATTGGAGCTGTTATCTTGTCCCGGGTCCATCTCCGGTTCAAATTGATAGTTGCACAGATGTGTCCTCAGAGACTCATATCGCCATTCTTTTCCCTCTACTGTTGTCAAGGGCAACTCTCAAACCAACCCACAGAACAGAGGGGCGGGGTGAGCAAAGCTCATTAGCATTAAAGACACATGCACTGAAATGGCTTGGTGAAAGCAGAGCTGTTTTTGACCCGGTAAAATTTGTGTTTTCTTACAATACTAATGAGAATTTTTTAAAGGTCCCGTTCTTTGTGATTCCATCTTTCAAACTTTAGTTAGTGTGTAATGTTGCTGTTAGAGCATAAATAATACCTGTAAAATTATAAAGCTAAAAAGTACAATGCCAAGCGAAATATTTTATTTAACAGAAGTTCCCTTTCAAAGCCTACAGCGAACGGCCGGTTTGGACTACAGCAGGAAGTGCAGGGATGTAATGACATCACTAGAACCGTTTATTGACTAACCCTCCGCCCACAAGAACACGCAAAATAGGGGGCGTGGTCTTGTTGCTCTCCCACGTGGAGAAGAGCGAGCTTTCAGCGCTTGCATCTCCCCGTTATGGTAAGAGGCGAGACATTTCCGGGCAAAGTGCGCTAAGCTGCTGTCCAATCACAACACGGGAAGCGCTGGCCCAACCAGAACTCGTTACGTGTTTCTGAAGGAGGGACTTCATAGAACAAGGAAATCATCAGGCCGTTTTTAGGACAGAGGAAACAGCACTGTACAGATAAGTCAATTGTGTGAAAAATACTGTTTTTTTACACGCGAAACATGAACTCATGTTATATTGCACACTGTAAACATAATCAAAGCTTCGAAAGCACGCGAACAATGGGACCTTTAATAAAATATATTACAAAGTTTTAATTTAGACACTAAAGAATCATTACATTAACTTGTACAAAAATGGCATTATATGACCCCTTTAAAAATTGCGATTTTCTAGACAGATGTGACTAGGAACTATACTCTCATTTCTGCGTAATAATACAGGAACTTTGCTGCCGTACCATGGGTGCAGTGGCACAACATTACGCAGCAACTGAAAAAAGTCCCTAAAATTTGGTGTGTTCCTTTAACAATAGCAATACTGGTCTTTAGATAGCAGAATAAAACAAAAACAAAAATTATTCACAATAGCACTTTTTTTTCTGATTTTATAGGTGATTTGACATATAGGTTATTAAAAGCCTGATAAACTGTTTTGGAGATTGTCTTTCCTCATTCAAGAGCTGGGACTCAATGGAGACGCCAAGATGGCCATCAAGTGGACTGACTTGCCTAAAAATTACTTTTATATCGCTCATGTAAACACACTAATAAGTTGAAATGCTGTTTCCACTTCATTAAAGTGCAGGCATTTCCCAATTATGGTCTTAACTTAAAGTGTTACAGTGTGTCATGCCTCAACATTCAGTGTCTGAAAACTGGCTCTTTTACACTTTTATCCACTTCATTGAAGGCTGCCATTTTCCAAAGTCTTGGGCTGGATCCCAGTCTGTGCCCTCGGCATGTGTGTCGCTCCTCAGATAAAGTGTTCGCGTGGAAGATCATATCATGTTGTTTTAGCCATTCGATACTGACAAACATTTATTCACCCCTCCACCCTTTCTCGTCTCCCTCTGCTGTGCCACTCCAGGTCATTAAAAACTTGTCACAGTTTGGGCCGGTTTAAAGGATTGCAGTGGATAAGTTGCCGTCACACGTCTTGTTGTGGGAATGCTGATAAAGTGGGTTGGATTGGAGATTATGGCAAACTGTGAAGGGAAGTGAGGCGGCGAAGGGGCCCAGATTCCCCATTCCGATTGCAGGGGCCCATCCCACTCCTCCCATGCTTGAAATCCAAGCCAAATCAATTACACTCCCCCAGCACCTCAGAAATTACAGAGCAATAAATAACCCCCCAGAAAAATATGAAGGAGTTATGAGGGTCTGCAGACGCTGGTGAGGCCCACCGCACCTTCATGGATCCCTCTTCTCCCCCTCTTCCTTTTTCAGTGACTGTATATTAGGTCCCCTTGATTCCTCCTGCATCTCTAGTTACAGGGCTTTCTGTTGTCCATGACCTAGAGTCCAGCTTTAGGATATGTGATCCAGTGTGTAGCAGGCTGCCTGCTTCCCCTGTAGCCAACAGGGACTGTGGGACATTTATATTGTGTCCTCTTGGTAGCCCTTAATGGAAGCCAATATCTCACATTTTAGAAATTCCTAGATATATTTGCCTACAAATATTTTATTTGTTTTGATATTTATTATTTATGAATGTTTATTCTTCTAATTAATTATAGTAATTAATGTGCCCCTATTATGGTTTTTCGAATATTCCCTTTCATGCAGTGTGTAATTAATTGTCTGTGAGCGTTCTGTAAAGTTGTAAAGTCGAAAATGCACACAATAAATAAAGTTAGAAAGAATCGACTCTGAACCGTCTATACGAGTCGTCTGTAATTCAGATCTCACTGTGTGACGGTTCTACGTCACTAGAAAAGACATTTGCATAATACCCTTCTATGTTGTACGTTGTCCGCCCACAAACAACTTGACCAGCCCTAAAACATGATTTTACTGACGACTGCTTCTCAAATCGCAGTTCAACGCGGGATTTGCGAAAAGCTTGCTCTTTGGGTCAGTACTCAGTTCATTTGGACCATCTTGCTCCTCAGAATAACAACCTGTAAGTATGAATAATTACTGATGTATATATTTTCTACCGGGTGTTCAAAATACACATTTTTGCATTATATACTGTGTAGATATCTGGCTGACTGGCTAACTCTGCTAATCAGCTGTGGGCCACTATTACCTAAAACTGTGTGTTAATGCAGATTTTCTGTCGTTCTTACTACTTCCAGTAAAGTTAAAGAATGGAGCAAGATTTGTCTTACAAACGTTATGTTAAATCTGTCCTTCTCGTTAGTGCTGGGCAAACCTATGTGCTGTTACTGATACAGTCCCCACACGTGCATCACAATAAATTAGAAAATACACATGGGTTTGTTGATAGACATACTTGTTAATGCTGATGGTAAGGAATTACAGTTGCAACATCTCATAACCTCATAATGAGTGACCACTTTAAGGCAGTACACTTAAATTTGAGCCTATTTAACATGTTAGCGTTTACAGCGAGTGTAGAGCTCATGGAAAGATATAGGCCTATATGTCTGACGTCAAGTTTAACTAGGTGGAATGTCAAACTGAACTATATAATCCGGCAGACATATATCTTCAACATAAACTCTGACGTTAGCCAGGCCATTTCTGACAGTCCATTTAAATGAAGAAGTCCAAACCTGTGTGAAAGAGCCAAAATAAAATGGCGCCATTTACCAGGGGATGTTTACCTTTCACACTTCCTGGCCTCACACACTCTAGGCATTATCCACAGAGGCTCTGTGTATAGACAAGTGTTCGAATACTTCCCTTGATCAGCAGATAGAGAGAAAGAGAAAACACACTCACTCTCTCTCTCACACACACACACACACACACACACACACACACACACACACACACACACACACACACACACACACACACACACACACACACACACACACACACACACACACACACACACACACACACACACACACACAGATAAGCCTTTGTGCTCTCGTCCGGAGCACTGGGCTGAAGGCTAAGCGGTTGAACATTAACTTTGAACTGCTGGACGGTTAGCATGACTCAACTATAACAAGTCCTTGCATCACGTGTGTAACAGTGATAAATTATACAAGATGAAATATTCTATAACAAGAGTAATTAGGTTTGTAAATGAGTCTAATGTTTTCTTCAAGTATGTGAGGGAATGTGTCCAGATTAAGAGAGATTTTGTAAGTGTGTGACCTTAATTGGAACAGGATACAGGAAGGCAAACAGCTGATGTAATATTCTAAAGTAATTGCTACATAATTACTCTGGCTGGCCTTACTGCACTACACACTGGTTTCTAGAGATAAAAATGACATTGACATAGTGCCCAGTGTAAGATATTTCCATCGGCACACATTCTGTTATTACTTTGCTCTTTAGCAATGTCACTCCTCAAGAGGTTTTGATATTGACAAATGATGCCATGTTGCATGTAACATTTCAGTTGTTTATCCTGAGTATGTACTTTTCAGGGCTATCGCGTATGTAAAGGAATATGTATTTTCCTTGTGAAAAAGTACACATTAGCAAACTTATTACGGAAGTAATATACTTAAATTGTGTTTTTCGACACTTAATTATTAAATACAATTTTATTATAGTTTGAATTTATATAAAAGGAACTGTATGTAAGAAATGTATTTCAATTAATCATAAAAGGACCCTGTTATGTTACTAGGCCACAATCTTATACACACTTCCTTTAAATGCAATTTATATTAAAGGTGCACTATGCAACTTTCCTTCCGCTAGAGGGCGCTATCTATTGCGTCATACTTACGTCATTGCGCAACGAAACACACCTCTACAGCACGTCTAATTCAGTAGCCCCGTCCACCGACTCATGGAGGGGATCAGCTCGTGCTAGCTAGCTAACATCAATAAATATGCCGAGGAAGGTAGCAAGATATTGCACTATATATATATATATATATATATATATATATATATATATATATATATATATATATATATATATATATATATATATATATATATATATATATAAGCTTCTTTCATAAGCTTCTTTCGGATCCTAATATCAGGAATGTGTTAAGTTTGAGATTAGGTAAGTTTGAGATTAGTTTGAGCAAACTCAAAGTAGTTTTCGTGCTCAAGAAGGTGGATTGGTTTTTATCAGTGTTCATCAACTTACATTACATGGCTAACCTGCTCTGGAACAGGTTTTATTCTAGAGATCGCAAACCCAAACTGGATCAATCCGCTGCAAGTAAAGACGCAATAAAGCCACACCCCCTTTATCTCTCGTTCCAAATTTGCAGTTTTTTTTTTAGTTTAAAAAACAACAACATTAGAGACAAAATTGATTATCTTTTGCTGCTAATTATTTATTATATTTATATTATGTGAATTATAATTACTTTTAATTACTTTGACAAGTTATATTAATTGACAAGTAACCAAATATTATGAATTAAATATAAAACATGCATTCATAATAATTTTTAACCATGTGTATTTATTTGAGCTCTTTGTGAACCTATAATTATTAGGCATATTTCTTTGATTCACATCAAGCATTGATATAGTCAGATATTCTTTCAGCTACCTTCTCAAACAGTCACTGCAGCAGCAGTGTTTACTCCTGCCTTGCAAACGCATTTAATATCATGATAATTTTCAAAACGGTCTCTCAATCTTCAGAAGATAAGTGAAATGTGCCCTCCCTCTTGCAAGAAGCGAATTAAACGGACACTGTGATTGGCTGTTTGCCACACGTGTCACACTTTCAGGTGCATGCGTTTCAGTTAATCGCTAACTCTGGATTAAACCTGAGTTGACAGAGAAATTTTATACCAAGCTTTGAGAAATGGTTGAAATTGATCTAAACCAGGTTGGGTTTATCTGGATTTGTCAACTCTAAACCTACTCTGAAACTCAGAATTTGTTCAGCTAGCTTCATGCAACAGGCCTCTGGTGTTCACTTCATTTCACTGCGGGATCGTTTGTAAACAAATCTCCGGTCGATGCTGGATTTGGATCTGGCAGGAATGGTGCAACACACTTATGTGAGTAAAACGTGTTTTTATATGTAATAGTATAGGACTGTTATAGATCGTTTTGCTTATGTGTACGTGTCTAACAGAACATACCTTTAGCACACTGGACTCAGACACGTATTGGCAAGGGCTCTCAAAGCCCGGCAGGCCGATCAATCTCATTATATTCCGTTCTTGATCTGTGTTGTTGTCTCTCTCGAATTGACATTTGAAGGGCGGCGCGTGCACGTGTGTGTCGACCGATCATGCAGTTTATGTGTAATATAAAAATAATAGTCCAATCAATCGCGGGTGGATGAGAAATAAATCATTGTGTTTCTTTGATAAAGACATTTACGAGCCCTGTGATTGAGAAAATCATTCCAGTTGCCGCTTTTAAAACAATCTCTCCTCTCCCTCGTGAACTTACAGGGGAGCTAAAGCTCATTAAATATGCAAATCTTATTCAATCCTAGCCATGGGCGTTTACTTCCAAGTCTCTCATCAAAACCCAAGAGAGAGCCTCAAAACCAGTGTAGAAAATAGCCTATTACTTATTAGTTATGATGTTTTTGAATGTAGAAACCACACAAACATTATTAGTTGACCTCAGACAACAGTATATATATATTTTTAAAAAGCCAGTTCATGACACCTTTAGCGTTACTTTAGTATGAAGCAGAGCACGACCGAGTGTTGTGAAGCTGAGCACGCAACACGTACAAACACGCCCCTCGCGAGCACTGTGAGGACTTTTATTATGACGGGACGGGAACAGTCGCTGGGCACTATTTCTGCTTTTCCGGTCATGGGTATGAGGTAATGCAGCTCTGTTTATCATATTAGATACATTCAAGTGTGTTTAAAATATGCTATGACGTTACTCTGTGCATTTGCTCGGTGGCTGCTGTGAAACTTGTTCACACAGCTAAGAGTAAAGCGTTTCTCTACCAAATAAAACCGAGGGTAACGCAGATATGACGCAATTGACAGGCGATTCCCTCACACGTAATGGCTCCTTGATTAAAAGAAAAATTTCTCACAATTAACAAATAGTTGGAAACATTTGAGATATTGTAAGTACTCAACTGAACACAATATATAACACTGGCCTAATATTTTTTGGATATTTTTATAAATATATTTTGGATTTTTCCTGCAAAAATAATACATAGTGCACCTTTAAAGTGATTCTTTTGAAGTAGGACTTAAAGTGATAGTTCACTCCCTCAAGTTGTTCCAAACCGGTATGAATTTTATTCTTCTGCTGAACAGAATAGAAGATATTTTGAAGAATTTTGGTAACCAAACAGATCTCAGGCACCATTGACTACCATAGGGGGAAAAATACTATGGTAGTCAATGGGGCCCAAGATCTGTTTGTTTACCAACATTCTTCAAAATATCTTCATTTGACATTTACCGGTATACAGTTTTGGAACAACTTGAAGGTGAGTAACTTATTAATTTTATTTTGGGTTAACTACCCCTTTAAAGGTGCAGTCTTTAGTATTTAACTATTGACAAATGCAATATAATATACATAAATGAAAGCTTTAGCATAAGTTCTGCCGGGAAGACTTAATTGTTACGTCACTTCAACTTTCGACTATCCAATCGCATTCTAATACTTGGAGATAAAAGGTCAGTACTTACTCATGTTTGAGTTTGCAGATGCTGACGATGCCCCAATTCACCGCCATCCTCCCCACCACCTCCAAGTCAAATCCTTCCCTACTCCACCCCACCACCTGCGGCTGCACCTCTGCCTTCGTCTTCAGGCAGGATATGCAGAGTCCGTACCCTCTGATTGCGAGCTACGGATGGGGCCTATACCAAAGTACTTTATTGCTTGCTGGGTTGTTAATAAATTGATAATTGTCACAGTATTTATTCTCCCGAGTCTTTCTGGCAGAACTATGGTTTCAGTGGTGTAAAAAACACCTTACATAATGAAAAGTTGTTTTTATTACCAGAATGAGCCATTTCTATACACCGTAGTTCCCCTTACAGTAAAATCATTATTTTACGCTGCCATGTTTCTACAGTAGCCCTAAACGGACAAACTGCTCTACAGAGCACTAGCTACTCCCTCCTGTCTCTGATGTCAACATGTTTGTCCAGTGTTGGCCACCGTAGCTTGTCTATGTGCTTTGAAAGGGAGGGGTGAACAATTTAAAGGGTGAGCGGATTAAAAAGGAGAACTATAATGTATGGCGGAATAGCACTTCTGAGAGTACTTTGACTCATTTACTCTCATTGACTCAGTACTCTCTCATTTCTGTCAATAGGGGGAGGGGTAGATGTAAGATGTTTTTAATCCTCTTAAAAAAAGCACAACGTTTTATTTTGCCATCATACTTGACAACTTTATACCCTGAACTTGGATAAATGCATGAAATATTGAAGACTTTCAGCTAGATTTGATAGTAACTGCTTGTCTGGCTATAAGACTGGATCATAATAAAATAGATTAGTTTGTCATGGTTTTTATACTGTACACACAAACCATATATTATATAGCCATACACTAAACCTACCCATCAAACAAAACATATTTGCATTTTTATTTAAAAAATGTTTTGTATGTTTACTTTGTATTTTGAATTACACACGGATAACCGCATTTCCTCATAATGTATGGGATGGGCAAAACCTGAATACACAACAGAATATAAGGACTTTGCATCCTCATAATTTAGGTAATTTAATCATTATAACAGCATAATTTAATCCTCAAACCAGTGCACACACAAAGTGGAAGACAGTGACATCAACTTCTTGCTGCCAAAATCAGCATAAGAAGCTTTTTTTTGGGATCAGTAACACCAGAACAGTGATAGAAAAAAGATATTCTTGGGATGATGCAAGTAAATATTTCGAAAGTTGGCTTGAAAACATGCTTGCTTGGATAATTTGAAACAAAGACACAGATTAGATGTATTGTTTGACTGAATTGGGTCAGTTTAAGTCAAAATGTTCAATCACCAAAGACAAAATGGCCGCTACTGACAGATTCTGAAAGACAGCAAAAAAATGTCACTACACCAGTGTAGTTGCTTCATTTCAAATGAATTGCTTATGAACTAAAAAACACACAAAAAATGAGGACAATTCTAGTATATTTTGGCAGAGATATTTCCAAGGACAGCTCCAGCCAACAACATGGACATCTGGTCACTCTATGAAAAAATAAAAATAAAGTATGAAGCCAGAGCTTGATGCAGTACATGGCATTTGGTAGGCTAGTTTGGGCCTTTGCCCTTTGGCCAAACATGCATGACATACAAAGACGAGAGACGCCTATGGTGGACAAACTCTTATCTAACCAACACCAGCTGGCTGAGATTGTCTCCACGGAGAGACAGACACATGTGGACTGTAGTGATAGTTGTCCCGATAATCATAATGGTTTGTTACACATGAGAGATAAGTAAGTGATGCAGTAGATATGCGTCTAGACAATTAGATGGTGACACTGAAAGTCAATCTGCATGATTAAAGCAGACAAAATACAAACAATGAATTGTGTGGAAAGAATACATTGACCTGATGTCCATGGAACAAATACTGGCCTCATTAAATAAAAATAAATGTTTGATCAGAACTCCAAATCCCACGCTAAACCTACCCATCACAAACCCAAAGGCTATATAAGCCTAGTTAGAGATTCACAGAAACAAAACACAAACATGGCTCAGTATTTTAAATTATACTTTATTTAATATAAAACAACCAATAAACAAATAAATTAAATATTTCTAAAATAATTCTTTTTGAGGGTAAATTTATAATAACATCGATTGTTACATTGGGGAATACACAAATGGAATGTCATGTGGTTTATAATTTTTTGTACTCATTTTTGTACACAGATAATGTGCTCTTACAATTCTGAAAGTGTGTCAGGGATTGCTTAAAAGTTTGTTTCTCATTTAGAGGTCAAACATCACTGTAGCTGCCTGAAAAGAGGATTTTAAGCTCTCATGATGAATTGAAATTTAACAATTTTGCTCTCATTGGGGAAATCAACTACCAATTGTCCCAGAATGTGCCCAAAGGGACGCGTCCTGGCTGAGAATGCAAAGTACTGGGTAAATTAACTTGAGAAAAGACATTGGCTTCTTATCAGCTTGTGGGATGAGGCTTTGCATTCCCTGAAGGACATTGCTGAGTTTGTTTAGAAAGGCCAGCATTAGCATTTGTATATTAAAAGATAGTGCAGGATAAAGATGGGCAGCTGGAGCCATTAGCATAATAAGGGGCTTTCTCATTTGCACACAGGCCTTAGACAGCCCCCCAATCACCCCAGCCAGCAGTCACACACATTACAGCTGCATGAGACCATTGTCCACCTCGGCCTATGCCTGGAACCCGCAAACAAACCGGGGTGGTTAAAAGGTTACAGCCAAACAATGGAGGATTCACCATTTGAAATCAATCAATATCAAGGCATTTCACATTCGGACGAGTCCTTTTCTTGTGTACAGTACTGACAATGGAAGCGTTGCTGGTCCGCGCAATGTCTCAGTTTGAATGGGGTGAATGGTCGGGGAGAAGACCACGACAAACCATGCTTACCCAACGGCGAGGCATGAAATGAACAGAACAACAGGAAGTTGAGTGCTCAGAGGTTTAGCCTTGACAGTGTACAATGGTACGAGCAGCGAACAATAGCTATTGTAAATGTGTTGGTGAAATGATGGGTTGTTCAGGGATAGCTTCAGAACAGATTTACATAATTTCTTCACCTAAGTAACACCTTCACTTTATATCATTTAGAATAATTTATAAAATGTAATTGTCTTCTGTAATGATATGTACATAAAAATATTTTAAGATATTCACAGGAAATCAAAAAATCAGGCACTTTGCTGCCACTACAACATGCAAGATCCTGAGATTTAAGACAGTTTTTTTTTAAATAAAAAACTTAGAATAAATTTATATAGAGAGAGATTTATATTTATCAACGCTATTCGCTTTTTATATCAAAATAAATGTTCTCTTTTTTTAATTCTGGTTTGAAAACGCTGCTGTGTATGCTGCTCAAATGCTTTCTACATTTAGCAGCACCCATTCAATAAAAACTTTAATGAAAAAAAGCTCATGACCAGTCCTCTAATAGAAATCTGATGGTATGAGAGGGAAAATTATTTATCACCAAGTGTCATAGTGCCAAGCATCGTTATAATGTTCTTAGGCAGAGCAACAAAGGTGAAAATCCATGTACTGCTTTTCATAGCGACATCTGATGTCCACAAGCTTGAGCCAAAAAGGCCTATCGCATCGTCGTCTTGAGGTCCATCCGAGAGCGCACATCGTGGTAGCCAAGGAGGCATGGGACTGTTGACATAGCATCGTGGGTAAACACTGAATCATTGTCTGAAGAGCAAGAGCTGGAGGTGTCCTCACAAGATGGTGAGTACTGTTCGAAAGGGGTGGATAGGTCCAGGTACTGAAAATGTAAAAATACACATGGTTTAGATACAAAACAACATCTAATGTGAGTCAAACTGTTGTTGAAATAGGTGATTACCTCATCTGAAATGGACACCAGCACCCTATCAAGCTCTTCCACAAGCTGTTTGAATGTTGGTCTTTGCGTTGGAACCGCATGCCAGCACTCTCTCATCTTCATGTAACTATAAAAGCAGTTTGAATCATTTAGATCACCTTGAAGACTGAAATTAAACTTGTTTTTGGGGAACAGAATGATGCTTACAGTTCATGGGTGCAGTTGGAAGGTTTGTCCATTCGATGACCTTCCTTCAGCAGCTTAAAAAGCTCCTCTACTGGTATCCCAGGGTACGGCGATCCCCCCAGTGTGAAAATCTCCCACATCAAAACTCCGAAAGACCAACTGCGAAAGCAAGAGTCCAAAAATGTCAGTATCAGTGCACCATGTAGGATAATCAGCTTGATCCGTGCTAATTCAATCCTCTTGTTGAGAGCATATTTTAAATATTAAAACGTCCACCATCAAATCAGGATTAGACCATACTGGTGGATTCTGGTTAATCTGAACAGAGCGGCATTCCAGCCAGGGGGATCCCTGCTCAGCTGATTCTTTGGCATAGCTGTAATTATTAGCCAGACTTACACATCGCTCTGGTGTGTGTAGACTCTGTCAAACAAGGCTTCTGGTGCCATCCATTTCACTGGCAGACGTCCCTGAAATTGGAAACAACAGGGCTGTGAGTGGGACAGTTAGCTGCCACACAGGCAGAGCCAAAGCACTCCACTTCCTTTTGATCCACAAAAATATGACTGCCCACTCTTTCGCTAATCCCCGCCCCCCTTTTCCCAATTATCTTCTATTAAGCTGTCTGACAATCAGTATGGACACGTTACACATCTGTCTTTCAAAGCATTAAGGCATCAAAGTTACAAATCCTTACAAATATGATGTCTTCAAAAGAGCAAAAAACAGCTTGCTACAGATATAAGCAAGCCTTAAATAGAATTGTTACTCACGTTGGTTGTTTTTTTGTAGTAATCGATCTGATGCACTCCTCTTGCCAAACCGAAATCTGCGATTTTCATTACATTGTCCTCTGTCACAAGAACATTCCTTGCTGCTAAATCTCTGTGAATGCACTGGAAGCCAAAACAGAGATTTCTCTTTAGTTAAAAGAACACAAACAATGTTTCACAGACTCTTTTCCGCTTCTGGTAAGTAGATAAACATGATCACAGAGAGGCTAGAGTTTTGTTCCCGCAAACCAGATGAAACAGAAATTACAAACTACTTTCTATATGAGTCAGCTGTCTAAATCAACATATAGCAAGCAACATTTGCAAAAGTTTAAACAAGCTTAACTTTAAATAGACTTGGACTTCACAGAAAAACAACACAGAGCTAGTTTCTGATGTAAATGCATGTCATTAAGTGTATTTTGGTTTTCATTTTAAATAGAAGTGGTATTTGAGGATTGAAAAAGAGGACGAAAAAGGCCCCTGGTTTGTGGCCCTTAATGGAGGGGTTTCAGACGACTGCATTCTTAGCAGGCCACAAAAAGCTAGTAATACGATCCAGTGCACAGGCGGGTCCGAGCGCCTGCTTGCTAACAGATTTATGGCAGTGCTAAAAAGGACAAAGCCCACAGAGACAGGATGGACACAGCGGTAAACACGACACACCACCACTCCACTAAGGAATGCTTGGCATCATGCGTCAGACAAAGGGATGTGTTGATAAGATGCAGGGGGGCTGGTTTCAAAACGAAGCTAATTGAGCCCTGCAAGCAACTTACTCTTTTGGAGGCCAGGTATTCCATGCCTCTTGCCACTTGGTAGGCACAGGAAACTAAGTCTTTGAAGGTGAGCTGTTCCTCAGGAACCTTGGTCACATCGAAGGTGTAGTCCATGCCTGGAGGTCGACGTGCTCGAAGGTATTCCCGTAGGCTACCCTTAGACGCAAATTCAACCAGCACGTACAGTGGACCTGATTCAGTAATATAAATTCAGATGATGTCAAGTGTCCAAATTAAGTTAGTACAACTGTGAGTTGTCTCTGTGTTTATAACTTACCATCCTGTGTGCAAACACCAAGAAGATTTATGATGTTTTTGTGCTTGTCCATCACCTTCATTAGCTCCATCTCAGAGATGAGGTCTGCCAGGTCTTTGTCAGTTGCATCATCTAAAAAAAATTGCAGCAAAATCCTTCTTAGTCTGAAATTCAGAAATACTCAACATTGAAAATGTACAACAATAGGTATATACGTACCTTTTAGCATTTTAACAGCTACAGTTGCCGCATGATCTTGATTTTCTTTGTTTATCCCATAAGCCTCAGCTCTCACCACTTGACCAAAACAGCCCTCTCCAAGTGGTTTCCCTAAAGTCAAACTAGCACAAGATAATTCAAATATATAGTCAGTTCACCATCATATAAAAAGAAACATCTTTTACAACTTTGGTTGCTAGTACAACTTACTTCTCTCTTGGAAACTCCCAGTCAGGGTCATAAGGCAGTTCAAACTCCATAACTCCAGCCAGCATTGGAGAACAACTGGAGGAAAGACGAGCCACCCTCATCAGTGACGCACTTGATTTTCCAGAAGAATTGGACTCCACAGAATACTGTGTGAAGGGTCCAAAACACACAGGATTAGAATCCAGAATGCTCTTCTAAATACCATGTTCTTGGGGAATTATCATGAGGTTTGTTCAGAAGTCTCATCTTACCTGTCTGCGTAGAGGAAATTTGGAGAGTTTCTGCACTGGGAGCGTATCAAAAGGCTCCCGACTGGGATGAACCTGCATGCGGCAGAGGACCACGATAACTATGGCCATCACCAGTGCCAGGAAGCCAGATGCATAGATGATAATGTCGGTGTACTTGGCCTCCATAAGGTCTATCTCCTTGACCACATCCTCCTCTGTGGAATTGATACATTTGTATTACTTGTAACTCTTTTTATGACTTGTGTTGTCAATGTGACTATACAAACATATTTACCTGATAAGACTGTAAGCCAAGCAGACTGATGAGAGAATCCAATAGAGTTTCCCGCCAAGCAGGTGTATTCCCCAGCATCCTCCATTGTAATATTGGTAAGATATAAGACTTCAACTTCAGACATGTTCAAGCTTCCTGTCTGAGAAGGAGGAAGAAACAATCACCATTTATTGCTCATTCATTCCATAATGATCTGGTAATGTGATTTATCTTCAGAAAGTGTAATTGCTAAATACCTTCACGATCTTCACATAAGGAAAGCCATCAGGCCCATAACGGCTGCCATTCATCTCTATGTGCTTTAGCCACTGGATGTGAGGCTGGGCATCACTGTAGACTTTACACAGGAACTGGGCATCTCCACCCACTATAGCGGTTATGTTTTTGGGAAGACCTGCTTGAAGGATGGGCCTGTGTGGAGAGCGTTCTGAAAGAAGAAATTGGAAGGTTCAGTACTCTGATACTATTTTATTCTATCAAAATTCTCAACATCCAAAAAATTATGTTACCAATTAAAGTTTACACTCAAGAGCATTTGAAGATAGTCTAAGGCACAGACACTTCCAGACAAGCGGCACTTCCAAAGCTGATACACGCTGACTAATTAGTTCCATTAAGGGATTGTTAGAACCAGGCCTATGTATTGGGTCGCTTTGAAGTCGATGGGCTCTTTATTCCCTGTTCTTTCCCCCCGTCTGCTAGGACACAGCAGTTGACCCCACGCCGGACTCTTAACAAACAGGTCTGTCACAGGTCAGGTAGAAAATTGGTCTGGACGCATCAACCCACTGCGCTTCCAGGCACGTACCCACAGACCGATGCCAACCCCCAACCCCCATTCCCCTGCTGTGATGATATTTATTGCCCTCTTCGAGAGAAGTTCTTAAATATCTGTATAGACATGTAGAGCCTCGGATGAACCCTGGTGCCTGTGGTGCAGCAGTGTGCCCTGTGGCTCTCTCTGAGGTGCATTCGGTGCCTGTCTCGCTATGTGACGCCACTGAGCTGCTGGTACAGGATCTCACTGATTTGATGCTTATTGCCTCTGACACTTGCTAAGCATGGCAGACCTGCGATGGCTCCTCATGGAGCCAGGCGGCTGTCTAGAGCAGGCAAGCAAAAGCCCTCTTACCTAACACGTCCAAGAGGTAGGTGTGAGCAATGGACCCATATTTGTTCTCCACCACACAACTGTAGTTCCCACGGTCTGAAGGAACCACACTCTCCATGACCAGGCTCCAGTGTTGATGTCGTAACTATGAACACAAAATGGTAATGTGTAAGCATGAGGCGGTGCTGATATTTATTGCAAGATTTTTAAAAGTTCTTTAGTCATTGAAATGTCAATCTCTCACCTTGATGCCTCCGATCCGGTGCTCTCCTCTAAATTCTCTGCCATTCTTTAGCCAGCGAATGGTGGGAAGAGGGTTCCCTGTGGCAGGGCAGCGAAATTTGACAGTGTTTCCAGCTGGGACTGCGTAGAGCTTCTTCTCCATTCTTTGTGTATGAGTCCAATATGGTGCTAAAATGTAAAAAGCAATGGTACATTTCAAGCTTTAACTCTGAAACTGAAACGCAAGCAAACACAACTGTATTGTTTGTACTGTGAAGTTGCAATAAACACTAACCTCTGGAGATGTAGACCTGGTCATTTTCGGTCTCAGGACCAGCATCATCAATACCATTGTCCTCATCATCATCTCCTGATCCTACAGCATCTGCAAAGGAGCATTACGTGTTCAATTTATTAGATGAAGATTCAAAATGAAGACTACAAATCTTCTTAATGTTGCCATGTGGCAGAACCTACCTGTCACTGTGATAGTGAAGTTGCGTAGAGCCTCTTTGGTGCCTCGCAGCATACACACATACACTCCTGAATCTTCATAGGTGACATCTGCAATCTCCATGACTGCTGCCCTTATCTGGATACGAGCATTGTGTTGAACCCGTGCACCACCCTTGAACCACTGGACAGCTCCAGGACGATTGGTGTCACAACGGAGTTTTAGTACATCTCCAAGCTCTAGAAGTAGATGCTCTGATGTTTCCTCAGTTGGCTCCTCAGAAACTACTTGGAAAAAACATGAAAAACAAAGTTGTTAATGGCACCAACATCATGCTAAACTGAAGCTTACACCTTAGTGGTGACCTTTTAACTGCATTATGTGGTTTGTCCAACTAAATACTCATAAGATGCTCTTCATAGCAATATAACTCCAATGGCTGAGCTGTCGGTGAATGATAGCAGCCCTGAAGATGAGATGGTCAGATGTTATAAGATGCTATGGCTTACCTGATAAGACTTCCAGCCAGGCAGAGCGTGTAGTTTGACCAACTGAGTTTTCTGCCTTGCATACATACTCTCCAGCATCTTCCACGGAGACATTCACTAAAGGAAGAATGTTGACTTTGGAGAGATTCTCAAGAAGAGGCTGCGGGGGAAACAAATGTAACATTACTCCCTCTTTCCCGAAGACAGAAAATATGCATAATACAGGATCTTTAAATCACTTTCTCACCGTAAGCGCTTTAAGAAGCTGTGATCCATCAGGCCCCTGGCGATTGCTGTCCTTCTTGAACCACTGGAGACGTGTTGAGGCTGGCTGGTGGAGTTTACACACCAGCTTCACATGTCCCCCAACGAACACAGTAGCGTTCTCAGGAAAACCAGGAATAAGAATTGGTCGAGAAACTCGGATATCTGGCGGAACGGAGAAAGGGGGGTTTTGAACAACTACTCCCGTAATTAGTCTGTGGAATAAACCACATTTAATAAACACATCTAATTAACATAGCTTCTCACTAATTGCTAACTAGAGCCTTTCTCACAGAGATCACCACTGTTTTGAAGCAAATCAGGCAAACAAAGCCACAAACAAAAGAGAGAACAGAAACACAATTCTCAGCTGAGAGTGACCTAACTTTGACTTCACAGCAGTGTTCCTTGTGGCCCGGAGGTGAATGTGATTTTGAGCATTTGAGTGAAAAACGCCCCCTAACCAAGCAATGTCACCTCCAGCACTGAAGCATAACATTCTTCCACCAACACACTAATGAACTTCACTGAATAAAACTAGGGCCTGGCCCGTATCTGACCCTGAAGAGGGTGTGAATGGTCAGCAGGAAAATAAAGGACAAGCTAAACAAAACACACAAACACATGCGGCCACTAAAAATAGGCTGAATGGCTCAACTGGCAAACTCTTCATGAAAAGTATGCCTCTTGAGGCATATTTAGCTTTTTATTTTTTGAAACTTTAAGGTCTTGTGCATACTTTTATTATTATAACCACTAGAATCCAAGACTCTATTGTTATTTCTGTACATACAAGGAATTATGTAACTTATTGGCTGTAGATAAATCAAATTATTCCTATGAGATGCTTGTATTTGTACTTCCTCTTCAACAAGTTCATTTCTGCCTCTTCTTGTTCTTTTAGCTCTGCATTTCTCACGTGCCTGGGTGGCTCGGCCCATTAAAGTCTTACAGTTGTCAAATGACTTTAATTTCTTCTGGCAGGAACTTAGTGGGGCATTGTTGGGCTGCACCACAGGGTTTTCCAACCTTTATCACCTTCCTAGCACTGTACGTAGCTCACAAGTGTTCAGACAAAGATGCTTTTAACGAACACTTTGCCCCAGCATTGACAAGGGTCTACACCTTTTCTGTTCATTCTCACGATCTATTAACGGTGCACTCCGGCTGAGCATATCAACAGCCCAACATAAAATGCCAGATAAAGCTTGTGGGTAATCCTGTGACTTAAAAAAAATCCTCTGATTTGTATACATGAGGCTTTTTCACACACAAAAACTCTGGGAGCCAAATCTGAGTAAGTCTTAATAGCTCTTGGAGATAATCGGATACCTCACTGGCAGGTACAAAATCGAGACAACCCAGTGTTTGTACAATTAAATAGGAGACCCATCTTGTCCCCCCCTCTCCCAGCATCCCACAAGCCCCCGTTACTGGCACTGGGCCAGACAGATTTACACTTCCGAGCCTCAGGGCTTTGGAAGGATCAGGTAGCACTGTTTATGGCTCAAGAAAATACTGGGATTCTTTTACTCTCTAAACGATTACATCCTCTCCAACTTCCCCTGTACTTAAATTCTTCACAATGAGCTCAGCTCCATTTATCATATATTGAATATTCATCAGATATTCAAAATGTATTCAAAGTAAAATTGACAAATGTGTGTTTTATACTCTGTAAAGTTTGGGTGATTTCAAATGAAATTGTTACATTTAATCCATACCTTTTGCCCGGACTTCCCCAGATGTTATGCTTCTTGAAAACACCAGTTCCGTGAAGCAGATGGTAATGAAAACCTTAAAGATGCTCAACATCTTGCTGAGGTAATGTTTGTGTGTGTGTGTGGAAGACGGCCGGTCAGCTTCAAATGCTTACTCCAGGCATTGGCAACCTCAGTGTAGTCACAAACCTGAGAGAAAAACAGAACTGATTTACAATTCACAGAAGCTATTGTGAAAGATGGACCTTTAGAATGACATAAATGCATAATGCATTGCACATCCTAAACCCTGTGCACAAAACCACATTTAAAAATGAATGTCCCATTGTACACCTACATCATTGTTGGACATTGTCTACCTCCCTCTTGTACATGAATAACCCTCAGGTAGGAATGAGCAGCAGTTAACGACAGTTGTTTATGAATAGAACCTGTACAACGTGCTTTTGATGGGTCGTTTCTGTATCCGGAACCTACGATTGCAACAACTAACTTTTTTTTTTTTTTTAGACATAAATCAATTATGCACATTTAAGATTAACAAACTCTATGTGCTTCTAAAATACTATTTTTTCTCGGCGTGAGAGGTAAATAAGAGCAAACGTCAAGCTCCCAGGGTACGAGGAGACGCATGTGTTCTCAAAAAACACACGAGAATTTCACACCGGAGTGAGAGTTGGGTTAAGTTAAATAAATCCATTTACAAGTGTGAAACCACTTGGTAGAGTTAATGAAAGTCATTCTTAACGTAAACCTAATGTACAAATAAACCGATCCAGAAATCAGCAAAAAATAAGGATTTTTGAACGAAATCTGGAACTGAATGGGCTAATCAATAAAAGTTTGTATTTACGATTCAAAAGGCAGCATTGCGTTTTTATAAGAAATTCCTCAAACTGCACGTACGCGAAGTTTAAACTAAACAGTATTTAATAGGCTAATCTAAGTCAATAAATATGAGACTTTATTTTCTGTTGAATTTATCTAAAGCAACCAATTACTTAATACATACCAATAGATTGATAAATAATATGCATGCAACGATTCCGTCCACAATTTTGCCATATGCAAATAGCCAAATAAAGTTTACCTATTTTCGTGTGCCCTTTGCCCGGTGCGTGTGGGTTCGACAAGGCACCAGTAGCCTACTCAGTGCCCTTGGATCGTGGTGGCCCTTGAGATACTCATATGTCCTTTTTTCCCTCACAGTTTCACAATTATGTATCCCTGGAAATCCAATAAGCAACTTTTGGAAAGTCTGAGTTACGCTGGTAAATCCATTAAAAAACAAAAACAAACCAATAGGCTGATAGTGCAAGGGTAAGACTACTAATCTTCGGATGCAAAGTCCAGTGCTGCTTTCCTTTGATGAGCTTCTCCGTGTCTCGCGCTGTGCTCGTGAGCGCTCCCGATTCCAAAACCGCTATATATCCACAGAAATGCACAACGCGGAGGATTTAGACCGTGTCTGTTTTTCTTCTCAAAATGTTAAAAATAAAAATAAAAATAAAAAACTCCAGCCTTAGATTGTGTGACCGACAGCATCCAATACCAAACACATTGTAGCGTCCCTCCGTCCTATTTCACATCAGTAATAATGTGATTTGCGCGCAGTGACAGCGGAGTGGGGTTTTGCGCGCTCTCTCTCTCCCTCTCTCTCTCTCGTTTGGGTTCCTGTAGAATGATTTGCTCCACGAAGCTTTATGTGAGTTTAAAACTCAAGAACCGAAGAGTCTCTATCTGGCAACCCTCTGCTTACACTCTGAAGCAGAGCAAGCGTCTGACTGGCAGTGGGAGACAACAGCACTCTGAGGGGAAGGTTCACAACAATGGACTAAAACCAGAGGGAGAGAGAGAGGGAGAGAGAGGGGGGTGGGGGGTGGGTGGGTGGGGGGGTGTTAAATCCCCCACCCACAAAAACAAATCCCCAGAGGCAGACCCCAGCCATATATACTATTTATATTAGATAGATAGATAGATAGATAGATAGATAGATAGATAGATAGATAGATAGATAGATAGATAGATAGATAGATGCTAAACTATTAAAAATCAATAATTGTAATACTTTTTTACAATATCTTACACCACCTAGATATTTGATTTTAAGTTCCATAAAAAAATAAAATAAAATAAAATAAAATAAAATAAAATAAAATAAAATAAACAAATGTCATAATGGAAGAGATTAATTAAGATCTTTATTTGGTAAATATTTTAAATAACTTAGTTCTGGACAAATATAAATCTAAGATATTTGAAATATATACGTTTAATAGTTTTTATATTTTTAATAATAATAAATAATAAATAGCTTTGCTAAACTATCAATAGCCTACCAACATTTATTCATTAAAAAAATCAAGAGTGTTTGTTTTAATAAGACTTATTTTTACAATCTCTGGACAGACACGTAAAACAAGTTTAAAAAAGCCAACATACAAGAGATCAGTTAAGTTTTTTTTGTGTAAGCATTTTAAATTACTTGGTTCTGGACCAAAAAAAAATGTTATGTGAAAAACAAACAATTCATAAACTCACACTAGGCTAAATAGACTGACTAAATAACTCTAAATAACACCTAGATTTATTGCATTGTAAATAAGCAAGAAAAACAAATTAGGCAATTTCTTTGAAAAGTTCACGAGCTCTGTATTCATCAACTGTAAATGACACCTTTCCTTAATTACATTATTGTGTTATCTTTCACACGAGGCCCTAATCCTTTCAGACGTGACGTCACCATGCACGCGTAATTGGTTTATTAGTCAGAGATGCCAGGAAGGTCTTGCGCGTTTTCTTCTTCTTTTTTCTGGATCAACGTATTTGCGACTGATCAAGCCGTTGCTACATACGGTTAATGTGAACACTTTGATAGAATTGATCATGGTCAAGTTTCCGCGACCGTGCAGGTGTTATAATGAACTAAAGCCTGAGGCGGAGAGAGTGAGGCTTAAAGTGCTTACGAGGGGACACTTGGTTTGAAATGATCCCGTTTCTCCCATTCATCAGCGGGCTGTGGCATAACGAGCCCCGCGGTCAAGTCCAGAGGAGAAGCCCGCTCAGAGTCTGACACCTTACACACACAGTGCACATTCATTTTACACAAAACTGATGATTAACGCATTTGTTGATCAAATATCACACATGAATAAATAAACACATGTTCATAATTTTAAAAAAAATCAGACATTTGTAGATAGATAGATAGATAGATAGATAGATAGATAGATAGATAGATAGATAGATAGATAGATAGATAGATAGATAGATAGATGATGGATGGATGGATGGATGGATGGATGGATGGATGGATGGATGGATGGATGGATGGATGGATGGATGCATGTATGGATGCATGGATGGATGGATTGATGGATGGATGCATGGATGGAGGGATGGATGGATGGATGGATGGATGGATGGATGGATGGATGGATAGATGATAGATAGATAGATAGATAGATAGATAGATAGATAGATAGATAGATAGATAGATAGATAGATAGATAGATAGATAGATCAAAATTTTGATCAAAAAAATGCAGGCTTTTGATGAGCACATGAGACAAAAACATTAAAAATAATAATAGTTTCCAAACCTTTGACTGGTATAATATCATGTTAACACATTTAACAAAGAAATCATTCAAAGACTATTGGCCCATGAATTAGGATAGAAAGTGCCAGACACACTACATGCCAGAAAGAAGTGTGCTGCTCAGTGCCCAGTGCCACCCTCCAGCTCTTTAGGAACAAGTGCGCCGTGGCACGCTGGGCAGAGCGGCTGCTTTTCTGCCACTTGGGTGAATAAAAGAGAGATTCTGCATATTGAAAAGCTTGTGTTTTCTGTCTATTCTCCTATCCCTTCTACATCTCACTGTCCATCCCTCTGTCTCTTTATCTCTTACTTTTTCTAACTTGATCCTCTGGCCTCTCTATGAAAAAAAAAACCGCTGACATTCCCCCGAACAATGCCAGATTTCCCCCCACCATCGTCCTCAGTTTGTGTCTCCACGGCCAGGAATTAAAGCATTCTGGAGTAACAATCGGCCCCTCTCCCAAATCCCACTGCCTGGTCTTTGTTATAGCCTGCTGAATGTGAATGCCCCATTAAAGCCTATTATCTGGAGCTTCTCCGTTGCCCTGCAGATCCACTTCTAACCGTCCCCTCAAAAGAACTCTCTCCCCAAAGCTTCGGCTGACCAGGGTAATCAGGTACACAACTTATTTCATGATCACATCTAGTGTTTAGACCTTGAAAATATAAGAAGCATGCTTTTGCCGACTTGCCGCACACAAAGCAGATTCTCCACGTTTTAGATTTGAAAGTCCAAATGTGCAAAAAAAGAAAGAAAAAAAGAAAAACTGGAGCTGTAAAAGACGGTCATTTCTTGACAAGCTCACAAACAAGAGGGCAGGACACTGGGAAGAACACCAGCGACCTCAACCATTAATAATTTCACATCACTCTCAAATATGTAAGGAATCCTTGGCTTGAAAACACAGCATCTTTACCACTCACTATTGAGTTTCCCTCCAATGAAAACACCCTCAGCTCCAATCACACATCTGTATGTGGATATAACAAGTGTTGATGTTTATACTACATTATATCAACTAGTTGTTTGACCCAATGGGATGCAGGTGGGTCTAAAGTTCACTCATGTTACTGGTGTTGGGCAACACACACAATTACAAGCAAGTGTTTGTGCAAGAGGCTGTGCTGATGTTACTGTATTACAGTTCAAACCGTAAGAGACGACCTCAGAATGGCATCACACTTTTAAAGCATATTCAGAAGGTTTAAAAGTATTTATTTTGGTATTTTGCTACTCAGGGTTTGGCCAAATTTTTAACATGACCCTGTCTTGATCATCTCCGCTTTGGCAATCCTGAAAGCCATAAAGTGCAGTAATGTATGACACGCTGATCATAAAACACATCAAAACAATTATGGCATGTGTTTATGGCACTTCAGACCTTTTCTACGCAGGAGGGAACAACTTATCTAGCGGGAGGAAACAATTTTATTAAATATCACAAATCGAAAAGGTGTGCGTTATGCCTGAAACTCTTGAATGAAGTAAGACAAATGTGCACCAATGTTGTATGTAACTTTAGAGATGGTCCCTAAATTTGCGAAAATTGAACATTCAACGTCAAACAGTGAAAAAGTAAAAATGTGACAGTTTTCTACTAGGTTATTAATACTATATTACTGTATTATTTATTGAAGGAAAAACAGTATGGCTGGGTTACAAACATTGATTTATCGATTCATATTTTATCCATTCTAATTGGATCCCATTAATATCCTGTAGAAATTATCCTACAGGATATTTATTAAAGACAGTTTCCACAGAATCCTATAGGAATCAGATTACAATCTTATAGAACAAGACATAAATATCCTAAAAGACAATTCCTAACAGAGTTCTATGGGAACAGTTCCAAAATATGATTTTAAATTCAAAAAATGATTCAAAATATGATTTTCATTGGAATCCTTTAGTTTTTTTTTGACAAGGGAAGCCATTCAATGTTTAAAAACTCAGCTACAAAAAAATATATATTTTTTTAAACTTAGGCTTAATTCAAAGCATACATTAAATATTAAATAACAGGCTGTTATTTAATATTTAATGTATGCTTTGAATTAATCCATCATGTTTTTATGAAATGTTTATATTTACAGTTTTTCTCAGTCGCTTTGGTACATTTCTCGAATCAAAGTCACAATTTGCAAAACAGTCAGTGCATTTCTCAAAAACAATTTGTGCAAATAGCAAAACACCATGATAACCTGCAAAAGCCACTCTCTTCCTCAAAATCCTTAGTTCATCTCTCAAAAGTAAATATCGGTGTCAATGACCATGTCAGTGCCATCAGAATGACAAGTCCTTGTGTCATTGTGTACGGATAAGACAGTCAAATTGTTTAGTCATGTTGTCAATATAACAGTTCACTCTGGAGGGATGTTCTGATGGAAAACATGGCTAAAGTTCTGATGACAATTATTGTCAATAAGTTACATCTTGAGAGTGTAATTGCAATAGAATGGAAAATATTCAAATTTACACTCTTACTGTTTGCACTGTATTTTATTGACAGAACATGTCATTGAGATACAGAAATGAAAAGACAGCACCGAATAGCGCGCGCACACACACATGTTGATCTATGTGGTTTACAGGGACTCTCCATAGGCGTAATTGATTTTATACCGTACAAACCGTATTTTCTATCCCCTTACACTGCTCCTGCCCCTAAACATACCCATCACAGGAAACATTCTACATTTTTACTTTCTCAAAAAACATAATTTAGTATGTTTTTAAAGCAATTTGAATTATGAGAACATTTGAAATGTCCTCATAAACCACATTTATAGTGTAATACCAGTGTAATACCCATGTAGTTATACAAATTTGTGTCCTCATAAACCACATACACACACACACACACACACACACACACACACACACACACACACACACACACACACACACACACACACACACACACACACACACACACACACACAAAAACTAAAGAAGAAATGTGAACATAGGAAAAACTGTACATGCAATGCTGTAGAAATGTATATCTATAAATGCTAGTTGATGTTTCATGAGAAGCACCTTCGTTAGAGAAAGTCAAGATTCACCTGGGAGCAATTTACCAATTCAGGACAGATTTAGAAAAAAGTCTAATGAAAATATAAAAAGTATAGAAATATGCTTGACATATTATGATAACTTGTTCAACCATTTTGCATGTAAAGACTTATGCTATGAGCTTGTGCCTAAATGTTGTGGGGGGTGAGACTATTCAACAGAGACCCAATATAATACATTTTGACCAACATGACAGAAGCAACTGATAATGTAGGAAACATCAGAGAATTGTCCATAATCATTGGCATGGATGTACCAAAGCATTTGCAACTTGTTCAAAGAAATGAAACTGCTTTTTTGATGTGCACAAGTGACACAATGATGTGAGAATTGAACAGGTTTTGAGAATTTCAATTCTGATCTGATCTGAGAAATGTACCAATGCAACTGAGAAAAACTGTAAAAAGAACCCAAGAATCATAATTATGTTATAAACATTTTAGGCCTATTATTATAGCATTATTATCGTAAAAAAAAAAAAAAACGTCCTTTTGTGTAATTGAAATGTACGTAGCCTACAAATCAGTTCATTTTAACCTTTATAGTGCCGTACCAACTTTTCCCTGTATAGTTACAGCATTAGTTGGGAGAAAATTTGCCATGTAGGCTTCTGTCCCTGAAAGAAAAATGAATCAATACTGAATCGAAAAATCTAATCTGACTGTGAAACAGCGAAAAAATTGATATAATATAAGTATACAATGTATGTTTTTTCCCCTTTTTTCTGTTTTAACAGGGGTGTTATAGCTAGACTTTATATCTAATGCACACACATTACTGCGCAAAAGCCTTATGTATGTTTTTTAAAATATTCTTTTGTTGTTTTTAAGTTAGTTATTTATATATTTTGCTGTAGTTGCAGCAACATTTCTGCAGTTCGTTTCTTCAAGCGTCTTGGAGTCGTTGCCACAGTTCTTCTGGATTTCGTGTGTCAGTTTCTTCATGTAATCCCAGACATGGTGAGATCAGATCGGCTGTTGTCAGTTACAATTAATGCCAATATTTCTGACACGCTACATCAAAATACATAGATAACTGGTTAAAACCCTTTTTGGGTGAAAATATACTGTGCCTAAGATGTTTGCGCAGTATTGTAATGTGAATTGTAAAGAAATAACGAAGACCCCCAATAATGCAAAGTCAAAGCAGCATCTGAGAACCACATTCCCTAAATGCATGTTGGCAACAAATCAACAGCAACATTCTTCTTGTCCTCCCCACCTCCTTTCTTATCTGATTACATTAGTGATAGGCTGGATGGCCCTTACGCCTCGGCCAGCTGGGAGGCCTGAAAGAGTCTGAAAGTATTGATACTTGCATAACTATGCTAATGAGCAGCTCCACTGATGGCTGTGATAGGGGAGACAGCGGTGTGAATAATTAGCCAGGGTTGCAGCCAGTGAGCGGCCTAGCAACAGAGCATGTGAATGCAAGGTGGGGCTGGTCGCTCATTAACTGCAACGCTTGTTGGTCCCAGGCTATTGTCTCGTGTTTGTGTTAATTATTAGCTGGACCAGGCCAGACAATGGTGTGACAGAGAGGTCTACTTTGTAATGCAAGTTGACTTCTGCTGCCAAACATATTCTGCCAGGGTCCCACACCCAGCTGTTTTTACAGAGATGGATATCCCTGCAGCCACTGTTTTCCCTGCTCATCTTCTTTTCTTCTCTGGGTTTCTCTTTTTTTTCCATTTGAAATGAGGGTAGTCTAGATGAACCTTCCCTGAACTCATGTCTGTTGATGAATCTGATAGAATGTGTGAATGATTTGTTAAAGCAGGAGCATATATGTGTTAATTGACGAGTGTGAGCATGAGATGTTTTAAGTGCAGTCTCTGCTCTAATTAAACTCTTTAATTAATTCCTTTCTTCTTTTGCACAGCTTTCTGAAAAAGTTCAAAGAGTATTCATTAAACTTTATTTTCAGCCTTAGATATGCTGCCTATTTTTAGTAAAAAATCGATTATAATAAAATGAATTATTGTTTTTAGTAAAACTAGATAGATAGATATGCTAAACTATTAATACCAACATTTATTCTTTCAAAAATCAATAGGCCTAATAATAATTTGAATAATTTGAATAATACTTTTTTACAATCTCTGTACAGTTACACCACCTAGATTTTAAGCTCCACAAACAAAGATAGACAGACAGACAGAAATATAGACAGATAGATAGATAGATAGATAGATAGATAGACAGACAGACAGACAGACAGACAGACAGACAGACAGACAGACAGACGATAGATAGATAGATAGATAGATAGATAGATAGATAGATAGATAGATAGACAGACAGACAGACAGACAGACAGACAGACAGACAGACCAACCCGATCACACATAAATACGTATAAATAGTACGAGTGTGCAATGTCGTGGAATGTATACGCCAAAACTCATTTTGGCGTGCATATGATACGCTGTTTTTCGCGTGCACATGATACGCACTTCATGGCGTATATATGAAACGCTCTTGGGTAGGTTTAGGGTGGTGGGGTGGGGGGTTCGTATGTATAATACGCCATAAAATGCGTATCATATGCACGCCAAAAACAGCGTGCCATAGACACGCCAAAATGAGTTTTGGTGTACACATTCCACGACATTGCACACTCGTACTATTTATGTGCATTTTTGTGAGAATACCCTGGACAGATAGACAGACAGACAGACGATAGACAGACAGACAGACAGACAGACAGACAGACAGACAGACAGACAGACAGACAGACAGACAGACGATAGATAGATAGATAGATAGATAGATAGATAGATAGATAGATAGATAGATAGATAGATAGATAGATAGATAGACAGACAGACGATAGATAGATAGATAGATAGATAGATAGATAGATAGATAGATAGATAGATAGATAGATAGATAGATAGATAGATAGATAGATAGATAGATAGATAGATAGATAGATAGATAGATAGATAGATAGATAGATAGATAGATGGCAAAGGGAAAATATTAGTCATTCGTTAATATGAAAATTAGAACAATTTAGGACCATTTCCTCCACCATTAATGTTTCAGAGAGAATTTGAGTTGTGATTTTCCCGTGGGTGTTTTTGTGTCAGGTTTAGGGGCTCTGTTAGTTAATCATTATTCAAAACTCCAATTCCGTGAGAGTAAATTAGGTGAATGCATCATTGTCTCATTAAAACAACAATCCATTGTGTGAGCCTAACAGCTCTCGTCATGAGGCAATTCACACTCTCACTCCAGACGCAAGGCCTGATACAGCCATCACAGGTACTTACATACGGTATATTGGGTCTCTATCACACACCTGTGTGTTTTATAAAAATATCAGCGCATACGCACACGTTTTTGTGCATGTCTGATTTATTCCGCAGAATTACTCATCCAAGCGTTGCCTAAGCAGGACAGCCCTTTGATAAACTTTGCACATATGAAAGAATCAAGAGATTACACTCTGTGTTCCGAGCTGCGATGATCTCGGGAGGTCCAGTGTGTATTTTGGTTCACCCTGACAAGCTTTTCATCCGAGGGCCTTTCTTTTGAGGATTATGTCCAATTGCTATAGATGTTATCCCCATGGAAACAAAACCATATTTGGTGGAGTATTGATTACAGCTGAAAACAGAAACAGAGCACCCAGACAGTAACCCCGAATCCATGTTTATGTTCATAAAGCTGCGCTAAAAGGATCAAGACATGCGCAAGGAGAAATAACATAGTTGGAATTATATGTAACTGGATCTTCTCAGATCATCCAGATCTCGGAGAAACTGCCCTTTTCGGGCTATCTGCGATGCAAGGCATGCTTGCTGTGTTTTTGAAATCTCAATGTTCTCTGCTTCCAAGGCTTTGGATACGTCCAACATTCGTGACTGAATGTTTTTTGAGCTGGAATCAAAGAGCGCTGAAGTTCGAGCCGGATCAGAACTGACTATTTTAATTAATCAACGCGAGCAAGTGAATATTAGCTCGATGATGTGCTTGAGATCACTTCACTCCAACTGCTTGTGACAGATTCCTGAGATTTCTTTTCATTAAGAAGGTGTCTTATGAAGACATTAAGCCTGTTTGACAATGTCACACTATCCTTTGTTGGCTCCACCACCCCCTTTGTGGACCGGCCTTGTGGGGTTCAAAGGGTCGCCATCCCCGGTTTAAATTAAGGAGTATCCAGGGTTCTTCTCCAGGGCTTCCTGCTGTGGCCTATCTTCAGAGGTAATCCAGGGGGATCGGCTCAAAGTTCTCTGCAGCTTATTAGATCAGGCCGCTGAAGAAAGCAGGAGCTGGAGGTTGCATTGTTAGGCCTGATTAAGAGCTTCTCATCGTTTCTGAGGAATCCGGGGAGCCCTGAGTTTACCTCTCAGCTTTTCTCTCATGTGACACATTGTTGCGGGATAAAGTGAAGAGTTTCCTTTAATGGTGGCTCATGTGTTAACAATAGGATGTGCCGAGATTAGACTTTACTTCTTCAGTTTTACCCTTTGAATAAAGATTTTGTTACTCCAAGTAGTGACACAATTAGCCGCAGTAGTTGTCATCATGCTTGAATGCATTTTCCCCCAGTTATTACCCTTTTTGCAGCGCTTGACTTTGATAGATTAATAATGGCATTGTGAGGTAATTTTATATAAAGACTGCTAAACTGGCCACAAAATGTTACACATTACTGCTAATGCAACACAATCCCATGGCAATTTGTAACAATTTTACTTTTCTGCAAAATATGCCTTTTGATTGTAATTAACCGAAACAATATGTCCTTGGAACTTTTTTTCCCCAGACCTGTTGCTGTCTGCATTTCCATTGCGGTCTAAAGTACCGGCAAATTAGTCCAGTGACGTAGGACTGTGTGCGACTTCCCAGTTTCCGCTGGATTTCGTCCTCCGCATATAAACTTAATAAGGCCTGAACCTTGTCGTCAGCCCATCGGTCATATTTTTTAAACTTCATTGTTGATTCTATTAGCAGACAACTCTTACTACACGCACCACAACAAACATAATATTGAACTCAGCGTGAACTCAACCAATCACTATGTTCAGTGCCCAATTCCCACTTCCGAAAGTTCCTGAAATTTGAAAAAGTACTACCTCCTGAGAAGGGACTTTCTCAGGGGGACATTTTCAACCAGGAACTTAATTTAGATCCTGGTCCCTGCGGTCCAAACACATCGAGTACCACCCCAAAGTCTCTATTTCCTGGGGAAAGTTCATGCAGTGGAAACACGGCTATAGTGGCACATTTTGTGCGATATGCTCATGCCCCTCTGATTATTAGCCAACGTTTCCCCGACATTGACAGAAACTTCCAGCTTTTCACATTTTCACTGTTATACAGTAGGGACCACTATTATCTTCTAAAAGAGTACAGAATCTTCTGATCACAACATAGCAAAAAAAGAAGCAGAAACTAGAGATATCATATGTAAGCAGATGCATGTGTAAAATAACGCAAACATTAAACAGCATATACATCAAAACCACCTAATGTTACTGAATGAAATGTCGACCCAGGACGAGCTATAGGACTCTATAGGATGTTATTTTTTTATGAAACTTACCCACAATCTAGAATAAAACATTTGTGTTGCTGTTGTTTAAAAGCAAAGGCTCTGACATTTCTTTTAATTATATTGCATGTTAAGATATTCATACAACAAAATATTCTGGGGGCCATGAAATTTTGCGAAAATGCTGGCGGTGGCTGGCAACTTTTTAAAAAAGTGCTACGGTGTACCTTCAGGTTTTTTTTTTTTTTTTGTAAGAATCAAATTATTCCATTTCTAATACAACACACTTTCCATTCATACACTATTTTGCAATTTGGCTAATTGGTGGCTAAATTCATACACTGTAAAAAATGATTTAGAAAAAAAGTTACCTGGTTGCCTAAAAATTTTGAGTTAATTGAAATTGAAATTTTGAGTTAATACAATGAATTGTTTTTGAGATTTGACAACCTTTATTAAAATATTATTAAAAGATTTTGTAAACATATTGGGGAATTGTGTGTGTTTTTTACCTGATGTGAAGCATGCCAAATAGTGCTATTTTCATGATTTATCAAATTTATGTGGTTCAGATACAAAAATATTTTGAGTTTCTATTTATTAAACAAATTTCCTTCATTGTATCAACTCAAATTTTTTATTTCAATGAACTCAAAATTTTAAGGCAACCAGGTTACTTACTTTTTTAAGTTAAACCAACAAAAAACAACAATAATTTTTTACAGTGTATAGATCACATTCGTACATTCGTACACTCCACTGATGGTTAGATTTAAGGCTAAAAATCATATGTTTCTGTACAAACCACACCGTATGAATCCATACGAAATCCCCATCTCATAAAATAAAATAAACTAATTGAAAAGCTTCAATCTAACTTTTGCCAGACATAACTGTTCACACAGTCAGCTGCTTACTTAATGGATGAAGTTCATAGATGCTAAAATAACCTGGTTTATAGGGGAGCCAGTTATGATGATTGATGTGCTCTGAGCACTTGAAGCAGTTCATCTCAATAAGCCACCCTCCAGTGTTTTGACCAGCAGGCAACAGGTGTGCCTGCGGTGTGCATGTATGGATCAGAACAACACAATAATATTGCTTATAAAAGCCCTCCCGCCCCTGATCTACACCTGGCCCCAGGAAGCCACGGGTGGGTGCCGAGAAGAAGACCCTCTTAAAACCCTCTGGAGATCCCATATCTCGCTCTCATGACCGTAACGCTCAGTGGCGTGGCGCTCTTGAACTCATCCCCAGAAGAGAGAGGCAAACTGCCTTCACATTCTCCTGAGACAAAAGGGGGATGGTTCCCTGGGGGGGTGAAGGTTTTGGTATGTTTGGATTTTGAGATTTCAGTCACGGTTTGAGAGACAAAAGGACCTACACTCTAAACAGAGACAGGAGGGACCAGGTGCCACCTGGAGTGCGGCATCAGGGCCTTGCTCGACAGCGCCAGCGTGAGACAGGACCAGCGAAGACATTACAAATGCTGTTAAGATGTTTGAAAGGACGTCTGTTTGAAAAAGGCTTCTGCTTACCATTACGAGTGTTTTATTAATATATATTTTTATGGTTCATTATTGTAATTCTTTTATTTTGATTTAAATTTGTGTTAAATGTATTTACATGTCAAATAAACATACACTCGGCTTGGTATTCAAAATGATGATTTAATTAAATGTTACACTTTATTAAGTTTGTTTATATTTACAATAAATTTATTTTTGAAAAATATTGTTTTTACCTTTGTCTTGGTACGCCTTGTTTAGTGCTGTAAGAACTAGAACTAGAACTATGACTTTAATTATATACATTTACAACAGTTATTAATAATTATTACATTCACCTAATTTAATGTTTATTGCATTCATTTACATTAAAAATACATATTTTTTAGTATATTGTTTTTTACCGTTGGCTTTGTTTTGTGCATTTTTCGTAGTTATGACTGTTATTTATTTAATTCAATTTTTATTTTACACTACAAATTAAATTGCATTTTAAATTGAATGATTTTAGGTTTATATCCATTGAAAATAAATGTATTTTTACATTTAACTTGGTATGCTTCATTTTGAGGTTTAATTACGACTTTAATTATTAATTTATATTACTATATATTTTTAATAATATTATCATTATGTTTTCTTTGAATGAGTCCTCCAAGCTTATTTCCATTTTAAATAAATATATTTCCTTGAGTGTTATTTCACTCTCCCTGGAGATTTCCCGCAGTTTTTGGTGTCCACATCTGTGCCTGATTAGCACAACAAAGGAAGCACAGCGCCTCTTGCATTAATGAGAGCTCCTCCAAGCCAGGGCTGAGGACCTCAGCACAATACACCCTGCAAATTACCACAGGCTTCTGGAGAAGACGCATTCACATCAATGGCAGCTCCTGTTCTACAGTTTACCAAACCAAAATTACATTTGAAAACCTCTTCGATAAACCTTAACCCTAAGAAATTCCTCTCCAAATCATAATACTACTTTCTCCCACAGTCCTCTTGTATTTCCTGGGAAAGACGTTGGGAAATAGGAACGAAAAAGACCATAGGTCCATTGGTGACGTGAGCACCATTGTGTTCAGTATGGATTCAGCTGCTTAGGGAAGAGCAAACATGGATGACATTTGAGCTGCGCAAACAGAGCGCTCCTTCATCTGTTTGTCTTTGCATGAGAAATTGTGGAATGAAACTTTTGAAGAAAACCTCACTTTTAGTATCTCAGATGATTGATCACTTTTTAATAGGCTATTGGTTGGTAGGTTTGAGCCGGGGCCATATCAGAGCGCTGCAGCGGTGACATATTTTTGTAGGCCAACCATCATCCTGGCTCCTGTGACAAAAACACAAGATTCTTCCACTGGCATTTCAATTATTACAGAAAATAAGCTCTATAACCAACAAAAGATTATGATTCTTGCATGTTTTGTTCAGCAAGAAAATCTTCATAAGTGAAAACAACTTTTATGAATGTTGAAGATTATAATCGCCAGAAGCTTAAAGATAAACGTAGCCTATACACCACAGTTGCATGGCTTCAGCATATTCATCATAAAAGCAATTCTATCAGTCCTTATTAAAAAACATTTTTCCTGAAAGTTTGAGTTAGAGTGAGATTATAAACACGATAGAGCCCCGTTTCCACCAAAATTACCCAGAACAATTTGTACCAGGAACTTTTTTACAGGAACTTTTCTCCCCCCAGACCTGCAACTGTCTGCGTTTCCACCGCAATCTAAAGTTCCGTGAAGATTAGGCAAATTAGTCCGGTGATGTAGGACTGCGCGCAACTGCTCCTCCAAGTCAGTGACGGACAGTAGGCTAATCATTTTTGCGCGATACTATATCCACGTTTATTTTTTTCATTCCGATTGAAAGATTTAGTGGACTGTTTACATGAGACATTATCCGATCTGGTGTTTACATGTGATGACTTTCAATCGCAATCATTTTGTGACATGCAGTTTGTCTGCCACATCAAAAATGTCAACGCTGTTTTCTCCAGCAGCTGGAATGTGTTTACTGTAGCCATAGCAACTCTTAACGGCCACCAGAACTAATACAGTATTATATAAGCTATTTAAGTGTAATAATCATCTCAGAAAAAAATTAATTCTTCTGTCAGGCGCAGTTAAAGTAAAAACTGCCTGGGGCAATATATGCTGTGTCATTATTCCAACATTATCTTCATAACTTATGAAATAAAAAGTTTACCCCTCAGAAAAATGAACTTTCCTCTCTTGACAACATAAGCGCTGCGCGCGCTGTCACGTCATGTAAGGACGCACACTTAAAAGTAATCAGTCATGTCGTTTACATGGTGAAAAATAGACTGTAAAAAAATTAATAACGAGTATGGAAGAGATTCAAGCTGTGCTGCTTTTGCTGGTTTACTAAAGAGGTAATTAACAACGACAGAAAAGAGCACTAGCATATTCAGAAAGCTTGTAAAGCTAGATTTAAAATGACAATGTATATTATTATCAGCTATTACGGACATTGAACGTGAGATGGCTGAGACGAACGCGCGCCATCAGACAGAGAGCAAGACTGATATTTACTGAACGCAAGAACGAACCTCGCAAAAGACTTTTAAAAATGCCGGTTGAAATAAAAGGCTGCGTGAGCTCAACCAATCAGCATGTTCAATGCCCAAGTCCCGCCCTCAAAAGTTCCTGAACTTTAAAAAATTACTACCTCGTGAACAGGGCCGTTTGGAGGAGAAATATTTACCCGGAACTTCATTTAGACCCTCGTTCCTGCGGTCAAAACACAGCGAGTACCACCCCAAAGTTCCTGGTTCCTGGGGAAAGTTCCTGCGGTGGAAACGCGGCTTAAGACTGTAAAAGCAAAGCAGACTAGTGAGTTTTCCCGCATGTGTTTGATAATGTTTAATGTTCTTTGAACAAATCACAATTTTTTATTTTACTGATGTATTGTAAATAGGTTGTGGAATAAAATTTGAAAATATGTTGAGCTTCTATTATCACACACTTTATTTAAGACATTTAATCAGAAGCCCATTGACTTCAGGATGATTGAATCAGAAGTGCTAAAATGCAAACTTGTGGTTTTGGCCTACACATATATGTCATTCCATTACTATAGACATGTTGACATGCACAGTTATAATCAAACTACAGCAGAGTACATCCCAGTCTTAATCTGTCTGTCTATGTGAACTGGTCCTACTCTCCCCGCTCCAAGTGGGTTTCGAACCGCGGTCTCCGGCGTGGGAGGTGGGCATGCTATCAAGGACGTTAAATACTACAACTGCTAGCATCATTCACTTGCTCGCTTCTTGAGGCCAGGCGAGTGAGTTGAACAACCACAGCTCTTACTGGCTCTCATCCGTTACACTAACCCCTTTAAACCTAACTCTAATCTGGGTCACGGCACCATATGTAACCGGTCTTACTCGCTCCACGTAACTGGTCTTACTCGAGGCAGGACTCAAACCTGGGTCTTTAGGCGGAAGGTGGGCACACTAACAAAGACGCTAAAGACCCCAACTGCTAGCATTATTCACTTGCTCGCCTCTTGAGGCCAGGCAAGTGATTTGAACAACCACAGCTCTTACTGGCCTACGGCAGTTAGACTCACCTACTAAACCGCACTTCCATCCGGGTCATGGCACCAAATGTAACTAATCTTACTCACCCTACTCGGAGCAGGACTCAAACCCGGGTCTCTGCCATGGGAAGGTGGGTGCGCTAACAAGGATGCTAATGAATGACGCCGTGATTACACCTCTTGAGTCCTGGGGTCTGAGGTTTACATGCACAGCTCTTACTGGCCTACAACAGTTACACTCATCCCCTAAACCGCTCTTCCATTTGGGTCACGGCACCAAATGTAACCAATCTTACTCCCCCCCCCCCCCCCCCACCCCCCAACGTCTCTTGTGCCACCTGCCTTGTCCCTTAACTGACAGATAAATGGATCACTAGTTCATTTCCCAGGGAGCAAAGGCTTTGACATAGCACTGTTTGCATAAATATAAGTATGAGTGAGCATATACTGTATGTAGAATCGGATACAATCGGATGCAATACAAGATGTTGACAAATTGGGATTGACGTACAAAACTGTCAAATATTATCATTATATCATAATAATTAAATCAACAAGCTGTAATCATTGCCTAACATGTTCATTATTATGTCTGCTTAACTGAATACACAATGTTTACTAACCACACAACTTATCTTTTAGATGTATACTGCCATATGGACTTTAGTTTCATGCACTCATCTCTTGTTGATAACACTAAAACATGCATATTCTGCTTTGAAAGAATAATTGTAAAGTGATATACAAATAAACTTGAATTGAACTGAATAGAACAAGACACAAGGTCAGTAAAAATCAAGCGCAGGTGCCGAGTGCCGAATGGCTGTTAGAAACGTGGCCTAATGTCAGAACAAGGTGCTAATGTTCTCCACCAACACAACGACGATTCACGACAAATCCACATGAATGGTCAATTAATGTCCTCAGTTGCTAGTGTTTATTACCCTGCCTAAATGAATCGGGGCCTCCCCAGAGTCTCCTTCTCCTCCCCTGCTATAGCGAAATGAGAAACAGAAAAGGCGCTTTTGCTGATTTGCCGAACACGCACTGTGTGGTCTGAAAGAGAGGGGGAGAAACGGCAGACTTTACGGGCTTCAGTAATCGGCAGGCGTTAAACTGAACAATTAGGCGCTGGCTATATTGTCGCCCGGTTTATGGCTCTACTCTGGCTTTAGCTCGCACAATATGGCTCCATTCAGTCACTCCTCCCATGCTCCCGCCTCTCTGGTATAGTGGGACGCAGAGACACCCTCGAGCCGAAAGGAGAGGAAATTACAGGTATATGCAGCTAAGCAGCTTAGTGTACCGTTACAAACTAAGCATGGTTAATGAGACATATCAGTGCCCTGCGGCTGGAAGGATGGGACTTCTCATTAGGAGTCGAGCTGATGTCTTTCTGGACATTATGGAGAATAGGTTAAAGGGCCAGACCCCTGAGAGAGTGACACCGGTCTCAAATGGGATCAATCGGGGCAGATGGCGATGGGGCAAGGGATTATTCGTAAATAATCTATTTAGTGAAATCTTAGAGTTTTAACGTTGGGAAATTTCCAGTGATTCTACCATGATATGGAGTATTTTTGAGACAAATCTATAAATAAAATAGAAACACTTTACAATAGTTGTGCAAGATGGTTATACTTTATTTGGATAGTTCACTTCAACTATATTGTAACTCTCATTATTTTTTAATCACATTAAAGAGTTATTAAGCAGACAAAATATTGCTGGTTTTACTTTTAAAAAATTAAGTAACCTTAAAATTTTGAGTTTATTGAAATTAAAATTGAGTTGATACAATAAAGGAAATTGGTTTAATAAATAGAAACTCAAAAAAATTCTTGTATCTGAAGCACAATTTTTTTTGATAAATCATGAAAATATAGCACATTTTGGCATGTTTCACTGCGTCATCACAAATAAAACAAACATTACCCAATATGCTTTTAATAATATTCGAATAAAGGTTGCCGATTCTTAATTATTGAATTATTGAACGATTTCAATGATCTTAAAATTTTAAGGCACCAGGTACACTCTAAAAATGCTGGGTTAAAAACAACCCAAGTTTGCTTGAAAATGGACAAACCCAGAGTTTGGGTTGTTTGATCTCAGTGAATGGACCCATTCGAACAACCCAATTTCTGGGTTTGTCCATTTTTAACCCAACTTGGGCTGTTTTTAACCCAGCATTCTTTAGTTCTTTATTTTATTCTTTTTTTTTATTTTTATTTTTATTCTTTATTTTTTAAATATTTTTTACAGTGTTTTAATGACTGCTAGTTGACATGAAGTTGCAAAGTTAGTTAGTAGAACTTCTAGAAATGTTAACAGAATTAATGCTCATTATCAAACAATGAGTAATATGTTTGTTAAATAATTTATTAATCTTTGTTGATGAAAGTCAACATTTGATTTGAATAATGTATAAGTAAATGCTGAAATTAAAATGAACTAAGATTAATAAATGCTTTATAAGTATTTTTGATTGTTAGGTCTATGTTAGGTTAACAAATGGAACCTTATTGTAAAGTGTTACCAAAATAACATATTGTTGAAAAAATATTTGGATAAATATAACATGTTTTTATACACTATATTCACCAGCTTTTTTTCTCCACATTTTGTGAAGCGTTGGTGAGCCACACGGCTTGGGCCCCAGAATGACAGAAGGTGAGAGTGTAAGTGATGTGTTGTCGACAGATCCGACAGGGCCACAGCTGCGGGCCGACCCCAGGGTCTCCCGAAAGGTGTTTGCAGTCGGATGTAGACCCTCTCCATCATGCTGAAAATGGATGACCCCCATGACAGTGCTGTGGCCCCAATGGAAAAATGTGTGTTTTGCGGAAGACAAATGTGAGCTATATTCATCATAGAGGATATTTATCTCTACTGAGACTGAGATGAGCAGCATTAGTTTAGTATATCTAGTGGGTAAATGAGTGACAATGCTGAAAGGCATAATTTCACCGCAATTATTTCTGTCAATTACTCGCCCTCGCGTTGTTCAAAATATTTTTTCGGTGGAAGACACACACACACACAAGATATTTTGAAACCAGCTTCAACTATTTTGTTCATACAGTGTTTTGGGGTTATTAGTTGGACATTAACTTTAATTTGTTTGGCATGGTAATAGTCTTGGTGGAACAGATCTGCTACACATTTGCTGCTGCTGTTATTTCTAGTATGGGAAGTATGGGACTTTTTAATGCCAATACATACACAACACGCTGTTGTGAGCAAGTAAGACATGCTTCTGCTGCAGTGGTGTAAATAAATAAATAAATAAATAAATAAATAAATAAACAGACAGACAGACAGACAGACAGACAGACAGACAGACAGACAGACAGACAGACAGACAGACTGATAGATAGATAGATAGATAGATAGATAGATAGATAGATAGATAGATAGATAGATAGATAGATAGATAGATAGATAGATAGATAGATAGATAGATAGATAGATAGATAGATAGATAGATAGATAGATAGATAGATAGATAGATAGATAGATAGATAGATAGATAGATAGATAGATAGATAGATAGATAGATAGATCAAATTCACAATACTACATTTTTCTTTTCACTAACAACATTTGTTTAAAATCATATCAATGCAGTGCATTCTAAAATAGTTTGACAGATTCTTTTTCCGATTTTTGACTGCATTACAGTTCTTAAAAAATAATTAAAACTTTTCTCTAGGCAGAGATATATTCATACTTTAATTCATATTTAGCATAATTTCCCTCAGCACTCGCTTATAAAGGTTGTAAAACCTCTCAGCTACAGCATGTCAGTTGTAATATAAATCAATAGTGAAACATATAAATCTATACTGAAAAAATATATTCCCATAATAAATCATAAATGATCAATTCTACAAGTTAGTCAAAATTTACCACAAGAAATACAATAAGCTGTGATAAACACTAGGGGGTCTCAAATAATAATAATAAAAAACTTCTAATAAATGTTGTTTCTCCTCTTTTCATCTGCCTTTTTAAGTCATGTGGCTGTTTTAGGTCACGTTTGGTTTTCTGCAGTGTTTTAACGTGGTAAATTCTCAATAGAATTCAAATGTGTCCCACATTTTACCATCGGTCACGACAGGAATGGCTCATAGAAATCTTATCACACTTTTGAGGCGCACTGCCTACACACGTAGAAAGTACGGTGATTCACGCGCCACTCGTGCAAAATTAAATAAACCGGGCTTCAGTCATGTTGAACTGATAATCTTTTCAGTTCGTACAGGAACTTAGCACTTATAAAAGCTCTGACTGCATGATGCATATAGCCTTATTCTCTCAGCACCATATTTCTTAACTGCGATCAATACACCGCTCAAAAACACAGAGCCTCATTGAGCGGTGTTCTCTCGCTGCTACGCGAACACACACTGTCGATGATGGGTGGGAAAAGGTAGAACGATAGAACTGCTAATGCACCAATTACAACAAAAAATCGCAAGTTTACACAACAGCATTGGACACAGGGGAAGCTGACATGACAGTAGAATATGGACTTTCACAATGCACAATGTCATGAAATATGAGAGGTAAAAACGATATAAATACTGTTCGTTTTCTCACACAAACTGCTCGTTTCGAGTCTTAGGCCATCAATGTGTACTTACGATGGGGGATTGTTTAATTTGGACTTCTCTGTGTATGCTCTTTGAGGTGGTGACTATAGACCTGCATTATGTGAGGCACAGACAAGAACGGTTTGACCTAAAATGATCAAATTGAAACTACTGGGGAAACAAACACTCCTACATCTTGGATGCCCATGAGGTAAGCTAAAACATATCAAAATTTCAAAGTGAACTATCCCTTTAAAAGAATATAGTTAAGGGGGGGGGGGGGATACTGTTTCATGCATACTGAGCTTTTTATACTGTTAAAGACTTGGATTCCCATCCTAAACATAGACAAAGTTTCAAAAACTAATGTTGGACGTTTGATGGAGCATTTCTGTGTCAAAAATACTCCTTCCGGTTTCTCACAAGTTTTTTTCTCAGGAGAGTTTTTTTCGAGTATGGGTCGGCTTGACGTCGATAGAGCGGAAGGTCCTTGTATGGGCCGTACGGGCTCTTCTCCTGGTAGGGTGCGCGTGCGCGTGACTAGAGCGAGAGAGGAAATGAACACTCTCAGCTGCAGATCCAGTCGTCCGTGAACACTTATGTCATTATAGTCCGCGCCACGCTCCACTTTATTACTATGGGTGACGTCGAGCGACTTCAACGCTTCAGCACAGCATTCCGGGAAGGCAGCGCTGCATTTGAACCGATTTGAACGCAGAAATGACGGGAAGCTTCACAACATCGCTTCAGTCGCGTTGCAAAGTGGATTTCCACGGTCACTGCTGTCAGGACTTTACCAAATCATACCAAAGAAGTGTGTTTTTGACGGAGCGGTCCCAGCGATAAAGGTTCGGTCCTGCTTTGGAAGAAGCCGGTGAGTAAAACTGCTTCAAATGTCTATGCTGTTGGCTATCGTCGCATGAGTAAACATCAGTAAACGTCACGATCGCGTGCTTCGTCATTCAAATGCGCTAACGGTTACTCCATTGTTGTTCTATGTATAACGTTACAGTAGTCTGACGTGCAAAACCGTTTTGCTTGCTACTGCTAAGGTTTAGTCGCATACAATAGTCCATAAACCGAATCATGTCCTCATAAACTGTGAGTAAAGACACACAAATGTTGACAGGCCACTAAATACAGTACATACCACAGAGATGGACGTCCTGCTGTTGCTGTTTCTCCTGTTCAATTTATTTTAGCCTCCAAATTATTCTGGATCATATATCTATTAGCTGAGATCGATAGCGATGGGCTTCTCCACGCTTGAGAACGTCACCGATTTGCGCTCGTCATTCTTTAGCTCCGCCCACACGATACGCCTCCAGGTGCTCGTTTTTTTTTCCGTTTTTTCTCGGTACAGCCTATATTTCTCTTATAAATATAATAAAAATAAAGACTTTTCGGAGATATGAAGGATGCAATACTATAGGTACTCAAGATTGACATGAGATTGACTGAAACTGAGTGTTTCACCCCCCCTTTAAGTGAAGTTTTTGTACAGTAAATTGCATATTAATTGCAAATAAACGAAAATGCATTATAGTTTGAATTTATATGAATTTGAATTTATTTATATTAGGCAGCGGCTATTTGCACTAAGAATTCTATTTACAGTCAGTTAAATCAACATATTTTCTTAGTGATTAGGTGATATTTACACTAAGTGCAAATAGCTGGAGATTTTTACTAAGTAAAAATAGGGATATGTTCTATTTATGCCATATAAAGTTGCAGTTCTTTGTAATATAATTTAATATATAATTTCATAATTACTTATATTGTCTTTAAAATATGACTAAAGTGAATAGCTGAATGTACTGAAAAGTATTAATGGAAAACTAAAACATGCTTTAATGTCATTTTTATTGAAAATTGTATGTCAAGTATTGACATATATTTGTAATTACACATTTGTAATGATGAAGTTGCTTTTCAGTACATTCAAAATCGAATCAAACACACTACAGTTAAAATGTTACTCCACATACTGTGTCAAAATAACTATAGCATTTAAAGCATGACAAAACATTATTAAAACATAATGATTTAAAATGTGCTTTAAACATTTCATTTGACATTATTACAGTGCACTTTTTAACTCTGAAAACACTTAAGTAGCCTTTTATATAAGTAACATTATATTATCTGCAAGTGTTTTTTTTTTTTTTTTACATAGACTTTTAAAATTAAGTGCACATATGTTTGGAAAAACATGAAGGTGATTTAATGTGTTATCTATCCCTTTATTTATTATTATTATTTTTTTACAAGGAACACTTTTGGTTGCAGAGATATAGAAATAAAACTATCTTGATGGTTTTTCATGTCCCGTTGAGTCTTCCGCCCCATGGCAGCCTAAAAATAGCCATCCGTGCACTTGTGGCTTGATGGCCTGACTGATTGCGCTGTAGCGGTCTGTGATTTCAGCTGAGCAGAAAACCATATCGTTTCCGTGCGCCACGTGTTCTTTCCCGTGTTGTTTTACATATGGCTGTAAGTGATTCCAGGCGTTTGCGATGCACTGTGACGCAGATTACGAAATGTAAGTCAGGGTACAGTGCACGAGAAGCCTTCAATTCACCCTCTAATTACATTAATTATATCTAATTATGTCTATTAATTATCTGTGAAATAGCTTCAAATGCACAAATGGCAGTGATTTGTTAAGCTCTGGACGTTTTATTTGGAAGGTTCCAGAACAGCATGTTTCCCTGGTCAAATACACTGTTGGGGAAACGCACAGGTCGTGCAGCCTAAGTGATGGCAGCTGCTGTGTTTAACATGGCAAATCTCAGCTTCCTAACCATTGGCTGGATGATGTGTTAATGCTCCTGTGTGATGACAGCACATAAACAAAAAGGATGACTGAAAAGGGAAATAGGAAAATGGTTGAGTATTAAATCAGTTTTTATGCCCGTAGATACTGAGCTCTTCGGCCCTGTTTACACCTGGTATTTTGGTCGATTGGATCAAAAGGAGACGAGGGAGACACATTCCCGTTTACACTGGGTGTTTTAATCTGTCTCTTTTGTTCACTTTTTAACCACTTCTGGCCTGATTTCTTCAATGGAAGGGCCTATGGGCGGGTAAATGTGTGGTTTTTTTCAGATCTTTCAATCTAATGGACATAATTTTGCTTAATTTACATATGAATGCACCGAGAGAAGATACGTACGGAGAAGGAAAAACATACGGAGAGCGCCAGCTCTGATAGCCGCAAGGCCACGCCAAATGCATTAAGTGTGTGTTTGAAATCAGGGATGGTGAGAGAACATAATGCTCGTTACGTTTTTCAACTGGGTCTAAATGCCAACAAAGTTTAAAATCCATCTGGGTAACTGGCTTTACATAATGTTTTCGTGTTAGGTCAGTAGAAGTAGACTTGTCCCAAGATGGCCGCCATACCAGAGTCTTGTCCCAAGATCAGAGCCGATCCTGACCTCCCTGGGGCCCTAAGCAAAATTCTGCTAAGGGGCCCTCCTACCTGACCCGTGAGCTATTTAAACCATTTGCCATTGCCATGCAGTTACACCTGACACCTTAGTGCTCCCAATACAATCCTCCCTCCTTTGAACAAAACAGTCAAAGAATGAGGTTCAAACAAACAATATTTATTGAATAGTATTTTCTATATAACCTTAAGATAGTTCTTGCTGAAGACGGCTTTATTGTTGGTGAATCTGGCTGTACTGGGTCTGTGCTAGTACTGGCTGAGGCTGGATGTGGATCATCTGGGTCTGTGCTTGTACTGGAAGATGATCCAGCATCTCCTCTACGTACAAACTTAAGCATAGCACCTGCAAATTATAGATAAAACAATTTATAGGCAGCATCAGACCCATTCAAACTGGCTCCCCCAGATTTCCTTTTATACATTTTCAAATATAAAATACTATTTATCGTATGGCTTGGCTCTTGTAATGTTGAACAAACTAGTGATTCAGATATCAAGAATCTGTGAGTGATGACATCATTGTCAATACATTGCTTCCCATCTTGCATAATTTGTGCAGTAGTTTAGAGTTGTAACTAAACATTGACTAACACTATAATCATTGTCTTGTTATGTAGCCTATGTGCACTTATGATGAGGAGGAGGACCATCATCATGCCCATATACTGTTCTGTCGGTCTGGTATCCACACAGATATTTCTGATGGAAAATACGCGTTTTGTTTCGTGCACGCGCATATGAACGCATGTAGTAAACAAACACCGTTGCCGTTTATAAAAAAATAAAAAATAAAAATTAATTTTATTTCTGAGGCACAAAGACACAGAACACAGTCTTGAAAGCGGCTGGCATTAGCTAGCTAGACAGACCAAGAGATGCATAGCCTGCCTGTCCAGCTTGGCAAGACAACAGAAGAGAGATGCACATCAACTTGACTTTACTGTTGCTGACATCAAACTTGGAGAGGAGAGAACACAAGTTTACCTGATTGCTGTTCCTGCAATTCACTCTCGTGGTGTTTTTTCCCTCTTTTCATGGCCAGAAGGATAATTCCGCTTAATTTTTACAACATTGATTGACACGCTTTGACACGAGGGGGAGGCGGGGCCTTGAGTAAATTGCGGGGCCCTACGCAGCTTGCGTAGTGAGCGTATAGGGCTGTTCGGCTCTGCCCAAGAGACACCCAGAGTCCTCTGCCAAAATGGCCCACCCACCAGAGCCCTCAGTTAAATGGCCGCCACACATGAGTCATCAATTAAGATGGTCGCCACACCAAAGTCCAATCCCAGAGTCTTCTTCAGAGTGTGTATCTGACCAGCATCCAGAGGGAACTCCAGCTCCTGACCAGAGTCCAGAGTCCAGAGATGGCTCTAGCCCCTGGCCAGTGATCAGTGTTGGCTTCAGTCATAGGTATAGGTACCTGGATAAGGACACAGAGGCCACACCTCCACAGCTTCCTGAACTACTGGCGTCACCCATGCTCCACAGCCCAGGTCAGCCCATGATCCTCGGCCCAGGCCGGCAATGCAACGATCCTAGTCCTTTCCCCTCCATAGGCCTGGCCTGCCATCCCTCCCCACGACTGCCCTCCTGCATCTTTGCCTAGATTTGCCCTGCCATGTTAGCCAAACCAAGTCTTTGTTTGTATTATGTTTGCTCATGTTTGGATATAAATAAAGCCACAATAATAAATAAAGAATAAAGTTCTATCAACTTGCCTGCAGTGGACTCAAGGATACAGTGGTCACTCCAAAATAAAGGATTTGACACTTAAAGCAATATTTTATCAAAAATGAAATCATTTGCTCACCCTTTATGTTGTTCTAAACCTTTCTTTCCTCTGTGTAACACAAACGGAGATATTTTGATGGATAGTTTAACTGTTGTTGTACATACAATGAGAGTCGGTGTGGTCCTAAAATTACACTGACCTTCATTGAGTGTACAAAAACACAGAGACATTTTTCATAAAATCTTCTTTTGATCCACAGAAGAAAGTAAGTCTTGAAATGACATTAGGTGGGTAAATAATTTTTAAGTAAACTATTCCTTTAATTCACACTTAATATACGTAAACAAATACTGCTCAAACTTTTTTCCCAACTTAAAATTTGTGTGAAATGAAACCGAAATGGTACCAAAGTTTCTGGGGCCCCAAGTTTATCCCTGTAATAAGTGCAAGTCATTTCAGATAGAAGCCACTACTTTTCCAAAACCTCAGTTAGTGATCTCAGCTCAGTGCTGAGCGTCAAAGAGAAAGACAAACCAATCCAATGAGTCAGGGTCAGAATCCTCCGGTAGTGATTGAGGGCCAGGTGGGGGCCCTTTCAGCTCAAACGGACCTTGAAGGCGGCTGATTGAATTCCCACTTCCTCTCTGTGTTTCCCTCTCAGCGGTGCGGACAGCAGGAGTGTATCCTGAACGGCACTTCATTCTGCTCCACTACACTTTCCACACTCAATGTGCTTTTTGTTCCCCCTTACACACTTTTACACACTTTTACACGCATACAAGCTCAGAGAAGGACAGAGGAACTCACACATAATTTACAGTTATGGTAGTCACTTAAGTTTTAATAAAACAGAACAATATTCAACACAAAATGCAAGCTTCCATATGGCATGTGCAGTTTGATATGAAAGCTTGTTTTCACCATGGAATAAAACAATATTTTATCTCACAATAAATCACTCAATTCTGACTTTTTTTCCTCATAATTTTGAGTTTATAGCTTACAATTCTGACTTTATAACTCACAATTCAGACTTTCTAAGTCAACTGCAAGTTATAAAGTAAGAATTGTGAGATATTAACTCTAAATAAAATAAAAAATCTGAATTTCTAATTATAAAGTCAGAAAAAAAGTCATTATAAAGTTGTTGTTTTTTAACTTAAGAGTTTATATCTTGCAATTCAGACTTTGTAACTCACAATACTGACTTTATTACTCGCAATTCTATATCTATATCACAATTCTGAGAAAAAAAAGTAAGAATTGTGAGATAAAAGTCGCAATTACCTTTTTAAATTTTTTTTTATTACAATTACCTTAATAATTAATTAATAAAAATTACCTTTTATTTTTTATTACAAAACAGGATGCAGTATATGCAATCACATGCTGTCAGCTGTCACATGACTTAGGTAGGTTGTTTGATTAATTCAATTATTTGGTTTTATGTAAAAATTAGGGCCGGGACTATAACGCGTTAATTAAGATGAATTAATTACGGGACTTTAACGCGTTAATTAAGATTAATTACGCAAAAAATAAATAACATAATTTTAACCACACTTATTTTTGCACCGCGCAACGTTTTTCATTGAATGAGTTTCGACGGACTGATTATACTGGAACACCAACTAGCGCTCATGAGTCACAACAACAACAAACCATAGTGAACATGAACGAAGAAGCTGATGAGACCGCTTTGATTGGCCCCGTGGATGTGAAATTTTGTTTTAAAAAACGAAAGGATGGACGTGTCGACAAGAGCAAGGTTGTGTGCAAGCTATACAACAAGGAATTTGCGTTTCACCGCAGCACATCGAGCCTCAAATATCACAAATATGCTTTTGCTACACTTAATGGCAAACATCGCACTGCTGGACTGAAATAAATAAACAATATTTTGTTGATTAAGCTTATGTATTCAGTCATTATTCAATGGTATACAAAAAATACATGTGAAAAGATTCTTCTCATTGTTCTCAGGTCAAATGCAATTAAAAATATGCAATTAAAAATTAATTTCGATTAATTAATTACAAAGCCTCTAATTAATTAGATTTAAAAAAAATAATCGAGTAAAAATGTATTTTGGGATTCCAATCAAGCATCAGGTAGAGAAGATGTAAAATTGTGGTTTGAAATCATTTTCCGTTCATTTATCAAATCAAATCAATCAAATTACCTTTATTTACAAGTCCAATTGTTTCAAAGCAGCTTCACAGTGTTAACAGGAAGATAATGCAACAGAATTTGATTCTGCTGTACAGCCGCTCTGAAGAAAACGGAGATGTTATCAGCTCATTTCAATTATCATATAGTGTCAATGTGGGCAATGTTGAATGTAGCTGCATGTCCCCAACAGAGCAAGCCAAAATCCAAAGGCAAGAGTGGCAAGGAACCAAAACTCCTTCAGGGCCAGAATGGAGAAAAAACCCTTGGGAGAAACCAGGCTCAGTCGGGGTGCCTGTTGTCCTCTGGTGGACGAACAAACTGTGTATGATTATGATTGTGGCGACATTGCAGGTCTTAAGTCATATTAGGTAAATAAATATTTGTAAGATTATTCGAATACTGAAGTCGCCATGTTGGCGAAAGAATGGCATGTGGATCACATTGTGGGATACAATACTCCATTAGCTCTGGTTGTATAGGCTAGAGCACATTTTGGTAGAAGCAGCGCATTCGATTATTCAATGCATGCATACATACAGCTTACAAAGGACAACTGACATAATACATACAGCTTATTTCAAAAAGTGTACCACTGTGTCATTCTAAAAATATTAAAAATCATTCCATCAAAATTACAAGAAGCCAGAAGTAGTATTATTTTCCCATAATCATGACTTAATTTGCAAAGCAGTGAAAAAGCTTGCATGATTCTGAACATTCATCAATCATTCAGAATATGTATAAATGTGGTCAACGTGATGATCTTCAATAATTTCCAAATATTTTCCCAGCAATCCTTAAATATAACATCCAGATTGTTGTAGATTCCACAAATTTACAACGCAGAACATGGTAGAACATCTCATAAGGCCACAATTGTTTTTCTCAGATCACTACCCTCTATTTATGCTTTCCTTCGAAATCGAGCAAAACCCGAGTTTACGACTACGAGTGTAAGTCTGTAGTTGGACTTACACTGCATCCTGCATCCTGTTGCATAGACATGTATCTATTAACATTTCGGTCTAGACCCCTTGGTCCCTGCTACATAGACTCAGAGGCACCATAAGTATCCACTTAAATTTATTGGACTCCCTTAAAACCACAAACTCAGTGTTGAGCTGCCGGTTGTCTGAGGCCCCTCTCTCAACACCCGTGTAGTGAAAGTCCTGTCTAATAACAAGACAGACGTGGGCTGCGGCGACGTCAGCAGTCGCAGGCCAACAGCGTCGGATCCGGCTGATCGTTACAATGGACTCCTGTCACTGACCCCTCCAACCCTGGATTTGGAGGGAGTGTCTGGATATGAAGACCAGGGTTGGTGCTGTCCATCCAGGCAGTGAGTGGCCCCTGGGGATTACGCAAGGGCCGACGGACAGACAAGCCGACTGCAGCACCATGCCGCCATCCACTTTTGAGGAAATGACCCCATGCTAAGTGCTGCCTGACATACTAGAGAGGCTGGTGATAAAGTAATTGGCAAATGTAGAGACTAATCTCACTGTTGAGCATTTACAGGCTGATCTGAAGCTCTGATAAGTGCAACCTAGACCGCTTACCTGCTTATCTTAACATTGCGCAAGCTCTTAAAGACTTAAGATGAAGTTCTGACTCAGAACTGTTGAAAAGGGTAGGATTTGAATGCACTTTTTCAAAGTATTAGACAATAAAAGTGTTTAGGCATTGTTTACTATATTTTTTCACCCATATATCTGTCACAAAGTGGCTGTAGTAATCGCACAATGACGGAGAATTAATCATAAATCCAACAGGGGACATGAATGAGATTAAGAATGATAAACATATACAATCATGTAAAACATAGACAAAACCGAATAAAGAACAGGAGGAAGTCAGGGCTTAAATACACACAGTAACTAATCAACATAACGTGGAACAGGTGCGTAACTCAAATCTGAAACCACAGCAACTAACAAGGAATGATAACGCAGGCAAACAGGAACAGGGAAAACAACACCGAAACTAACATAACCCTGACAAAAGGTGTGTTGTTCTAAAATGTTCTAAAATAGTTTATATGTGGATATATATAATCTATTAAATTATAAAATCTATTAAATTAATGTCCCAATGTAATTAATATATATTAATAACCATGTAATAAATCAAATTTATTAAAACCATCTCATCAATTTAGTTTTTTAAGCATATTTAAATATATTCCAAAACAATAACTAAAGGCAGTAACAATTTTGGCCTATTTTAATATTTTAGTAAAATAATAATAATAATAATAATAATAATAATAATAATAATAATAATAATAATAATAATAATAATTACATAATATACCTTTAAGCTCTGTAAACACTGGTCACAGCCAAGCCCACCAAGCTGACTGCTCACAAGTCAAAGTGGTGAAAATTGCGCTTTTTCAAGAGTTGTTTACTTTTTAATTAGTTTACCCATTAACGCCATAATGTTTTTTATTAAGATTGATTCATGAATGTGCACGGAAATAAGAGGAGGGATTTATCGCACAAACCAATCATATTCAACCATAACCAATCATATCCAATCAATTCAGTCTCCTTTCACATGACTTTTCACAATCATTGTCAATTACCCCCATCAAATTCAACACAATCTTGGGAGGGTTGTTAAAACTCAATGGGCTCATGGGGAGGCAAGAAAGATGAGGACTCCTGCTGTAACTGGTGTCACTGTTGTACAGTGTTACTTTAAAAGACTAGTGATTTATAAACTTTTTAATATCACCTTTAGAAATATTTACTTTTCTTATTTTTATAATTTATGTTTTATTTAAAAATTTTAAGGAGGACTCCACATACACTATATTGTCAAAAGTATTGCACAGTCAGAAAAAAAGGTACATTGCTATCACTGGGGCGGTACCCTAAGGTACAAAACCAAAAAGGTACAAATAAGTACTAATATGTACTATTTAGGGGTGAGTAAGGTACAAAGATGTACCTTTTCACCTTACGGTACTGCCCCAGTGAGAGCACTGTACCTTATTTTCTGAGAGCAAATCACTGAATTCAGGTGTTCCAATCACTTCCATGACCACAGGTGTATAAAATCAAGCACTAGGAATGCAGGCGCTTCTACAAACATTTGTGAAATAATAGGTTGCTCTCAGCAGTTCAGTGAATTCAAGCATGGTACCTTCAATGTTGTTCAAGAATTCAAAGTTGCTACCTGTGCAATAAGTCAATTTTAAAATTTCCTCACTACTAAATATTCCAGTCAACTGAGACGTGTTCTCTGGAGTGATTAATAACCCTTCTCGGTCTGGAAATCTGATGGACAAGTCTGGGTTTGGTGGTTGCCAGGAGAGCGGTACTTGCCTGACTGCATTTCGGCAAGTGTAAAGTTTGGTGAAGGGGGATTGTGGCATGGGGTTGCTTTTCAGGGGTTGGGCTTGGCCCCTTCCAGTTCCAGTGAAAAAAAACTCAGTTTGAGGATGGATTCTTTTTCTTTTTTTTATCTTATTTAATATTCAACAATATTATTGCTGTTGTATGAGACTCAGCTGGACAATGATATAACTGTTTTCTGCAGGACAGTTTTAAAGAAGATGCACTAATTTAATAATTGATTATTCAGTTCAGTTCACTGACAGTTCAGTTCCTGTTATAATTGTACGGCTGTTTTGAAACAATCTGTATTAAAGCGCATTAAATACAGGGTAACAATGGTTAAAAAATGTCTACTTTTGTCACACACACAAAAAAATACATATGGGTTGAAACCTGAATGATGAGAGAATTTAAAATTTTGGGTGAGCTATTCATTTTAAATGGTTGAAAGCTTACGACAACACTAACATGCCAAACTCCTGACATATTTAACATAAGAAGACATGCAGACTGACACGGCTTGTACACAATGTGTATTGAATGAGACAGATGTTTTAGCATCATCATGACATACAGCCAGTCAGTGGTCATCCAGTAGTCATACTGACTGAATGAGTCAGTCTTTGTGGCTTTTTCATCCAGGATATTTCACAACGGAACTAAACTGTGGATTAGCAGAACGAGTGTGTGAGTGTGTGAAAGAGTGCTTCCGAGAAGGCAAACCTCATTTTTGTGCTGGCTAAGAAAACAAACACGGAATCGGAAGGGAAAGTGAGAATTGTAAACATACAGTTTTTCTCTTTTTCCGGAATTTTCTTAATTGCACATGAAAATGGTAAGAAGAGATCAAACTGATCTTTACATGTGTTAAGCGGCGCCCTCACATATTTAGCGCTTGTATTCTTTTGACGCTTGTATTCGTCTTGTTAAAAAGAGGTAATGAAAACAGCCTCACATTTCTGCAGGCGACATAATCAAAGCCTCATTGGCTGCTCTTTGAACACATCTTTATTTTTGCACATTGACAGAACAAAGCTTTGCTGGAACCAGCCAGAGTGGCCCACACATCTATTCTGTAATTTATGGATTTAAAAGAAAATGAGTTTTAAAATACAACATATTCTAAAACTAAACCACATTGGAAAGATGTGGTGCTATTAGCGCAGTTAGGGGTTAGTAAGCAATACCGAAATGTAATGTTAAGATATACAATTATAGAAACTCACAAAAAAGATGATAACTGTAATAAAAACTATACTTAAAATACAGATTTAATTTAATAACACAAAAGCAGTACCCATAAAAACAACAGCGTCATAAACAAAATACAAAATATATAGTTAAAGGGTTAGTTTACCCAAAAAAATATTCTGTCATTAGTTACTCAACCTCATGTCGTTCCAAACCAATAAGACTTTTGTTCATCTTCAGAAAACAAATGAAGATCTTTTGATGAAATCTGAGAACTTTCTGTCATCCATTGACATCTACGCAACTGCTTGGTGCTTCAAAAAGTTACTAAAGAGATTGTAAAACTAATCCATATTAAAGGGTTTGTTCACACAAAAATGAAATTGATGTCATTAATGACTCACCCTAATGTTGTTCCACACCCGTAAGACCTCCGTTCATCTTCAGAACACAGTTTAAGATATTTTATATTTAGTCCGACAGCGTATCCAAGTGTATACACACTACAAAAATAATGAATCAATCTGTTGATTCATGACCATTTGAATCTTTATTGGAGGATTGAAAACAAACGTGGAAGAGAAGCCAATGCTGAATAAAGTCGTAGTTTTTGTTATTTTTGGACCAAAATGTATTTTCCATGCTTCAAGATATTCTAATTAACTAACTGAGGTCACATATGGACTACTTTGATGATGTTTTTATTCCCTTTCTGGACATGGACAGTATAGTGTGCAAACACTTGGATACGCTCTCAGGCAAAATATAAAATATCTTAAACTGTCTGAAGATGAACGGAGGTCTTATGGGTGTGGAACAACATTAGGGGAGTCATTAATGACATCAATTTCATTTTTGGGTGAACCCTTTAATAAGCTATTTAATCAAAAATTTCTTATTTAATCTCTAAGAGACTCAATCACTTTATATGATGATCAGATTGACACTCAAGAACAAACATTGGTTCTTATGCCGCTAAAAACAAGATAATTAACCTCAATGGTTCTTTTGAAATCTCAAATGTACTGCATAACACACAAGAATCAACATCATTGGTTCTTGAGGAAGCTCAAATGTGCTGCATATCATGAGAATGAACCTCATTGGTTTGGTTTCTGGTTTCTCCCAAGGTTGATTTTTCTCCATCATGCCCTGATGGAGTATTGGTTCTTTGCCACTGTCGCCTTTGGCTTGGCTTGCTCATTTGGGGACACTTAATATTCAACTATATCACTGATCTGCCCACAATACACTACATGATAACTGAAATGAGCTGGTTGACATCACCGTTTTCTCCAGAGTAGCTGTACAGCCAAATAACATTTTGTTGCAATATTTTCCTGTTTAACACTGTGAATGTACTTTAACACAATCTGCATTGTATAAAGCGCTATAAATAAAGTTGACTTGACTTGACTTGACTTGAGAAAGCTCAAACGTGCTGCGTAACACAAGAAAGAACGTCATTGGTTCTTGAGAAAGCTCAAACGTGCTGCGTAACACAAGATACAATGTCATTGGTTCTTGAGAAAGCTCAAACGTGCTGCGTAACACAAGATAGAACGTCATTGGTTCTTGAGAAAGCTCAAACGTGCTGCGTAACACAAGATAGAACGTCATTGGTTCTTGAGAAAGCTCAAACGTGCTGCGTAACACAAGAAAGAACGTCATTGGTTCTTGAGAAAGCTCAAACGTGCTGCGTAACACAAGAAAGAACGTCATTGGTTCATGAGAAAGCTCAAACGTGCTGCGTAACACAAGAAAGAACGTCATTGGTTCTTGAGAAAGCTCAAACGTGCTGCGTAACACAAGAAAGAACGTCATTGGTTCATGAGAAAGCTCAAACGTGCTGCGTAACACAAGAAAGAACGTCATTGGTTCTTGAGAAAGCTCAAACGTGCTGCGTAACACAAGAAAGAACGTCATTGGATCTTGAGGAAGCTCAAATGTGCTGCGTAACACAAGAAAGAACGTCATTGGTTCTTGAGAAAGCTCAAATGTGCTGCATAGCACAAGAAAGAACGTCATTGGATCTTGAGGAAGCTCAAACGTGCTGCGTAACACAAGAAAGAACGTCATTGGTTCTTGAGAAAGCTCAAATATGCTGCGTAACACAAGAATGAACGTAATTGGTTCTTGTAGAAGTTCAAACGTGCTGCGTAACATAAGAATGAATTAATAATACTAAATTAAATTATTTGCATGAGAAGATTGAATACAAAGCAATTGCAAAGAAGGGAATAGACACAAACATGCAATATTATCCTCAATCGCATCTTCAGCACAACTCAAGTGGGAAATTCACATGGTGTGTTGTTGTGCAAGCCAATCAGCAAAGAGCTTATTGACATGTCTGGTTTGACTAGTCCGTTTGTATCAGAAAAAGAAGGAGAGCAGAAATTTCTCAATTTCTCCATCCCAAGAGGTCTGTAGGCATTCTGAAATGTATGACACAACTTCATATTCATACAGATGACCAGACAGCTTGGAGAGACATAAGTTAGGATGCTGGACTACCGAATAAGTTACTTGATTGTACCTATGAGTTTTACATTACTATGAACTGGTTAACAGTGGCATTAGCCAAAGTTAGCACAGAAAGAAATGTTGTTGTTGTTGTTGAGGATGTGCCTGAAGACACTCCTCATCTTAGCATCCTGATCACATTTTGTGGGCAAGCACCACTCACGTTTACTTCTAGTAAATATCTGGTTATCAACAAACCCGACTCATTGGGGGAGCATTGGGGCATTGGGGGAATTGGTCACCCGCAGCATTGGGAGAATTGGTGATCCTCTGCCCATCTTGACTTCTGAGAGACACTGCCACTCTGAGAGGCTCTTTTTATACCCAATCAGGTTGCCAGTTGACGTAATAAGTTGCAAATTGGTCCTCCAGAGCTATCTTATATGTACATTTAACTTTACCGGCCTCTTATTGCTACCTGTCCCAACTTGTTGGAATGTGTAGCTCTCATGAAAACCAACACGGGCCAATATTTGCCATGACATTTCAAAATGTCTCACTTTCAACATTGGATATGTTCACTGTAAAAAATTGTGGTTGTTTTTTGTTGGTTTAACTTAAAAAAGTAAGTAACCTGGTTGCCTTAAAATTTTGAGTTTATTGAAATTAGAAATTTGAGTTGATACAATGAAGGAGATTTGTTTAATAAATACAAACTCAAAATATTATTGTATCTGAACCACATAAAAAATTTGATAAATCATGAAAATAGCACTATTTGGCATCTTTCACTGCATCATCAGAAATAAAACACACACAATTACCCAATATGCTTAAAAAATCTTTTAATAATATTTTAATAAAGGTTGTCAAATCTCAAAAAATGTTCATTGTATTAACTCAAAATTTCAATTTCAATGAACTCAAAATTTTAAGGCAACCAGGTAACTTTTTTTCTAAATAATTTTTTTACAGTGTTATCTATATTCTATTGTTATTAAAATATAAGTTTATGAGATTTAAAAATTATTGCATTCCTTTTTAATTCACAATTTCTACAGTGTCTCAACTTTTTTGGAACCGGGTTTGTAGATCTATTTATTAAATAGAGTTTATAATCCATACAGTTGCAAAATGAATGAAAAAATAGGCTACATGATGCGGTTGCTGCATGATTTCCAGTTCAACCAAAAGGGCCCTTATTTAACCCATCTAACAGACTTGGAGGAGAGAGACGGCGAGTCCAGGGAAGGGAAGTAGACCACATTGAATCGCTCCTGTTTGACACTAATAAGCAGATACATTCTCCAATAAATGCTGGTGACATTTAAGAGCAGTGCCAGCTGTTTGTGGAATCTGTGTGGAGAATGAAGGGAGGAATTAACCGGCTGCAGGAGGATCTTGACTCCCTCGTACACACACACACACACACACACACACACACACACACACACACACACACACACACACACACACACACACACACACACACACACACACACACACACACACACACACACACACACACACACACACACACACACACACACACACAACCCACAGAACACTAAGATCCGGCCCTGAATAGCCTCCACTGGCTCAGGTTCCATAACTTCCTGTCCTCTTCTTCCATCCAACCAAGGGTAAAATATCACTTTATTTCTCCGACCTTGCTTCCAGTAAAGTTTGGGAAGGGTGAGCGGGAAAGAAAAAAAGGTTGTCAGGAATATATTTTGATTTCATAGACTCTTGTTTTAAATATCCACAAACATCTACAAAGTTACAGAACCACAGGGCAATGAAAGGTTAAAAAGGAGAACAAGATCTTTCCCTCAGGAGAACAAAACATCAGATGAAGAGAGAGACGAGAGAGCAGAATGTATGTGTTCAGTGTGTGTTTGTGGTCTCCATGCCTCATGTCGTGTTTGGGGGGCTTGTGGTTACCTCGTCCTGCGAGGGAGACAGTCTGACGGCGACCCTACACATGTGGCCCTTACAGCTCGAATTCCTCCTGACCAGAAAATCAGTTGAGCAGCACCCGCCGAGCATTGGCTGAATAAAAAATTCTCTTGGTTTAATGTCATTCCTCTTTTTTATCCTATAAAGTGCAATAGTCAGACTCTGGAAGTAAAATTCTTGTTCATTTTCTCCAAAGAGAAATTGGTTTTAAATGATAACTTTTATAGCATTGAAGATTATGAGATACGGTTGGTAATGATATGTGATTTTGTCAAAGCCATCAGCAGCCTACATTATTTCAACTTATCTTTTAAGTAACCACGTTTAACAGTGATTCCTAGTGGACAAACTAAATTACCAATGATTCTGTAAAGAATCTCCACCAATCAGAGAATCAAAACAAGCAAATCAGAACAGTAGTGCTTGTCAACTTCCATGAACCCTGCAAATGTTTTAATATAGTGAGTAAACTTAAATATATACTATTTCTATATACGTAATCAACATATTTAAATCAATAGTTTGATATTTCTCATTGTTTTAATGTGAATACATCCTTCACAATTGCTTCATTGGATTGTAGTTATTTCCCTCAATAAGGCCGTGTGTCCACCAAGGTGAGTTCAGCCAGCTGAAAATGGCCGACCCTCTGCTGGAAACGCCTAGCTGTGGACGCTTGAGAGCAATTTCAGCAGCACAGTGTTTTTTCAGCTGAGACACTTTGCTTGCTACAATACGGAATATCCACTGAAGTGTTAGGCCTACTTGTCTCATCTCACAAATAGTTTGTTTCTGTATTGGTTCAATATAAAAATGTTGATACAATGTAAAGTATTTGCTCTGGCTCTTGTTTTAAATGATTGTGTTCCATGATTATGCTTGTCTTTGTCATTCATTTGACGTTGTACAAGCAGAACGTGGTGGGTGGGCTGTGTAAAAAGATACAGTAATGAGTTCTGCGCTTTACCCAAAGCTTAACATTCGTCAACTCTCGGTAAAAAACATTCAATCAATCAATCAACTTTATTTATATAGCGCTTTTACAATCACGATTGTGTCAAAGCAGCTTCACAGTGTCAAACAGGATAATATTGCAACAAAATTAGTTTGTTATCAGCTTATTTTAATTTATCATATAGCGACAATGTTGGCAGATCAGTATTATAGTTTATAGAATTAAATAAAACCTAATTCATAAATTTTATTTGTATAATTAGTTGAATAACTTTAATCATAATTTTAGTGTCCCCAACTGAGCAAGCCAAGCCAAAGGCGACAGTGGCAAGGAACCAAAACTCCATCAGGGCATGATGGAGAAAAATAAACCTTGGGAGAAACCAGACTCAGTCGGTGTGCCAGTTCTCCTCTGGCCTATTAACACACCGTGTAAGATTATTATTCTGGCAACCTTACAGGTCAGAAATAATATTAAATATTCTTATATATATATATATATATATATATATATATATATATATATATATATATATATATATATATATATATATATATATATATATATATATATATATATATATATATATATATATATATAATTTTAGTCTTGTAAATTTGTCTTTTTGCCAAATTTTCTAAATACATTTTGTGACAAAGGAAGAAATACTTCCAGAAACAATTTCGATGAAAAAAAAAAACAGACACAGTTGCATTCTATAGGCTACATTTCCTCTGCATTGCTTTTTTTTTATTTAAGGTGGTCATGATTATTGATACTCTGTGATATTCTGTTCCCTAGATTTTTTATGTTTTTTGTACTAGGTCAGACCTATGACCAGTATCGTAATGGATCTTATATTCAAGCAAAATGTTTGTTCATTGGCCAGAGGAGAACTAGCCCCCCGACTGAGTCTGGTTTCTCCCTAAGTTTTTCCCCCCATTCTGTCACCTAATGGAGTTTGGGTTCCCTTGCCACTAACTTGCCACTAAATCAACTTTATTGATCAGACTACAGTGACACTATTGGATGAGAACTGAACTCAGCTGATGATGACATCACCGTTTTCAGCAGAACTGCTTTATATTAAATAAACAGATTCAATGATTTATGATTTTTACAACAGAACTGAATCAGCACTGAACTGACTTCAGATGAATTTTCTTTTAGAGTTGCTGTACAGCTGAAATGAACGCTATTGGATTATTGAATAATCTTCCTGTAATCACACAGCTTTGAAACAATCTGTATTTTATAAATCACTATCAATAAGTATAAGAAATAGTGAGATTGATTATTTCTAATTGTGCACAGCATCAAATTCTTTTGACCTTGCTCATCTCAGGTCACAAAAGTGTTTGTTTGTCCTTCAAAGTGCTTTGAAGCATGTTTTCGCATCTGGTTTTCAAATATGCGTCTCATGCTGTCTTGGTTTGGCACTGGGGGTAATGCGGGTAAGACTCGCTTGGAGACGTCTATTTTAAATATGCAGTCAATGTGTCAGATGAAACACTGTGACACACCAAGCCGATGGTCGGGCAATGTCGGGATGTCGTTGAGTGTCTGTCAGCTCAGTTTTTGTGGTGTGTTCCGCACCGTCGGCATAAGTCGGACTCCGTTGCCGGCTTTTTGGCCGACTGAGCTAGTTGAAACGTCTGGCAGTCGGTGAGACAGATCACTTTAGAAGAATAGCAAAAGTGATGAAAGCAAGCAAACAAGTGAGTACTCAATACATTTGGATGATTCTGATTCTATAATCTTGATTGATGTGACTGGCCCGGCTTTAGGTCTTCAGAGACTCAAACTGCAGTGCTAAGATAGTATTCATGGAAACTTCTGAACCCTGTATTTTGACCTAATTAAAGGAGACCTAAGTCTGTGTGTAAAATGCCCACGAGACCCTTGTTAAGAAAAAAATGAGGGAAAATTCTGGGTTTGGATATCTGAATATGAGCGCCATTGACGTAGTATGAGCAAAATTGCATGCAACTGAATAATTTCTCCATGATCTGCTTTCAAACAATTACAGACCTCAGATTCCACAGAGAATTTTAAATGTACATGTTAGATGAAATTCTGATGTCAAGAAATAAGTAATCACCCCTTAAACCACACTTTAAATTAGACCTTGGCGCATTTTATAAACTGCGGTTGTCTTCGATAGTTTGCAGGGCTGTGAAATGCAGTGTGAATGCGACACTTAAGGTGATTTATGTTCCACTTCTTCTTTGTCCCGGCAGCTGAGTTTCCACACAGTTAAGTGTCTCCCAGTAACCACAAAATAAACTGCCTTTGTTTGACTATTCTTTTGTTTTTTTTTGTTTTATTACTACAGCGTACCCACAAACCTCTATGTTTTGTCTTGTCTTTCTGTCTATGTACAGGCACAATAATGAAAATTCTCAGCTTGGTCAATCATTTATGCTTGAGTCGAGAAAGTTCTGCTGATAAACCACAGGACATTTTCAAACTCAGAGCATGTCAATGAACTTCTAATGAAAGAAAAACCACATTGTTTTTTTGCATTTCTGTAATCGTTTCCGTAATCAGGATGAGGGGTAAATGTTATTTGCGGTGTTTTGGTTTTCTCCGGCCTGGCGACGGGAGAATTGAGCTGAGGCTGGGTCATCATTGCTTCCCAGTGGAACTCCCAAACCCGGCCAGATGCTAATGAAAACCTTCCCTCTCCGTTTAACAGCCATAGATAAAAAAGCGGAACTCGAAAACGATAGAGACAGTGCCAAACTCCCTATCTCGCCCTCTCAGATTTACTCTTACACTTTGTGGAACAGGGTGCTTGTCTGTCATTTAAGCTTTGCCATTAAGGGAAAAGCTGTGACAATATTCAAATGGTTCAAACTGATTCTTAACTATTATTATAACTAAACCCAATCGGGGTAGCATCCACATCTGGTTGAATCACTCAGGGGTGGGCCGTAGTTCTTGGCTAGTGTGGCGGCACAGACAGGTGATAATGAGGAGGCTGTTTGCTTTTACAGTAGGGCCGACGTGGGCCCCATGCAGCGGGACACAAGGACGGCGTAGACCTCGTCAAGGACTACCGATGGGGCAGCAAGGGAGTGATTAAGTTTTTAGGGAGCTGGCGGGTAGATATGGGGGTTAGAGGCTAAAGAGAGGGGATTTATTAGGGCTGTAAATTACAGTCAGGCGGCTTCCTCCTTCTCCTCCGGAGCTCCCTCCCTGCTTCCTTTCCTCTCGCCCTCCCTAGCTTCTCCACAAAGTCCTCATAGTTCCCGAAGTTTTAGGGGGCAGTAGAGACAGAACCCTCCAGGCTCAAAGGCGTCTTTGTGCACAAGAAACTAAGAGAAAGAAAGCGGATGAAAGATGGATATGAGAAAGAGTCAATCATTTGGATTGACAGATTATTGTGACCTTTGTGGATGTCATTAACACTTCATTCAAACAATCAGGCTTTGTCATGGGTTGACACATCTCCTAACTGACCACTAGGGTGAACTTGTGTTAGCGGAGGAGATGGGATAGACTTCATGCTGTTTTTTGGGGTGGGGGAAACTTTGGAAACCCCCCACCCCCTACGTCCAGTGAACGTCATCTTTTCATTCATTAGCTGGACAATATTCCAGTAGCCTTTGTAAATAGTAAGTGTAAAACTACACAAGCTGACTTTAACTGGATCCGGACATTTATTTGGCCCAATAAATCAGAATATTCCATACTCCCTTGCCTAAATCCTGAATAAGCACACTATTTCACCTTGAACAGAAAACCACTGTTGCATACTGCAAATGCTCCCCTGTTTTACTGGTGTGAATGGTGATAATTGTAGATCAATTCAAAAGCACTTTCTTAAGGAAGAATGAACTGATGTGACATCATTACGAACAAAATCAACAAAAGTTAATTTTAGGGGTTCGAAACAGCTTGCCAAAGCAAACTTTCTGGAAGAGTTTGCTATGGCTAACACCTTTGTACATCGGTCTGTGGATATTACGCAATAGGGTGGTGTGTACAGAGGCTCTGCCTTCTTTCACGTCAAAATATTTTCTGGTTAATTTTCTCTGTTCCTCTTGTCTGGCTATCACCAGACCAAGCTCAATTCAAGACATTAAATTAAACATTGGTTGGTCTGGGGAGTCTGCTCTGTATTTCCTACTGCACAATAGGCGTGATAAATTAGCATTATTAAAATGACTCTGTATGACGTGACTTTACTAGAGAGCCAACTTGAAGAGCTCATCCAAACATATCCATGTTTGGATATGCTTTCTCAGTTTTGTTGTGTGTCTATTTTGTTATTGATAGGAAAGACTGTGGCACATGTTTACATAATTATCTAACCGTCTATCTCAGTAGTTTTGGGCGGCATTGGATGTTTGCTAGCAGTTTATCACTGCACACGATTTTCAAACTGTGTTTTACCCTGAGGAAAGAATGAAAAAGAACATCGCTGTGAGTATATCGTGGCCTTTAAAGGTCCCGTTCTTCGCGATTCCATCTTTCAAACTTTAGTTAGTGTGTAATGTTGCTGTTAGAGCATAAATAATACCTGTAAAATTATAAAGCTCAAAGTTAAATGCCAAGCGAGATATTTTATTTAACAGAAGTTCCCTTTCAAAGCCTACAGCGAGCGGCCGGTTTGGACTACAGCCCTGCACTTCCTGCAGTAAAGACGTCTCTAGAACCGTTTGTTGACTAACCCTCCGCCCACAAGAACACATAAAATAGGGGGCGTGGTCTTGCTGCTCTCCCACGTGGAGAAGAGCGCGCATTCAGCGCTTGCATCTCCCCGTTATGGTAAGAGGCGGGACCTTTCCGGGCAAAGTGCGCTAAGCTGCTGTCCAATCACAACACGGGAAGCGCTGGCCCAATCAGAACTCGTTACGTGTTTCTGAAGGAGGGACTTCATAGAACAAGGAAATCATCAGGCCGTTTTTAAGACAGAGGAAACAGTGCTGTACAGATAAGTCAGCTGTGTGAAAAATACTGTGATTTTTTACACGTGAAACGAACTCATGTTATATTGCACACTGTAAACATAATCAAAGCTTCAAAAACACGCAAAGAACGGGACCTTTAAGGCCAAACTATACTTCAGTTTGTATGCACACATGAGGGTCAGCGTACAGTGAACATGACGCAAATTTTGTCATTAGAAGAATACCTGCGTACTGTATGAGCAGTCTTTTTATTTGTAACCACACTCACTTTGTACTCGCAGGTCACATGCACATTTGCAGTCAATTTATTTTTTCAGCATTTACATGGATTGTATATCATGGCGAGAGATTGTTCAGAACTGGGCATGTGTTGAACGCTTGTGTACGCATACGAGTCAAAAGATGTATACTTTGCAAGACTGTGCGTTTGACTGTGCGCGTACACGTTTAGGGTACATTTAAACAACAATGGTGTACTAAAAACAGAAAAGTTTTTCCTATTCGTTTTACACCTACAGATGACAACGGTGTCCAAACCAATCCCTGTTCACACGGATCAGCGAAAAAGATTAAAAATGCTGTATTATCCATGCCAGGCCAGTGGTCACTTTGTAAAGGAAAACTACACGCATATAGACTGAATGCGTAATATGCATGCCAAGATCAAATGGAGACTTTTTCTTAAGTCTCCTGTTTCTCATGCTTGTCTCCTGAGACAAAAACTCTAACACTCTCACAATAGTCTCCTTTAAAGTTTTGGAACAGATTTCAACAACATCACACACTGTTCTCAGATTTGTCTTCTTGGCTAGAGAGACTGGATTGCTCATATTTGTATCCCCTAAAGATTCAGAAGAGATCTCTACAACATCACACACTGTGCTCAGACTTTTCTCCTCAGCTAGAGTCTCTGGAGCTCTCACTTTTGTCACCTCTAAAGTTTCATAAAAGATCTCAATAATATCACACGCTGTGCTCAGATCATTCTCCTTAGCGAAAGACTCTTGCGCTCTCACATTTGTCATGGTGTTGAGACCTCTTCTAAACTTTAGAGGAGACAAATGTGAGAGCTTTAGAGTCTCTAGCTGAGGAGAAAAGTCTGAGCTCAGTGTGTGATGCTGTTGAGATCTCTTATAAATCTTCAGAGAAGACAGGTGTGAGAGCTCCAGTGTTTCTCGCTGAAGAGAAAGGTCTGTGTGATGATGCAGTGTGTGTTGCTATTGAGATCTCCTATGAATCTTCAGAGAAGACAGGTGTGAGAGCTCCAGTGTTTCTCTAAGGAGACAAATCTGAGAACAGTGTGTGATGTTGTTGAGATCTCTTCTAAAACGTTAAAGGATACAAATGTGAGAATGTCAAAGTTTTTGTCTCAGGAGACAAGTGTGAGAAACAGGAGACTCGAGAAAAAATCTCCATCAGTCAACACAACGGAAGACCACCTCTCCATTCATTCGATTGGGCAACAGAAGATAAACGGGATGACGTCTGGCGCTTTTTTTCAACTTCATGCGCTCGGAGCGCTCCTTGAAAAACGCGAGGCGCAGCAGGCGGTTAAAACGCGAGGCCCTGGAGCGCATAAGCAGCGCGCATAACGAACCAACCGAAAATCCATTCAAAAAAGGCGCCTCTCGCTGCAATAACACGTTCGGTGTGATCGGGGCCTTACACTTGTCATAAAGAAAAAAATTACCATATCTAGACTAAACTCCCTACATGTGTCTAATCCTTGTTTGGAACAAGCACTGCATATTCATTTTTGGGCATTGAAGATACATTTAAATGAGTAACCCTTGATATTCTGAAACACATAATGCTATTTGAATGATAGTTTCAATGTTTCAAGACATTATAGTTTCAAGACATCTGGGGTTGGTTGAAAGTTAGTCATGAATTATTTTCCCCCCAAGGCTGGTAATAACTTATTTAAGTCAGTTACATAAAAATGTAGTTTAATTTTAATTTGAAAAGTAAGACTGTTTGCTCTTTGTTTAACTACTACTTGGCATAGTAACTTAAATTTAAGTAACTTATAATATTATAACTTATAATGGAGTCATGAAAGAGATTGCAGCAAGATGATATGTTTCTTCCACATCATTCTCAGTTTCAACCCCCTTTCTCTCAAATATTTCCCATGTCTTAGTTACGTCTCTTATTTCTCCTAAGGAATTTTTGGAGAAACATCTGAAACTCTGTTGATACTGAAATGAGAGATATATGAGAATCAAAACTAAGTCTCATGAGCAAAAAAAAAAGCAACCACTGAGCAATGTTTTTTTTCTTATGAAAGAACTGTTAAAATGCATAAAAAGTTTTCTGTTTTCAGTTGGAAACAATGTTATGTAAACGGCCCCTTAAATGTCCCTGAAATCAAAATTTCAGATTAAACTTTAAGGTTATTACTAAGCAGGTATGTTCCAAAACAAAAGACAAAATCCAAATTTAGGAGATTTAAGTAGCCTATTCAAAATTTACTGTCTCTCACTTCTGCCAATATGGATCACGGATTTGTGGACTTCAGCTTCTCATCACATTTTCTGTCCAATCAAAAGCTCTCTAGAATCTGAAGCGCCCCGCCCCCTAAGTAGATGCTAAAGTTGCAGCTGAAATTGGTCACTTGTTCACACATTGACTATTTTCTCCATGGTGAATGGTACATATAGTGCACTATATAGGGGATAGGGAACAATTCAGACAGTGTAAATATCCTTTTAGTTGAGGCAAATTAAGTCTGGTTTTATGTTAGTTTCACACACACCGCCACAGTGCACACACACTGTCTGCACCAGAGACACAAAGCGGCTCACATGCGCGAGTCAGCGAACAAAATATCGAACATATCGGACCCATCTGAATCCTGTACAGAATGCTGCATTTCAAAACAATATGCAGGAGACTATGATGATAAGCGGTCAGAGATTAGGAGGAAACTGTGCCTTTATGGAGCTTAGGCTCTAGTCAAATACTATATAAACAAAACGCTATTGGCTGCTTAAAAAAAGGGGAGGAGCTTCTTGAAATGTCCGGCCATGTCTTCCTGTTTCAGGTGAAATGACGTCAACACATTGAATAATGCTGCATGTTTTAAGGTACTTCACTGGGCCTTTAAACTATTCTGTCTCTCATAGGCGCCAATGGAAAGTTGAAATCATTTTATTGAATTGGTTCATTCAGATGTTCATATAATCTACTCTAAATGAACACTGATGCATAATTTTTTTTTAAAAAAATGCACCAGATTACGTTTCAGTGTGCTGTTTAATACAAAATAATCTTTAGATAAATGCAATTCTTCATAATTATGGTTAAATTATAAATTATATTATTTAGCAGCTAGATCCAGTACTCCAATCTGATTGGCCAAGCAGCAATATTTATACTGATATTTAATATCAATCAATCAATCAATCAATCAATCAATCAATCAATCAATCAATCAACTTTATTTATATAGCGCTTTTACAATCACGATTGTGTCAAAGCAGCTTCACAGTGTATAACACACAATATACAATTATAATATATTGTATTGTAACAATACAATACTGTTATATTTTGTATACTACACAACACAGCACTGGGAAGCTTATAAGGTTTGTAAACACCACCCGTTTGTTTTTATGGCCATAGTATGTGTACAGATTGAAAGGAGAGCGTATTGTTTAATTTTCCCTTCATCGGGAAGAAATATACAATTTAACTGGCAAATTTTATCTGAAACATAATTTACTTGATATTAGTGAACAGTTCACCCAAAAAAGAAAATTGTCATCATCTTCTCACCCTGAAGTCGTTTCAACTCCATAAGGCTTTTGCTCATCACACAAAAGAGACACAATCACTTTATGATGAACAGATTTAATATACATAAATATTCACATATAAAGATTGATTAATGCCCACACATAGAGCACGTCAAATATTGTAAACAGAAGCTCAAATGTGCTTGGATCTCACGTGTCAGTCAAGCATGTTTGAGGCTCCAATTACCATATGTGGACTGCATTTATATAGCGCTCTTAACAGACCCTATGGCCATCCAAAGCGCTTTACATTTTCCCTCACATTCACCCATTCATACACCGACGGCGATGTCAGCCATGTAAGGCGCCATCCAGCTCGTCGGGAGCAGACATATGTGACATGCTCTATATAATGTGCATTTAAAAAAATGTTTTAATGTTTTTTTAGTCCAAACAATCATTCAGTCATTTGGAATATGAAGTAAATGGTGACTGTTAATGTCAGTGCAGTAAAACTAGCTAGAACACTGACGCAGTTGTTTTAAAGTTGGACTCATGCTCACTCCTGTACAACCGTCAAAACTCAGAACATCTCAAAGAATCGCTAAAACACAGGAATCTCTTCAGGGTTATTTTTGGTACAGACGTTTGGATGACGATCGTGATGTGGGCAGAATGGTGAAAGAGAGGGTGCTGCACAGTGAGTGTTAAGTAGCTTTTACAAACAACAAGAGGTTAGCTTTATGCTTAGAGTGAACGGTAGGTTGGACACGGCAGGGACAGGGCGATGTACAACGTTATATGACATCACACCAGGCATTTCTCACTCCTTTAGCTGAGTGAATGGATACAAGGCTTGACTAAAGTCATTTCAATTTAATGTCATTGCTCAAAATACTTAATTGGTTTGAGTAGGACAAACTTAAATTAAACAAATTAGTTCAGTTAAATTAACTGTTATGACTATCTACGACTTTAATTTTCTTTTGATTTCACAGCACTGACATATTTCAAGTAAACTTTTGAGTTGTATAAACTGGTTTGTTTTAATTTAAACTAACTTAAGTTTAACTGACACTGGGCTGGGATTTTTTTTATTTTCCAGCCTGCTTTGCACATGGCACTTCAAATGGTGAGTAAATGCTTAGTGTGTGTGTGTGTGTGTGTGTGTGTGTGTGTGTGTGTGTGTGTGTGTGTGTGTGTGTGTGTGTGTGTGTGTGTGTGTGTGTGTGTGTGTGTGTGTGTGTGTGTGTGTGTGTGGGCATGTTTTTGTGACATATGAGGACACAAATATGTATAATTACATGGGTATTACATAGGTATTAAAGGAGAGGGTGAAATATGAGGACATTGGCCATGTCCCCACTTTTCAAAATGCTTATAAATCATACAGGATAAAAAAAAAAAAATTGTAGAAAGTAAAAATGCAGAATGTTTCCTGTGATGGGTATGTTTAGGGGTAGAGGCAGTGTAGGGGGATAGAAAATACGGTTTGTACGGTATGAAATCAATTACGCCTATGGAAAGTCCCCATAAAATATGGAAACACTACGTGTCTGTGTGTGTGTGTGTGTGTGTGTGTGTGTGTGTGTGTGTGTGTGTGTGTGTGTGTGTGTGTGTGTGTGTGTGTGTGTGTGTGTGTGTGTGTGTGTGTGTGTGTGTGTAAAGATAAGGTAAGGGAGATTTAGTAGTGATTAATGTTTTGTTATGCTAATTAGTTTTCTGTTAATGTTTTTTTTTGGAGAGATACTGAGAAGGTGACGAGTGGTGCTGCTTGGTTTGAGAGCAGGGAAGTTACATTTTAAGTTGGTGTATTTAGTAAGTGCTATACTATGCAATTGTTAAGATGTTGGCAAAATTTGCATTACATTTAAATTAAATTTAAATTAAATTAGAATAAATTTTATAGCTAGAAGAATATTTCTTACATCTCATTACATTTTTTTTTAGTTCTGGCAACTTAGGTTTACAGTGAAGTAAATAACTAATTTGACTGGCAAGAACTAAAAAACTTTTATGATAACCCTTAAACACATTAATGTTTCGTCAATCATTATTACATATTCAGGTCTTTAGTGATCCAGATCTATAACTAATATGGTCACAATAATATACAACTCTTCTGATATTAAAGTAACAGTTATAAGAATTAAATAAAGCATATTTTGTTACCTGGGGCTTGGAAGGGTTCAGTTTGAGCAGATGTTTTATGCCATCATCATTGTCCTCGTCAAAGCTTGTTTCCCAGCATCTGGCTCATATTCACCATCTCAACATATTCTCAAAACTATCTTTTACATAATCTTTAAAATCAATATTTTGATTGCTGACAGCTTCTTCACCAAATCTACCATCAAGTGACAGTGACAGTAATATTTGATTGTTCAGTACTTGCTCTGCTGTAAATCACTGAGCCATTTCAAGTTGTTCTGATGATACTTCCTCTTCTTTTGTTTTCTGCCTGCAGTAACTATGAGTGAAACATTACTTCATCATTGTGGATCAGATGTCGCCACCTTCTGGAATAAAGATCTTATCCAGACATCACATTTTTAAATATTGTTGTGTAGAAAAAATATACTTACACTGCTACACACTTTGGGTCGTTAGCGACCCTTATACATTTTTTACAGAAATTGAATGGGTAAACCAGCATTCTTGTATATTATATATGAATGTTTAAGGGTTAATTACTTTCAAAATGTATAAGTAACTTAATCAGGACTTCAGGTTAGGAACAAGTAATATACATGAGTACCACAAACTCAAAACTTGATCATTCTGCTTACTTAAAATTGGGAGCATCATAACTTTTAAAAAATTTGATGTAACTGATTACCTAACATTTTTTGAGTTAACCCAATGTATTCAGGTTTACAGTGGGGCAAAGGTATGTAATGTCAAAGACACTTAATAGGAAATGTCTAAGGCCGAGGAAAGGTTCAGAGATCCTAAACGCTCTAGTACAGCATAGAAATTGCCATCTAAGATCCCCAGCTGTGAGGTTTGGTTTAGAGGAGTGGTGCCAGCAAGCATTTCAGCATTTTTTTTCTTGGCCCACCAAAAGACTTTCATATATAACACCCCCCCCCCCCCCCCCCCCCCCCCCCCACACACACACACACACACACACCACACCACCCACCCACCCACCCACCCAAAAAAACTATTTTTTGCCCATATTGCACCAACGTCTGAGTTGACTGGTAGCATGCAATGGCAAAATTCATGTTCTGTTATTGTTGGCTCTCAAATAAAATACAGCACTCTCTTGACTCTTTAAAACATGGGTGGGACTTTAAGAGTTTTAAACTCTGCTCACAATAAATGTGCTATTTTGGTCTTTAAGTGAACCAAAAATCTGTAGCTTAGGGTAATTGATGTCACATCTGTTTTTGCCCACAAAAACAAACTGAAGATGTGTCATGTACTGTAGTCACACAGTACTTTGTGTTTTAATTTTATCCTAAATAATTGGGATTTTTCACAATCCTAGAACGCTCGTAACCTTTATCACATCACTTTTGGCAAGATTCAAAAACCTTTATCATCAAACAACTATTCAGAAACAACTGATCAGCACGAGACAAGAAATTCATTTGAAAAACGACCTGTGTTAGTTCCAAAATACACAAAAACACCCATTAGCTTCTAAGTATAAATGCTCCCCATAGCATAAGAACATGTTTCAATGCATACATTTCATCATCTAATTGTTTTAAAAGATAAGCTGCATAGGAAATTGGCTTCAGCTGAGTTTAAAGTCATTATATCCAACTTTCAGCATGACATATCCACTGGTTTAATAGCAGTAAAACTCACAGAAATCTAATCTACTGTACATTCCTCAGCAGGACGCTAATAGTTCAGTGCAGGCATTATGTCACAGATATGTGAACCTGGTAAGTGATGCTCTCCAGTAGTACATCATGTTTTATCAAAGGGGGCATGTGTTCCTGTGATCTCTCCCCTCGGGGCATTATCACTGCTGTCCCGCTGCTCTGCAGGCTCCCTCTGTTGTGCCGTTTTATCAGGGCTGCTGGGGTGGCTGGGAGTCTGTGTGGGACAGCTTGGCTCCAAGTGCTAGGCCTGATCTAATGGAGCTATATCAACAGAGATAGTCCTGCAGAGGAGTGGGCGAGAAGATTTTAGAGAGTGTGTGAGACAAAGACACCTCTCTTATGGGAAACCAGAACTGAAATAGGTTATCGGTTAGCATTGGGTGTTGTTTCCTGTTTAACATCACCCAAAATAAGATGAGTCTGATGTAAATGTGTGTACTGTAATGTAGAAAGAAAGCTGTGAATGTATAACCATACAACGACTGGATTATAACAAAATGGGCAATTGGCATCAGTATCCTGTAGAGTGACATGCTAGAAGACATTAAAAAAAAAGTGTTTGTGCATTGATTTTATTATTAGCCATGCAGTTTTTAGTTTAGCTTTAGCTTGTATGTATGTATGTATGTATGTATGTATGTATGTATGTATGTATGTATGTATGTATGTATGTATGTATGTATGTATGTTTATTTGTGTATGTACATATTTATGTATTTATTTGTTTATGTGTGTATATACATATTTATGTATTTATTTGTTTATGTGTGTATGTATATATTTGTTTATTAATGTATTTAATTGTTTATGCATGTATGTACAGTATGTATGTATGTATGTATGTATGTATGTATGTATGTATGTATGTATGTATGCATAATCTATGTATGTATGTATGTATGTATGTATGTATGTATGTATGTATGTATGTATGTTTGTATGTATGTATGTATGTATGTATGTATGTATGTATGTATGTATGTATGTATGTATGTATGTATGTATGTATGTATGTATGTATGTATTTAGTTATTTTATTTAATTTATCTCTCAGCTACCCAAAAATGTTCCAGACTTCAGGAGGGAAAGGTACTGTTGGTCAGCGACCCTCAACATTTTTTTTCCCCCTTTGGCTTGAGGTGGCCAAGGGAAATCTGATTACATACTTTGAGGTCTGATATAATCTTTGTTCACATTTTAATGGGTGACAGAGACTGAGCAGTGGGAGAATAAGGGGTCACCGTGAAACTGGCCAGATGGGTGAGAAAGCTAAGCCTTATCACTGCGGCCTTCCCAACAAGATAAGCTGCAGTATGTCCCTTCTTCCCTGTGGCAGAACCTCAGGGGGGCAGATAAGGGGGTCTTTGATGCATGAAAGGGCGAGAGGACAAAGGGGGGCAGAAAGACATAGAGAGGATGAGAAAAAGAAGACCTCTAATCTTTTAATTAAGATTGCAGAATAGTCTGTCGGTGTCAGAGTAAATGCCACTGTAAAGTTCTCAATAGACTATATACATTCCGATGATTAGCATAATTCAGCTAACTTTGAATTCACAGATTAACTGTTAATCTTAAATGAATTACCTTTTCTAATGACAGAATCATCTGATTTATTAATTCATTATATGTAATTATTATATCTAATAATATTTCATTTTAAATATTTTACTAAATTTAAAAGATATTTACAATTATATTAATTACACACATGTATAGACTGTAAAAAAATATATATATATCATTTTCATTTTCAAAATTTTCTAGTGACTGATCACATCGAAATTTTTCAGTTGGCCAAATTTAAATTCTGTGAATTGATGCAATTTAATTTACAGAAATTCAATTCGGCCAACTGAAAAATTAAGATGTGATCAGTCACTTGAAAATGTTTAATTGGAGACCTGAATTTTATATATATATATATATATATATATATATATATATATATATATATATATATATATATATATATATATATATATATATACATACAGGTCCACATGCATCGCCATCCTATTTAAACAATTAAGTATGACAACTAACAAATACCCACAGCGCTAAGAACTCAAGCCGAATTCCAGCACAGGAATGAAAGATTAGGGTCACAGACTGTGTGTAGGCAAAGAGGTGTGGGGAGTACATTTTTACAGCAGCGCCACACCAGAGTGTCAGAGGCAACCGGCAGCCTGTCTGTCTCCATCTCTCCAGCTTAATTAGAAACACGACTGTGATATGGGCTGCTGCCGAACAAAGAAACAGTCAAAGCCCTGTCGATGTTGCAAAGTACACCACAGCCGCCCTGTTACAGTACATAAAGCGCTATCTCAAGGCCTGGAAGACAACCTTCACACTGTCCTAGAATAAGCTATCTATGACCTGGCCCTACAAGGTACCCAGCGGAGATAGGCCTCTGCTTTTATCTGCCAATGCCATTTCTATGGCAAAGGAGAATCGGATTAAGGCTTTTTGGACAGTGTTATCCATAGCAGTGGGATAGGATGTTAGATAAACAGGAGACGAGGAGGATAAAACAACACAAGGGAGGCGGTGTGGTTTAATGAGAGTCTTACAAAAGGAGCCCTTATATCCTTCACTGGGTTTTACTGGGTCAATCATCCAGACCCCTAAAGATAAAAGTCCTAAGTTCCCATGACCTGAACTGTATCTAAAGTTCATAAAGTTATCCCAAGTCTCAGTTTACTGATTGTGGATAGAGGGAATTGCAAGTAACTCACTGAATTAAACATAAAATTTTTAAGTAAAACTTGCCCTGATAATCTTTGTTTTATGTAAAACTTTTTAAAAAATCATTATTTACTGTATAGACCCTTTTACTGTTTGTATACAATGATGACGTAGCAATGTATGCGCGCGCATTTTGGCAACAAACTGTGGCGAGAATCAGCAGCATGTCAAGCTACGTGAGCGGATTAAGCAACACAAACCGAGAAAGTTATTTTAAAAAGTTGACTTTATCAAATGGTATTCGGCTACCAGATCCGTGTACTATAGTGGAGTGGATAGAAGACGTTAGCAGATGGCCAAATATAACTTAGTGGTCGGATATATACGTATTTAGTTGAGAAACCGAGCGTGTACACCCGAGACAAGCATATAAATCACGGGATGCTTATGAATACGTTGTCTGTGGGCATGTACAGAATGTCCAATACAATTTTCTACATTTATTCTTATTCTTTACGCCGACATACATTTATCCTTTTCCTTACATTTTATGTTGTTATTGATTCGTGTCGACACACTTCTGTTTAAAGTTTAATTTTGTAATGCTATAGTACTTTAATAGCAACTATGTTGCTTGCATACATTTCTCAGATGGTTATTTTGCAATTAAACTATTAATAAAATCAATACAAATGAAATTGATAAGTAGTGTGATTATTGATATGATAATCTGGGGATGGGGGGGTACAATATACACACCAGTGGCAGCCAATTTTGAGAGGTTTATTATAAATAATTAAGTTTCAAGTGCAGTAAATGTTTTACAAAGGAATTTTTTTATGCGAGCATTTTTATGTCCTCGTTCCAATCAATGCATTTAATCGCCTGCAGCCACAGGTACCGCCGGTTCTTCTGAAACGGCCGTGATCCTGTCGGGATCCTATAAAACTTAAGCCCATTGGTGGAATAGCGATTAGTGCAACCAAAAACGCAACAGCCAGACATTTTGATGCTGGGAAACCGTTTTGATAAACTTTCGGAGTTGCTCACACGTTAGAACCACTAGAGAACAACACCACTTCCGTTGCCAAAATGCGCGCTCAACTCTTTGATCACGTGGGCTGTAAAAGGGTCTATAGTATGACAATTTCACAATTTCAACATTATGCAGTATTGTGATAAAATATACTTTTCCAGCTCACAAGACTTAATGGAGTTCTCAGCTATCTTGCCTTAAAGTATCAACTTTGTCTCTGATGTTTCGATAGAATGCCCTTGGAAGAATTTGATGAGAAATGTTTGAGTTTATATTGAGACATTTGACTTTGGATGTCTGGGTAAATCTGTGCACAGTTTGAGACATTAGTGAGATCTCTTTCAAACTTTAGAAGAGAAAAATTTGAGATGAAGACTTAAATGGTTAGTTCACCCAAAAACATTAGTTACTCACCCTCATGCCATTCCGAACCCGTAAGACTTTTGTTCATCTTCAGAACACATTAAGATTTTTGGATGATATGTCTGGGAATTTTTTGTCTCTTCATTGACAGCTAGCACTTTGATGCTTATGCATTCATAAGGAGATTGTAAAACAAATTAATATGCATTAAGTGGTTTGAAAATGTGCACACGTGCTGCGTAAAACGAGAATGAACCTTATTCGTTCTTGAGGAGCTCAAACGTGCTGCGTAACACGAGAATGAACCTCATTGGTTCTTGAGGAGCTCAAACGTGCTGCGTAACACGAGAATGAAACTTATTCGTTTTTGAAGAGCTTAAACGTGCTGCGTAACATGAGGATGAACCTCATTGGTTCTTGAGGAGCTCAAAAGTGCTGCGTAAAACGAGAATGAACCTCATTGGTTTTTGAGGAGCTCAAACGCTCTGCGTAACATGAGAATGGACCTCGTTGGTTCTTGAGGAGCTCAAATGTGCTGCGTAACATGAGGATGGACCTCATTTGTTCTTGAGGAGCTCAAATGTGCTGCGTAACATGAGGTTGAACCTCATTGGTTCTTGAGGAGCTCAAACGTGCTGCGTGACATGAGAATGAACTTCATTGGTTCTTGAGGAGCTCAAACGTGCTGTGTAAAAAGAGAATGAATCTTATTCGTTCTTGAGGAGCTCAAACGTGCTGCGTAACATGAGGATGAACCTCATTGGTTCTTGAGGAGCTCAAATGTGCTGCGTAACATGAGGATGAACCTCATTGGTTCTTGAGGAGCTCAAACGTGCTGTGTAAAAAGAGAATGAATCTTATTCGTTCTTGAGGAGCTCAAACGTGCTGCGTAACATGAGGATGAACCTCATTGGTTCTTGAGGAGCTCAAATGTGCTGCATAACACGAGAATGAACCTCATTGGTTCTTGTTGAAGCTCAAATATACTGCGTAAGATGAGAATGAACGTCATTGGTTTTTGCTGAAACTTAAACTTGCTGCGTAACAAGAGAATGAACCTCATTGGTTGTCGCTGCAGCTCAAATGTGCTGTGTCACAAATCTGTTCATCATGTAAAGCATTCAAGTTATGCTGAGGTTTGTTTTTGTGAATAAAGCAGGTTCTGTTGAATCTTTGTTTCTGTTCGCTGATCAATGTTTATATGTATAAACATTGAATAAAAAAGAATAAAAGCTTTAACTGTTCATCATATAACAGGATCGAGTCTAAACATTAAATGACTTAAAGGGTTACCTCAGCGATTAGCATATGTCTTTGCATATGCATATGCCGGTGCAGCCAGCAGAGCAAAGTGAGTGTTTTAACTTCTCAAATTAATTCCAATTAAAAGTTAAGCTTCCAAAGGCATGAATTGAAAACGCGCCAGACTGTTACTCTTACATCAAGCTCATTCATGATGAGTGTAGTCTGACTCCTGCTGCATTTGTGACACTCACTCAATGGCTAAATCACAATATATTGAACACACACCTTCAGTTTTAATTGTAGTGTCTGTTCTCTAACTGAATTGATTTTATGAAGATGAACGCGGTGGTGAGAAAGTGATCAGTGATCAGTTTTTTCCCCCCGTGGGATGTTTTCTATGTCCGTGGGTTGAAGCGACTATTATGTGATATATAGACCCATGAGTGCGAATTTTAGCAGGCAACCTTGCCAAAATAACACACATTTTACCCCCCAAATGCCATTTTCCCCTGGAGAACCCCCCGAGAAGCTATTGTTTAGGGCTAGTTGTTGGCGGGTTTAGTTGTAAAAACTTGGCAACCCTGTCTGCACGCGTGCTGAAATCAGGCTGGAATACACAATCTTTGCCGGTTGTAAAAAAATAAAAGAATTTTAATGATACACAGAGTACTTACCCAACATGATCATCATTTCTGAGAGAAATTGTGAAGGTGAATGCATATACAAACTAGCGCTCCGTCAAGGATTTGAACAAATATAATCCAAGCCCCTTTGATGACGTGGATGATTACGTTACTGTTGATCATCTGTCCGTCATCGTCTAAAGCCCGCCCTGATGATTTCATTGGTCCGAACAGTTTCTGTTCGGGGATAATTACTCCTCTATGGAGCAAGGCCAGACCGAACTGCCCGACCTAAAACATTTGTTGACCCATACATTAATGACCCAGTTTAAATACAGATTCATCTTCCCAGCGTTGAAGTATCCCTTTAATTCCGCGGTCTTCAGCCCTGTTCTTGACCCACTGTCCTGCAGAAACCTTAGCTCAAACATTAATTAAAGACATGTGAAGCTAATCAAGCTCTTCAGGATTATGTGTTGAAAATACACAGGCAGGTGGGCTGAAGCAGGTTGAAAAAAAAACACTTTGCAGGACAGTGGGTCCCGAAGAGCAGGGTTGAAGACCTCTGGCTCAATTATTATATATTAATTTTATGATAACTTTATGAACTTTTTGAACCGTCAAAGTGATAGTTGCATTGGAGAAAGCTCTCAGATTTCATCCAAAAGATCTTCATTTGTGTTCCAAAGATGATTGAAGGTCTTGCGGGTTTGAAACGACATGAGGGAAAATAATTAATGACAGAATTTTAGTTTTTGGTGAACAATCCCTTTAAGCAAAAGTCTTTAATTATTTAATTGCACTTTTTTATTTCTATTTTCCTCTGGTGAATATTGCACAATAAAATATGAATACAAACTGAACAACCAAAAGTACAGTAAATCCATAATTGACTTGTGGAAGGTTGTTGTTTGGAAGTTGCTCTGGACAAACACTTATTTGTTAAATGGTTACTTCACCCAAAAAGGACAATTCTGTCATAATTTAGTCATCGTCATGTAATTTCAAACCTATAGGATTTTATATCTGCTGTGGAGAATAAAGGGAGATTTTTTTAAAAATGATGGTCAACCTCTAGTAACCAAAACTGTTACCAACATTTTTAAGAACTTCGGTTGCACTTTATTTTAAAGTAAGTGCACTTACATGTACTTAAAGTGTACTTACCTAAGAAAGTACTGGGTAATACAAGGTTAAGGCTAGGTTCAAGCAGGCTATTCTCACAAAAATGCGTATAAATTGTACGAGTGTGCAATGTCGTGGAATGTATACGCCAAAACTCATTTTGGCGTGTCTAAGGCACGCTGTTTTTCGCGTGCATATGACACGCATTTTATGGCGTATTATACATACAAACCCCCCACCCCACCACCCTAAACCTACCCAAGAGCTTTTCATATATACGCCATAAAGTGCGTATCATATGCACGCGAAAAACAGCGTATCATATGCACGCCAAAATGAGTTTTGGCGTATACATTCCACGACATTGCACACTCGTACTATTTATACGCATTTATGTGTGATTGGGTTCCAGGGTAGGTTCAGGTTTAGTACATAGTTACTACCCAGTCATGTCATTACTTTAATAAGTACATATTATGTACATGGCAAACAGGGCTGTAAATAAAGTGCTTCCAGAATGTCTTCTTTATGTTCCACAGAAAGCCATACTTGTTAGGAAAAACATGAGGATGAGTAAATGATGATAGTATATCACTATAAGTAAATCATTCAAAGAATTTAGTTTGCCCATCATCATTAGAATCCTTCCTGTTGTTGGACATGGATTATGGTTAAATGTGTTTATTGTTTTAGTAATATTGCTTTCGTACAGTCAGGAAAGTGCTGTAAACTTTTAACGATGTCCATAGTGCAAAGGAAGCATTTAAGATTTTTTTTTTTTAAATTAAAGAGGGGCAAACAGGGGCATGTTATCTCAAAGTTTATGGTTCCAGTGTTACAAAATAGTGGATTTTAACATCAATTCCTGTTCTTGCATGATCAATAGGGTTCATAGAAAAAAAAAGAAGAAAAAAAACACAACCCATTTTACTTTTTCAGAGCATTATAAACACGTCCAAAAATCTGCTTCTGCAGTGATTCGGCTTTCTTTCATCACTGTTCAACATGAGATGTTTCCCAGCCTGCGAGGACTGGCAGAAGATGAGCTTTGCGTCAGACAGAGATAAGTTCAAGAGCCAAGACATGTGTTAAGTACGAAGCACTTGTTGTATTTCCTGTTTGGCTATATCCTGTCTCGGACCAGATGATCCTATGCTGTTCCACTTTTAAGTCTGATCTCCTGTCCTCACCGGTCTGCGTATTCCAATCCTCTTTCCCAACCCTTGACCAACCTTTTGCCCCTGTCGTCCCTCCTAAAATCCCGCCACCCCTCACCCACACCAAACAGGAAAAATAAACTTGACCCTTCAGATAGCTAGAAGTTCCTGTGGAGAACTGACCCCCTGAATACGCCGTCTCACCTCCCTCCCAAAGCTTGAGTCCGCGTCTCTTGGTTGCTGCATTCTTTATCCCCCTGATCAGTGCTGAATGTTTACCCAGGTGGAGGGGTCAGATCTCCGCTGGGCTTCAGGGAGTGGATGCCCGGTCAATCTCTCACTTTCTCATTCATCTATCTTTCTGTCTATCTATCTCCCTCCTAGGCTGATGATTCCCAAGAGATGATCTTTTTTGACCTCACTCTTATCTAGTGAAAGGGTCATATCAGAGAGGCCATTTGCTTGGAGATATCAAAGCTCCGGCTTGTCTCCATCCTCATCTGTGCTGATCATTTAAATTTAAGAGCATTTTTAGTCAATGTTCTCAAGACAGTTTACACATATATAAATATTTGGTAACACTTTATTTTAAGGTGTAATAACAATAAATTATGCATCATTATATGTAACTAACCTAAACAAAACCCTAACCTAACTAAAATACGTACATAGTTATTTAATATTACTCTGTACTTATTTGCGAGTGCATTGTATATAGGTCACACTGTAAAAAGTGATGGGTTGCCTTAAAATTATTGTGTAATTTAAAAAATTAAGTTGACAATTCCACAACTTTTTTTAGTTTTAAAAGTTTATTACTTAATCATTTTAAGGCAGTGGTTCTCCTCACTTTAAAAGTTATTTCAACTGATATTTTTTACAGTCCACCTTAAAATAAAATGTGACCAAATATTAATATGAGCTTAAGGAGCTATATATTTGATCTGACATTTTAGTGTTTGTAACTTGATTTGAAAAAATGCAATGTAAAATGCTTATGTAAGAATATAATTACCTTGTACCACTGTACCATGAAAAACATTACATACTTGTACAATTACATACTTCTCCAATCTAATATATATATATATATATAGATTAGATTGGAGAAGTATGTAATTTTTGTGTAAATAATGTAAAAAGGATATATTTTCTTCATGGCAAAAAAATCCATTTATACTACAGTTACAATAAAATAGCTAAAATATGTTTCTGTTAAAAGTGAGTAACTATCACTACACTGTAAAAAAAAAGTTGGTTTTAACTTAAAAAAGTAAGTAACCTGGTTGCCTTAAAATTTTAAGTTTATTAAAATAAAAAATGTAAGTTGATACAATGAAGCAAATTTGTTTAATAAATAGAAACTCAAAATATTGTTGTATCTGAACCACATTAAAAAAATGATAAATCATGAAAATAGCACTATTTGGCATGTTTCACTGCATCATCAGAAATAAAACACACACAATTACCCAATATGCTTACAAAATCTTTTAATAATATTTTAATAAAGGTTGTCAAATCTCAAAAAATGTTCATTGTATTAACTCAAAATTTTAATTTCAATGAACTCAAAATTTTAAGGCAACCAGGTAACTTTTTTTCCAAATATTTTTTTACAGTGTATTTACACATAGAAAGCACATTCCAAGTAGTCTGTGTGCCACATTACATTTGGTAATATTCTATTTAAAAAGTTGTTTTGTTATTAGTTTTGTACCTAGGGATATTATGTTACATTTATGTTACCAAAATATTGTTTAATTAATTGTTTGTAATGCCTGAAACATTATACCCCATTTTACAGTAATTTTTGTCAGTGAATAGTCAGGTGTTTATTTGGTAAATTGCCAAAAATGTACTGTAAAAATAGTTTTATTATACAATATACCACCGTACCATGCCAAAAATATATTAAATTGAACAAGTAGATGTAATTTTACTTTAAATAATGTAAAAAGACAAATTACCTTTATTTTTATTTTTTACATAAAAGTGTTAAAATATGCTTCAGTTAAAAGTTAGTAACTATATAATTTACACAAAAAACAATAATAGTACATTTGCAGTAGTCTGTGTGACATAACACATTTTATTTAAATATTTGTTTTGTTAGTAGTTATGTACCTGTAATTACTAGTAATAACAGTAAATGATGCATAATTATATGCAACCAACACTCAACCAGACCAAATCCTAGTAAGATGATCAATAATACTCAGTACTTAAATACTCAATTGGTGTCTCCTCTGAATTTGCCTCACTGGCAGGTCATGCTCAAAAACCCGTCTCCGGTGCAATAACTCCGATCTTTGTGATCCTTGTGTAATCAACGCACACTCCTAAATAAACCTGTCTCTTGCGTGATACCCGGAAATTTTGAATATTCCGATCTAATATTATTTCTGACCTGTAAGGTTGCCAGAATAATAATCTTACACGGTGTGTTAATAGGCCAGAGGAGAACTGGCACCCCGACTGAGTCTGGTTTCTCCCAAGGTTTATTTTTCTCCATCATGCCCCGATGGAGTTTTGGTTCCTTGCCACTGTCGCCTTTGGCTTGCTCAGTTGGGGACACTAAAATTATGATCAAAGTTATTCAACTAATTATACAAATAAAATTTATGAATTAAGTTTTAATTAATTCTATAAACTATAATACTGATATGCCAACATTGTCGCTATATGATATTTTAAAATAAGCTGATAACATCACTGTTTTCTCCAGAACGACTTTACAGCCAAATCTAATTTTGTTGCAATACTGTCCTGTTTGACACTGTGAAGCTGCTTTGACACAATCGTGATTATAAAAGCGCTATATAAATAAAGTTGATTGATTGATTGATTGATTGATTGAAATACACTCACCTAAAGGATTATTATTACTGTGTTTGACCCCCTTTCGCCGTCAGAACTGCCTTAATTCTACGTGGCATTGATTCAACAAGGTGCTGAATGCATTCTTTAGAAATGTTGGCCGATATTGATAGGATAGCATCTTGCAGTTAATGGAGATTTGTGGGATGCACATCCAGCACACGAAGCTCCCGTTCCACCACATCCCAAAGATGCTCTTTTGGGTTGAGATCTGGTGACTGTGGGGGCCATTTTAATACAGTGAACTCAATGTCATGTTCAAGAAACAAATTTGAAATTATTTGAGCTTTGTGACATGGTGCATTATCTTGCTGGAAGTAGCCATCAGAGGATGGGTACATGGTGGTCTAAAGGGATGGACATAGTTAGAAACAATGCTCAGGTAGGCCGTGGCATTTAAACGATGCCCAATTGGGACTAAGGGGCCTAAAGTGTGCCAAGAAAACATCCCCCACACCATTACACCACCACCACCAGCCTGCACAGTGGTAACAAGGCAGGATCCATGTTCTCTTTCTGTTTACGCCAAATTCTGATTCTACCATATGAATGTCTCAACAGAAATCAAGACTCACCATGCACTGGTTGTGCATGTTGTGGCTTCACAAATGCTTTGCTGCATACACACAGAAAAATAGGGTGTCAAAATTATACCTTTAGGGGTACAACAGCTTGTCGCTGGGGCAGTACCCTTAAAAGAACAACGTTGTACCATTTTTACCACAAAAAGGTTCATAGTAGTACCTTAAGGTACGCATTTGTACTCAAAGGTACTAATATGCACCTTTTAGGAGAAAAGGTACAATTTTGACACCCTATTTTTCTGTGTGTACCTCAGTTGTAACAAGTGGTTATTTCAGTCAAAGTTGCTCTTCTATCAGCTTGAATCAGTCGGCCCATTCTCCTCTGACCTCTAGCATCAATAAGGCATTTTCGCCCACAGGACTGCCGCATACTGGATGTTTTCCCTTTCCCTTTTCTTGTAAACCCTAGAAATGGTTGTGCGTGAAAATCCCAGTAACTGAACAGATTGTGAACTACTCAGACCGGCCCGTCTGGCACCAACAACCATGCCACGCTCAAAATAGCTTAAATCACCTTCCTTTCCCATTCTGACATTCAGTTTGGAGTTCAGGAGATTGTCTTGACCAGAACACACCCCTAATGCCCCAACTGCCCTAAACACCCCAACTGCATGTGGTCAGGTGATTAGATTAATTGCATTAATGAGAAATTGAACAGGTGTTCCTAATAATCCTTTAGGTGAGTGTATATAATCATAGTGTAACAATGTCACCTTAAAATAAAGTATAACTCTTTATGTTACCTAAAATGTTGTTCAGTTAATGATTCAGTTAATCATCAAGTTTTAGGTAAATTGACAAAACAAACATGACATGTAATCAAATATTCCAAATGAAAAAAAGATTTCAGCCTCATTCAGTAATGATTTCACTTTTTTAAACAACGTAAATCCAATATTATTGCGGTTTCTGGTGTTTTAGCTAAATGCAACAGCATTATTAACCACTAAATCCTCGCACATCCTCAAGCATTATCACAGTGGGAGGAGATAGATTTCAGCTCAAATCTGTTTCTATTTTAATCACTGCACTTGGTTAAAGGAAGGTTAAAAGTTCATGTGCAAAAAATGGAAACTGAGGTGGGGACGTACAAAGATGCCTGAACCAGAAGATGATATGGAGAGCAGGAGAAAAATGGAGGAAGAGAGAGAAACGTGACCTGAGAGAGGTGACAGGTTGGGGGTGACAGTGCACTTACGAAACTCATCAATCCAGCGTAGATGAGTCCGTGTGCATCACTGCCTGGCATGCTGGGAAACCGAGGTCTTCCCACACTCCCCCAAGAAAACCAAGGCTGGGCGAGACAAGTCAGCACTATCAAAGTCTACAGACTGTGACTGAGGACAAATACACCGGCACTCCCATTCCAGAATATTAACTCATCAATCTGAGTTCTCGATGCGTTCACAGCTGGTTAAAGGAGAAATACCTTTGAAATGTCAGTATGAATATTCTGATCTGTTCTTTATTTTAGGTCAAGTTTCAACCTTGCACGCTAAACAAAAATGCACCTACACCCCCCGTTGAAAGCTCTTAATATAAGAAAACATGGCTGACCCTTGGAATTTCTCTGAACTGTCCCGTAAAACCACTTTGAAGTTGATACTATCAAAACTGAAAAAGATCTTAAATGTGATATCATCGCAAAGTTTTGGTATTTAAGTGCCAAACCATCGCAGATCTATTGATGCATGTGTTGTTCCAACCCTTTCCAAGTAGTTGATATATTTAGCATGAGTGTGGAGTTCAGGATACAACCACAGTTTTACAATTAGGGAGGACGAGGTAAGATAATGATGAACGTTCTCCATAATAACTAACGTAATAACACCCAAACATAAATAAGGGCAATCCTTGACATGAATTACAACAACATTCGACCGCTGAGATCTCCCCGCGGACAGCGTAATGACACTGAACGTGTGTTATGTATTGGAAGCGCGAGGAATGTGTGTGTGTGTTTAGCGCAGCTTTTTCCCGAGCCCGCAGTTCCGGCAGAAGGAACGAGAAAGAAAAACAGCCCTGTGTCTTGTTGCCGGACTGGAGCGGCGCACAGAACACATGGTCCCAATTTCACGGCTGTGGATAGAGAAGTGCGGGCGGATGCGGGGGCAGGAACAAGCATGCAATCTGCAGGCATTAATACCTCAGTAATAGTCACATTCGCTTAAAACCAGGAAACATTTTTTCTTTCTTTCTTTAACGCACATACATTCTTTCTCTCTCTCTCTCTCTCTCTCTCTCTCTCTCTCTCTCTCTCTCTCTCTCTCTCTCTCTCTCTCTCTCTCTCTCTCTCTCTCTCTCTCTCTCTCTCTCTCTCTCTCTCTCTCTCTCTCTCTCTCCGATTGGCTGTGGTGCAGCAGATTGTGCTAAACAAATAGAATGCCGAGAGACGGGCCCATGTCCTGTTTCCTGTGCGTACCTGCAGTCTTAATGAGTGCCGTTACAGTAAACCGGACATGTGCTTAGGACTCGCACGCGTCTGGCCCGGCAGGCCAGAACAGGAAACAGCGGAGGGCTCGTCAGCCTCCCTGTTTTCCCAATTGCACGGGAAAAGTTGACGGACAACTTGAATTTCCAAACTGCGGTCTCTGAGACCAGTGTGTAATTACCGGACAGGAAGCTGCTTTTACCCAGGGTTTTTTTTTCTCCTGCTGGTGTAACCGCAGTGCCCGGCCTGCGTCGTGTGCGTAAAAATGGATTTAAAGGAGGTCAAATGACAGGATATGATAAGGGCTTTAGTGCTTGTGAGGGTTTAATAAAATCCAAGCCAGAGCTTTGATCTGTGTCTCAATTAAAACCTATCAATGATTCTCAAATGGCTCCAGGTCCCTCTATGGCTTCTGTGTGGTATTATGAAAAGCATGTAGATGACTTCTTGGTGGAAAACACTTCAACTTTGCAGGTGTAAACAATGCAGAAGGCCCCGTTCCAGGACTGTGTGACTAGGGGGTGCAACTGTTGGCAGTGCTGGGTAGTAACTGAGTATATGTAGTCTGGATTATGTAATTGGATTGGAAATGTAGTTTCCAGTAGTTGGAAATGGAATTAGATTAAATCTCTCCCTGCCAAACACAGAATTTTACATGGGTTTCATTGTTAGACGCTAGGGGGCACTATTACGCATGTCCTGAAAGAGTACAGAATCTCCTGATCAAAACACATGCGAGGAAAACACAGTAAAATGAGCCATCATAAGCAGATGCATAAGTAAAATAACATGATCATCAACATTAAACAGCATATAAATCAAAGCTGCCTAATGTTACTGAATGAAATGTGGACCTAGGAGGACGACCTTACAGGTCACTAGGGGTCTTGATGGGTTTGCTCTATCTATACTCCATCTGAGTTTGATAATCATTCTGAATATGATCCGGATGTAGTCTTTCACAAAAATGTGATTTTCTCAGCTTTTTGTTCAAATTGTTGCTTTTTTTAATGAAATGCACCCATATTCAAGTGTTGAGATAATATTAAAGAATAAGAATATATAATAAAAAGAAGAGGTTTAGCTATTTTGGTTTTGATATATTGCATGCTCAGTTAATCATAAAACTAAATATTCTATGCAAAAGTTTTGCGAAAATGTTCAAAAACCCTGGCGGTGGCTGGCAACTTTATTTAAAGACACTAGCGGGGAAAGAGTTAAAGGTCTGGGAGTTTTACCTCTTTGCTGCCATCTCTGTTAGAAACCTGCAGTTGCATTCCACTCATTATAATACATTATACAAGCTTACCATTGTGAATCGGACTAAGGTAAGGAGATAGTTTTGAACACTGGCTGGTTATGTACTTGCTCAAACGGATTTTGGGTCAATTTTGGGTCTCCCCCAAAACTAGCAGAACACTAAACACAAGAGGGTTAGAAATACTGTAAGAAGATAAAGTTTTGCATGAGGATATAGTAGCAGTGTCATGCAGAGTCCTTCGGATGAGAGGTTAAACCGAGGTCCTGACTCTCTGTGGTTATTAAAAATCCCATGGCACTTCTCGTAAAAGAGTAGGGGTGTAACCCTGGTGTCCAGGACAAATTCCCTCGATTGGCCCTTACCAATCATGGCCTCCTGATAATCCCCATCCACTGAATTGGCTCTATCACCCTCTCTTCTCTCCACCTTTCGCTGGTGTGTGGTGAGCGCATTGGCGCTGTTGTACTGTGGCTGCCGTCGTATCATCCAGGTGGATGCTGCACACTGGTGGTGGTTGAGGAGAGACCCCTGACAGGAGTGTAAAGAGCTTTGGGTGTGCAGTAGTACATATGAAAGCACTTTATAAATGCCTCATTCATTCATTCAGAGTAAGAGGAAGAGAATTTCACAGCACTGAATAATCAACCACCCATTGTTGAAAGAGGAAAAAGAGGTACAGTCAGCAGTAGTAAGTCAGAGAGAGCAAGGAGGAGATTAATAGTTCAGATGTTCAGATAAATAATGGGGAGCAAGTCCAGAATTTTATACTGAATGCGGACAGAAGCAGGTACCCAATGTAGATTATAGAGCAAAGGGTGATGTGATCAGATTTCTTGACTTAATTGATGACAAGTTACAGCAGTCAAGATGAGAATGCACTAATTAGAGTTTCATTGTCTTTAGTAATAGAACACCTTTAGTATAAAAATGTTAAAGGGGTACTTCAGCGCTGGGAAGATGAATTTGTATTTAAACTGGGTCATCAATGTAGTAGAAATGTGAAATTATTTTTGAATTTGGTGCCTTCTAGACTGAGAAAATGTATTTTTGTCTCATGGGGATGAAAGAATACAATTCCCAGAATGCTTCGCTGCCCTGTGAGGCCATTCCCAAAGCCACCAACCTGATTACTCTTACTGAGTTGGAGAAGACACTACAGTTAAAAACTGAAAGTGTCTGTTCAATATAATGAGTGAGTCACCGCGCGAGTCTCACAGCACTGAGCACTAACTGCAGGAGTGAGATAAATGAGCTCTCGTGATGAGAGCTGAGGTAATCGCGACTAACGTTACACTCGCGGCATTCATTCACAACGCGAGTTCAGTCTGGGCCGTTTCAGTTCATGCCTTTGCAAGCTTAACTTTCATAGAAATTAATTTGAGAAGTTAAAAGACTTACATTGCTCAGCATAGCTCCGTTTAAATGCGTGCCTGCAGCCTCCAGCTGAGCTCTGAGTGTAATCTCCCATCCCACATGCGCGGGTTCAAAACATGCGGAAATGGCTCCCTCTGCTGGCTGTAGTCTTTCGCCGTTGGCGAAACATTCTTCCCATGATGGAAATATCGTCAATTTGCATCATAGGAGGAATTTTTCCAGAAATAAAATGCATAAATCTCTTGTCTCAGGGGGATATGAGTGGGGAAAGCACAATCATGTGATTATACTCCAGGGTTTCTACTGATACAAAGCCATATGCTAATCGCTGAAGTAACCCTTTAACTGTGAATCAAACGTATCACCCGGAGTGAGATGGAATTAATGTGGCCCCATCAATAAGTAGACTCAATTCTGACTTTTTTAAAAAGGATGGTGGACCAAAAACACTAACCTCGGTTTTATCGTTATTAAATTTAAGGAAGTTTTTACGTAACCAGATTTTAATGTCACCAATATAGGTATTCAATGATTCCAGAGGAAGAGCAGAGACGGAGCAGGCTGATATGTAAATTTGCAAGTCATCAAGCATAACAATAATAGCTGAGACCATGACTATGGAAAATTTGACCAAGAGGTAACAAATAAATATTGAACAGAAGTGATCCAAGGCCTTGAGGGACACCCTGAGAGCAAACAAAGAGAAGATTTGAAGTTATGGACAGTAATACATCTACTCAATTGCACCAAATTTAATTTGAAAAGGCAACATAAAAATGTACAGTATGCTGGTAATATATTTTATAGCTGAGCAAAGATGTGCAAAACTCTCCCATATTTAACAAAAAAAAATTACATATTAAAAAAAATGTATATTGCAATATTTTTTCATAGTCTGTAAATCACAATTTTTAAATTCCTAGATATGTGATATGTTTTCCATGACCATGCTTCAATGTATCATTGGTTAGAGTGCTTTGAGTAGAGACATAGAACACAAGACGTAACAAATAAATATTGAACAGAAGTGGTCAAAGGACAGAGTCTTAAGGGACACCCTGAGAGAGAGAACACAGAGAAAAAAATGAATTTATAAATTCTACTTAATTGCTAAGAGCTGTCATTTGCTCATGTGGGTATCCTGAGAATTGGAGCCCCTTTTCACCCTGCCATGCTATAAAGTATATTTTTACATTTTTGGGATCAATGAATGCTGTTTCCACACAGTGATAAGCTATAGAATATGTACATTTGCTAACATGAATACAGAACGTATACGTAAATATATATATCTGCTAACAGTTTGCTAAGAACATACATGTTTAAAAGCATGAATGCTAAGAACATGTATGTTTGCTAACGTTTGTAATGAACATGTGCAAACTGTTTGCTAAGTACATGCACATTTGTTTAAACGAATGTTAAGAGCAAATACATTTTCTAACATGAATGCTAAGAACATGCATGTTGGCTGCGTTTGTTGAATTGTATGCAACAGGCTACGTTTAATAACATGAATACTAACCTGGATTAAGTCAGCTTCTTGAAAACCTTGCAAAAGTATTTATTTCACTGAAATTTGAGGCAAGTAAGCCATCACTGCTCAGTTTAGTAAGTGCATTCTGGATTTCTGACTGGGCCTTTTATTGTTACAGTACATAAAGGCAACTGAGCTGTAAAGCAGTTTAGCGTAGCATATGAGAGGAGCCTCGAGTTTCAAAGAGGTCAGATAAGCTTGTCGAATGAGGTGCACACAAGGTTTTGTTTGATCCTCAAACATCACCACAAATATCAAAGCTACTGCCCACCCCTGCAATTTGGAACCAGAAGGCAAGACTACATGCATTTTCATCTACAGCCACGAGACACTGCTATTATTCTCAGGTCAGGGCTTTCCTACATCTCTGTGTCATGGAAGTTATTAGATACAACCAAGGTCAGGATATGAATGTGAATAGGTCTACAGTGCACCCATATAAAGGTTATATTGTCCCTAATAAACAACATGTGACCTGCGGAAATGAGAGGAAGTGCATGTAATATTGAATTACAAAATGTTTTCCTATAAGTGCTAATGGCATTAGCATGAACTGAAAAGGTATGGTTCATGGTTCATCTGCTGGTTTTATTTTCCTCAGGTGCAGAAAGTTCAATCATATGATGCGGACCCCTGTTTGGCAGGGTGATGGGTGAGGGCCAACTTTCACATACGGAGCCCAGTGAGGAGACCCAGCATGGGGGTAATTAAAACAAACTGCCAATGCTTTTTTAGCCTGAGCCAAACAAACGCCATCAACTGTGGTGCTCCCGAACGTGTTGTTGGTTGCCAGCACTACAACGAGAGGTGGCAGTTGGGCTAGCGATCGTGAGGACATGGCAGACTGTCAGATTCACATGAGACAACACACAGTATGTTTGCTTAAATGATCAGACTGAAACCGTGTCTTCACCTTAATTTGTGTTTGCTCAGCTTTTGGTTCAACATTAATCTTTTTTTCTCACACTCTGCAAGAAAACCATGGCTTTTGTTAAAGGGGAAAGGTTGAAATCTTTCTGAGATGCCCTCAACCTGAACCACCTAGGTTCAGCTGGACGGCTGGCAGGGTGACAGGATGGCTGGCATTGTCAGCTGTCTGGGCCAGTTTTGTCTATAGGCTAACTGGAGAGACTAACAGATTGTGTCAGCTTTTTCAGTGATAAGTGGGATAGAACGCTTTCACAAGCTAAAAAAAAAAGTTCTTTGTCCATCACACACCACAATATTTTCTTTGAAATCAGTCAACTCTGACTCCAAAATCTGCAGACATCTTGCATGTTACTTTAAGGATCTAGCATTGAATCCTCAAGACTCCAAATTGGAGCAAAATCTTGGCAAAAGTTGTCTTAAAGGGATAGTTCACCCAAAAATGAAAATGTCATCATTTCAATCACGAAAACTGTCGGTGTGAATAGATTCAACCAGCATTTTATTAGCATGGAGCATGGAATGTACATAGGCTTGAATTTTGGTGGCGAGACCTGCTATGCTGCTGCTGCTGCTGAGCAAATACATAATGTTCAGCTTAGTCAATATAACAACAAGGAAATGTTGCTGCATTTCAGAATTATATACATGTCCAGGCGCAGGTCCACCATCTGATCCGGACACGGCCTGGATCCGGCTGACTGCAGTAAACCTCGGGATAAACAGAGAGACTAACATTAGCGAAGATGCCACTCTTTTTATGATGTAACGAGTACATCAGGTGTTATGGGAAGTGTTCCGGTTCGGCTGACCTAGTTAATGCAGTCTAACAATCATTAACCTGATTTGAATGATATAAATTTATAATGTTCTATGTGTATGCCGTAGTAAAGAGATGCGTTTTAAGTCTAGATTTAAACTGACTGAGTGTGTCTGCTTACTAAACAAAGTTAGAAAGACTGTTCCATAGTTTAGGGCTTGATAGAGCAGTCATCCGTTGTTAGACAGTATTCTAGGTTACTACTTGTGGAGCTTTTCTGAATTAAGTTGCAGAAAATTACTGGTCATCCAATTTTTCATATCAGCTATACATTCCGTTAGGATACAAATAAAGCCACGTAAATGAGGAAGTACCTCTGATTGGTTGGTGGAACCAATTAGCGATTAATAGTTTCATGACTGAATTTTATATTTACTCATCCATAAGTTGTTCCAAACCATGAATTATACAGGGTGTCCCTGTGTTTTATATTAAACAGTTTAAGTTTAAAAATGTCAACATATTGCATCAAAGTTAACTTTTGGTGTTAAAAAGCTACTGTCAGAACCTATTAAAGACACGCAGTGATAAATTATCACTGAAAAGGTGTGGACACGATTATTTACTTATTGCTTATTGCATATGCATTTTTCACGGTGATTTACTAAGGTTTGCACTTGTCAATTCACTAGTATTTGAGCCATGATTTAACACCTAACATGTTTTAAAATGTCTTAAACCAGATGCTAATTGCTCTTGGGAGATTGTGTTTGGTCATTATGAAAATGATCCGTTCTTTAATTTGCATGTCATAAGTAGATTACGCGCAGAACTTTCCACTCTCAACTGCACTTTTTTGGCATTGCGCTCTCATGCTAATTTGCCCAGTTTAGTAAGTAAATCTGGCCCATAAAGTCTTGCAAATCTTGTGCAATTCTACCTTTATATTTAAATGTTGTAAGTTATAAATGTAATGCTCTCTCCCTGAGGTCTTTGTTGTTTTTGTGTCAGATAAATAAATACCACAAAAACTGAAACAGAGACACAGCTTCATAATTTTCAGAGACCCTCCTCAGCCTGAAGCGAAACATGAACAGATAGCGGGAGGCTAACGGTTTCAATCCAGCCACACTGTCCCTCATTGTTCAGGCTCTGAGAGGCCATTAGGCTCCATAGAGGGCCGTCAGAGAGGCTCTTTCTCTGTGGATGGAGGGGTGCATTGGTAGAGGACAGCTCTGAGAAGGGCAGCAGTATCCTGGGCAGCAGGCCTCAGCTTTGATGGGGCCAAGTCAGGCTTTGGCTGCATTCCTCGCATGTCTCCCTGGTTTCCCTCTACCACATTACGACCTCCAGTCTAAACAAACAAGCTGCTCTCGAAGGCCCAAACCCTACTCTAAAATATAGGCCTTCCATTTTTAAAAGCAGGAACACATATTCTTTGTTTCCGTGCCCACAAGCAAAGTTGTTCCACATGTCCCTGTCACTTGCCGCGTTTTGTATGGAGATGTTCTCCTCGGATGACGCTGGTGCACTGAAGAGAATGAAAAAAGGCAAGGCCATCGAAATTCAATGCACATTAAAAAGATGTTTACTATGTTTTTTTCCCTCTCAAAAAATTCTCAACATTTCCTGACACTTAGGTTATTATGCCATGATGGCGTGGCAAATTTCATTTAAAAGGAGAAACTGAAATGGTTTTATAGGCCATCTGGAAAAAATGAATGTATTCACAACTTTGAAAAACAAACTAATTTCTCATGAGTGCTAAAACAGAACCATTTCAGACAACCACAATGACTTTGGTTAAACGCAAACAAAAGTGGCAACACAAGAGAAGCAAGATATATTACAATAATGTTTAAAATAGTCTTCAAAAGAACTAAGGATAAAACAACTTTCATCAATTAAAGTGAAGGTATGTAATTTATTAAGCTAATTATATTATATTATATTATATTATATTATATTATATTATATTATATTATATTATATTATATAATATATTATATTATATTATATTATATTATATTATATTATATTATATTATATTATATTATATATTTGGGAAAATACAATATTGGCCATATTTCCTAGTGACATAATTAAACCAAACCCTGAGGCAGTTTTGCACAAAGGGGCAATAACTGTGGTTAAATACCCTCTGATTGCTGACTGCAGACCCTGAAAGGAGAGACAAGAGGGGGGAAGCCAATGAACCGTCCCTGTTTTTAGTGGAGACAATGACCTGAAACAAACCTTATGAGTGACATGATGAATAGTGTCATCATGACCAATAGTGGCAGTCTCCAAGGGTAAGGTTATGAGAATGGTAAGATTGACATTGCCCTTTTGTGAAGGCCTAGAACAGGGTCTTCCCATCATAAAAAGTTTGACCATCAGGACACAAGCTGCAAATCTGTTTACAGATCAGCGGCATAGGGAAACCCATCTTTCGAGTAAATTAATTAATTTAACATATCCAGTAATATCACAAAAAACTTGTTCACCTAATCTGGTCTTCACCATTTAATTAAGTAGACTTCATTAAAAGAATGTTTTCATATAATCATTTAAAATTTAATTTAACGAAAAACAACAAAAGTGGAGTATTACTGACATTGTAAGGTTACACTTTATTTTGTAAAACTATTTTAGTGTCATTGCTACACATTTTACATGAAGTTACTTTGCTGTTGTAATAACTATTATAAAACATGCATAATTACAGTGGGGCAAAAAAGTATTTAGTTATCCACCAATTATGCAAGTTCTTCCACTTAAAAAGATGAGAGAGGCTGCTAATTCATCATAGGTACACTTTAACTATGAGAAGACTACGAGACAGAATGAGAAAAACATCCAGAAAATCACATTTTAAAGAATTTATTTACAAATTATAGTGAAAAATAAGTATATAGTCACCTACAAAAAAAAGCAAAATTTCCGGCTCTCACAGACCTGTAACTTCTTCTTTAAGAGGCTCCTCTGTCCTTCACTCGTTACCTGTATTAATGGCACCTGTTTGAACTCATTATCAGTATAAACAACAGTAACGCCGGCTTCACACTGCACGCGTAAACAGGGTGTGTAAAGCAGTAGCAGCGCGCGCACTTTTTGCTTTCACACAGGCAGCGTTTGTTGCACGCAGTTGTCACGCGCAGTTGTGTACAGAGTACTCTATAATGGATACGTTTGCATTTCTCTTTAATGTATTTGAAATGAAAAGCAAAGATTTATCATGAAGCTAATTTTATTTAAAAAAATTGTTTCACTTGTTTCTGATGTTTTTTATTTCGTTTAGTGCGAGTTTTGGATAGAAGAAAGGCCATCGTAGTCTATCTACATGTCTATACTGTATGTGTGCTATATTAATGTGTGTACATTCTATTTACCTATCCATATTTAGTTTAATTAAACACTTTAAAATGACACCATCAGCACCAAGAGACGCTCACCAACTTCCTCCCATGCTTTTTCATTCACTTGCAAGTCTTTATAAAGCAAATTGTGTGGATCATAGAGAACTGTGAGCTTATCAACCTCCACGATGAGACGAGTGTCGTCCATTGCTGTCTTTCCAGGTGCACTCTGAAGAACACTGCCTGTGACAGCACATACTTTTGTTTATTGTTTCTGTTTTTATGCCAGCATATAGTTATAATATATACATAATTTAATTCATATTTAATTTAAGCTAAACTGGCATACATTATTTAAAATTAGTTTTGTAGTTCATGCAAAAACTTATGGCAGTGACTTCGGTTCCCTTTCAGTCGGTCACGTTCGACGTACGTCAGAACTGAACCGACGAATGGGATCTTACTTTAGAGACCAATCCTACTTCGAGCATCTAACAACGAGCCAATGAAATTTGGCATGCGATCACGCATTCCACGCTCCGCCCCGCAGCGCGGGTATAAATAGGAAGTGGAATGGTAGATCAGCGCTTTTCTACTTCGGAGCCGAACAGTTTCATTTGCTGTTTCTACGAAGAGCTTTCTGACTACGAGTCAAATTTCTGTGAACGAGAGTTTGCCAGTGCGGGTGATACGGCGCGTCAGCGAGAGACCGTCCACATCAGTGACTGAGTGTACAAAGAGCTGTTGGTTCGCTGAGCGTTTCCTTGCATTACACTACATTACAGTTGGTTCGCTGGGCGCTACACACATATCACTGAGAGCTCACGCAGGCTTGCACTATCGAACTGCGTGGAGCCGCGGTCATCTCCCTGAGTGCTTCAGCACTAAAAGAGCAACTTCCATTCACAAAAGAGCAACACGGTTTGACCCTGCGTCTTTTTCAAGATGTCATTCAAGCCGTGTGTTTCTGGGTGCGGTCGATTTCTGTCTCCGCTTGACGGACACGTTCGTTGTCTCTCGTGTCTGGGCGCACAGCACGCTGAGGCTGCGTTCGTGGATGAGACATGTTCCCATTGCGGGAATATGTCCATTGCAGTGTTGCGGTCCCGTCTCCAATACCTCAGAAGAGGTGGAACGCCATCGTCCATCCCCCGATCTAGTGGTCCTCCAGCTGCAAAGCAGAGGGCTACTACTTTGGCTGATGACCTTGGTGGGGACCTGAGGGTGTCGGTCAGGGTAAACCCGACGGGTCTCACGGCTCCTCGGGCCCCTCCCCCCTCCACTGTACCGGTGGAGCTTCCGGAAGGGCGCGCTGACCTCCCACGTGGAGCACCAGTCGTCTCTTTTGGGGCTCCGGCGGAGGACCAGATGTCGGTTGCTGCATCGGGGGATGAGCTAATGGGTTCCGAGGATGAAGACTCGGCTGCGTTGCCCCCTTCGGGTGTGACAGCGTTGCCCGAGTCTGACCCGGAACTTACGGCTATGCTTGCCCGGGCCGCCGCAAGTGTCGGGCTTGAGTGGAACCCTCCACCACGTCCCGAACCTTCGCGGCTGGATGATTGGTTTCTCGGGACGGGTCGCGCTGGTTCTCAGCGTCCCGCCCCGGTGCCTTTCTTCCCGGAAGTGCATCAGGAGCTCACGAAGTCCTGGGTAGCGCCGTACAGCGTACGCCAGCGATCGACTGACTCCTCCATCCTCACCACTCTCGATGGTGGTGCAGCTAAGGGTTACGAGGGGATCCCTCCAGTCGAGCGGTCGGTTGCGATGCACCTGTGTCCTAAGACCGCTGCGGACTGGAGGCACGCCCCGCGTCTCCCCTCCCGGGCGTGTAAGTTCTCGTCCGGCTTGACGGGCAAGGCTTACTCAGCCTGCGGAGAAGCTGCATCTGCTTTGCACACCATGGCGCTCCTGCAGGTCCACCAGGCCAAAGCGCTCATGGAACTGCACGAGGGTGGTTCCGACCAGGCAGTTATGCAGGAACTGCGAGCCGCGACGGACCTCGCCCTCCGGGCGACGAAAGTCACGGCCCGCTCCCTGGGTCGGGCGATGTCCACCTTGGTGGTCCAGGAACGCCACCTGTGGCTGAACCTGACAGACATGCGGGATTCGGACAAGGTTCGGTTTCTAAACGCCCCTGTCTGTCAGGCCGGCCTCTTCGGCGACGCCATCGAGGACTTTGCCCAGCAGTTCTCGGTGGCCAAGAAGCAGACGGAGGCCATCAAAAACATCCTGCCCCGGCGGCCCGCTGCTGCCTCCACCCAGCCGCCCGGGGCAGCCCCCCAGTCTGCTCGTCGCCGAGGGCGTCCTCCAGCGTCCGCCTCCGCCCCTGCCAAGCCCAAGCAGCAGCCTCCACCCGCGAAGCAGGGCGCCGGACGCAAGGGGGCCGCCCAACCCGTCCAAGGGCCCGCCAAACCTGCCGGCAAGCGTAAGGGGAAGCGGCCCTGAGACGGGCAGCCCAGGGAGAAGAGGAGCTGCTCTGAGGGAGATGATGTCCGCATCCCTCCCACCCCCCCGGAGGAGGACCGGGGGGGCAACACTGGTTACAACATCTCTGCCGCTGGCTCTCCGGAGTCCAGCGGTACCCACATTTTCACCAAAAGAGCAATTTCCTCTCTCTCTGGGCCCCAAGAGGGTCAGGTTGGCAGTGTGCGACGCCCACGGGCCTTGTCACTCCTTTCCTACCCTCCCGTCGCCAGGGGGCAGCTGTGTGGGCCTCGAGGACGCCCCCGGGCCTTCTCACCCACATACTGCCTCTCTCGTGAGCACTCAGTCAACACTCCGGGCCGCCCACGGGCCTTCCGGGTCGGGGCTGAGTGCTTCACTTCCCTGCCTCCGGGCAGTGGACAGCAGAGTGGGCTCCGAGGACGCCCCCGGGCCTTCTCACCCACTCTCTGTCCAAACCAGGAGTGCTCAGGCAACACTACGGGCCGCCTCCGGGCCTCCCGAGTCGGGCCAGAGTACTCCGCTTCGCTGCCCCACCCCGGGCACGTCTGTGGTGCCGTTGGTCCCGCTTGTACGGTCTCTGGGGGCCTGGCTAGGTCTCCCCAGGCCGTCTCGCTGGCTCATCCGTACCATCAGACTCGGCTACGCGATTCAGTTCGCACGCCGGCCACCCAAGTACAAGGGCATCCTCTTCACCTCCGTGCGAAGCAGCGATGCTCAAGTCTTGCGGTCAGAGATCGAGGTCCTACTGGCGAAGGACGCGATCGAGCCGGTTCCTCCAGCCGATATGAAGACGGGGTTTTACAGCCCCTACTTCATTGTGCCCAAGAAGGGGGGTGGGTTACGGCCAATCCTGGACCTGCGAGTTCTGAATCGGGCCCTGCACAAGCTCCCGTTCAGGATGTTGACGCAGAAACGCATTTTCCAATGCATCCGTCCCCAGGATTGGTTTGCAGCGATCGACCTGAAGGACGCGTACTTCCATGTGTCTATTCTCCCTCGACACAGACCGTTCCTACGCTTTGCGTTCGAGGGGAAAGCATATCAGTACAAGGTCCTGCCCGTCGGGCTGTCCCTGTCGCCCCGCGTCTTTACGAAGGTCGCGGAGGCAGCCATTGTTCCACTCAGAGAACGCGGCGTTCGGATTCTCAACTACCTCGACGATTGGCTGATCCTAGCCCAGTCGAAGGACCAGTTGTGCGAACACAGGGACCTGGTGCTCAGTCACCTCAGCCAGTTGGGCCTTCGGGTCAACCGAGAGAAGAGCAAACTCTGTCCCACACAGAGGATCTCTTATCTCGGTATGGAGCTGGACTCGGTCAACCGGACGGCGCGCCTCACCGAGGAGCGAGTCCAGTCGGTGTTGAACTGCTTGAATATGTTCAAGAGCAGGACAGCGGTCCCACTGAAATTCTTTCAGAGGCTCCTGGGGCATATGGCATCTGCAGCCGCGGTCACGCCGCTCGGATTGCTTCATATGAGACCGCTTCAACGCTGGCTCAATGGCCGAGTCCCGAGGTGGGCGTGGCAGAGCGGTCAGTACCGGGTCCCAGTGACTCCTTACTGCCGCCAAACCTTCAGCCCGTGGTCCAGCACTTCGTTTCTCCGGGCCGGGGTGCCCCTAGAACAAGTGTCCAGGCATGCTGTGCTATTCACGGATGCCTCCACCACAGGCTGGGGGGCCACGTACAACGGGCATGCAGTTGCTGGTCTGTGGACGGGGCCGCAATTGCATTGGCATATCAATTGCCTCGAGTTACTGGCAGTACATCTGGCACTCCGCCGCCTCAAGGGGCCGCTGCGTGGCAAGCATGTACTGGTCCGTACGGACAGCACCACGGCCGTTGCGTACATCAACCGTCAGGGTGGTCTACGCTCCCGTCGTCTGCTCCAACTCGCCCGCCACCTCCTCCTGTGGAGTCAGAAGCAGCTGAGGTCGCTTCGGGCCATTCATGTCCCTGGTGTGCTGAACCAGACAGCCGACGAGCTCTCTCGTCAGCCGACACCTCCGGGAGAGTGGCGACTCCACCCCCAGGCGGTCCAGCTGATATGGGACCAGTTCGGAGCCGCACAGGTCGACCTGTTTGCCTCTCCGGACTCGACCCATTGCCAGTGGTACTATTCCCTGACCGGGGGTACCCTCGGCACAGATGCACTGGCGCACAGCTGGCCCCGGGACCTACGCAAGTATGCGTTTCCCCCAGTGAGCCTTCTTGCACAGACTCTGTGCAAGGTCAGGGAGGACGAGGAGCAGGTCTTGTTAGTTGCGCCGTATTGGCCCAACCGGACCTGGTTCCCAGAACTCACACTCCTCGTGACAGCCCCTCCTTGGCCGATTCCCCTGAGGAAGGACCTTCTTTCTCAGGGACGGGGCACGCTATGGCACCCGCGTCCAGACCTCTGGAATCTTCATGTCTGGTCCCTGGACGGGACGCGGAGGTTCTAGATGGACTACCACAAGCTGTCGTAGATACCATCGCTTCAGCTAGAGCCCCCTCTACGAGGCGCCTCTATGCTCTGAAGTGGAACCTGTTCGTTGAGTGGTGCGCTTCCCGCCGGGAAGACCCCCGAAGGTGTTCGATCAGTGTCGTGCTTTCCTTCCTGCAAGATGGGTTGGAGAGAAGGCTGTCTCCCTCCACCCTCAAGGTATATGCTGCAGCAATAGCAGCGTACCATGATGTAGTAGAAGGTAAGTCCGTGGGGAAGCACGACCTAATCGTCAGGTTCCTCAGAGGTGCAAGGAGACTAAATCCTCCTCGTCCATCCTCGATACCCTCTTGGGACTTAGCTCTAGTGCTCAGAGCACTTCAGAGCCCTCCCTTCGAGCCTTTGGCGTCTTGTGAGTTGAAAATCTTGTCAATGAAGACAGTGCTCCTGACGGCATTGGCCTCGATCAAGAGGGTAGGGGACCTGCATGCACTTTCGGTCAACGAATCGTGCCTAGAGTTCGGGCCAGGTAACTCTCACGTCGTCCTGAGACCCCGGCCCGGATATGTGCCCAAGGTTCCTACCACTCCCTTCCGGGATCAGGTGGTGAACCTGCAATCGCTGCCTTCGGAGGAGGCAGACCCAGCCCTGGCTTTGCTGTGTCCGGTCCGCGCTCTTCGCGCTTACGTTGACCGGACCCAAAGCCTTCGGACCTCAGAGCAACTCTTCGTCTGTTACGGAGGCCAGCAGAAGGGAAAGGCTGTCTCCAAGCAGAGGTTAGCCCACTGGATAGTGGATGCGATAGTCTTGGCCTACCAGTCCCAAGACGTGCCTTGCCCGTTCGGTGTAAGAGCTCACTCCACTCGGAGTGTTGCTTCTTCCTGGGCGCTGGCTCAAGGCGCCTCGCTGACAGACATATGTAGAGCTGCGGGCTGGGCGACACCTAACACGTTTGCTAGATTCTATAGCTTACGTGTAGAGCCGGTATCTTCCCGCATCCTCGCCCCCAGGGGCCAGGAGCGCTAAGTGCCCGTTCTAAGTGTCGGCTTGCGAAACAACACTCCCGCCCTCTGGGCCGGATACGTGCGTCTATTGTCTCCAGTTGTGTTCCCCGGGAAACCGGCTAACCCTGTCGAGCTCCTCCGTCACCCCTCCGGTGTCAGACGTTGCGGACCGTCCGACGCCAGGCCTGCACCCGTATGCTTGTGAAACGTGGCTGTAGGCTGGGTTCCATATGTAGCGGTTCCCTCACGGCAACCCCATATGTGTATTCTTCCACGGTATCAGCTACCCTTCGGGCTAGCCCCGTGTCTTTCCCTCGACAGAGCCCGCTCTGTCGTCTCTGGGCGAGTTCTTTCCCCCCTTCAATCAGGCTGGAACCACCCCAGAGACTGCCATATGTTGCACTACCCTGCCAGGTTAGTCCTTATGTGTACTCTGCCACCTCTCCTTCCCTGAAGGACGTGGCCCCGCAGCGTACCCTCTCTCTCAAGAACGAGGTAGGCACGCTTTCCCAGCGTTATCCAATAGTCATTCTGAGTGGGTCTTGCAGAAACAGCAGTGACTGTACTCCCTGCTTGGAGCCCTGACTTCCGTACCATACTAGACGGTGCAGTGCGCTCAAGCAGGACGCTGGAAGGGCCAGCATCCTGGCGTTTTCCATAGGGATCCCATTCGTCGGTTCAGTTCTGACGTACGTCCAACGTGACCGACTGAAAGGGAACGTCTCGGTTACGTATGTAACCCTCGTTCCCTGAAGGAGGGAACGGAGACGTACGTCCCGTCGCCAGATGCTGTGCTTCCGCTGGGAGTCCGGTCTCCTTCGGCTCCTCAGTAGGAAAAGCGCTGATCTACCATTCCACTTCCTATTTATACCCGCGCTGCGGGGCGGAGCGTGGAATGCGTGATCGCATGCCAAATTTCATTGGCTCGTTGTTAGATGCTCGAAGTAGGATTGGTCTCTAAAGTAAGATCCCATTCGACGGTTCAGTTCTGACGTACGTCTCCGTTCCCTCCTTCAGGGAACGAGGGTTACATACGTAACCGAGACGTTTTTGTGTAAGAATTTATTTATTTTTCGGCGCCAAAATTATCGCGGCACTGACGCTTCTGCTTTGCTCCTGCCACGTGCTGCTGCGCTGCCTCTGCTGCTGGTGTTAATGCACTCATCTGTTAACATGAGTGCCGGAAAAAATACGCGCTGCTTACGCCCTGCTTACGTGTGCAGTGTGAAGCCGGCGTAACACATTACACCACCAAGGACTCAAATCCTGCAGTGTCCAGACGTGTCCCCCTGCTTAAGCCAGTACATATCTGGGCCCGTCTGAAGTTTGCTAGAGAGCATTTGAATGATCCAGAAGAGGATTGGGAGAATGTCATATGGTCAGATGCAACCAAAATCGAACATTTTGTTAAAAACTGAACTTGTTATGTTGTTATAGCCCACACGATCGGTTCATATAAGCGTGAACCGCACGCACACACACACACATATGTGCGCACCCTTCAAATGTCAAGTCAAGAGAGAGAAAAGTGCAGAACAAGAAAGAAATATTATGAGATTCATCGGCCTGCCAAGGGGCTTACATTTTGGTAGCCTGTCTGGAAAACACACAGCTCCGGGACATGGGCTTTGCGAGGCCTGGCCCATACATGAGTCCAGCGGTTTAAAGGTATTAGTAAATTAGTAATAATGAATTAGACAAGATGTAATAGTAATAATGAATTAGACAAGATATGTCAAGATGCGCACACAATCTTTTTTGGGGCCAGGTGTCTATAAAAGCTTTTTTTTACATTTTCACAAGTACATTTTCAACTCAGAAATTTACAGGACCTTTTATATATCAAAAGCTCAAGGGAAAGTTGATTTCTCAATTCATAACCCCTTTAAAATTACTCAGGGTAACACTTTTTTACAGTGTCCTTGTTACATATGTTACGTGTACTTACCATAGTAATAACAGTAAATTATGCTAAATTACCTGCATCTAACCTTCAACCAAAGCCTAATATGCAGTACTTATGTAATTACACTGTAACAATAACACCTTAAAATAAAGTGTAAACCTTTAAGGTGATGTAGTTACATTACTTACTCAAATAAGTACAAATAGGGTTAGAGTTTGGAGACACTTTATTTTAAGGTGTCCATGTTACAGTGTAATTATCCATTTAAGTCCTGAGTAATATTAATTAATTGCATGTACTTACTATAGAGTTAGGCTAGGATTTGGTTTTGGTTTAGGGTTAGTTGCATGTAAATTTGCATAATTTATAGTTATTAATATAGTAAATACATATAACGTGTAAGAAGGATACTGTAAAATAAAGTGTTACAAAGTTTGGTTTAGGCTTAGTTAGGTTATTTGTAATTATTAGGGGTGACCCCGAATAGTCGAAGATTCGATGCATCGATATGTGGAGCCGGATTCGACCACCGATCTCATTGTCGAATCTTCGCGGGTGTTATGAAACGAGGATCATACCATTTTGGCAATATGGGGGTGCTCAATATTTTAAAGACGTGTCGCATCGCTGAGCTGAGTGTCGGTGTGCGACCCCTTTAAGGGCGCTGAGCTTCACACCGCACCTTTAAAATTAGAGCACGTTCAATGAGTGTACACACACCGGCGGCAGCATTCAGCGCCTGTCCGCGACTCCGCGGCCGCTCAGGAAGTTGTTTAAAATCCTGCCGCACCAGGAGTGCTTTCGTGCAGCTAATCTGTCAGTCAATTCAAAATTGAGCTCGCGTGTATATAATGTGCGCGTCAGGTGTCGGTGTGAGTGAGATCCTGAGGCGCGCGGGGCTGAGCTTGGCGTACGTCTTCACCCGCTTTAGGCACAATCGGCTTCAGGACGTGCATGTAAACGCACTCAAAGTGTTCTTTTCCTCTCTAGGCAGGTATTTTTTTAGGTTTATTTATCAAAATGTTATTTTATATATTTGTGTGATGTTCTGTATTTCGATCGTGGCTTTAACATGTTATGAGAAAACGGTTTATTAATGTTTATCCACCACATTACCTTTTAGGCTATTTAAACCTAAATAAGAGAGCCATTGTCAGTTTGTCTGTCAGTTGGCAGGCAGTTTTGGTCGCTTTATTAAAAGTTGTTGCTGTGTGCAGTGTGTAAAGGAAAATAAAAATAGTTTTACCCTTCTGCTGACCATGTCGTGCCCCTCCCAACCCATTCACACACACACACAGATGATTTGACTATCAGTCGACCATAGAGAGAGTCGACCACGATTGTCTAAATCCTTAGTCAAGGACAGCCCTAGTAATTATCGTTAATTTACTGTTATTACTATAGTACTATAGTAAATCACTTATTTTTTATTGCTGAAGCAAGACTGTTGTATTTTCTTCTCCTACGAACTATTCTTCTGCGATCCAGAATAACAGCACAACTGAAAGATCTGCGCCCTCTACTGGACAGGAGTGAATTTGCACTTCCTCCAGCCTAAGGATTATTCACTCTTAATGTGAAAGGGCCTTTACATTTAATGAGAAAAAGTCATGCAAAGGTAAACATAATGCATTACAGAAAAAGTAACTACGTAAAGCAATTAGTTACTTCTTTAGGGGGTAATGCAGTATTGCAATGCATTACTTTTTAACTTTTCTACACTGTGCTGTCAGTAAACACTGCTGGTCATGCATTTATAACCTGGGGAAATATTAAAAGCCAGTCACAAAATGTGATTTTTTGATACCAAATCAGTTTTTTTTTTTCTGAAAACACAAACATTGCAGCACTGAAACAGTTTGTTTAAGCGTCTTGAGCGGCCTGACACAACAACTAACGGTGTGATTTTGATTGGGATTATTTGTTTAACTGACCAATAACTGACAGGGTGTTTGCTAGAACTTTTTAAAAACATTTAGAATAATATTTTTGTTTTTTCTGATGCAGAAATTACATATTTTGCTTTATTAAAAGAAATGAAACTAAATAATAATAAGCAAAACTGTCACGCCTAAATTTTTATGTGTTTATATTTTGCATATCTTGACATAATTATGATGAACTTTTTCATTTTCATCTTTTTTGACTTATGAGTTATGCATATAATTTTAACTCTGTCTTCCTCGATCTGCACAAGCGCATATTTGCATGCAAAAGACAGCATTTTAAGATAAACAAATAAAGACATTTACATAAAGATAGGGTAATGAAATCTTTCTTTGTTTATTGAGGTTTTCTGAGGCCTCTTTTCCTTTTGTTTCCGTCTAACATTCTTACCACCTCCTGTCGGCCAGCTTCCGCTCCTATAGCCTTGAGGAACATCTATATTGTCTCTCTGTCTCAATCACACACACACAGTCTCTTTGTCTCTCTGTCCATCAGGTTCAATTCTGAAGCAAGTGGTACTGACATCTATGTCTCTCTCTCTCACGCGCGCTCGCACACACACACACACACACACACACACACACACACACACGTCCTGTCACACTCTAGTGATTTGCTCCTAGAGCTCATATTAATCACTTGTCTTATTTTGTCTATATGACTAAATCAGTGTAATGGAGATTCTGTAAAATAAACAAATTAAGAATCATATAATAGGAAAATAAAAAGAAAAACTGTAAAAAGAAAACTCTCTCTTATTTTTTTCCTAAATGTTGCCTAACAGTTTCCTAGCTTTATAACATTGTCCTCTTTTTTCAAATTTGTATCACTTTATCAGAGAACAATAGGTACAAAAATAGGTTATACTGTATTTGATTACACTTAATTTTACAGTGTCATTTTTACATATTTTACATGTAGTTACTAGTAATAACTTTAATTTATGCACAATTACATGCAACTAACCCTAAACCAAACCAAACCCTAATCCTAAACCTATTTAGTTATTTTAAAGGATATATGTTATATTTCATAATATATTATTTTTTTATTTCATTTTAAGGTTTTTTTGTTACACTGTTATTATACTTTTAAGTTGTGAGTAATACTAAATAACTACATGTACTTACTGTAGGGTTAGGATTAGGGTTTGATTTAGGGTTAGTTGCATGTAATTATGCATAAATTAAAGTTATTACTATAGTAACTACATTCAAAATGTGTTACAATGACACTGTAAAATAAAGTGTTACCAAATACAGTGTAACCTATTTTTGTATAACCTATAACTAATTAATTATATCCGTACATTTACATGATTTGATTAGGAATCCTAAACTCTTATAGTCTCAGACTTTTGGAATGCAATACAGTATTATATATATATATATATATATATATATATATATATATATATATATATATATATATATATATATATATATATATATATATATATATATATATATATATATATATAGTACAGGCCAAAAGTTTGGACACATTACTATTTGTAATGTTTTTGAAAGAAGTTTCTTCTGCTCATCAAGCCTGAATTTATTTGATCAAAAATACATTAAAAAAAATTAATATTGTGATATATTATTACAATTTAAAATATTTGGTTTTCAATTTATTATACTTTAAATTATCATTTATTTCTGTGATGCAAAGCTGAATTTTCAGGATCGTTACTCCAGTCTTCAGTGTCACGTGACATCCAGTCTATCACATGATCCTTCAGAAATCATTCTCATATTCTGATTCATTATGAGTGTTGGAAACAGTTCTGCTGAATAATATATTTGATGAATAAAAGGTTCAAAAGAACAGCATTTATTAAAAATAAAAACATATTTTCAAATATTTTAAATTATTCTATACTATCAATTTTTTATCAATTTAACACATCCTTGCTGAATAAAATTATTGATTTATTTAAAAAAAGAAAAGAAAAAAAAGACCCCAAATTAATGACCAGTAGTGTATATTGTTGTTAAAAAAGATTTCTATTTTTTAAAACATTTGCTTATTTTTTCCTTCTTTTTATTCATCAAATTATTATAAAAAAGTATCACATGTTATGAAAAATTATTAAGCAGCAGAACCGTTTCCAACTTTGAAAATGAATCATCATATTGATTTCTGAAGGATCATGTGACATGATTTCTGAAGGATTAAGGATCGATATATATTTTATGTAATCTTGCTAGATTACATGACTATCAACTCGAGTTCATGCAGCTTGAGCACTGCTTTTATTACCACAAGAAGACAACATTCAAACAAAATGAAATATAAAATAACAGTATATAGTTTATGGGTAACACATTTGGATTTATCGGTGGGAAGGAAGAGGCTCTCAACAGCAGCAATGTGACCTGCCCCGGTCCACACACACCAGCGAGGAGCCCTAAACCCTCTCATCAACAGTTATATGACAGGCCTCATCCCACAGAACCACGATTCAGATTGACATCTCAATGAGGGGGCCGGTGCCAGTCTTTTACAAGCGCCATTTCACGGCTGTGCTCTTTGTCCTCTCCCCCCCACTCCACCCCACCGGGTAGAGACCAGCCCTTTCTTATTTCGGAGCAGAGAGAGCTGCGACGGGCAGATACAGGGAGGGCCTCTCGTCATGCCCCACTGCCTCTCAATCGGTGTCTGAGTCATTGCCCACAAAAACTGGCTTGCTCCATATACCTAATTTTTGCATATGAATGAGCGGCCCATTGTCCAGCCCTAAATGCACATTAAACCTGTCTGGAAACAATCGAGAGGAGGCGCACACTTTTCCCCCCACCTTAATAAACTAATTAATTGGACATATGAGATTTAGGAGAGGAAGAACATCTTGGCGCTGTTTATTCCAGTGCTTCCTTAACCAACGGCAAGTGTCCCACATAAAGGAGAGGATGTTTATAGTTCTGCCAAGAGTAGCTCAGTGTCTTTGTACAGAGGCCAAACTGAGACCTCTGGCTTTTGTCTACAAAAGAGGGGTTGAACAGACCCATCCCGCCAGGCAGACCGTTGCCGAGACACCTTCGCCGTGCCTTGCCCCGCAGGTCTGCCCTTTGCTCTGGCCTAGAGAGCAGACATTGGAGATGGGCCGAGCTCAGGCAAACCAGGTCAGCTGAGATCTGAGAGAGAGCAAAGTGCACGTCCAAAAAAGAGTGATTAGAGATATCAATAGGCATTTCCATTGACTCACACCATTGACTTGCTCTGGTCAGCTTTCTTGTCAGCCTTGTCCGGCCGTGTTGAGTATTGTCACTTTACTTCATCTAAACAGAATCTCAGAAAATAGATTATGATTGATGCAGATTTGTAAAGTTCCACAACCTGAATCCAATCTGCTTTAAGGCATACGAAACATTATCATCATTTAGTCTCGTCTTTCCAAACTCATATGACTAATTTGTATTTATTTTTTCACAACAGTGAAATCAATGAGGTCTAAACATTTCAAGCTTTAATCAAACCTGAACAGTGATGAACATCAAATGGGTCTGTGCATGTGTGCGTCAAATTCCAAATAAAACCAATGAAATGTGACAATACATGTAGTTCACATAACCTGTCCTTTTGGAAACTTGAATGTTTTGGATCCCATTGACTTTAAAGGACAACTCCTGTGAAAAATGAACCTAGGAGTAATTAACAGATGGTTACCAAGTAGATTGTTCTCTCTCTGGGATGCGTTTTCATCAAAATTGAATGTAGAGAGTTTTATCTCTAAAAACAGATTAGCTTTTAACGCTTGTCTATGGGGCACAGGGTAGTGAAATTAAATCGCTGGTTAATACCACTAACAAGGCTCAAAATAGCCTCACACTAACACGGTAGCATAAGGAGGGTCCCTACATGCGAACCGAAGCATTGAGAACTTTGTAAGTGTACAAACAGTTTAATAAGAAGATGCTTTATAAACACAGTGCATTACGCGTTCACAGACAGCAGCCATCTTGGAAAACAGTCTCGACGAATCGATCCACGAGCGCTCTGCTAAGTGAGCTGGTTGATAGGAATTAAGTTTGTGAAATCTAATTACATGGATATTTTTATGTATTTATTTATTTTCTCTGCTGCGTTCAGTGCTTTTCTTCCGGAAAGAACGGACCATATGAGATTCCAAGTGACAGTTAGCACAGCATTCATGGCTAGACTCATTGTTTTCCAAGATGGCTGCTGTCTGTATACGAGTAATGTACTGTCTTTATAAAGTATCTTCTTATTAAACTGTTTGTACACTTACAAAGTTCTCAATGCTTCGGTTCGCATGTTGGGACCCTCATTACGCTATACCGTGTTAGTGTGAGGATATTTTGAGCCTTGTTAGTTGTTAACTAGTGATTTAATTGTACTTACTTTAATTGCGATTTAATTGTACTTGACAAGTGTTTAAAGCTAATCTGTTCTTAGAGATAAAACTCCTTACATTCGATTTTCATGAAAACGCATCCCACGATCTACCCGGTACTGTGTAGTGTGTAATGTGTTAATTACCCCAGGTTCATTTTTCACCGGAGTTGTCCTTTAATGATATGGACAAAAGCTGAGGTACACAAAGTCTCAAAGACGGACAGTTATACATGCAAAGGGAATGCTTTGGATACCCTTCATCTGCATACAAAGCTAAAAGAGGACTAAGACTGAGAACATCTAATCTCTGGTTTTCCTGGACCTTTTCTCAGAGTTAGCGGTTTTGCTAAACTACAGGGACTAAGATGTGAATGTCAAAATAACAGTCCAGACTAGAACACACTTTTGGCTTTGCATCTTAAAGTCCAACAAATAGTCATTAGCCCTGCATTTTTCACCACCTACAGCGCTAAACTCTACTAAAATCTGCAATTACGCTCTATGAAGAGATTTCTGTAAAGATTTGAATCACCAGAGCAGCTAGTCACCAGCTAATTTTTGTGGCGTGCCCCATGTTGGGCTTTGTGTCCTGGCTCGAACTGCTTGGCTCCATCCCACATGCAGAGGTCCTTCAGGGCCAGCGTCCCAGAGGGGGACTCCGTCCCTAGCCTCCAACAGCCGTCATCTGCCCAGTGGGGTTTGTTTGTACTCGGGCCGAGCAGGAGCTCCGCATTTCTCCTTACACAATGTCCGGCCCCGCCGATTCGGGGCTCGGGCCAAGATGCCCTCAGCGTCGTATGGTAAGTAAGGAGCCCCGGGGCCTCTTAGCGGAGCTCCTGTGGCCCAGCTGCTCATGAGGTTCCTCATCTTTCGTGCTCATTCTTTTAATTAGACAATCTGAGAATTAGCTCTCAGAGGGACACCTCCACCTTCTCAAAAAGCCCCGAATGCTCAGAGAGGTGGCGGTCCGCATGTGAGCCCCAAGCTCATATACATAATCTCACCACATACCTCCACCCCCCACCCCCTCCACCCATCTTCATTTCAATAGCGCTCCCCTCCTTCACCCCACAGATACTCAAAAGGAGCCCACACCTCCCATTTCCAGGAGCCTGTGGGCGCAGTGAGAAAATGAAGACCTCTGCACCCCTCCAAATCCCCAGGAATTTCTCATTAAGAGCAGGTCCTGGGCTCCTGAGGACCCCCGGGTTCCCCCCGCACCCCCTGCTCCCTCAAAAAGTCGACCCTCTTGGCCGACTAGAATGGACTACTCCAGTCCACTTTGTGTCGGGCGGCTGTTTCCCTGTGTGTGTTATTCATCTTGCTCCCATTCTCCAGGCACAAGAGGCTTTCCCCGCCAATGGTGCTTTGAAAGTCCTCAAGACTTCCTCTTCTTTTCACCACATTTTTTATGTGTGTGCATGTACGCAAGTCAGTGTCCATAATGAAAGACCCGGGCTCTGGATAGCACAGAATAGGGGTAATTGAAATGACATTTTTTAATGGTCTCCCATGACAGGAAGCAGGAGTTGGTTCATCAGGACAGTTCTGAGGTTTTGTGCCTTGCCTGGCATTCAGCTACAGGCTGTTTTATTGACAGACAAGTGCTTGGGTGTTGAAAACAGAAGAGTATAGTGCGAGCGGGGCGCAGTCAAGAACAGTTATGTTTTTATTTCTCTGTGACTTACAATCATATCAGCTCTATAAGTGTTGAATGAGTGAGCAGTGTGTTTAAACAGTGTGAACAATATGGTTTAACTTAAACTGATCAGATAAAAGTACAAATTTTGCTAATAAAAATAACTTAACTAAGCCTCTCACCTTGAAAACATTTCTGATTAATACTCGACACTTGTTGCCACCTGCCAAGAAAATTTGAGCTTATTTCTAAGTCTATATATGGAGAATCCCTGCAATTTAAACACAATTTGATAGGGAAAAAATATGGTAAAACATTGTTGATGTGGCACTTATTATAGTGACAGAGAGTACAGTGCTATTTTTCCTTGCTAAATAAATCATACATTATTATATATAAAATAAGACTAGGTCCCCCTTTACAGACAGGGCTTAGGCTTTATTTTAATTAGAACATTTAAGTAGCTTTTATAAACATGCCTTAGAAAAAAAAAACATTAACTGGCGTGCATCTTGTGACAAAAAAATGGCATACATATTTTAATATATAAGTAGCTTTCAGTTAAAACAGCTTAAACATGCATTTTAGTCGGGGACTAGCTTAAAGGGTTAGTTCTCCCAAAAATTGATGTCATTAATGACTCACCCTAATGTCGTTCCACACCCGTAAGACCTCCGGAACACAGTTTAAGACATTTTATATTTAGTCCGACAGTGTATTTAAGTGTATGCACACTATACTGTCCATGTCCAGAAAGGGAATAAAAACATAATCAAAGTAGTCTATATGTGACATCAGTTAGTTAATTAGAATCTCTTCATCATTTTGGTCCAAAAATAACAAAAACTACAACTTTATTCAGCATTGTCTTCTCTTCCGCGTTTGTTTTCAAACCTCAAATAAAGATTCATACGGTTATGAATCAGCCTATTGATTCATGATTCGGATCGCCAGTGTCACATGATTTCAGCAGTTTGGCAGTTTAACACGCAAATCATGAATCAATCCGCTGATTCATAACCGTTTGAATCTTTATTTGAGGTTTGAAAACAAACGCGGAAGAGAAGACAATGCTGAATAAAGTCGTCGTTTTTGTTCTTTTTGGACCAAAATGTATTTTCGATGCTTAGAGTCATTAATGACATAAATTTCATTTTTGGGTGAACTAACCCTTTAAGCCTTGTCTGTGTCAGAGGATACACTATGGCATAATTAAAATTAAAATTAAAAAACTAAATAAATATTCTGCAGCGGCTTGAGAAGATTTCATATAGGCCAGGCCATGTCGATCACAATGCAGATTTTCTACACAACGCTGAAACAAATCCTAACTCCTAACCCTAAACCCTGAGAAAATATAGATAGATAGATAGATAGATAGATAGATAGATAGATAGACAGACAGACAGACAGACAGACAGACAGACAGACAGACAGACAGACTTGCAGTTTTTTTGTGATCCGATCCGATAAAATCTGAACCTTTATTGACACGTGGCTGCGTGATTAATTTGTCCGATGAAATGTAAAAAATCAGTGCTTGTCAAACACAAGTTACCTCTTTTTTTTACTTTTACTTTTAACGGAAAAAGGATATACAGGTCCTTCTCAAAAAATAGCATATTGGGATAAAGTTCATTATTTTCCATAATGTAATGATAAAAAATTAACTTTCATATATTTTAGATTCATTGCACACCAACTGAAATATTTCAGGTCTTTTATTGTTTTAATACTGATGATTTTGGCATACAGCTCATGATAACCCAAAATTCCTATTTCAAAAAATTAGCATATTTCATCTGACCAATAAAAGAAAAGTGTTTTTAATACTCATATGTTTTAATAATCATAAAAAAGACAACCTTCAAATAATGATGTTCAGTTATGCCCTCAATACTTGGTCGGGAATCCTTTTGCAGAAATGACTGCTTCAATGCGGCGTGGCATGGAGGCGATCAGCCTGTGGCACTGCTGAGGTGTTATGGAGGCCCAGGATGCTTCGATAGCGGCCTTAAGCTCATCCAGAGTGTTGGGTCTTACGTCTCTCAACTTTCTCTTCACAATATCCCACAGATTCTCTATGGGGTTCAGGTCAGGAGAGTTGGCAGGCCAATTGAGCACAGTAATAGCATGGTCAGTAAACCATTTACCAGTGGTTTTGGCACTGTGAGCAGGTGCCAGGTCGTGCTGAAAAACCAAATCTTCATCTCCATAAAGCTTTTCAGCAGATGGAAGCATGAAGTGCTCCAAAATCTCCTGATAGCTAGCTGCATTGACCCTGCCCTTGATAAAACACAGTGGACCAATACCAGCAGCTGAGATGGCACCCCAGACCATCACTGACTGTGGGTACTTGACACTGGACTTCAGGCATTTTGGCATTTCCTTCTCCCCAGTCTTCCTCCAGACTCTGGCACCTTGATTTCTGAATGACATGCAAAATTTGCTTTCATCCAAAAAAAGTACTTTGGACCACTGAGCAACAGTCCAGTGCTGCTTCTCTGTAGCCCAAAGTGGCTTGACCTGGGGAATGCGGCACCTGTAGCCTATTTCCTGCACACGCCTGTGTACGGTGGCTCTGGATGTTTCTACTCCAGACTCAGTCCACTGCTCCCGCAGGTCCCCCAAGGTCTGGAATCGGTCCTTCTCCACAATCTTCCTCAGAAGTCACCTCTTCTCGTTGTGCACCGTTTTTTTTTTTTTTTAGATAGGAATTTTGGGTTATCATGAGCTGTATGCCAAAATCATCAGTATTAAAACAATAAAAGACCTGAAATATTTCAGTTGGTGTGCAATGAATCTAAAATATATGAAAGTTATTTTTTTATCATTACATTATGGAAAATAATGAACTTTATCACAATATGCTAATTTTTTGAGAACGACCTGTATTAATCTTATTGTTTGTCAACTGTTACTGTTAATTCTGTTACATACAGTCAGCATTGTTACTCTGCCTTGGTAACAGAGTTGTCAATTTAAAACTTTTTAGCCAAAAACTCCACTTGCCAGCATAAATGCTAAGAGCACATGGCACTAATCAAATCATGACTAAAGGACTTTTAAACAACCCACTGTGAGATCAATGATACAATCTTTTTTCTTTTGATATTGTGATAACAACTTTGATGTTTTAAAAAATGTTACCCTCGATTTCCGGTTTTATTCTGCAGAAACGTGTGTTGCGCAAAAATCGCTCCAGCGGCCTTGCTCAGCTCCCTCAACACTGCTTTGCTTCATACTACAGTAAAGTTAATAATCGCATCCATAAACATGATTTCTGACTCCTATCCAGATTCTTTCCCACCGTCTGTGAGGCAAAGGCCACATTGCCCCAAGACTCTGAGCTCAAACTTGACGTCATCAAACTACGCCTTTGAATTGAATAGGCGCCCTCTAGCGGGCACAAAAATTACAGAGTGCAGCTTTAAAGGCAAATTAAGTTACAGTAACAGAATTGAAGCACACATTTATGGACACACATTTTTATAAGATTAACTATTTAATGTTGTTGAATTATGAAAATGACTACCAGTATGTATGGCTTTCTAAATAAAATAAATAAAATATTATCAAAACAAAAGTAAAATAAAATATTTTGATTACACGATACATGATGGAAAAGTACATGACTAATTCAGACAAAATTAAATCATGATTTTTAACAATATAAGACACTTTTTACATAAAATATGATAATGTTATGGCCTGTAACATCTTGTAAAAAAAAATTATATTTTAAAAAAAAATACCATTTGTAAAAAACGTTTTGACTTTGGACACCAAATGTACCTGAAACTATAGAATCACCCATATGCTGACCGTTTCAATTCTTACGAGTGACAGTATTCACTCCAGAATCTTTTTCTATTTCGTCTATGAAAGAGTGATTGACTCCATCTAGTGGAGAGAATGACTCTCTTCCTGAATGTGAGTCCACACATGGCAACAGTTTGAAACTCACTCTAAATCACAACCCAACACAAGACAGGACGTAACCCTACTCGAGAGCTTAAGACGTCATTTGTCACAGTACAGTTGGATCAAGTGTAGCATACAAAATACAATTTCCTCATCCACATGAAGTCAAATTACAAGTCTAAACTTGAAATTTTTACTTTGTATCATGTGCGTTCCTCGGACAAGAAGTGAGTGCAATTAGTTTCTGTAAGTCTTTGCACTGTAAATCTAGTCTTTGTTTATACAAGATGTACAAAAAACATCGAGTGACTCCTATATTTCTGTAAATGTTTCTCAACCATTCAAGGTTTTAATTGCCGATCCATGCTATCATTCAAGACACTGGACTGTTTAAAAAGTTGAGTAAGAGAGGATGTGGAAAAGAAGAAAACAGATAGAGAGAGCTGTCACAAATGAAGACAGCTGTCAGCTGGGATGCATGGCGGGGCTCAGAGGTTAAGGAGGAAAACAACGGGGGTGGACAGTGGAATCTCAAACAACAGGAAAAGACTTCAACACACAGACTGAGACACGTGGGCCTCCGGAACTGGATGGGTACAACCAGACACCTCCAGCAGATCAGCTGCTCTATACTATAACCTCTACTCGTCAACTCCACGGCTCTGTCCTAAACGCCACTCCATATTTGTGGTGAAAAAGACACATAGACTGTTGCTAAGCAGTCAGCTACAGTCCAGACTTTGCAAAACGACAAAAAAAATATCCATCAAATGATAAATGTATCACAATGTTGCTGTATCTCAGGAATATGCATGAGCAAATGCAAATCCTCATTAAGTGTACCATTTGGGACAGGGCAGGGCAGTAGGCTTCTTAAAATCTTTTGTTGAGTTGTGCTGCCCTCTGCCAGTAATATTTGTTACAACATTTGATGTTTTGTTAAAATGTTGTGTACTAGTATGGGCCTTCAATTAAAGTATAACACTTGCGTATAACAAAATATATATTTTTATATTTTTATAATTCTGCTTTCTTAAAATGAATCCAATGAACTGAATTCATATAAAAAATCAGTTCAGGAGAACTTGTCAGAATGTCAGAGAAAAATTATTATTTCATACATTATTTACTTCATTGACACGCATCACAGAGAAATAGTCAAGTAAAGGTTTAACTTTGTTCACCGAGACTAAGATGATCAAAAGTCCCGCAATGTAATCACCAAAAGACAAATGCTCTGCTGAACGATTGTTGAAGGGTAATAGGTCAAGACAGAAATGACTGACCACCAGGGGGCGTAATAACGAACGGAATGCGCTTTAGGATAGTTAAATTATTAATCACGGGAATATTCATAAAACAAAATAAAAAAATATCAAATAAAAAATAAGACGATTATAATATATAATAAGCAAACATAGTCATATACATATTTTAGTATACTATCATTATATATATATATATATATATATATATATATATATATATATATATATATATATATATATATATATATATATATATGTAATGTTTTATTTGATTTATTCTTTAGAATAAAACTTTATAAAATTAAAAGTTTCAAAATAACAATTGTAAATCAAATTGGATAAAAAACATTTGCATTTTTCTTAAATATGTATCCCCTTACACATAGTGTTCTATTATGGGGAACAATGGGGCAAAAAGTAGATCACACAAATGCCCTTTGGATGTCATTTCTTGGGAACACTTTATTTTGATGGTCCCTTTTGAACATTCTGTTGATTATAAGTAACTTTGCAACATGTCAACTAAAGGTGATGATACACAACTTTTGAGCAATGTTGCTGGGCAATGTTGCCGTCAACGGGCAACAAGGTGAGACACAAGGCCAATGACTGATCTAAAGTATCCAGTTCATTTGTTGAACATTCTCAATGGGAAAGTGCCCAAGCAACATTGCATCTTCACCTTAACTCTCATTAGAGTATTAGTAGACTGGTATGGTTAGGGTTAGAATAAGTTGAGAGTTGCAAAGTTAGTAGGATGTCTGTTGCAGGAGCATCACAATAAAGAGTTAGAAGAAAAGTCTACTATCACTCTAACGAGAGTTAGTTGACATGCAAGTGTAACGTATATTCAACAGAATGTTTTAAAAGCACCATCAAAAACCAAAAAACAAAACAAAAGTGTAACCAATTTCTTCTTACTTGACAAAAAAAAACTTAACTAGACTTAACAAACACTAGTTGGTTTTCTCATGTGCAAAGTGTGGACATTAAATGACTGCTCCAGACCAGTCAGATTCATTGTTTTTGTTTTTTGTACAGGCCTACTAATTTTATAGCAGAATGTTATACAAGATATTATAAAATTCCAAAACTGACTGACAAGGATAGATGAAAAGAGATAGCCTTTTCAGAAGCTTTGTCTCAAAGTTCTTCATTTCTTTCGTTTTGTTAATAAATATTTAATTTCACAGTCTTAACAGTCGTAGGCAGGGGCGTGGGACTGGGGGGATAAAGGGTACTGAGTAACCAGGGCCCAAGGCAGGGAAGTCCGTTTTCTATACATACACATACATGGTACAGGGACCCAGCAAGATGGTTTGTACCCAGGGCCCAAAATTTGGTGCTACGCCCCTGGTAGGCTAATTAAGAATTGTAACATTTTAATGACTTTCATTGTGAATCAAATTTAAAGGAAAATATAGCCAAATTAATAGGGGTAAATTCAGGTTGATTGGGACACATTTCCCCAGTCATCTCAATGGCAAAAAGTGTCCCAATCAACCTGAATTCACCCCTACCAATTAGTAATCATTAATTAGGGTATGTAACAGATGTCAATGTGTAACAGATGTCATTGTGTGTTGAATTAGCAAGTACAAATGTAGGCTAAATAGACATATGACATATTTGACAGAGAAATAGAATAGAGATAGACAATTAATCGGCTAAACTCTCCACTACTGTAACTCTGGTGTATTTTCTGCCAGGCGCGGCGCTGTTCAGGCGAAGCGGAGATCAGCCAGCAGGCCCACAGACAGCGCTGAAACACTTTCTCTCTCAGCTCAACGCCAATTTTGACAGCTTTCGCAAATTTCCTTTTGATGTGCCATCGAAAAACATCTTTAACGACGTCGTCAGTCGAGATGAATACGGTTCCCAAGCCCCAAACACGCCACCCCCTTAAAATAAACCTCACGGGACTATTCCAGTAGCCTATAGGTTTTGAGTTATGCAGGATTTGGAATAGACGTGTTGCTAAGCAGCAGATATGTAGGTTTATTGAAACGGGATCTAAAGATGTATGCTCGTCGCATTAAAGCGCGTCAGTGTTACATTCACAGGACATTAGACTCGGCCACAATCGTTGATATGGTGTCGGACTCCTCCATTTTCTCTCTCTCTCTCATCAGACAAAAATAAATAAATAAAACACGGCACAGAAAAACAAACGCGCTGTTTATATATTTACACGCCCAACTCTTAACACAAATTCGATGTCATTTCCATATATGTCAGAGATGTGACTTAATGAAACGGAAACGTGCGTTGTGCTGCGAAATTTATGTCTTGTTTATTTCACAAAATCTTCTTAGTAGCCTGCTATATCTTTACATATGCCATTGTATCAGCGCAGAACGCACGCGCGTCTCCACGCGCACTGTCATTTCATCAACACTGATGTTTACAAGCGTCGATGAAAGACGAGTCACAACTTCTTGAATGTATAAAAGGCTTACTTCAAATCGAAATTTAACACTTTGTGGCCTGTGCCAGCACACAACAGACTCCATCTTGAATGAGCAAGAGCGCTGAACTTGAGTATAATCGCGTATTTTCATACGCTTCCGAGTGTTTGTTACATTTTTGTTTATTTCAGAATAGGATTTTATACCACCTAAAGGAACGACTATCACTTATGAACGTCCGTTATAAAAGCACAGTATCTTGCAAAGTGAGTGGAAAAAAAATATTAAAAGGATGCCAAATGTTCGGTTAAAGGTGCGTTTAAGCGTTTTAAAATGTATAATTGTGTTTTGGGATAAAGTGAAGCACAGGAGTTGAGAAGAGCTCCTCTCGCAAGGGGTTGGGTTGCCGTGCCGATTGGCTGCTGTTCATAGACACATACAGTCACGGGCTTGAAACAGAACCAGGGGCAGGTCGACAGCAAGGAAACCATAATCATTGAAAATGAAAAGTACAACGTCCGCATCGTAACCCAGAGGTACGTTGTGACTCAGGCATCGCGCACTGGAAAGGTTCATCTCTGTGCGAGTGTTATAATGCATGTGTTTGGTGTGTTTTTGCATTGAAGGGATAGAGTGATGATAGCATGAATGTGTTCTCAGGTTCTCTGGCCTACTACTGCAGCTGCGGCTGGGATTTTCTTCATCCACTTTCACAATTTTGGAAAAAAGGTCATTTCACGCGCACAAACGAAGAGTTTTCAAAATGATTAACATTGGCCAACATTTAAATGGTAAGATTCTATCGGTGTTTCCTTAGGCATCACATTATATATGTTTTAAAATAACGAAATAGACCGGCGTAACTCTGTGAACTCGTTCTGGTGTTTGTTCGGGAGAGAGATATTATTAAAATAATAGCTTATAAATATTAATGAGATTAGCACGCGTGACAATGAGCCCAGCGCTGTTAGTTCTACATGTATGTTATTACTGTATCTTATACATATAATACTTCTTTATGTGAATTCATGTGTCAGTCAGAGTTCACTCTTCGCTCTGTTATATATGTGCGCCCGCTATCGTTCCTGCGTTCCTTCCTGTGTTATGGAGAATGTTCGAAATGGCATGCATACTTCCCTACTGGGACTAGTAAGCACCAAGCAGTACGTAATTAATCCGTTCCGAACGTGCAGTCGCGCTAGAACTTTGTAGAATTTTCATCATTTATTCGTAAAATTCCACTTCATTGTAAACAAATCCCAACACAGACAGAGAATCTGCTTAATTAAATGATTCAATATATGTATTCCCTTATTTTGTATAATTTACTTATTTATTGAGGAAAATTATGGTGTAAATGTAATTTTTTTGGAGAAAGTAAAATCTGTGATATCTTAATAATTAAATATTTCAATAATAATTAATTGGAGCAGGTGTTTTAAATAAATGGATAAAAAGTGGGGGAGCTTGACAGGACTGTATTATTGAATGGACTTAAACACGGGTCTCTGGTCAAAAGAGATTTCTGAGTCATTGAGTCTTACTAGGCTGGAAAAGGTTGCAAAACTATTTCTCTAGAGAATACAAATGGACTGTCTTACTCTTACAAGAAAAAAATATCATCTAAAAAAAATCCCTCCAAAATCAGGACATATGTGACCCTGGACCACACACACACACACACACACACACACACACACACACACACACACACACACACACACACACATATATATATATATATATATATATATATATATATATATATATATATATATATATATATATATATATATATATATAAACTGAGATTTATAATATAAATACATAAGCTTGCCATTGATAAGGTTTGTTAGGATAGGACAATATTTGGCCAAGATACAACTATTTGAAAATCTGAATTCTGAGGGTGCCTTTAACGTTGTCAAAATTAAGTCCTTAGCAATGCATATTACTACTAATAATACATTTTTGATATATTAACTTCATGGAACATGATCTTTACGTAATATTCTAATGATTTTTGGCATTAAAGAAAAATCTGTAATTTTAACCCATACAATGTATTGTTGGTATTTGTATTTGTGTATTTGTGGTCCAGTGGATTTGGCTTAATAAATAAGTGAAAATATGTAATTAGATACATATATAAAATATGTTATGTAGTTAAAAGTTTTAGATGGATATGTGATGCAAATTTAGACCAAAGTTGTGCAAAATTTCATACACTTGCTAGCAATAGTGTTGGGCACTTGTTGCCATTATTACTACTATTCTTTTACTTTTTAAGAAAACAGTTTTAGAATTCATACACAAGCACAATTTATAATTCTCTACTTATTTCATTTCAAGATTTTTTACACATACGGAAGTGATGATGAAGTGATTGTTTATATGTACAAATTAGTTTTTCAGATAAGGGCGCAGTGCCAGTATGATTCGGTCACATGTGCTTAATTCAACAGTAATTCAACACATTGCCTTACTTGTTCACAGGGCCTGGATCTGCTTGACAGTATATGGAAAACATCATCCGTCAGACACTTGGCTTTGACCCTGGCCCATCCTGTCTCATCTGTCCGTGGGTTAAAAACTTAAGATCTATAGTTTACTCACTTTTTGTCGCTAGAAAAGCCTTGGAGATCTGACCCTTGGGGATCAGGACCTGTTTCTGTCTGACAAGCTTATGGAACTATGTGTGGACGATGAACTCAAGATTGGTGCGTGATAGCCAGGCTGAATTATTGACACATCTGTCTCAAAATGGATGCAGGTGTGACTGACAGCTGCAAGTCCCCACCCAGCCCTGATTTTAGTCTGGACTCATCCAGTCCATTTGCAAATGGACTGCACTTTGAGTCAATTCTGTTTGAAGATGAGGACGAGGACGAAGTTATGGATACAGATACGGTCTCTCGGCTGGAAAGAGCGTCATGTGGCTCAACGACAGAGCATACAACAACTACAAATTTGAAGACAAAATTGGATGCCAAGCCTCGAAGCAAAATTTCAAAGGCTCGCTCCTTGGGGCAAGAAGTCGTCTTTGAAGACAAGTCTAAAAGTGATTGTGGGCTTTCATCTCTTGTGAGCAGGCCTGCTGGGATTATGATGGCAAGTTCACCTTCAAACCACCACCAACACTATTAGATATCTCTTAATACGCCAATCAACTGTTCCGCAAGCTTTTAAAATGAGTAACATGTCATTGTACATCATTTTAGTTACTAATACATGTCTAATTTTAGTAATAATTTAAATAATTTAATATCTGACAATATAATAATTTATATAATATGCTCTTTATGCTAAAACATTCAATGAATCATATTCAATATATTTAAAAAAGGGAAATATTTCTGTGCGATGACCGTTCGTGGCCTCGAGATCCTATGTTGAAGGAACAACATGTTGTCTTGAGAGCACGACTTCTTTTGTTGAAGTACTTTGTCTTGTGGCCTTGAGTTTGACCTTGAACCTGCGTGACCATAGCAATCTAAGATTATCAGAAATAGACATTAATAAATATTTTAAATTAAAATTACAGACAATGTGGCATTAAGACATGGATAAATTATATACTATATTATAGCCTGTTATATTCTTGCCTCTTATATTGTATAGTGTAGCCTAATATATTGTAGCCTGTTATATGCTTTATTAGAAATAGAAATTATTACTATTTTTACTCATTTCCTATATCCATTTCTGCGCAATGTATAGGGATAGGCTATATGACTCAATTTCTGTATGCGCACTTATGGGATTTATATGGCAAGTTCACTTTATGGGAATTTAACATATTAGGCTATACTATTTATTAATGTAGGCTAGTAATTAATAGACTACATTAGCAAATAGGTCTAATAATAAACATGTCATTAACTGTCTAGTGTTACATTTGTAATTGAAAACAGATCCTCATTTATCGCCACACACTGGCATAGCCCCAAGCATACAGAAATATAGTCAAAACGTTATTGGCATGATTTTCAGGCTTTTATGGTATTTAAAAAACATATAGATTTTAATTATAAAATAATTAAAATCAAGGGGGAAATAAAGCAAATACAAAGGCAAAGGCCAACAAAGAATATAATAATATAACCAATAATGACAAAAATGACAATAATAGAATAATAATGTACAAATATTAAATAAAAAAGACTAAAAAAATAAACATCAGTGAATGGATTTAAATTGATACTTTTTTCTGGTATATAATTTTATGTACTGTGTTTTATTCTCTTATCATAATTAACATAATTTATATGTGATGTCTACCAGCAGACAAAAAAATCGAAAACAAAAGCTCTACCACCAGTGAAATATTTGGAGGGTGAAGTTATATGGGCTAAATTCAACCGTAGACCATGGTGGCCATGTCAGGTGACTGTTGACCCAGTTGAGGGAGCTTACCACAGAATTAAAGGTAAGTACACAACCACAGAAGCCATACTGTAGATGCCACTTTCCTAATTTCATGAACAATAACTTTTCAATCATATTTTTCCACATAATCCACCCACATAAATGTGCATCGTCCTTCCTTGAGTTGCTTTTTTTTATTGTGTTTCAGAGCCACCAGATAGGACCAATCGTCAGTATTTCCTAAAGACATTTGGGGAACCTGAAGAACAAGCATGGGTTCCTGAGCGATCTACTCATATATTTGTCGGTGGATATCAGTTTAACAATCTCCCTTGTGCGAGAGGAAGTGGACGCCAACGAGATGAAAATGCCAGACACTCTGTAATTTCTGAAACATCCTTTCAGTTAAATGGATATTGTGACACGTTTTTAAAACCCTTGTGAAATTGTTACTCTTGGGTTACTTTGCAGATACCCAAGCGTTTACTGAACTCTTGGAGAGCTAGTGTGGTTGAAGCAGAAGCACTTCTCCTGGAGAAGCCAAGGGTCACCACTCCATGCTCAGACTTCTCCAAAACAATCTCTGAAGGAACCCCAAATAACACAGAAAACAAAGTGTCTGTGCCAGTGGAATTACCCAACATTAGTCTTCTGAGCAATGGGACAGTTACACAAAAAGACCACCTGAACATTTTACCACATAATCAGGGGTCTAATAAAAAAAAGAAACAAAGAAAATCATCAACACATTTGAAAACATCTGAGAAATTTCATTACGAGAGGGATGATCTTATGGAAGGGTTGGATAGTCCCTACTCTGACATTGATTCGGTACCACAGATCCGCAGATGTCCCAAAAGCTCTGAGCGAATATCAAATATCGAACAATCAAACTCAACCCCAAGTCAGCTTCCCATTACAAATGACAAAGAAATAAAAAAGAATGTGGAGAACCAGGGTGGCCTTTGGTTCAGTAAGACAGGAAAGGGTCAAGTCAATGGGGGACTTGGTCGTGCTGGAATTAAATCTGTGAATTGTTCTTTTGGGAAGGTATCTTGTAAAATTAAGATGCCAGATTCAGCAGGCATGAAATCCAAGGACAATCACATCACCGGACTTGAACATCTATCTACCGAAGCCAGGAAAGCTCTCGGTAGGAGAGTGAAGTGCCTTCCGGCAAGTAGTCGCCTGATGACGAGAGCCCTGAAGGCGATGGAGGAGGAAGAGTGGATGAAGAAACAACTGGTAAACCAAGAGTCAACCTCAAATGTTGATTTAGAGAATTATGTATCTTCTTCAGACTTTACATTACCTGAAACAACAGACACAGACAACAATGAATCTTCACAGAAGATGTCAACTACAGCAAGCAGAGATCTGAGCAAGAACTCAAACATTAGCACACACACCCAGCTATCATCCAATCTTCTGAGTTGTAAAGACAACGAACATTCAGTCAAATCTGAAGATGAATCTTCTTTGATATCTCAAGCCCCTGTTGCCTTTCATTCATCCAAATTCAAACAAGATAAACACATTTCTGATGTATCTTCTAGTTCTACTTCGTCTTTGCACTTAAATATGGAAGATATGGAGAACATGAAAGAAATAACCTTCAAATCGCTAGCAAATGAAGACAGTGGCAAGCCTCTGTCGTTTCATCCTGATGCAAACTATAAGTTTAGCACATTCCTAATGATGATCAAGGATATGCACGATAGCCGGGAAAAAGATGGAACACCATTGGTAATAAAGCCTTTACTCAAAAATGAACTTATTAAAGAGGAGCCATCACTGATTCCGGACGTGAAGGATGATTTGACCACAGTGGTTTCACAGAAATGTCAACTAGGCAAAATCCCATCCAAACAGAAGAAGATAAAGCTGAAGTCTGGGACAAATATTATCCCGGACAATCAGCTAAACTCTACAGTTTTCAAAAATGCTCAAAGACATGGTACAAAAATATGTTCAAAAAAGAAAACCACTGAGGTCACAGAAAACATCCACTCCAAAGATTCATTTGACAAACTGATATCTGAGCATGACCTGCCCTTAGAGGTACCAGAGACCAAGTTCACGGCTAATGTGCCCAAAAAGCTTTGGCAGAAGTTTGGCCAAGTCAAAGCATTACATGCAGACGAAGGTAGTTGTATTCAAGAGACAGAACGATTACCCTCAGAAAATTGTGACGTTTTGGTTGGTGGCACAAATAAGTCTTGTTCTTTTGTGCCCGAGAAGGCAACTTCCATCGATGCATTAGAAAATACTCAAGCCAACTGTCAAAAAAATGACACCCCTACAGGTAAGGTAGACAATGTAATCAATGCTGATATCATCTAAGGATTATTGTGAAGTCTTAAAGTGGCCTCAAAAATGTTTGTGCTTTTCACAGAATGTAAACGTATTAGAAAACCTAGCAAAAGACTCATAGAATGGACAGAGGAATACGATCAATTATTTTCTACTAAGAAGAAAGCAAAAAAGAAACCCGAGTCATTTACTAAGGTAGCTCAGTTTATGCTAGCTAATCAAGTTCAAGTTAGATGTGTACGTTTAATACGCTTTAACAGTCTGACAATTTTTTGACAACTTTTGAATAGGTCCAAAACCACAACTGCAGTGACCCAGTGGAGAAAACATCTGGTGAAAGTTTACTGAATCCTCAGGTAACAGAGCAAGGTGTGTCGAGGTCCCTGCCAGAATTACAGACTCCTCCTCCAGAAGACACGTCTCGGAGCACTTCTTCAATAAATACCACAGCATGTCAAGAGACTCAAGTGTTGTCTGTTGACACGCTAACTCCGCCTCCAGAAACGAACCCATCACCATGTGCTGAAATTTGCCAAATGGAGCAGCTTCAAAGACAAAATCATTTTGCTATTGGTGAGTAGCTTTTTCTGATGTTTACATAATTTTGAAGATAATCACAAATTGTTTGACTCTTTAATATTATTCAAAGATTTACCATCTCATTGTTTTGCCTTATGCAATGGTCATAGACCTAGTGCAAGCCAGAACCACTTCTTTCTACGTTGTATTTTATTTATTGTTTTAGGGCTAAATATATTCAGTACTTTTTAAACAATATAGATTGTTTATAATTTTGAATAGGTGATGGTGTGTGTCTCAGCACAAAGAGACAACGGAAACCCACCAAAAAGATTTTAGAAAGCTCCATTGAAGCTGAACCAATTCTCATGCCTAAAAGAAAGGTACTTCAACTTTTTCTTTTCAAGTTAACTTTATCAATAACTGTTATAAACAATAATAATTTTCTAAAGGACTTAAGGAAAAACGTCTCAGGTTACGTATGTAACCCTAGTTCCCTGAGGGAACGAGACGCTGCGTCGAAACGCTGTGAGAACGCCTCTGCGTTAATGCGTCGTGAAGCGCCTGTAGAACCATTCCATCGGAAAAAAGATCGATCGTCGGCGTGATGACGTCATCGACCGGAAGCTATAAAACGTCCGTGCAAACAAACAGGAAATAACTGCTGATAAAGCCTGAAGTAAGTGATCACGGACACGCCGGGAGTATGGCAAAGCGACGCAGCGTCTCGTTCCCTCAGGGAACTAGGGTTACATACGTAACCTGAGACGTTCCCTTTCGGGGAACTCGAGCTGCGTCGAAACGCTGTGAGAACGCTTATACCCACAACGCCATAGGACCAAGTGTCTCGTATGTGTGAAGCCGAAGCGCACACGGTTACGAGAGTACCTGTGCCCCAACAGTAGATGCCAGGTCTAGTTCGTAGAACCTGACAAAAGTTAATGAAGACGACCAACCGGCCGCGTTACAGATGTGAAGGAGGGAAGCCCCCGACAACAGTGCTTTAGAAGCAGCCATACCCCTGGTAGAATGTGCCTGGGCAGCCAGTGGAGACGGCTGCCCGACCGCCTCATAAGCAAGTGAGATGTCCTCGACCACCCACTTGCTCATTCTCTGCTTAGATACTGGGGCCCCTTCTTAGGGGGCCCGAAACAGACAAACAGCTGATCAGTTTTCCTCCACAGGGCAGCTCTGTGGACATAAGTATCTAGTGCTCTAACAGGGCACAGCAGATTTAATCTTTCCTGGTCTGACGTCGTGAAAGGAGGAGGACAGAATGCTTGAAGAGTAATGGGGCCCCGTGGGCTCGTAGGAACCTTGGGGACATAACCCGGCCTGGGATGTAGAAATGCTTTCACCATCCCCGGCGCACACTCTAGACATGAGGGCCCTACAGACAGGGACTGAATATCTCCTATTCTTTTGAGAGATGAAATAGCCAAAAGGAATATAGTCTTGAGGGTGAGGAACTTATCCGACACCTCCTCCAAGGGTTCAAACGGAGGCTCGGACAAGCCCCGCAAACAATGGCTAAGTCCCATGCTGGGACCCTCGAGTGCATAACAGGCCTCAACCTTAAAGTGCCACAGAGGAAACGTGTAATCAGAGGGTGTCTTCCCAAAGACACTCCACCCAAAGGGACGTGGAAGGCACCCAAGGCCGCCACGTACACCTTTATTGTGGAGGGGGTCAACCCTGCCGAGAACCTTGCCTGCAGAAACTCCAGCACTGTACCAACCGGGCAGTTAACTGGGTCCCACTGGCGTTCTCTGCACCATGCTGAGAAAAGTTTCCATTTCAGAGCGTACAGTTTCCTCGTGGACGGAGCTCTGGAGTGAAGGATGGTCTCTACGACCTCGGCCGAGAGACCTTCCTCTATGAGCCTAGCCCCCTCAGAGGCCAGGCCCACAGTTTCCACATCTCTGGGCGTGGGTGCAGGAATCTCCCGCCCGCCTGAGAGAGTAGATCCCTCCTGGTCGGAATCTCCATCGGAGAGCCTTCCAGGAGAGATATCAGGTCCGAAAACCATACTCGGGTCGGCCAGTACGGAGCCACTAGAAGTACCTGGGCCCCGTCCCGGCGTACCCTCTCCAGAACTCCTGGAAGCAAGACAATCAGGGGGAAGGCGTACAGAGGTAGCCTCGGCCACTCCTGTACCATGGCATCCAACCCCAGCGGGGCTGGATGGGTCAGAGAAAACCACTGCGGGCAGTGAGAACTCTCCGCCGAAGCAAATAGCTCCCATATACCTTCCATAGGAGCTCCACCACTTCTGGGTGGAGTCTCCATTCCCCGGGCCTCGGCCCCTGCCTCGACAGGCTGTCTGCTTCCTGATTCAGGACCCCCGGGATATATACTGCTCTGACTGACAGCAATTTCCCTTGGGCCCACAGGAGGATCCGATGTGCCAATTTGTCCAACGGACGGGACCTCAGACCCCCCTGGTGATTTATATAGGCGACCACCGATGTGTTGTCTGACCTGACTAGCACATGGTGGCCCCTGAGGTCGGGCAGGAACTGTTTCAATGCAAGAAACACTGCGAGCATCTCTAGCCGATTTACGTGCCAGTGCCGCTGATGTTCCTGCCATAGACCCTGGGATGAGCGACCACTCATGGTCGCCCCCCCAGCCCGTGAGAGAGGCATCTGTCGTTAGCGTTACGCGACGAACATGAGCCCCTAACACGGGACCCTGAGATAGAAACCCCGGGTTTTTCCACATGACCAGAGCACGTAGGCATCGCTGCGACTGTGATCGTGCGGAGCGGATTTCCCCTCGGGGAGAATCCCTTTGTTTTGAGCCACCACTGCAGTGGCCTCATGTACAGTAGGCCAAGAGGTATTACATTGGACGCTGCTGCCATGAGACCTAACAGTTTCTGGAACTGTTTCACAGTGACGGCCCGGCCTAGCTTCTGTTCTTTGACTGCTGCCAGGATCGATGCTATGCGTGTTGGCGATAATTGCGCCCGCATTATTACCGAGTCCCAGTTCACACCTAGAAAAGTGGTTATCTAAGCCGGAGAAAGCACACTCTTCTTGGCGTTCAGCCTCAACCCCAACTTCGACATATGCACGAGAACAGCATCTCGATGCTGAACCGCCATCTGCTCTGTATTCGCTAGAATCAGCCAGTCGTCGATATACCTCAGTATGCGGATGCCCTGCAGACGCAACGGCGCCAGTTCTGCATCCACACACCTGGTAAATGTGCGGGGTGACAGTGCTAGACCGAAAGGAAGCTAATGTCGGGCTTAAGCCCCATCCTTCTTCGGCACAATGAAGTAACGGCTGTAAAACCCAGACTCCCTGCCGGGAGGGGAAACCCTCTCTATAGCCCCTTTTTGCAGGAGTGTCTGTACTTCCTGACCATTACCAGAGCCTGCTCCGGGCCCACCTCTATAGGTAGGACACTGCTGAAAGGAGGTGGCCGACTTTTGAATTGAATGCCGTACCCCCTTTCGATTATCTGCAGGACCCAATGAGATATATTTGATTGACGTTTCCACTCGTCTAGAAAATCTACTAAGGGAACCAGCCTCTCGAGGCTGGCCTCTGGTGTACTTTGAGCAACAAGCACAGTGCCCTGAAGCGGCGGACCGGCAGGGAACGACTGACTTGACTGCTCGGGAGCCCCCCGAAGGGGGAGCAGACCACCCTCGAGTGGCCCGCGGGGACCGTCTGCGCCCCGTCATTGCGGCGGGGTTGGCAGCGCGGCCCCCAGAGGGCGCTGCAGGACAACGGGTACCGTAGGCAGAGGTAAACACCGTTTCCCTTCGGAGGGGACTACCCTCAGCGTCCTTTTGTTTCTCCTGCCCTCCGAGGAGGGGGCGGACCACCCTCAGGTGGCCCGCGGAGACCGACTGCGCCCCGGCATTGCGGCGGGGTTGGCAGCGCGGCCCCTAAAGGGTGCCGCAGGGAAAACGGGTACCGTAGGCAGGGGTAAACACCGTTTCCCTACGGGGGGAACCACCCTCAGCGTCCTGGCGCTTCTAGCATCAGGAACGCTTCGACGAGGCCTTCTTGGCGATCAGGACTGTCCTCAGATCAGCCCTGCCCCTCGAAGGCCTCGTCTGAGAGCGCCGCCCCTCGTCCCCGCGCTGAGGGGGAGTTCGGGTGGCGACGCTCTGTTTTTGTTTTGCCCTGTGCGAGGCGCTCGTACTCGGCTTGGGCTGCTTGATGTCAGCAGCAGCCCCAGGGACCTGGACCCTGAGAGGGAGAAACTGCTTGAGCGCCGCAGCTTGCTTTTTGGACTCCTGGAACCTCTCGGTGACAGTATGGACTGCGTCACCGAAGAGGCCTCCAGGAGAAAGCGGCGCATCCAGCAGAAAGGCTTTCTCCCTCTCTTTGATGTCAGTGGGGTTCAACCATAAGTGCCTCTCCGTGGCCACCAGGGCTGCCATAGAGCGGCCCACACATCTGGCCGTCTCTTTGGTGGCCCGGAGAGCTAAATCGGCAGAAGAACGAAGTTCCGTGATAATATCTCCCCCCACTGCATCGCTACTGTCCAGATCCCTCAGCAGGTCAGCCTGGTATGCCTGCACGATTGCCATAGTGTGCAGGCATGCAGCCGCCTGACCCGCTGCCGAGTACGCTTTGCCCACCAACGCCGACGTTGTTTTTAGAGGTCTGGTGGGCAAAGACGGGGCTTTAAGGGACGATGCTGAGGAAGGCGAGAGATGGCTCGCGAGCGTCTCTTCAACCTTTGGCATCGCCCCATACCCATACTGTTTCAGCCCAGCGATGTTACTATAGACCGAAGTCTGTGGGCTGAAAACACGGTATGATGCCGGTCTCTTCCACGATCTTGCCACCTCAGTGTGCAAGTCGTGAAAGAACGGCAAGCCCCGCCGCTGAGGCTCTGAAGCGCGAGAAGGCAGGAATCTCTCGTCTAATTTACTTGCACGTTTTCTTCCTGCCTCGTATCTCTCGGTTGGCCAGTCAATGTTAAGCCTGGCCACCGCTCGCGTCAGAACCTCAACGAGCTCCTCGCATGCAGGGGACTGAAGTGGCGAGTCTTCAGTCTCGATGCTTTCAACGTCCACCTCCTCAGAGCTGGACAGATGAAGCACCGGCGACTCTCTCGGGGGGGAAGAAACCGCCATGCGTGCTTCCATGCCCCGAGAAGAGCCGCTGGATGGTGCAGGTGAGGGCAGAGATAAGGCAGCGCCCGTCTCTAACCCCTCTGCAACATCCAATTGTGATCCCCACGACTGCAGCCTCCGCTCCGCCTCGGCGGCAACGGGACCAGAGCCGCGGGGAACAAGAGCCGAGGCACCCTCCTCAAAGAGTGCCCGGCGGGAGCGCAGCGTTCTCAGCGGTAACTTTTCACAATGCTCGCAAGCAGCCCCCTCGAGGGCTGCCTGGGCATGCTGCGCTCCCAAGCAGGCTACACAAAGAGAGTGTGTATCCCCACTCGTGATGTAACGTGGGCAGGGATGAACACACCTCTTAAAGCTGCTTTCACTCGCCATAATTCTCTATCTATTTTATTTTATTTTCTCTTTGTTTTGTTAATATATATGAAATATTTAACAAAAAGGGTGGAAAAACTCTTCAATAGACAGACAAAAACACCAAATAGACAGACAGGTTCACACAGATCGCTTGCTGAAGGCTCAGAAGCTAGTTCCTGTTTGTTTGCACGGACGTTTTATAGCTTCCGGTCAATGACGTCATCACGCCAACGATCAATCTTTTTTCCGATGGAATGGTTCTACAGGCGCTTCACGACGCATTAACGCAGAGGCATTCTCACAGCGTTTCGACGCAGCTCGAGTTCCCCGAAAGGGAACTGAATATTGGGCTAATAGCATTATCATTCACAGGGGAAGTCACAAAAGATTTGCTCATCTGGACAATCTACAAAATCAGGTTTGACTGCTTTCAAAACTATGTTTGTTATTTTATTAAAATCATATACCATTAATATATTGGACAACTTGATTGTTTTAGAGACATAGCCAACAATCAGAGACAATTCAAGAGTCACATTTTCCTATTTAATGATGTACTAAAAGATGTATGTTCATCAATTATATTTTCATATATTTCATTTATTAATATATTAATCTAGAAAATTATTTTTTAAGCATGTTATTTGACATTAATCAAACTTGTGCCAATTTTGACTCGCTGACTGATTTGTGAAATTTGCCGACAAATGCCCGAAATCGGAGGCAAATTGGTCACGCAGTGTGCATTATCAAAGGCGCCATCTGTGAACATCATAGTGACCATGATCAGTAAATTATCATAAATTATATTAAATCCTGGGTTTGCATTCCATTAAAGGGTTAGTTCTCCCAAAAATAAAAATTCTGTCATCAATTACTCATCCTCATGTCGTTTCAAACACATAATACCATCTTCAGAACACAAATTAAGATATTTATGATGAAATCCGAGAGTATTCTGAACCAGGCATCGGCAGCAATGTCATTGCAACTATCATGGCCCAGAAAGGTAGTACATCGTTAAAATAGTCCATGTCAGAACACCGCTCATTATTGGGTTGCTCCCATGTCAGGATCACACGTATGCAACAGTGAACAGTGTCGGCCAATAATGAGCCTCCGTTCTGACATAGAATAGTAGTGGGGAGCTCAGATCATTTTACTGACTCGGATCTTTGAATCTCATTCAACAAAATGAACAAATCTTTTTTCAAGTCATTTTGTTAATTTAAGCAGAATCTAATTAAAATGTTATGTTATATTTTTCAACACATTTAGTACTTTTGGAATAAAAAAACAAACTATAAGCTAATGCTGTCATGGCCAAACTTTGAGAAATAAATGATTAATTAATTGTTTAGCTTGCTTCACTTCCCGATCCAAATCATTCTTTCTTTAGTCACTTTACATTATTAACATCTGTTCCCTAGAAATATTAGTACACCACTCGTGACTTCTGGTTTGAGCCGTTAGTTCCGTCATCATGTCAATCAATCAATCAATCAATCAACTTTATTTATATAGCGCTTTTACAATCACGATTGTGTCAAAGCAGCTTCACAGTGTCAAACAGGATAATATTGCGACAAAATTAGATTTGGCTGTACAGTCGTACTGGAGAAAACAGTGATGTTATCAGCTTATTTTAATTTATCATATAGCGACAATGTTGGCAGATCAGTATTATAGTTTATAGAATTAAATAAGACCTAATTCATATATTTTATTTGTATAATAAGTTGAATAACTTTAATCATATTTTTAGTGTCCCCAACTGAGCAAGCCAAGCCAAAGGCGACAGTGGCAAGGAACCAAAACTCCATCGGGGCATGATGGAGAAAAATAAACCTTGGGAGAAATCAGACTCAGTCGGGGTGCCAGTTCTCCTCTGGCCTATTAACACACCGTGTAAGATTATTATTCTGGCAACCTTACAGGTCGGAAATCATATTAGATCGGATTATTCAAAATTTTCAGGGTATCACGGAAGAGACAGATTTATTTAGGATGGGGCGTCAATTACACAAGAGTATGAATACATGAAAGATCGGAATTATTGCGCCGAAGACGGGTTTTGAGCATGTCGTGCCAGTGAGGCAAATTCGGAGGAGACACCATTTGACACGGCTCAGCAGACACTCCAGGATGCGTTGGTCATGTCCAGGCAGGTCCACCATCCGATCCGGACAGGGCCCAGATCCGGGATAAACCTCGGGATAAACAGAGAGACTAACATTAGCGTAGATGCCACTCTTTTTATGATGTAACGAGTACATCAGGTGTTATGGGAAGTGTTCCCGGTTCTGGCTGACCTAGTTAATGCAGCCTAACAATCAGTCAATTGAATTGAATAATGAAAGTTAAAAATGTTCTATGTGTATGCCATAGTAAAGAGATGTGTTTTTAGTCTAGATTTAAACTGACAGAGTGTGTCTGCTTCCCGAACAATGCTAGGAAGACTATTCCACAGTTTAGGAGCTAAATAGGAAAATGATCGACCGCCTGCAGTTGATTTAGATATTCTAGGTATTATCAACTGGCCAGAGTTTTGAGACCGCATTCGACGTGATGGGGTATAATGCGTTAAGAGCTCGCTTAAGTACCGGGGAGCTAAACTATTTAGTGCTTTGTAAGTAATAAGCAAGATTTTAAAATGTATGCGATGTTTAATAGGGAGCCAGTGCAGTGTTGACAGAACTGGACTAATATGATCATACTTCCTGGTTCTAGTAAGAACTCTAGCTGCTGCATTTTGGACTAGCTGGAGTTTGTTTATTAAGCGAGCAGGGCAACCACCCAGTAGAGCATTACAATAATCTAGCCTTGAGCTCATGAACGCATGTACTAACTGTTCAGCATTTTGCATTGAAAGCATGTGCCGTAATTTAGATATATTTTTAAGATGATAGAATGCGGTTTTACAGATGCTAGAAACGTGGCTTTCAAATGAAAGATTGGTATCAAAGAGCACACCCAGGTTCCTCACTGACGGCGAGGGCTTGACAGAGCAGTCATCAAGTGTTAGACAGTATTCTCGGTTACTACTTGTGGAGCTTTTCTGTCCAATAATTAAAAATTCAGTTTTATCTGAATTAAGTTGCAGAAAATTACTATTCATCCAATTTTTTATATCAGCTATGCATTCTGTTAATCTTGTGAATTGGTAGGTTTCATCAGGGCGTGAGGAAATATAGAGCTGAGTATCGTCAGCATAACAATGAAAACTAACGCCATGCTTCTTAATGATATCTCCCAGTGGTAGCATATACAGGGTGAAAAGCAACGGTCCTAACACTGAGCCTTGCGGTACCCCATACTGAACTTGTGATCGGTGTGACATCTCTTCATTTACTGCTACAAACTGATAACGGTCAGATAAGTACGATTTAAACCATGCCAAAGCAGTTCCACTAACGCCAACATAATTTTCGATTCTATTCAGAAGAATATTGTGATCGATAGTATCAAATGCAGCGCTAAGATCGAGTAACACTAATAGAGAGATACAACCACGATCAGATGATAAGAGTAAATCATTTGTAACTCTAATTAGAGCAGTCTCAGTACTATGATACGGTCTAAATCCTGACTGGAAATCCTCACATATACCATTTCTTTCTAAAAAAGAACATAATTGTGAAGACACGGCCTTTTCTAGTATTTTTGATAGAAACGGTAGATTCGAGATTGGCCTGTAATTGACTAATTCTTTAGGATCAAGTTGCGTTTTTTTAATAAGTGGTTTAATTATAGCCAACTTAAAAGTTTTCGGTACATATCCTAATGTCAAAGATGAATTAATGATATTAAGCAGAGGATCTATGACCTCTGGAAGTATCTCTTTTAATAGCCTAGTCGGTATAGGGTCAAGCATACATGTTGTTGATTTTGATGATTTTACAAGTTTAGCCAGTTCTTCTCCTCCTATAGCAGTGAATGAGTGTAATTTTTCCTCAGTGACCCTGCAGTGCTCTGTCTGAAGTGATACTGTAATAGACGGCTGCATGGTTATAATTTTATTCCTAATATTATCAATCTTACTAGTAAAGAAGTTCATAAAGTCATTACTGCTGTGTTGTTTACAAACATCAGAAGCTGAAGCTTTATTTTTTGATAATTTAGCCACTGTATCGAATAAATACTTAGGGTTGTGTTTGTTTTCTTCTAAAAGAGATGAGAAATAAGCAGATCTAGCAGTTTTTATGGCCTTTCTGTATGCAATCATGCTCTCTTTCCACAAATTGCGAAAAACCTCTAGTTTTGTTTTCTTCCAGCTGCGCTCCATTTTTCTGGCTGCTGTTTTAAGGGCCCGAGTGTGCTCGTTGTACCACGGCGTTGGATTATTTATGTCTGATCTGGGTCGTGACAGACTCATGTAATACATGCGCCTGGAAACAGAAATGACTAGTTACATTACATTTACATTTATGCATTTGGCAGATGCTTTTATCCAAAGCAACTAACATTGCATTCAAGGTACACAGTTTACATTATTGTCAGTTCTTGCTCTCCCTGAGAATCGAACCCATGACCTTGGCATTGCTAGCGCCACGCTCTACCGTTTGAGGTATAGGAAAGCCTTTAGCAATTATAGTTCTCTTGAGTCTTTGAGTCATTTGTTCATCAAGTCCCAACCCCATATAGGCAAGGCTATGCAGTCACCGGAAACCGGAAAGAGTCTAGTTCATCTCTCAAGTCTTCTCGTTCAAGTTGTCCGTTTAAGTCCACCTAGGCTGAATGCAGAAACAGTTCCTCTCTCGAGTCTTCGGCTCTGAGTCTCATTCTTTTGTCACATTACTGTGCCGGTTCACTGTCTCGCAACATATACAACATTACAGTCGTATTATTGACTGCATGTTGTAATATATTTATTATTATAAAATCATCAGAAGATATGGGCCATAAACTTTTATGCCTATCCATTCTAAACAACCCAATGTGTGCAGGATTCATAGGAAAATCAAATATTATACTAGCTAAAAAAAAATGGAACTAAAAAAACGACGCACTTGTTTGTGAGGAAGGTTGTGAATAAACTAATTTCTGGATTCAACACAGCTGTCACGTCCAGGTCATGTCACGTGACAAAAGAACAGAAGACTCAAGAGAACTAATAATTTCTGTTTCCGGTAAAGACTGCATAGCCTTGTCTTAGGGGCTGGGACTTGATGAACGAATGACTCAAACCTGGATTGAGGGATGAACTAATCAATTCTGTTTCCTGTACAGAACATATGGGATGTTGTGCATGACTGACCAACACAAAATGAACGAATTGCTCTCTGAGAAAACCCGTCGTTCTCGAGTCATATTATAGATTTGTTTAAAATGAACGAATCGTTCATGAACGACACTTCACTAACTTAGAACCTGGAAGCACTGCACTGTGTTTACTTTGTGAATAGAATAGGAGTATGACGTTGAAGAGAAGAGATTGTTGAATAAAGCACAAAAGTAATCTCGTCGCTTAATAACATTAAAGTTGAACCACTGACTATTTTAACAATGTCTTTACTACCTTTCTTGACCTTAAAAAGTTGCAATTACATTGCTGTCTATGTGTGGTTCAGAAAGCTCTCGGATTTCATCAAAAATATCTAATTTATGTTTCCAAGATGAACAAAGGTCTTACAGGTTTGGAACAACATGAGGGTGTGTAATTAATGACAGAATTTTAATTTGCGGGTGAACTATCCCAAATAATATTGGATACCCGAATAAGCCTGAATCTCCAATAATAATATTTTGGAAATTCTAAAACTGGTCTTTTGTTGGGTCACTTGAAGAACTGACATGTGCTGACACTGAAATGTATAATTTTTTATAAGATTGTTTGGTGCTTTAGTTTTCTTTTGTTTTTAAATCTTTAATTGTATTGAAAATGAAGGAATAGGACTACAATCATCAAAAAGTAAGATCAAGCTGTCTTCTGAGTCCATTGACACACCAACTGACCCAATACTAAAAAGCAAAGAGATGGAGATAGAAGTTGCCCCTGAAATGCCTCATACAGTTTACCCAGAATCAGCGGAGGATGGCTCAGATGCTCTCAGATGCTCAAGTTCAGAGGTCAGTTAAAAGAACTCTTGAAAATAGTATTTTGTTTTTTAATGGCCACTTTAGTACACCTATACAACTGCTTCTAATCAGCCCATTAATTAAATGTATTAGTAAGTACCAATATGCAGAGAATACAATGAAAACATGTGAAAACATATTTTGTTGCTTACTTAATTAAATAACGTGAATATCTGGCATTTCATTCAGATGTTTGAATCTAGTTATGGCTTGTGTTCTGAACAAGAAGAAAATTCAAAATCGGATGAAGGACTTTCGGATAATAAAAGGCTCTCAGAGGAGAAAGGTGGCAGCATCCCATTCAAGGAAAATGTGTGCCAGGTAGGTGTGTTGAGGCCATTTTACACCCAAGAACGTTAACTATAGTAGTGTCCACATTTACGATTACGATTTATTAAAAGTTGCCATGTGGCGCTCTGCACCTCTAGTTAGTTAAAAAAAACCCTGATCTGAAGTTTTATACTGCCAAATAAACAGACGGAGCCGTTCGTCTGTTCCGAAAGCCTGTGCAATACCTTCATTACAATTAAACATTTGCACTACATTATGCTGGTATTATTGTTAAAATTAAAAAAGAGATTTAATTCATTGCAATGGCAAAAGTTTGTTGAACAAAACGCCATTAAAAAAATACTGGTCACGGGAGCGAACTGCATCACAAATGCAGTCAATTTATTGCAGTTTTTCACAATCAGCATTTAAATAGCCACATAATGCATAAACGTTATTAATGTAGAAAACATTGAAAAGTCTTCATTATTTCATGATACTGTGGTACCGTGATGGGTTGCCACTAGGGGTGTAACGATATATCGCGATATAGAAATGTGACAATATGTATCGTTGATGGAACGATATGATTCGCGATATAGAGTTGTTTTATCCAAGGCTCAACTTGCTGTAGTAGGCCTGTTTAATGGTTAATGTATAATTCACCCAAACACAAATTTACAAATGTACCACAAATGTAAACTCTGTCATTATGTAATCACCATTATGTTGGTTTTCGTTTAACTTCCAAACGCAAATGAAGATATTCTTTATGAAACCTAAGGGATTTCTTTCCTTCCATTTAAAGTCCATTATTCCTCTCAAACTTAAAAGATCCAAAAAAATGTCATAAAGGCATCGTAAAAATAACTAGTCGAGTGTCTAATTCAAATCCAAGTCTTCTGAAGAGACACGAACAAAGCCTTATAATAAACAGATGTACAACAACGCACACATTGTTGTAAACACGGACGTTTAGATGATTGCGTGATGCGCAAAAACAACATGAGAGTGAGTAAATGCAGAATTAAAATTCTTGGATGAGCTAAAAACATTTACTGAAGTGCATGCGCTGCCGGAATGGCACTCCTCAAAGTAACAAACGCAAACATCATTTAAAGCAGCACTCCTTAGTGAAAGCACAAACATCATTTAAATCACCAGATCACGTTATGTTTTAGTAGTATGATTATTCAAAGTATTTTAAATAGTTTATACTTATATGTATAGTGCATTAATAGCGGGAGAGGCAGGACACTATATGAGCACCGGGAGAGATGCTGCCTGACCCTGTATTGAAAGTGCGAGTAATGTGTTAGGGGAAAAAAAGTTTATGATATTTTTACATTAAACGACTATATATAATATATAATGTTGAATATAATGTATAATGATGCATTGGGGGAATATTTGTAGGTCCTAATTAAAAATACACAAATAAAAATACTATTATTTTAATAATAAGAAAAAAGAAAAGAAAAAAAAACTCTTCTTTATGAAGGCTTAAAATATCAGGATACATATTGAATCGTGAGTTCAGTATCGTGATATATATATCGACACAAGTGTACGGACAACTGTGGTATTATAACAAAGTGAAAGCAATTGGGAACAACAGCATCTAGCCAAGAAGTCATAGGCCCCGTAAAATCACAGAGCAGGGTCAGCGCATGCTGAGGCACACAGTGCGCAGAAGTCGGCAACTTTATGCAGAGTCAATAGCCACAGACCTTCAAACTTTGTGTGGCCAGCAGATTAGGTCAAGAACAGTGAGTAGAGAGCTTGATGGAATGGGTTTCCATGGCTGAGCTGCTGCATTTAAGCCTTACATCACCAAGTGCAATGCAAAGTGTCAGAAACAGTGGTGTAAAGCACGCCACCACTGGACTCTAGAGCAGTGGAGATGTTTTCTTGGGAGTGATGAATTACACTTATCTGTCTGGCAATCTGATGGACGAGTCTGAGTTTGGCGGTTGCCAGGAGAACCGCACTTTCCTGAATGTATTTTGCCATGTGTAAAGTTTGGTGGAGGGGGGGGATTATGGTGTGGGTTGTTTTTTAGGGGTTGGGCCCCTTAATTCCAGTGAAGGGAACTCCTAATGCTTCAGCATGCCAAGACATTTTGGACAATTGCATGCTCCCAACTTTGTTGGAATAGTTTAGGGATGGCCCCTTACTGTTCCAACATGACTGTGCACCAGTGCAGAAAGCAAGGTGCATTAAGTCATGGATGAGCCAGTTTGGTGTGGAGGAATTTGACTGGCCTGCGCAGTGTCCTGACCTCAACCCTATATAACAACTTTGGGATGAATTAAAGTGGAGACTGCCAGCCAAGACTGATTAAGAATGGGATGCCATTAAAGTTCATGTACATTTTCAAAACTTTTGTAATATAGTGTATATCATATTGTGATATATATCAGAGTGAAACGGATTAGCAAAAAAGAAAAAATGTATGTTGGGGAATTGGTTTTATCCACTGGTTGTTGATTAACTAGAGGCAGTTTTGAATTCATGCTGAGTTTAAAGACTTTTAATTTAAAAGAGTTTTAATTGATTTTTGAAGTCCAAATATTACCAAACAGAAGTCTGTTGTTTCACCATCACTGCATCCAAAAACTAAAAATGCTGCATTCGGAGGATGCATTCCAAGGTAGGAAAGCATCAAGGCATGTCCAAATCCAATGTTAGCTTTTCCTGATAGCTTCTCTCCTCTTCATCTGATCGATTTTTGAGGCAGTATAGATAGATAGTATCCTTTTCTGCCTTTGATATTCAATCCTATGCTTTTCATTTTGTGACAGTTAAGCTAAAAAAATAAATAAAGATGACATCTGAAAGTTGTGGTTGATGGTCAGTTTGTGTGTACATTTATGTTTTTGACCAAAGTTTTCTACTTCTGATGTCATTTCTAGCAAGAAATGGCTATTGTAGTAATTAGTTCTAATTTGCTGTTGATCATTAAACCATCATTGAAGTCTGTCTCAAATCCGTTTTGTGAGGTACATTCATGTGCAAACGCTGCCTACAAAGCCATTGCCTGATAAGGCAGCGAGGCAACAAGTCACCTAGCTAGGTTTTTGGATGCAACCCATAAGATAAGACAACCAAACAAACAAACAAACATTAAAAAAATTAATAACTGGGTACATTTTTATTTCATGCTAACTTTAATCATAAACAAATGCAGTGTCAAATGACATTATCAACTGAAAAAAAATCTATATTTAAGACCAAGCAGTTTCTAAGAAGTGATAGATCTTATGATGTTTTAGCAAACAAATTAATCATTTACAATATGAATTCACTAAATTCAGTAGTCAATAGCTATAGTATATTATAAATACCTCAATGATCTCCTCCTCTGCTGTTTCTGAAGGCATGTGAGAAGCAGGGAGATCTCCTTCTCTGCGAAGGGCAGTGCTGTGGGGCATTTCACCCACAATGCGCTGGTCTGAACGAGCCTCCCACAGGAAAAATTTTATGTCAGGAGTGCACGTCTGGTAAGTGCCTGCTTCATAATTCACACACCAACAATTTGTCTTGAAGTAATTTTACAGCTTTTGACAGCTGGTTATGTGAATATTTGAACAGGTATACACTCATGCTTTGCTTGTAAGAGCTTGGGTGAGGACGTCAGGCGGTGTATGCTTCCTGGATGTGGGAAGTTCTACCATGGGGAGTGCGCTGCCAGCCATGCACCCACTGTACCTCTGAACCGGGCCTTTCGGTGCCCTCTCCACGTCTGCCTGGCCTGTTTCATCACAAACCCTAACAATCCATCAATATCTAAAGGTTTGTTGTGCTTAGAGCAGTTAGATGCTCAATTAGGTGGTGCTACATAATGAAGGCTTGTTCACTCTGCCCTAAAAACACCAACATTTCCACTTGGGAACAGCATCTTTAAATGTGTAAGATTCAGTCCATAAAGTGTGGGTCCATAAAGTGGTTATTTTTAATTAGGAGAGACCTTATCAGCATGGCAACAATCTTTGGGTGCTGTTTTTGTTGAAGCAGTATGAATTAGCATTAAGGTGTTATATTGCAAACTAGGTGTAAACCAATATATTAAAATTCTGGTCAATACAGATAAGCCCATGATTATTTAAGGTTGTGGTCGATAACAAATACATGGCTGATATGAAAATGCTATGCTATTTTGTCTAAATAATTTTAAAATTAAACACTTCACAAACCACAGATTCACAGAAATCAGTCATTTGAATTCTGTGAATTTGTACATTACAACATTACAGTGTACAGAATGTTAAATTTGTTAAGAATTACTTTGAACAGTAATTTGTATTGTTTTTAAAGATTCACATGAATTGATTGACAAAATTAATCTAAATTTAAAAACTAAAGGAAATGAGCATGGAGAAAAATGTCCAGTTTCTCCTGATATGGATAAAAAAACGTACACCATGTTAGTGTTCACCATCTAAAAGATATATTTTGAATGTGGGTGCTTTTATTATGAAATTCTCTGTATTTTGTGTCTCAGGCCAGCTAACCCGCTGTATCAGATGCCCTGTGGCATATCACGCCAACGATGACTGCGTACCTGCTGGAAGTGTCACTCTCACCGACAGCAACATTGTGTGTCCCAATCACTTCACACCAAGAAAAGGCTGCCGCAACCACGAGCATGTCAACGTCAGCTGGTGCTTCGTCTGCTCAGAAGGTTAATTCAGCTGTATTATGCCCTGTTTACATCTGTTATTAAGATGCGTTTTGGTTGATCGGATCACAAGTGGACTATGCTAAATACAGATGTAAACGGGGTCTAAATGTTTTGAGCTTGTCCACTTTTAACCACTTCCAGCCTCAAGTTGTTCCAAACCTATATGAATTTCTTTCTTAAACACAAAATAAGATATTTTGAAGAATATTGGCATTGATTTCCATTGTACTGAGAAAAAAAAATACTATGGAAGTCAGTGGGCATTTGGTTACTGACATTCTTCAAAATATCTTATTTTGTGTTCAAGAAAGAAATTCATACAGGTTTGGAACAAGTAATGAGTAAATGGTGACACAATTTAAATTTTTAGGTGAACTATCCCTTTAATACCAGATGTAAACAGGGCCATAGATACCCATTTCTATCACAATTTGCACCTCTGATTGTAGTGTGTGCACTAAATCATTTAACTTCCCTTACAAGCTCATTTTATATGACCTTATCAGAAACTTTTCTTCTCTGTATCTGTATCACTTCCCTCTACAGGAGGTAGTCTGTTGTGTTGTGAGTCATGTCCTGCGGCTTTTCACCGTGAGTGTCTGAACATCGACATGCCAGAAGGCAGCTGGTACTGCAACGACTGTCGTGCTGGAAAGAAACCGCACTACAAGGAGGTAGTGTGGGTGAAAGTAGGCCGCTACAGGTCAGCATGCACAAAACCAACCAGCTCCAAACTCATTCCTGGTTTGTACAGTCATTGTACACTACAGTTTCTTCTTTACTATTTGTTAGATGGTGGCCGGCTGAAGTAAGCAACCCCAAAAACATTCCTGAGAATATCCTACGCATGAGACATGATGTCGGAGAGTTCCCAGTTCTTTTCTTCGGCTCTAACGACTACCTGTGGACTTACCAAGCCCGTGTTTTCCCTTACATGGAGGGTGATGCCAACAGTAAAGAGAAAATGGGAAAGGGAGTTGACTCGACCTATAAGAAAGGTATCTTCTGCAACTAATTATTGCTGCTTGCTTTTGGTATCAACTATTTCTAATGCCCAATCAAAGCTAAACGTTAATTAGACATGACCACATTGATGTCATAGTTTGGTAAAGCAAGTTGAGGCACTGATCAAGGCACAAGTGGCAATTTAATTATCAAAACAAAGACTCTAAACAACTGGAAATGCTGGGATGCACAACCAACATAAAAGACGAGAGCAGACAACTGAAACTCAGTATTATGAATACACAGACTAATTTAAGAATTAAACAGTGGAGGAGCCAGCAGAGTGGGATGCCCTGATGGAGCCAGAGGGATGAAGGCCCTTGGCGATGCAGTCCAGGAAGGAGATGGAAGAATGCTGGAGAGAGAGTCTGGAGACCAAGACTAAAGGTGGTCTGGAGGGCCTAGACGAAGATGGGGGCTTGGAAAACAGAGATGGAGCCGGTGTGAGTGAGGATGATGGTGAAGGGATGGAGGAATCCAGTGGAGCCGAAGGAGCTAGGCGTAACCAGTGCAGAAGGTGGAATCAGAGAGTTAGATGGAACCAGAGATGGAGGCAGAAGCCAAGGAATGGGTGAAGAGGCTGTGAACCGGACAGAACAGGCAGCGGATCTCACTAGCGGACTTTAATTTTTTTGTCAAAAACACGTTTTCTAATACTATACAGTGCACAAGTGAGTGTTAGATAACAGCAAAGGTCATTTAAATTCAAAAATAGGGAAATGTACAAATACATATACAATATTTACTGATACCCATACATTATAAAAATAATAATATTTAATATACTTGTGTAAAAACCTAGTTGTATTACACGATTCTTGGGGCCAGATTTACTAAACAGGGCAAATTAGCATGAGAGCGTAATTCCAAAGAAGCTCAGATGGGAGTGGGAAGTTCTGCGCATGATCTACTGACGACGTAAATCTGGCCTTTGGTGTGGCTGAAATCAGTGATCAAATGAAATGATCTGAAATGAAAATGTTTGATGTGGTTTAGCTTTGGAAGAAGCTGCACTAAGGTTCAAAGAACTGCAGGCAGAGAAAGAACTACGGCAGCTCCAGGAGGACCGACGAAATGACAAGAAACCTCCACCATACAAGCATATTAAGGTAGCTACATGACCATAAAAGACACAATGAGATTGTTTGCTAGCTTTATATTATGATGGTACAAGTCTTATCTTGGTCAATCCAATAGGTGAACAAACCAATTGGCAAAGTGCTGATCATCTCGGCGGACCTTTCGGAGATTCCCCGCTGCAACTGCAAAGCAACAGATGAGAACCCCTGCGGTATGGATTCAGAGTGCATCAACCGCATGCTGCTGTACGAATGTCACCCACAGGTTTGTCCCGCAGGCGAGCACTGCCAGAACCAGTGCTTCTCCAAACGCCAGTACTGCCAGGTGGAGATCTTCAGGACGCTGTCTCGAGGCTGGGGGCTGTGCTGTGCGCACGACATCAAAAAGGTGAGCTGATTTCGAATGTTCTTCGTGGGCAGCGACCCAAACATCATTAATGCAGACCACAAAAACAAAAGCCCGACAGTATACTTCTTTGGTTCCTATTCCAGAACTGTCCGCATGATATAATTTTCATCATCAGCACAGTGCGTTAATTTCTGAGCACACTGTCTACGTGCAGCCTGATTTTTATTTTTGTGCAATTGCTCAAAAACAAAGGTCCACTGTGTACTGTATCATTCACACTCACAATAAATTAGGGCTGCAACAACTAATCGATAAAATAATAATAAGCATAATTTGATTATCGATTAGCCATGTCTGCACGCTGTGCCTGGGAAACCATCAGTCAGTCACATTGCTTAACAGTAGTGAATAACCCTTTTCTATGGACAAACGCATATGGAAAATCAGAGGAAAATCACTAGCATTATAACATATAACATGGTTATATCCTTAACTGTAAGACATGTCAGAAAGACTCATGAGTATTTCCATTTTGCATATTCTGACAACAAGCGTCTTGTTAAACTTCACAGACTTCAATGAGCTTTGAATAACATTGTTTAAAATAATGTATTAAAATACAGTTTTAATGTAAAACCATTTTTAAGGTATATTAATAAATAGTCCATCCGATTAATCGGAAAAATAATCGAAATATTAAATGATTATCAAAATAATCATCAGTTGCACCCCTACAATAAATAAAGTTTACTTTGAAGGGATATGCATGATCATCTGTGCACAAGATAAACTTGAATGCGGAAAACAAAGATGTATAATGCTTAGCATTTTACTAAACGAATTGCTTCAAATCAACAATATCATAATATTGCTACTTTTTCTCTAATCACACCAAAACCTGGGTTCAGTTTTAAGCATTAGATTTTTTCCCATGCATATTTAAAGGTGCACTATGCAACTTTTCATCCACTGGAGGGCGCCGATTCAAAACAAATGCATAGTTTGATGACGCAAAGTTTTGGGAGTGCAGCATCTTGGGACATGTGGTCTTCACCTTACAGCCGGTGGAAAATAGGACTCGGGCAGAAATCACGTTCATGTATGCGGTTATTAGCGTTACTGAAGTGTAAAACAGAGCAGGACCGAGTGTTGTGGAGCTGAGCACGGCCCGCTGGAGCGATTGTTAAAGAAATACCCACCTCGCGAACACCGGGACTTTTATTATGACGGGACGGGACACAGTCACCGGGAGCCTGCACTGATCCGCTCTTCCGGTTATGATTATGAGGTAATGCAGCTCTGTTTATCATATTAGATACATTTAAGTGTGTTTAAAGGGGGGGTGAAACACTCAGTTTCAGTCAATCTCATGTCAATCTTGAGTACCTATAGAGTAGTATTGCATCCTTCATATCTCTGAAAAGTCTTTAGTTTTATTATATTTATAAAAGAAATATGGGCTGTACCGAGTCTTTCCGGAAAAAACCGAGCGCCTGGAGGCGTATCGTGTGGGCGGAGCTAAAGAATGACGAGCGCATAGCGGTGACGTCCTCAAGCATGGAGAAGCCCATCGCTATGATCTCAGCTAATAGATACATGATCCAGAATCAGATCTGGAGGCTGAAATAAATTAAACAGGAGAAACAGCAACAGCAGGACGTCCGTCTCTGTGGTATGTACTGTATTTAGTGGCCTGTCAACATTTGTGTGTCTTTACTCACAGTTTATGAGGACATGATTCGGTTTATGGACTATTGTATGCGACTAAACCTTAGCAGTAGCAAGCAAAACGGTTTTGCACGTCAGACTAGTGTAACTTTATAGATAAAACAAAAATAGAGTCCGTTAGTGCATTTGAATGACGAAGCACGCGATCGTGTCGTTTACTCATGTTTACTCACGAGACGAGCCAACAGCAGAGACATTTGAAGCAGTTTTACTCACCGGCTGCTTTCAAAGCAGGACCGAACCTTTATCGCTGGGACCGCTCTGTCAAAAACACACTTCTTTGGTATGATTTGGTGAAGTCCTGACAGCAGTGAACGGTGGAGATCCACTTTGCGACGCGACTAAAGCGATGTTGTGAAGCTTCCCGTCATTTCTGCGTTCAAATAGTGCAGAAACAGTGTTCACGGACGACTGGCTCTGCACCTGAGAGAGTGTTTATGGGCGTGCATTTCCTCTCTCGCTCTAGTCACACGCGCGCGCACCCTACCGGGAGAAGAGCCCGTACGGCCCATACAAGGACCTTCCGTTCTATTAACGTCAAGCCGAGCCATACTCGAAAAAAACTCTTTGAAACTTGTGAGAAACCGGAAGGCGTATTTTTAACACAGAAATACTCTATCAAACGTCCAACATTAGTTTTTGAAACTTTGTCTATGTTTAGGATGGGAATCGTCTTTAACAGTGTAAAAAGCTCAGTATGCATGACACAGCATTTCACCCCCCCCCCCCCCTTAAAATGATGTTATGACGTTACTCCGTGCGTTCACTTATTCACAATGCTATAAAGGTGAAACCAAGGGTAGTGCAGATATGACGCCATTGGCAGGCGACTCCCTCAAACGCAATGCTGACACGTCCCGGTCCTTAGTTAAAATAGCAATTTTCTCACAATTTACAAATAGTTGTAAACATTTGGGATATTGTAGGTACTCAACTGAACAAAATATATAACACCGGCCTAGTGGTTCTTGGATATTTTACTGCAAAAATACTACATAGTGCACCTTTAACAATAAGTCCATCTCAGTCCCACCGATTTTAATGTCTCTATGTCTTAATATGGATGTGGATATAGTTTTAGTTTGTCCAGTCTGCTTTCTAAACAAGTCTTTGTTTTTAATGCTCGACCCAAGGGAGGATTTGTTAACGAATATGTTGGAGAGGTGATTGACGAGGAAGAATGCCGTGCCCGGATTAAAAATGCTCAGGAAAACAATATCGGCAATTTCTACATGCTTACGTTGGACAAAGTGAGATTCTAAAACTACAACACTAGTATCACTTTTCTAAGATTTCTGTTATAGAAGCTGAATATATTGCTTTGTGGTTTCTGGAAGGATCGAATTATTGATGCCGGGCCCAAGGGAAATGAAGCCCGTTTTATGAACCACAGTTGCCAGCCAAACTGCGAGACCCAAAAATGGACAGTCAACGGAGACACACGTGTTGGGCTTTTTGCGCTTACAGATATCCCTGCTGGTAAGTCAAAATAATTTTTCATATAGAAGACACTTTGGTACAGCCTGACATTTTACACTGCTTTTGCAACTTTGATGTGCATTTTCTTTAAAGGCACAGAGTTAACATTCAACTATAACCTTGAGTGCCTGGGCAATGGGAAGACAGTGTGCAAGTGTGGTGCATCTAATTGCAGTGGATTCCTGGGAGTGAGACCAAAAGTAAGCAGATGTTCTCCAGAGGTTACGTTTTATATAGTATAGCATCATGTCATAACTAAAGATTGATCACAGAATTGGCAGATATAATGCTATACACTGCCTGGCCAAAGAAACTGCTGTTTGGATTTAAATGGGCAAATGCTGAGTCTACAACCCCAAATCAGAAAAAGTTGGGACAGTATGGAATGTGCAAATAAAATAAAAAAGAAGTGATTTCTAAAATTACTTTGACTTGTATTTCATTGCAGACAATATGAACACAAAATATTTCATGTTTTGTCTGGTCAACTTCATGTCATTTGTAAATATGCATCCTTTCCTGTCATTCAGACCTGCAACACATTTCAAAAAAAGTTGGGACAGTAAAGCATTTACCACTTTGTAATGTTGCCATTCCTTTTCACAACACTTAAAAGACGTTTAGGGACTGAAGACACCAAGTGATGAAGTGTTTCAGGTGTAATTTTGTCCCATTCTACCTACAAACAAGTCTTAAGGTGGGCAACAGTACGGGGTCTTTTTTGCGCTTCAAAATGCGCCACACATTCTCTATTGGAGACAGGTCGGGACTGCAGGCAGGCCAGTCAAGTACCCGTACCCTCTTCCTCCGCAGCCAGGACTTTGTAATGTGTGCAGAATGTGGTTTTGCATTGTCTTGTTGAAATATGCATGGACGTCCCTGGAAAAGATATCTTCTTGAAGGCAGCATATTATGCTCCAAAATCTCTATGTACTTTTCAGCATTAATGGTGCCTTCACAGAAGTGCAAGTTACCTTTGCCAAGGGCACTGACACAACCCCATACCATGACAGACCCTGGCTTTTGGACTTGTTGCTGGTAACAGTCTGGATGATCCTTTTCTTCTTTGGTCCGGAGCACACAGCGTCCATTCTTCCCAAAAAATACCTGAAATACTGATTCATCTGACCACAGTACACATTTCCACTGTGTGATGGTCCATCCCAGATGCCTCCGAGCCCAGAGAAGTCGACGGCGCTTCTGGACACTGTTAACATAAGGCTTCCTTTTGGCACAGTACAGTTTTAACTGGCATTTGTGGATGTAACTACGTATTGTGGTACTTGACAAAGGTTTGCCAAAGTAGTCCTGAGCCCATGTGGTGATATCGCTTATAGATGAATGACGATTCTTGATGCAGTGCCGCCTGAGGGATCGAAGATCACGGTTGTTCAGCTTAGGCTTGCGGCCTTGTCCTTTACGCACTGAAATTCCTCCAGATTCCTTGAATCTTGTAATTATGTTATTCACTGTTGAATGTGAAATATCCAAATCTCTTTCCTATCTTTCTTTGAGGAACATTGTTTTTAAACATTTCAATAATTTTCTCACGTATTTGTTGGCAAACTGGCGATCCTCGGCCCATCTTTGCTCCTAAAGGATTAGATCTTTCTTGGATGCTGCTTTTGTACCAAATCATAATTTCAATCACCTGTTGACATCACCTGTTTCAAATCACATCATTATTTAACCCTTTTACCTCATTACTAGCCCTAAACTGCTCCTGTCCCAACTTTTTTTGAAATGTGTTGCAGGTCTGAATGACAGGAAAGGATGCATATTTACAAATGACATGAAGTTGACCAGACAAAACATGAAATATTTTGTGTTCATATTGTCTGCAATGAAATACAAGTCAAAGTAAATTTAGAAATCACTACTTTCTTTTTTTATATGCGTTTTCCAAACTGTCCCAACTTTTTCTGATTTGGGGTTGTATGATTGGATCATTATTGCAGTGATTTTTTATGTTTCTAGAATTGTATTTGTTTGGCAACAGTTCTTCTAACCCTAATTGATGGAATGTGTAGATTTTCATTTCCTAAACAGCCATGTAGTAAGACACATCACAGTCATATTACAGGATGACAATGTCAAGGTTCATCAGGCTCAAACTTTGAAAGAATGGTTGGGAGGGAACCTGAAGAATAATTTTCACACATGAATTGGCATCTCCAGTCCAGACCTATAATTCATTGAAAGTTTTTGAGATGTGCTGGAGGAGACGTTACAGAGTGCTAGACCCTTTCATTGTCAATACAAGACCTTGACTAAAATGCAACCTCTAGATGCAAATAACTTCACAACATTTATCCATCAAGAGGTGCATACATTTTTGGTCAAGATTTTGTTGACAATACTAGAGTCCAGCACTCTGTAAAGTCTTCTCCAGCACATCCCAACTACTTTCAATAATTTAAAGGGGTAATGAACTGCATTTTGTTATTGTTTTATAATGTTTACTGGGGTGGACTTATAACGTTAATATGATTTTTACATTAAACATTGCCATGATTTAGAAATAAAAGCCATTTTTCCTACTTTGATTTTAGCCCTCTGATTTGAACATTCTGTTTGAAGGGCAGGTCTGCTATAAGACTCGTCTGCATAAACGCCCACTGCTGTGATTGAAACATATTTGCTTATATAATAGCTAAATATTACATGTTTAACTCTCAAATACTTTTACCATGTTTTTACTATTACAGCTCTCATGGTTAACTAATCGTGAAGTGCTGATTATGACATATTTAGATTCTATGGCATTATATTTAGGTCGTGGAATGAAAGTTTGCAGTGATGAGCATTGTAGACGATCACATGTTGATCGCATGAATGCAGTCATCTCATCATTACAACTCGATTTCTGCACGTTTGCTTTCATTTTAAAGCAGCACTAGGTAACTTTTCAACCTTCATAATATATTTTTTAAGACTCTTGTGATGATAAATCAACTTACAATAGGTTGAATGACACGTCTGCCATAGCCTGATGGGGTCTGTATCGTTTTTAATCTTACTTTTAAACTTCGGGTTTCGGGTAGTAACCCGAGAAAAAGAAAAGAACTACAAAATTCGACAGCTTTACGGCATATACGTCACTTCCACCAACACACACACTTCCTTACATTCGGACGTGCGAGCCCAACTTTGTTCGTCGGATAATATAGTCATGTCCGAAGCAGCAGAGACAAATAAGAAAGAAAAGGTTTTGTTGGAGGAAAGCAATAAGAGGAAATGAAAAAATGATGGGATTAAAGGCAGGACGAGGATCAAAATGTGACCAGGGTTTGCTCGTCGGCGTGAGCTGAAGGAGGCGTGCCCGACCGATGCTGTCATGCTTGTTACGGTGAGCTACCACTCAAACATTGAACTGAAGTATCATATAGATTCTGTAAAACGCTAACCAATAGACTACTATAATGACGCTGGCTTGTAAACGTGAGCATCGTGATTATTTGGCGTTTGAAAAAAATAAAACCCATGAAATTATATTCATATGACATGCTGAAACATATGCCACTGACTGTAACCTTACCTGGGATAAAGACATTTCACACGCGCCGCCAGAAGAACTGTTCAGGGGAACTGTTAGTGCTGCACCGACCCGCGGGACGCTTTTATGAAGTTATTTGGCCCGCCCCGCACCACTGTATATATTTTTACAACACGCCGCGCACCCGCGACCATTAAATAGACATACGGGGTCCGCAGGTTATGAGACGAACCGCGCATCACTAGTTCAGGGCTATCAGGGTTGTCATGTCAACAAATGCACGCGCTATGGCATCCCCTGTTGTAGGATGACTGAGCTTACGACAGTAGTTGAGGACATTATTTTTTCCAAACTGTAGGGGGACCCCGAGAGCAAAAGTAGCCAAGTGGGGCTTTAACTAACAGTGCAAACACAATGTAAATAAGAGATGAATTGATTATAACGGGAGTTTTGGCGAGAGTCTCAGTCACTGATAAATTTGCGCTGTTTGATTGACAGCTCTAGCGATTGTAAAGAAAGTGTTTTTTGACCATTTTATATATATAATTTAAATAGTTTAAATAACAGATTATTTATTCACTCTCGATTTCGAGACAAAGAACATCTGACTCTACATGAATTATTACATATCAGAAATCACTGCTCACAGATTAGGCATTACAATTAACATAGTTACTTGCATGTTGTCATATTACTGTCGAGTTTATATCATAAATGTCTGTTTGCGAAACCACAGTGAAATGTACAGAACAAACAAATAATGCTCAACTGAGACATTCACATTGTTGAAAATAAATAACCACATTCCTAGCATTAGGATCCAGGTAATGTTATCAATTTCCAGTGATCCTGTATTGCGCTTCTGTCCTCGTCATCTCACTAACATGCCAGTGGGCGGGGCCAAAGTTGCAATGATGAAGTAGGATTTTCTTCTACAGAGGCCGTCGTTCACCTATAGAATAGGCACATTACACATAGAATTGTTCTCTGGGCTTGGTTTCAATAAAAGTTTTCAGTTCTGAAATTTAATAGTTATATGTCAGTTTATGACCCCTTTCAGGTCTGGACTCAGAGGTGCGATACATTTCTAATGTAAACCTGTCCGATTTTTCCCAAGAAAGTTTTAGTATGCAAAGCATTCTTGCAAATTCAGTGAACCTTTCTGTTTTGATAAGTAATTGTAGTTAGACATCAACTCTGTGTCTATTAGAACAACCCCCCATCAGATGATAAAGGCCGTAAGCTGAAGAAGAAGTCCCAGATGAAGCGCAAATCCAAGCAGGAAGTAATCAAGGTGCGAGAGGATGAGTGCTTTAGCTGTGGAGATGGAGGACAGATTGTGTCCTGCAAGAGGCCAGGCTGTCCAAAGGTTTACCATGCCGACTGCCTCAATCTCACCAAGAGACCTGCAGGTCAGTCTTGAAGTATCCTTAAATCCGCTGCTCACTGAACATAAAGTCATTATTCAGCTCAAGTCAGCTCAATGTTGATTCAGTTTAGTTCAATTATAAAACCAGCTTAATTCAGCTGTAAGCAACTCTACAGAAGGTAATAGTGCTGTTATTCATCTCTACTCAGTTCAATGTTGATTTAATGCAGATCAATAACAATGTCAATGTTGCAGAGTTCATGAATTACGTAAAACTAATTTGATTTAATGAGGATCTTCTTTTGCGTTTCAGGACGTTGGGAATGTCCCTGGCATCAGTGCGACTTGTGTGGACAGGAAGCCGCTTCCTTCTGTGAGATGTGCCCTAGTTCTTATTGTGTCGAACATCGAGATGGCATGCTTTTCATATCCAAACTGGATGGGCGATTGTCATGCAGCGAGCACGACCCCTGTGGCCCCGAGCCTCTGGAGCCTGGCGAGATCCGGGAATGCCCCACAGAACTCGTGACAACGTACCCTATAAACCTCATCAGAGGTGCCAAAACCAAAACCGCAATCCTAAACACTACGGCTGTCCCGCAGGCTCCCTCTCCTCCTGATATAGCCCCTCAGGTCTCCTTTAGCCCCCCCAGTAGCCCTCCACCACTTAACATCTCTTTAAACTGTGCATATTCACCCATTTCTTCCTATGGAGAAGAAGAAAAAGAAGTAGAAGAGGAAGACAGTTTGATGCAATTAGAAATGGATGGTGAGAAGAGCGTATCTCAAGATAATTCGGAACGACTGAGGATAAAGAAGAAAACCGAAGTATGAAGGTTTAATCTATTGACTATTGAAGAAAACTGACCCAGAGTTTAAATTTCCCAACAGATCTGTTTTTAGACATGTTCTTGTTTTCTCACCACTAGAGAGTTTCTAGTGTACTTTGATTTCCAACCACTACAACTTGAAGATGGTACTCAAAACGGTTCGCATCTCCTTCTGTAATCTGGTGGATTTTATGAGGTTGATTTTAACTGCACTGGGGAACATAACAATGCTTACTAAAAAAAAAGATTCAAATGAAGATTGAACAGTATCCACATCACAACATCATGGGACGTCATGAGATTATGGCCATCTTATAATATTTCTTGCTACATTTGGCAGTTGGCACTATGAAAGATGTTGAGCATCACAAAAAAACAACAATGAAGAGACTAAAGATACAGTATTGAGGGAAGGGAATATATTTTTCCATGGAAATGCCATTGCCTTCTTCATCGAGTCAAATAATAATGACTATAAATAATAAGCACTGTTACCAAAACCCATTTGTTCAGTATATTTGCTCTGTGAGCAAATGGTACAGAACCTAAACTTAGGTAAAATTTTACTATTGATTGGTTGGTGTATTCAAGCCCAAAGTATTCTTTGGTTTTTACGCGAATGCTATATGCACACAGCGCGTGTGATGTTAATTATTGGCATCACCGTAGTACTCACTTACTGTAAACATGAAGCCCAAATTTTTTAAGCACGTGTACTTTATGTACGCTAATAATCTGATACACAAGGTTGCAACACTGGGCCAAACTGTAAAAATGTTAGAGATGGAACAAATAACTACTGAAGACCACATTAAAAATAGAAAGAGGAGGTTAAGAGATATTGCAGCTAGTTTTAAAAATTACAAAGAGTATAGTTTCTAGAGAAATATAGCACTGACATTAGACAAAGATGAATATTTCTAGTGAACGTGTCAACCCGCCTATGTTGTTATATGCTATCAAATTGACTATACTTCAAAAGGTTTGTGTTTGGCTGTACGCATATGCTAAGCATTTGTATCAAAACTGAAATATACTTCGGTGATGGTAATTAAAGTGCCCCTATTATGCTTTTTCAGATACTATCTTTCATGCAGTGAGTAATAAAGCTATTTGTGAATGTAAAAGATTTTAAAGATCAAAGTGCACAGTAAAAAAAAAAAAGTAATTGTCTCTCAAAAATAGAAAAAGAATCGATTCTTAACTGCAGAAACAAGTCATTAGTAACTCCAGTTTTACTTCTGTAACTTGCGTACGTAGCATTGTAACAAATAATACATATGGCCTTCATTGGCTGCCCGCGAATAACGTCTACTTTGACCCGCCCTCAAACGCTGGTTCGTGTTGTGTACGCGTCGAGAAAACGCTTGTTTTCTGCTCTACTCTGCAAAAGCAAATTCTCTTTGGAAACACTTCCAAAGGATGAGGATGTGAAGAGTCAGTGGTTAAAATGACCACAACGAGACAATACCAGTTTAACCTTTTGAGGATTGCTTCTCAAATATCTGTGAGATCTAAATGGGATTTACTAAACACTTGTCTATTAAAGACAGGACAGTATTTTATTTGGACCAGCTTGCTTTTCAGAATCACAACCCATAAGTATGATTAATTATTGATGTATATATTTTCTACCAGGTGTTCACAATGCATTATTTTGTGTAGGTCTCTGGTTAACTGGCTAACTCACATCATTACTTCAAAACATTACGTTTTAACTATTAGTTATTACTTCTGATAAGCAGTTGTGGGACACTACTATCTAAAATGTTGTCCTTAATGCAGATTGTCTATTGTTCTTAAGATGAGTAATGATAAAGAACGGAGAAAGATTTGTTTTTGTTTTTTTACAAACATTTGTTACATCAGTCATTCTCGTTGCTAGCTTATGCGCTGTTATTGATACAGTTAATGATACAGTTCCTGCATGTGTGCCGCAGTAAATAAAAAATATACACATGGGTTTGTTGATGGACACCTGTTAATGCTGATGGTGAGGAATTACATTTGAAACCTCTCATAATGCATGTCAGAATGAGTAGCACATCAACGTCCTGCTCAAGTCGTCTTTACGATGGAGGTTGATTAACAAGTTCTTCTAAAGGCTCATCGTTGGACCCGCACTTGGATTGGTATGGTAAAAGTAACGTCATCATTACTGTCTTTACAGTGTGTACACTCACTGAGAATTGAGGAAGCCTCCGGAGCTAAAGTTCAGTTATGGTAATAGGCATTTTGTTTCCGACAGGCGTTGTAAGTGGTAGACCAATCACAACAGACTGGGCCATCTGGCCAATCAGAGCAGAGCAGGCTCGCGGAAAGGAGGAATTTAGACAGACTGGTTCACCCGACGAGTCTAAGAATCATGAAAAATGTGGTGATGTGCAATGTCTCTTATAAGAAAATAAAAGTGTTTGTCGACATTTGATGGTGGTTAACCGGTTGTAGGAGACTTCAAAAACAAAATTAAGAATCTTTAAAATAGCATAATAGGGGCACTTTAATACAATTCAAATATCTGTTTTGATCCTGTATTTTTCACATCGCATTACAGCTGTTTCAGTTTCTTCAAGACTATCGTTTTGTTGAAGCACTTTTTTATAATAATCCAAAATTTGCCTACTAACACGTTGAGGCAAAGGCAAGAATACTTTTCCAGAAAAAGTTCCCAGAAATGTTTTCAAATTAATCGACAGAGTTTGATGCATTCTACAAAGGAAGTGTTTCTCCGTTTTGATCGATGACAGACCCCCTAGAGGTCTTCAACCCTGCTCCTGGCGACCCACTGTCCTGCGAAGTCTATTTCCAACCTGCTTCAGCTTATTTTTAACAAGCGATCCTGAAGAGCTTGTTTAGCTTCACCTGTCTTTAATTAGGGTTGGAGCTAAACTCTGCAGGACAGTGGCTCCCCAGGAGCAGAGTTGAAGACCTTTGCCCAGATATTCCCAAAATCCTCTAGTGTAAAGTGTGCTATGAATTTAAAGGTGAACTGTGTCATTGTTGAAACACTTGCGGCATCCAACAGTTACAAGACTTTCAAAGAAACAGGAAGTCCTGTCCCAACTCACATCAGTGATTGAGCCAGAAGTGTAAATGTTGGCTGCTCAACCAGAGCACTCTAGTTAGACGAGCAAAATGATAAGCTGTTCTATCCTGTTGTATATGTTTTTATACATTTAAGCTAAATGGGAGAAAGTAACAGACTTTTGCAAACCTGGTAAGTTAAACACTCCCAGTCTAGTCTTTGGTATTCGGTGACTTCATGTTAAATCAGCATACACTTTGAACTGAGACTACTCATATTATAAGTGTAAAGCACTATTCATGGCAACAATACAAGTCCTCTATCATATTTTGTGAAGCTAATGTATATAGGACTTATGATTTTGGCCTGTTGCATGTAAAACTCCTGAATTCCCTCTTCTGGTTTTCCTGATCAAGTGTTCTTCTTGTTGAACATCATTTCAACCCCTTTTTTCCCCCTTTTCTTTTGTACTGTATTCATGCATAGAATTGTTAACTTGATAGTTTTCTTGCTGCTCCTAGAGTCATTCCACTTCAGTATATTTCAGACAAATTATCAAGCAAAAGGGGAAAAATGTGTTGCCTTGTCAGAGATTTTAATTGTGCTGTAGTGCTTTGTACAGAATAAACAACAGTACACACTTGCTGCATCCTTACTGCTGTTTTCCTGTTTAGAGTTTGATCTAAACTGTATTTAATTTATTTATAGCATAAGCCAGTCATTAATTGTCATTAGTCAAACGTGACCGGAAACTATTAAATCTCACAAAAGTGGTAAGAAATGCTTGGGTTGTATTTCACCCCCCAAATAAAAATAAATTCTGTTTTACATAAAGAAAATGAAACCCGTTTTGGGGATCATTGAAGTGTTTCACATTGCAACATTAATTTCATGACAATGCTGAAAAAATTACTTCTCATTACTGTCACACAAAACTATTATATTTACATTCTAAACTACATGTACACTGTAAAAAAAATTGTGTTGGTTTTTGTTGGTTTAACTTAAAAAAGTAAGTAACCTGGTTGCCTTAAAATTTTGAGTTTATTGAAATTAAAAATTTGAGTTGATATAATGAAGGAAATTTGTTTAATAAATAGAAACTCAAAATATAATTGTATCTGAACCACATACAAAAAATTTGATAAATCATGAAAAAAGCACAATTTGGCATGTTTCACTGCGTCATCAGAAATAAAACACACACTTACACAATATGCTTATTAAATAATTTAATAATGTTTTAATAAAGGTTGTCGAATCTCAAAAAATGTTCATTGTATTAACTCAAAATTTTAATTTCAATGAACTCAAAATTTTAAGGCAACCAGGTAACTTTTTTTCTAAATATTTTTTTTACAGTGTATACATTATGGTATAATTTATTATACTGTACTTAATATATACTGATTTTAATAACAATAACAAATAGTCCAGACACGTTGATTTGAGTTTAACAAATAGTCCAGACACTTTGATATAGATATATAAAGTGCTCTCAAATTGATAAATCACATTCAAAATAATATGTGTGTGTGCTGTGTATATATTTGTTTTTTTTATATTTATTCATTTATATACATATACACACATACGTACATGCAAATATTTCTTAAATATATATGTGTGTATTCAAATATACATAATTACACAAAGTACACATACATGTAAACACAAAGTTTTATTTTGGATGTGATTAATCAATTTGACAGCACTAATATACACTACTAATCAAAAGTTTGGACACACTTTCCCATTCTCTTTGGAAAAGTGTGTCCAGACTTTTGACTGGTAGTGTATAAATACAGTTGCAAGAAAAAGTATGTGAACAGCGTGCAGAATTTGTGAAAATGTGAAGAATTTTATCAAAATAATAGATCATACAAAATGCATGTTATGTTTTATTTAGTACAGTTCTGAGTAAGATATTTAACTTTTTTTTTAAATGTATTTTTTTACATGTAGTCCACAAGACAAGACAAAAAAAAAAAGCTGAATTAATTAAAATTACCTCGTTCAAATGTTTATAAAACCCTTGAAATACTGTGTGTCTTTTTGAAGAACCTTTAACGCATGACAGACAATAGACTCAAAAACAACCATCGCAGCCGTGGATCATCCAGGGAACGACAGTATTGAGAATTCATAAAGGGTTCATAAACTTTTGAATGAGGTAATTTTTATCAAATCAGCTCTTTGTTTTTGTCTTTTCGGCTAAAACGTAAACAACTTTTCTGTCAAATATCTTATTCAGGACAGTATTGCATAAAAATAACATGCATTTTGTATGATGGTATGAACATTTTCACAGATTCTGCATGCAAGCGGATCACATACTTTTTCTTGCAACATTATATAACGATCAGGAACAACATGAAGACCTAATATCGTGTTGGACCCCCTTTTTATGTCAAAACCACTAGACCTGAAGGTGTGCTGTGGTATCTGGCCCCAAGATGTTAACAACAGATCCTTTAAGTCCTGTAAGTTGCAAGGTGGGGCCTCCATGGATCGGACTTGTTTTTTCAGCTCATCCCACAGATGCTCGATTGGATTGAGATCTGGGAAATTTGGAGGCCCAAGTCAACACCTCAAACTCATTGTGCTCCTCAAATAATCCCTGAATCCTTTTTCAGACACACCTGGCCATCCACGTGATGTAAAAAAAACGTGATTCATCAGACCAGACCACCTTCTTTCATTGCGCCGTGGTCCAGTTCTACTGTTAGCGCTTATAGCGGTGGACAGGGTTCAGCATGGGCACCCTGACTGGTCTGTGGCTATGCAGCCCCATACACAACAAACTATTGAGCATTGTGAATTCAATTTCTGACAACTTTCTATCAGATCCAGCATTAACTTTGATGTTAGCAATTTGAGCTATAGTATAGCTTGTCTGTTTGACTGGATCCCACTGGCCAGCCTTCACTCCCTACTTGCATCAATGAGCCTTGGCCACCCATGACCATCACCACTGTTCCTTCTTTGGACTACTTTTGATAGATACTGACCACTACAGACCAGGCACATTTTTTCCATGTTCAATTTAGGTGATCACCGCTCAGTTGTAAGACTCATTCCCAGTAACACAAACTACTTAAGATCACATGCTTTAGTTTTTAAGTGCTAATCTTCATGTAATCTAACAGTAAAATGTCACAAAGTAAATTATTACATGGTCCTTCTTTTCAGTAGAATGCCCAGAGAAAATGGCACAATATCAGGAACTCTCTAGAATGACATGTAAAATATGCACATTTTTCACAAGAACCATGTTCATGTATTTTAGCTACAGGCCTCTTTCAGCAGTATTTAATACATTCACAATATGAACTGAGAGCGAACTAAGGCTGTAATGTTCGCACAAACATGTTCACAACAGTTAGTGTCCCAGTTTACAATATCTTACCCAAACTGCACTGAAGTAAAATTTAAATAATAATAGAAACAACACTGTAAACATTAACATCGCATTCATCAAATGCTGCACATCAACTCACTTTTGCAGCTCTATTATGTCAACTGCATATAATAAACATGATATACAGGAAATTTTGGGCTTGATTATCATTAACATGGCAAACTAACAGTTGTGATATTTCCAGATATCAAGTTCACCATGGTATTATTATAATGTTCACTTGACCACAGTTATACAGTTAATAGCTTTTTCTGCTGGGCATCATTATGATTCAAGAATATAATAATGGGAAACTGCCTTTTACTCTCTGTGATTTTCCTGAACTTTATCATGAGAAAATGTTTGAAATGGTTTCAGATCTGTGAAAACTGCAACTTAAATGGCTTCAGTTTAGTGTGGACGTATGCAACAAAATTGTCCATACATCAGTACAGCAGGATAAATTAAGGGTGTAAACATTATGATCCTCAAAAGATCTATAAAATAGAGACGCTTTAAATGATAAAAGGTGATTAATCACTCAAGGCATTGTTTGTGAAAATTGGCAACGATCATCTCCATGCAATGGCATCTGTTCCTAAAGCTTGCTTTGTGTCTTTTCTTTTTGGTAAAATGGATTGCCATGCACTGTTGATATTTGCTTCAGTCAACATTCTCAGGTCCAAAAAGTGTTCCTGACTAAGAAAAAATTGTTCATTTCTTGAACACAAGAAAAGGAAGAATCCATCACCTTCTTCATTTCCAAAAGCCCAATCTCAACATACTTCACAGCGAAAAAAGGAAAAAGAAAAACACTCCAGATGATGCGTCGAGGAGTATAAAAGACAGAGAGCCTCCAGTCTTCCCAAAATAGATCATATGATACAGCAGTTTTTCCTGTGATAGGTCAGTTATGGCAGCAGTTGTCAAAATAAGAGTCCTTCTTTTGTCCGAGATCCACCCCCTTCTCTTCTGTGAGGATACAATACCAAAACAGTAAAATAAAATACAAACAATATCCAATTATTTTAGCAATTTTATTTCTATTATCATTTACTTGCCATAAATAAAATGATTATTAAACGCAAAAGCTTTTCAAATAATGTCAAGCTTGTCGATAATGTAGAAAATGGTGTTGTACATATGTATATGTAAATAAATAACTATTAACACCAAGGATGATAATTTATGATACAGATACAGCATACACTACTGGTCAAGGTTTGAAAATAAGAAGGTTTATTAATGTTTTTGAAAGTAGTCACTTAATTGTTTATGTAAATTAATATACATTTATGAAATTAATAAATAGCCAAAAAGTTATATTTATAATAAATGCTGTTCTTCTGAAGCAGAGCAGTCTATTCAAAGGAAAAAAACCAGTTCCCACAAAAATATTAAGCAGTACAACTGTTAAACATTAATAATAATAATAATAATAAGAATATATTTTAGCATTGTAGCACCAAATCATCATATTAGAATGCTTTCTGAAGGATCATGTGATACTTAAGACTTGAGTAATGATGCTAAAAATTGAGCTTTGCATCACAGAAAAAAAATTTATATTTTAAAATGTATTACAACAGAAACCAGTTATTTTAAATTGCAATAATATTACTCAATATTACTATTTTTAAAGCTACACTGTGTGATATTTTCCCCCATCTAGCTGTGTAAAAGTATATGACCATCCAGTGAATAATAGTTTCTGTTCCTCTCAATTCTGATTTCGTTTTAACGCCTACAGTGACCGACTTAGTCCAAGATTAAAATGGCAATCCCCCTCTTCACATTCGACACGGTGCCATCGAGTGTTAAAACGCGAAAGGCGAAGCTTGAATTTACGGGTATGTCCCTCTTTGGCTAATGTACTTTCAAGATGGAGGGCCAACATGGCGGCCGGCATTCGAACCCCTCACCCGTATGTATTTTCAATGGCATATTATAAACTTACAAGAATACTTAATTACTTGAAAGAAGTATATACATTAATGAGCAAATATATTTTTGAAAGAACTAAGTGTTTTTAGCTAAGAATAAACTAAAAAAGTTACACAGTGTAGCTTTGACGTATTGTTGATCAAATAAATGCAGCCTTGGTTAGAACAAGATTTCCAAACATTTGACCAGTAGTTTACTTTAAATATAACAAATAGCAGAGTTCACGTCACAACTATAAATGATAAACAAATTAAAATATTTTTTTTTCCCAGCTAAGGAACTATAAAGAAATGTACAGCATCCATTCTGCTTTAAAGAGCATGTGCATTTAAAGTGACAGACAACAAACCACCAACACACACTTAGAATAAACACAGCGTTATCATTTGTTGACGTAAAAGCTAACATGGTTCTCGATCTTAATATAAATGGGGTAGGTTAGACAGGTATTTTAAAGCCAGCAAATCTTTGTATATATCATGATTGCGTGCTGCAGCTTTGTTTATTCACAAAGACAAGCAGTCTACCAAGGTCATTGTAACGAAAAAAGTTCTCATGCTAAGCATCAACAGAATGCTACATTTGTTAGCAAATGAGTTAGCATGACAGCTTATGTACCTGACAGGACCACGTGTATTGTGTAAAATAATAATAAATGTGTTTTTTAAAGTTTTATTTTGCAACAAATTCCCACCTTGCATGAACTCTAAAGCACAGCTACTGAAATCTTCAGCCACCTTCTGAAACACCTCATCTGTACGAAAACACAATTGAGAAGTGAAACTTCTCGGTATGTTACACATAAGTAGTTCTCAATAGAGAAGATACACTGGAGTATCACTTACCAACATTTTTTCCTGTTTTGCTGGAGGTTTCGAAATGTTGGGCACCTATTTCTGCAAAGAAAAGTTTTTTTTTTTTTTTTGTATTATTGTTTTTACAATAGTTGCATGAAAAAAACCAAAAGCAGGTAAATTCATGCATACCATCTGCAAAGTCTTGAACATCATGGTAGTCTACTTGCCGCACACTTCGATCGGCTTCGATGAGGTCACTCTTGGTACCACACAAATATATCTTGCAGTGCTGGAAATAAAATAATGCATCAATGAAGTTGTGCAGAATAATCTTGAGATGTTGTTGTGAGATGTGGGTATATTTTACCTCTTCACAGTTCTGTAACTCCTTCACCCAGAACCTGGCCCTTTTAAAACTGCTGCTGTCAGTCAAATCTATGTGCAAATGTCAAAGACAACAACAACGTTTTAAAAAATTACGATTAATTTTTTTTAAATCAGCAAGAATGCATCAAATTGTCATTTGTAACTTTAAGGTCCTGTTCTTCGCGATTCCATCTTTCAAAGATTCTTCCCATCTTTCAACCATCTTTAGTTACTGTGTAATGTTGCTGTTAGAGCATAAATTATACCTGTAAAATGATAAAGCTCAAAGTTCAATGCAAAGCGAGATATTTTATTTAACAGAAGTTCCCTTTCAAAGCCTACAGCGAACGGACGTATCAGAACTCGTTACGTATTTCTGAAGGAGGGACTTCATAGAACAAGGAAATCATCAGGCCGTTTTTAGGACAGAGGAAAAAGCGCTGTACAGATAAGTAAATTGTGTGAAAAATACTGTTTTTTTACACGCGAATCATGAACTCATGTTATATTGCACACTGTAAACACGATCAAGGCTTCAAAAACACACGAAAAACGGGACCTTTAATAAATTATATTTTAAAATATATTTTAAAACAGAAATTTGTTGTTTTAAATATACAAATTATTATTGTAAATATCACATCATCATTTTTTATTATGTTTTTCATTAAATAATGCAGCCATGTTGAGATTTCTTTGCAAAAACATAAAACCTCTGAAATTAAAACCCATTTATAGTTTATGCAACAAAAAAAAACATTAAATTTATGCATGTTTGCATGTATGTATGTATGATCTATGCATGTATGTATGTATGCATGTATGTATGTGTGTGTGTGTGTAAATTTATTTATTATAAAATATCAAATATATAATCAACCATAATCAAAAATATTTTGGGACAGTCAAAAAAAGTAGAACAAAATTTGTACCATCATGGGAACATATTTCATTATATTAACAGTTTAACACAGCCCTAAAAACAACACACAAATCTTTTTCTTTTTTTCAAACATAAACTGCCCAGCAGAACTTGTAACTACTGTAAGATGTACACGGAGTGAGCAAGTATGAGCCATTTACTTGCTCACGGTCACCTGACTGCTAGACTAACTGGTGCATCCTGGACTTCTTTCCAAAAAAAAAAAAACATTTGCCATGTACAACTGTGAGAGAAGGATTTACCATAGCAGACAACGGCAGCACGGGCTCCTCTGTAATAGATTCTGCTCATGGCCTCATAACGTTCAGACCCAGCAGTGTCCTGAGATGACAAGAAACACAAGAAGTCACTAACAAGCGGTTGACAAGCATATATGAAGACTCTAGTAACAACACTTACCCATATTCCCAGCGTAATCACTTTGTCATTGACATTGAGGGCTTTTGCAACAAACGCAGCCCCTATAGTCTTAATGAGATAAAAACAAACACAAACGCATCAAGACTAGCAACATCAAATAAGGTCATCGTTTAATTTGTTTTTTTGTTTTTTTTTTAATATAAATCACTGACATTGGAAGGTAGCTGTAACTGTGGAGCTGGTTTATTTGACACATGATTAGAGATAGCGGTTACCCAGTCAAATGTAAATCATACACAAAAACGTCTTTAATGAGAACAAACAACCTTGCAATAATTGAGAAAGGCCCGGCCTAATGACCACCAATTACTTATTCAGGTGTCTATAAAAACGCATACTTACATTTTGATAAGGTCCCACAAGAAAGCGGCGATGTACGTATCTCTCCACAAGGCTGGTTTTACCTACACTCTCCTTGCCAAGCATGACCACCTTTGCATCCACTCGCATGGCAGTCATGATTATTTGGGCTTGTAGAAGACACTAAAGAAAAAATAATCATGGGGCCATTGTGTAGACACACACACACACACACATATTATATAATATAATATATTATGTATATATATATATATATATATATATATATATATATATATATATATATATATATATATATACATACACATTATATATATATATATATATATATATATATATATATATATATATATATATATATATATATATATATATATATATATATATATATATATATATATATATATATACATACATACATACACACACACACACCAACAAAATATATAACATTGTTCTAGTGGCTTTTGGATATTTTAATTCGAAAATCTTACATATTGTGTGTGTGTGTGTGTATATATATATAAAGTACATTTCAAATATTTAGCTATGTTTAAATAGCACACTTATTTTGATGTGTTGATTAAGATGGTACACATTTGACATGTAAAGTTCTTGATTTTACACACCTGTACTGCGTTATTCAATTTAAAGTTTAATTCAAATATACTTAACTGCAACTTCAATACGTAATTATTACAAATGTGTAATTACAAATTAATTTAAACAAAATACATAATAGTTTACTTGTACATAATGCAGTATACATCAATATTTCAGACAAGTATTTAAATTATAAAGATCAGAGAAGTATGCCAAAAAACAAAACAAAAACCAGTTAAATGAAAATATATTTAATATAAATTAGAATTATACATTTTCAAGTGTCCGAGAACATTATGTTCAGCAAGCATTTATTTTTCCCGAAATAAATAGTATTTTTTTAAGTATGGCTATTGCCTAAGTGTTGTAGTAGTAGAAGAATTCAGAGCTAGCTTTGGCTAATGCGCAGTTTCAGTAGGCTATATCAAGCAAAATATTATCCATATGAAACATTAAAAGGTTTGTTGCCCCATATTTTTCACTTACCTGTGCTCTTAATGTATCAGTTGACGGGACTTTAGGAGTGACTTGACTGACAGATGAATACTGTAACTGGGTGGCTAATGGTTCAGTTAGCAATCCACACTGACGTGCCAGTAAAAACTCCTAATAATACAGTTAGACTACTTGATAAATAAATACATAAGCAGCGAGTCACAAGACAGAACTGAGCCAATGGTCAAAAATAAAATAATCAGTGATTTGTTCACCGTAAAACGAAAAGGAAAACAAAACAGCTTAACGTTAGCGTTCAACATAACTAAATACAGCAGAGCTTGATAATTTCCGAGCCATGTTTTCCCCGTTTACATGGGAAAAACTACAGTAAACGGTCTGACAGATGTTATATGTACTCGGTGGAAGAGGAACCGTAGTGTGTTTAGCTAGCTGGAATAAACTAGTGTGTGTGTTTTTTGTTTATATAGAGGAGGATGTGACTTCACTAGAGACAGTGTGGTTGTGTCTCAAATAGTATGTATGAATCGTGAACCCATCGAGTCGGATCTTTGATTCATTTGACCTATTCATTGAGGGATCAGTGAATCAAATCCAGCCTGACATTTCGGGAAATATGAATATGTAATCACATCTTTTTTTCACACAGTTATCACACAAGCTGGTTATTGATATAGTTTAATATAAATACTTATTGTATTTGGGTTAAAAGTAACTTTGTAATTAGTTAAATCGTGACTGTAAGGAATTGAACTTCACATGAAATTTCAGTCAATACTCGTAAACAACACGTTATCTAAAAACATAATATTATTGTATTTGTAACTTTATGCCACGCCGTGATGTCAAACACCGCGTTATCTTTAACTCAGTTGCTTGAACTTTAACTGTTCGAAAGAACCGATTCGCGGAAATAGTTCAGACGTGCAATCACCATGAGCACGTGCTTGCAGTTTGGGCGCGTTAAATGTCTGAACCGCTGCTGATTGGTTGCTCGAGTCAGTAATCTCTCAGTGATTGGTTGCTTGTATCCGCCACTCATTTTTGTCTTCATCCAGACTGGCTGCGCTGTGTCGGCACCGCCCAGGATGGGCAAAATGGTGTCTAGGTAGTCAACTCATTTGGAAAATTTTGAACAAACCCAAGTCTTCAGGGGAGGAGAATCTGAGTTCGTGTGAAAATGGCGTCTCCGAAAACAGTGCCTAAAGATGCACAGGTAAATAATGAGTCAGAAACGGTTTTATCATTGTTGTGTGTACCATTTATTGATTTTTTAAACAATAGCGAGTAAAGCAGTATGTTTAAAGAGTGACTGGCATTTTATTCATCTTATTCTTTGTGCAACATCCATGCGTTAGCACGCTAACTGTTCTTCTGTAATGCAGTGGTTTGAGTTTCAATTTGGCGCGATTCTGACACGTTGTGTTATAATTTGCCATTTTTTTTGGTGAACGTTAAGTTAAATGCATGTAAGAATAATTTACCAAAGTGAAGTAAAATGTGTGCTACATCGCTGCAAATAACCCGCAACTGAGTCGAATTGATGCTAATATAGTTTGCATAATATTTCCCTTTCACAGTTTTTGCTTTCATATTTTATTACTATTTTTAAAGGTTATGATGCAGATTCTTAAAGACATGGGGGTCACGGAGTACGAGCCTAGAGTGGTCAATCAAATGCTGGAGTTTACGTACAGTAAGTCAGGATTTCTTTAATAAAAAAATAAAATTGACAGGTCTGTTTCTTTAATGGAATTTTGCAGCATTTTTATGAACGATTTATCCATGCATGTCTTTTTTTCTTATTCTTCTGGTCATAATCTTTATTCAAAATAATCTGCCCTCCCTCTTGGCACAACATCAATTATCAGATGACATCTTTACTGGCGGGACAGCCTGTCACTCACATGACATCACAGCAGTGTCAAACCACAACCATCCTTTTTTCACAGACTGATGACTAAAATTTTCACAGACATTTTTTATTATTATATTATCTTTGCATCACATTGCAAGTTAAACTAGTTAACCTCTTAAAGGGTTAGTTCACCCAACAATGAAATTTATGTAATTTCTCACTCGTAAGACCTCCGTTCATCATCGGAACACAGTTTAAGATATTAACATATTTTATATTTTAGTCCCAGAGCATATGCAGGCTATGCCCACTTTACTGTCCATGTCCAGAAAGCTAAAAACATCATCAAAGTAGTCCGTATGTGACATCAGTTGGTTGATTAGAATCTCTTGAAGCATCAAAAATACATTTTGGTCCAAAAATATCAAAAACTCTGACTTTATTCAGCATTGTCTTCTCTTCTGTGTTCATCAAAAAAGATTCAAACGGTTCATGAATCAGTGAATCGATCAATGATTCGGACGCCAATGTCACATGATTTCAAAACTGATTTCCGAACTGCTGAAATCAGGTGACATTGCCGATCCGAATCATTGATCGATTCACTGATTCATGAACCGTTTGAATCTTTTTTTGAGGAACACGGAAGAGAAGACAATGCTGAATAAAGTCATAGTTTTTGATATTTTTGGACCAAAATGTATTTTCCATGCTTCAAGAGATTCTAATCAACCAACTGATGTCACATATGGACTACTTTGATGATGTTTTCATTAGCTTTCTGGACATGGACAGTAAAGTGGGCATAGCCTGCATGCTCTGGGACTAAAATATAAAATATCTTAAACTGTGTTCCGATGATGAACGGAGGTCTTACGGGTGAGTCATTAATGGCATAAATTTCATTTTTGGGTGAACTAAAAAGGTACAATGTGTAAAATATTTGGATTAAAATATTTGAAAACCACTAGAACAGTGTTATGTTTTATTCACTTGTACTTACATTATCCCAAATGTTTCCAACCATGTTTAAATCCAGATAAATAAGCAGTTTTAACCAGGACACAGAACATGTCTATGCGTTGCCTATCAATGGCATCATACCCACGTTAACCTCAATTTCTGGATTTATTTTTTAGAAAACGCTATCGCAACTTCCGCTTCATGCTGACTTTTAAGTGTATTGTTAAATGCTTTCAGAGAACATTTTTACACACTCCAGCAATAACCTTTCTGTACTATTAAATCATCCACTAACATTTTAACATTCCTGATGTTTTTCCACAGGATATGTAACCACTATTATCGAGGATGCAAAAATATATTCCACTCATGCCAAGAAGTCCAGTGTGGATGCTGATGACATAAGGTTAGCGATCCAGTGTCGAGTGGATCAGTCGTTCACGTCTCCTCCGCCACGAGATGTAAGTATCTCTTGATGACTAATTCATAACTCGCATGTGACTTAAGGTAATTAACAGTGCTGTTTGGTCCATGGTTTCAGTTCCTGTTGGATATAGCAAGGCAGAAGAACCAAACCCCTTTGCCACTGATCAAACCATACACAGGTCCACGCCTTCCTCCCGACCGCTACTGTCTCACCGCACCAAACTACAGACTCAAGTCCTTGCAGAAAAAGGTATTATTTTAATATGTGATAATATACAGTTTTGGTCTAAATTTTGGATTTGGTGATCTAGGGATGTTTAAGATTTATTCAACCCTCTATGCACACCTTGGCAAATAGCCATTTTGGCTAGTACATTTTTTTGTTTACTCACCAGACTGTACTCTTAACATTAAGCAATTAAAGCGATAGTTCACCCAAAAATGAAAATTAGCCCATGATTTACTCACCCTCAAGTCATCCTAGATGTATATGACATTCTTCTTTTAGTCGGATAAAAGTTGAGTTATATTAAAAAAGTCCTAGCTAATACATTTAAAATGGCAGGGATAGTGTTCTGTTTTTGAAGTCCATAAAAGTCAAATAACGTGCTTCACACGGCTCCGGGAGGTTAATAAATGCCTTTGAAAGTGAATTGATGCTTTAAAGAAAAATATCCATATTTAAAACTTAAAATAAAGTTTCAGCCGATCGCCATCATAGAGGGTTGTACTCGCATACTACTGTACTACTATATGTACTGTGCAGTGATTTTCAACTTTTTTTGACTCCAAAGCCCAACTTTTATCATATTAATAATATTAGAAGGCCATAGTTTTGTCTTTTAAAACTTATTTAACTTTAATCTATGGGGTAATCTGTTTTTGATGTAAAAAATAATAATGTAATTTTAAGGTTTCCTGATATTTTAGGAGCTGAATGTTCTTTAGGGATCCCACTCTTTTTACCAAAGCAATTAACAAAAGTAGTCACAATTTTCAGGAGAAGTTTGTGGGCAAAGAAGGTCCATGGCATTAGTATAAAGCACTGTTCACACAAAGTCACTTTTCAAATCAAGCAACTTTCAGTTGTTGGCCAACAAAGCAAATTCCTGTGACCAAGATGAACTTGTTGCAAAATATGTGGAGAATTTTTTTGCCCTAACACGAAATTCTCAGTCACATGCTGTTCTATTGAAATTAATGGTTTTTCCCAATGAAAATTCACAGACAAAATCGCTGTGACCACACCATATAAAAAAAAAGAAAGAAAAAAAGGATTAATCCATATTTTAATTTATTCAGTAAAGACTAAAGTTTTTGATAACTGTATTCAAGTTCTGTATATTTCCTAACTGCTAGCACTGTTTACAAGGTTGCATGAGTCAAAAACATGGAAAATAACTTTTTGCGCATTCTGACAGGGCAAGCAAAAGAAATGGTCTGACTGGACCAATAGGGGAAAAAAGCCCTCATTATATTGAAGGGCAGATGTGGATGTGACATTTATTATAATGGGTTTATGTCAAATTGTCATTGTTAAAATTTAACTTTAATTAAAGGTTATTTTATTAAAGCATAATGAATGTTTAAAAGATTTTGATTATACTGTAAAGCTGAATGACTATGATTATTATCTTTTTATTGAAGACGGACATTATCAGGGATACTTCTTTCATAAAAAGATACCATTAAGCAAATATCTAAAATATAGGATACCCTCTTTGCTGTTTCTACATTAATTGTGTGATTTAATTGGTTAATTAATTTAATTGATTGACAGCGTGTTTGTGTGTAAATATGTATTAGTTAAGACAAAAGCCTAAGGCAACAAGGGGCGATGGTGTCAAGGAACCCGAACTCCATCAGGCGAAATAATGGAGGAAAAAAACCTTGGGAGAAACCAGGCTCAGTCGGGTACCAGTTCTTCTCTGGTCAAACGACACACAGTGTTTGATTATGATTCAGGCAAAATTACAAATCAGAAGTCATATTAGATTTGAACAGTCAGAATTAGGGATATCACGGTACCAAAATTCCAGTAGTCGGTACCAGTACCATAACATTTTATGCCACTCTGTACCAATTTCGGTACCACAGCTAAATGTTTTTTTTTTAATGTATTAAGTTTATTATTTATGATGATAAACATTATAAATAAATAATACAAATATTTAAATGCTGTATTTTTTTCTAAAGTAAATATAAAAATACTTTTGTTAAAAAAAGATCAAATGAAAAATAATCAACTATCTAGGCATAAGTATCATTATTACTAGAAGAATAAAATTATTACATAGATGTGGCTAAATCTAGAGGATACAACAGTAGCCCTAATATATTCTGTCAATACATTTTTTTTTTAAATCACACTTTTATTTTGAGGGGTTGCTGTGAGTTTTGAGTGTCTGTGTTCATCATATGACCGTTTTTCAGTAAATTCTCATGAAGGGACAGTTTATGCGTTTTTGTCCTTATGCGCACGGCAGAGACAACAAAGACAGCGTGTGTGTGTGTGTGTGTGTGGGCGCACATCTGCGCCCTACTTCATTCATAGAAATGCACATCACAGAGAAACAGAACATGCAGGAGTATTATTTAAATAGTATTGTGCAGTTTAATATTCACATACTCTAGTATATATTCGGCTACAGTCTAGAGCCCTACACTTCTAAACACGGCAGCGACTGAACGCAGCTGCGGGTACTGTGGGAATTGGTACTACCGGTACTACAGAAATGCTGGTATCATCACTTTATTTTTTTTTATTTTTTTATTTTTTTATTTTTTTTGCACCGACTTGGTACCGGAGTACTGGTACTTGTGACATTCCTAGTCAGAATATTTGTCCAGTTCCATCCGGTTGAAGATTGGAGTCATCACGCAAGAGACAGGCTTGTTTATGTTGATGAGGCCATCACAGACTGTGGGAAAACTTGGTTCTTTAAATGTAACAAATGGCTGTAAATAAAAATGTAGTCTAATATGGTTCTGATTTGAATGTTTAGGTGTCTTCGTCCGCGGGCAGGATAACAGTGCCACGGTTGAGTGTGGGGGCAGTGTCCAGCAGGCCGAGCACTCCAACTCTTGGTCAGTTAATACTTTTTGTATAAACCAAAAGATTTCTCAGGACACTTTGTATGCTCATGATTTCCAGTATGCATTCATTAAGCTAACTTTTTCCAAAAGAGCTTTTGGTAGTATCCCTTTGTTCTCATTGATAAATGAGCTAAGTCTAAAACGAAAATTTTCAGGATCCTCATTGTGCTTTACAGGTACTCCATCAGTACAGACAGTCGGGACAAAAGTGGGAACACCTGTGTCACTGACCGGCCAGCGCTTCACCGTTCAGATTCCCAACTCACAGGCTGCCTCTGTCAAATCAGGTACCAGCTTTTAAAGTAGCGTTAATTTTATCAGACGAGACGAGACGAAATCTGTTCGTCAACAACCTTTTTTCCATGACTAAGACGAGACGATGACGAGACTGCACCAATGTCAAAAAATGCTGAATAAGACTAAATTAACATGCATTATTGTTGACGAAAAAAGACGAGACTAAAATGTTTTGCATAAAATAAAAACTAAGATAAAATCTCTCTTAATTTTCGTCTACAATCATCTATACTTTTTCACGAAATCAGAGCTGCTTTGCCTTCAAAATATTCCCGAAAGAGTTCACGCTGTTGCTCAAGCACAGGTCTCAATCTCCTGTTGCTGCTATTGTGGTTGCAACACTAAACTTCATGGAGCTAGAAAACAGTTGCCAACTGTCACACATTTGACGTGAAGCATACGCTTTCAGGCTCTGTCTTACACTCTCACTGTGCCCAAGTAAATCTCATGCCAAATTTGTGAAGTTATAATACAAAATCTAAACAATAAATAGTGTTTTGGCACACTTAATAAAGCCAGAGCCATTGAATAACAGAGTTGCGACATGCATTTATCTCCCGGCGGTGCGTGAAGCACTGAGCAGCGCGCGCTGGGTTGCCGTGACGATCCGCGTGGTCACTCGGCAGCTAAATCTATATTTGTCCAAATATGCAGCACACTGTTTCACTAAGAGCCCGAACACATGCGGTTTAGTGCATGGCTGTGACCACAAATAAAACGGAGAGGACGTGGCTTTTGTTCATTATCCTACAGATTGGTTATTTTGCACTCCTGACAAAAATTAGGTAATGCTTGCAGGTTCGGCGTGCGATTGCTCAAGTTAATTTTACTTTACCGAGCCTTTGTAGCAAAGGCTTCCACAGACGGCGCCGGTTACAGCTTGCTCAGCGCGCTTTACGTTATTTCGTATCAGCACAACGCCTACGCTGCTTCCAAAACTTCCCCGCCATATCTCTACAATAATGATGGAAGACGAGTCTGACAGAAGTGACTGTCTCATGCATATTAATAACTAAATTATCTTGTACGCATACTACAGTGCAGGGATTGGACTGAATGAGCTTCATGTCATGAATATATATCGAGAATTGCTCGGAGCGGTCGACGTCAGCATGTGCCCAGCAGCCCATACTTGGGCCGAAAAGGCCGCGCCGACGTCAGCATTTGTGACGTTGCTCCGACTAAGCTTTTCAAACCGGAAGTCAGAAATCGCTCTGAAAAATGCAAAAATAACTATTTTCACATATGAATACCATTAATGAGTACCCTTAGTGTTTTCAATGATGTGCAGCCTATACATATCTCTTCACATCTCAAAAAAAGTGTTTTGGGGTTTCATGACCCTTTAACATTAATGGCACACTCACACATGCTCATTGGTGGTCAAATGTGACCATACACCTTAACTATTTTTCAATTTACTATTACAATTACTATTAGTGTACTAATTAAGGTAAAATAGACTATTCCAATGCAAAGAGGCAAATTTAGTGTTATTTTGTGGCTGGAAATAGGTAATTTTCATTTGTAACCCAATGGTTCACACACTAGGCCTGTATCGCTGTATCTAGTTCCTCAAAGTATTGCAGATCATAATAACTGTTTACTTATTTTTAGGTTTCGTATTTGAATAAATATTTAGACATTATTAAACAATATATTTATTTAAATGTGAAATTTTAAAACAATAACTTGCATCCTAATATTTTTAATGATACTTATATAAGCACGCACAAGTGAAAATTAATGAATGCGTGCAAATATAATTTAACGCAAGAAAAGTTTAAAATAGTGCTTAAAAAGCCAAACTTTTTTCCCTTATATGTACAGTCAGCAAAAAAAATGAATTGATACTGATTGAAATCGATACATTTAACAAAGTTGCATTCAACAAAAGTCATTCATCAAATTTTGTCTGGTATTTATGCACATTTAACCAATATTTGAGATGTGTGAAACTATTTGACTGAAATGGTTAGAAATATTGTAAATAATCTCAGAAATAATTTATTTTAAAAAAGACTAAAATGTTTTAACTAAAATTTGACTAAGATAAAATGAGTTGTCTTTTGACTAAAACTGACTAAAATCACAAGACTTTTAGTCGACTAAACCTTGACTAACTAAAAAAAGATATGTGAATGACTGAATATGACGACTAAAAAGGACATTTAGCTAAAGACTAAGACTAAATTATATTATTGCTATTATATTGTAGAGGTAACTATAATAACTAATTAAAAATTAATTATTTCATTTTTAATTCACAGCTACTCCTACCACTCCCACGGTTCAGAATGTCCTCATCAACCCCTCTCTCATCGGCTCCAAGAACATCCTCATTACTACCAATATGGTGTCGCAGAATTCATCTAGTGAATCAACGTCTCTTAAGAGGAAGCATGAAGATGAGGATGACTATGATGCTTTATGACCTGCTGTGATTTCTGACTAGCATGGAAGCAAAAGTGATTCTGTAAATAAGCATTTGATAACTATGAGTCTGCCTTTTAGTAGTCTTGTCTTGTTTAGATTATTGCCATTACATATTTACCATGTATTGTTAATTTTTGTAAGTAAACAAAAATGTAAAAAATGATGAACTGTTTTGTTTTTGTTTCAGACTTCATTTTAGTGGTTGTTTAACTATCCTAAATACTAAACTACATGCATACTAAAATCTTGATCACCCTGAGCCATTTAATCACCAAGGGTAATGTAATTTTTGAGAACTCATAAAATCATATTAGGTGTAAATAAAATGCAAATATATATATATATATATATATATATAGACACACACACACACACACACACAAAGTTATTTCTAATGAAATGCCAGCAGAGGGAGCTGGTTAGACAAATGTTTTAACTCCAGGATGCTAATCCTGATATAATTTAGAGGCAGCAAATGAGATGTGCAGTTTGTTAATTAAAAATTGTCAACTGGCCAAGTGTACAAAGGTGTATCTGTATCTGATAAAGCATGGTGCCAGCAGTAAAATCATAGTTAACTCTATTTTACAGTGTCCTTATCTATGTTACATCATGTACTTACCATAGTAATAACAGTAAATTATGCTTAATTAAATGCAACTGACCCACAACCAAACCCTATTCCTACCCTAACCCTATGTTAAATATTACTCCACACTTAAATAACAATGACACTTTAAATTAAAGTTAAACCAAAGAATATTCGTGTATGTAAATGGATTGCACACGTATTTCAGTGTTTTTTCTTTTCTAGAATGAGAAAATTTTAAGGTAATTTGTTAAAATATACATATTCCATCTGTGCATCGCAAATCATAACTTAAATTTTTGTTGTATATTTAACCAGAAAGGATGGGGTTTTATTAGAGCTATTAAAATGTTCCCTGTATGCCTTCTTTAATTTAGTAGCCCAGTAATAACTTTTTATAAAGACTTATTATATCTATTAAAATGTTACCTGTATGCTTTCTTCAATTTAGTAGCCCAGAAATAACTTTTTATTAAGACTTTAAAAAAATTAATTCGGTTTAGAATGGTTTAGTTTTGGCCTTTAAATGCGCCATCTTCTGATTGCATAAAAACGGTGAAACATCCTTTGGTCGTGTTGAAGTGCCATGATGCAACTGTTTGCTGTTTACTTCAAATACTCCTCGCTGCAGACTGTAGCGCGGTGACGTCACGAATATTGCGTCACGAATGTGTTAGCGCGCATGCGCAAAGTGACGTTTCGTCGGTATTTAATACGCATGCGCGCCGATGATGTCACTTTTGTGTATTCGCGCATGCGCGTACATTCATTTTCAATCACCTGAGGATGATGTTAGCGTTCGCTCGAAAGGTATGGATTCCATGGCAGTAAGTCAATAAGCAGTGTATTTATGTTGTTTTTAACAATTGTGTGTTTGTGTTAACAGCTTTTAATTGTTAGGGATGCCATATAGAGCGTCATAAATGTTTAATTTATTAATGTTTAACATGTGTGCCTCTAAACAAATTAATGCTTTGAAGATGTCTTAAAATAGAGCAGAAAGACTTAAATTAAGGAAGTCATGTCATTGATTGTTGCATGCATTGCAAAAATAAAATAAAATAAAAATCCTAATTTTTGTCTTGTTTTTCCAAATAGATATTTAAACATCTTTAAACAGAGATGCATTTACATGGAATGCAAATGTAAATTGAAGTCTCAAAAGAATTAATAAAATTATGGGAATTTATGTTGAAAACAAATCAAATATCTGTCTGTCTGCCTGCATGTCATGCCAGTCTGTAATGTGTCTGTCTGTATGTCATGCCAGTCTGTAATGTGTGTGTCTGTCTGCATGTCATGCCAGTCTGTAATGTGTCTGTCTGCCTGCCTGCATGTCATGCCAGTCTGTAATGTGTCTGTCTGCCTGCCTGCATGTCATGCCAGTCTGTAATGTGTCTGTCTGCCTGCATGTCATGCCAGTCTGTAATGTGTCTGTCTGCCTGCCTGCCTGCATGTCATGCCAGTCTGTAATGTGTCTGTCTGCCTGCCTGCATGTCATGCCAGTCTGTAATGTGTCTGTCTGCCTGCCTGCATGTCATGCCAGTCTGTAATGTGTCTGTCTGCCTGCCTGCATGTCATGCCAGTCTGTAATGTGTCTGTCTGCCTGCCTGCATGTCATGCCAGTCTGTAATGTGTCTGTCTGCCTGCATGTCATGCCAGTCTGTAATGTGTCTGTCTGTAATGTTTGTCTTGCCAAAAAAAAAATCTCTCTCTATATATATATATATATATATATATATATATATATATATATATATATATATATATATATATATATATATATATATATATATATATATATTGTTTGTCTGTTATGTCTGTCTGTGTCTATCTATTTATCATGTTTTTGTTTCTGATAGACAGTAAACTCTCAGTTTGTAAACTACTTTGAACTAATGAATCTTCAAACTTCATAGCTATTGAAACTATTTCAAACTTTCAGGCTAGGCTTTTTCAATCTGAAGTTTGTCTTGAGAATTTTTTTATCTTGTTTTTATTCTTAATAAAATAAGTCTCTTAGGTACTTTACAGACAAAGCTAATAACACTCAAGCATATCTTTGTCTAACTTCTTCCAATAATACATTTTAAAATATTGTCCTGGTATGACCCTGTACCATGTTAATGCCTTTCTTCAAAATTATTCAACATTGTTTGTTCTATATTTTATCTAAATTAGGTGTCTAGAACTGGTGTGCATTTTCCACAGAACACAGACAAGAGTTTCGGGTGCCCTGCTCATTGACACTGTGAGACTCTGCACTATCATAGGACTACCCACCTGGGTCTGCTCCTGATGGCGGATGGGGAGACCTGTGGTGATTTCATCCAGATGACGAGGATGAGGGCTATTGCTCGGGTTGAATGTTTGTATATGTGTGTATGATAATCTGTATGTGTACATAATTCTGTAATTATAATGATAAAAGCCATGTCTGCTTTGCTTTGAAATAAAAGAAAGTTGTCACTCTTGCGAGTTATAATATGGGATATAGACACTGAAAATGTACTGTATGTAATCAGTTTAACATAAAACTACTTTATTGGCATAAATGTTTTACATGCCGTATTGTCAAAGCAACAGAAACTGTCCAAAAAATATAATACACAAAAATAAAGAAGAACAATGTAGGCTACAACATAATGTGAAAATAACACATTTATACCATCTGCCATTATTTTATACAATTAATGATCTATGTACATTATGTTACTAAGGGTGGTTATTTATTTATTTAGTGATATTACTTATTTTATTTATGGTCTTAGCGTAATTAGTTTATACGTTTGTAATGCATGGGGCATGTAATTCTTGCAAGTTTCTTCGTGTGTTTGCTGTATTGAATTGGGAATTCAAATTAATAATTTTTGTGAGGCTAAAGATGAATTTCCACCTGCGTGGACAATAAAGAGTTGTAATCTAAACTACACTTAGTTTAAATAAAATACACAGCCATTACAGAGTATACTCTAATTCTTTATAATTATATTGTTTTACCTCAGATGGCATGGTCAAAACCAAGAATATGTGTACTCCGTTTTGCTGTTTTTTATTATTACTTTAGCGTTTTTAACATTTTATTAACCTATTAAGTCAAGTTTTCTCATGCATTTTAAAGACGTGGGACGTCAAACAAGAAATCAAAACATGTGACATCACCGCATAACGCAAATAGTACACACATGCGCTGTCACCACGTTATTGCGCATGCGTTTTAAAGATATGCGATACGTAATATTCGTGACGTATATTCGTGACGTCAGCGCGCTACAGTCTGCAGCGAGGGGTATCTCGTTTACTTCACTAGCCAGTTACGATGCACCTCTGTAATTGGCTGAGGAGAGTGTCAATCAAATCTCCTTCATCCAATAGACTCGTTACTCGCTCTCAAACTATGGCGGCCATGTTGTATCCGCGGGGGATTGGAGGTTCAGGCTGCTCGGAACCGAGTCTGTCTTCAGTCGGGAGTATATGGTGAGGCTCTCGGGCTTGAACTCGTCTGGGTTTTACACCATCAGAGATCTACACTCCTCGCCATGAGCCGTCCGTCCTCTACGGGTGGTGCGGCCGGGGGACTCGGAGCTGGTAAAGCAGGAGGAAGTAAGCATGGAGGTTCTGGAGGAACAACCGCCTCTGCTGCCGCCGCCGCTGCAGCTGCTGCCGCTGCGGCCGCAGCAGCAGCAGCAGCCGCCGCCGGGGTATCTGGCTCTGTCCCGGGCTCTGGTACTGTGCCCACGGCCTCTGTAACTCTTCCAGTTGCTGCCCTGCCGGGACAGTCAGCCGAACTGACAGCGTTGTTTGAATGCCCGGTGTGTTTCGACTATGTGTTGCCTCCGATCTTGCAGTGCCAGGCTGGGCATCTGGTGTGTAACCAGTGTCGGCAAAAGCTCAGCTGTTGTCCAACCTGTCGCGGCCCTCTTACGCCGAGCATAAGGAACTTGGCTATGGAAAAAGTTGCATCTACTCTGCCGTTTCCGTGTAAGGTAAGCACAACCCCGTAACACTGGTGAAATGCATTCACAGCCTGTCATAACAAAGTTGCTTGCAAGGTTGATTAATTCAGTATGTATTATGGTACACAGGCAGCAGTGGGAAGTGTGGATATATCCTCTAACTAAAGCTCAGATGCCACAGGTGTATGTGTATCAAGCCAAGAAGATGCAGCACTTGTGCTTCATTCATTTTTTCAGTCTCTTATTATTGCAGTGACACACACATCCAGTTGAAGTGTTTATCTTTTCGTGTTTTAATACTTTAGCTATTTTTCTATTTTAATAGCTCAACATTCAGTGTATCGTAGATGGATGACACTAAAATGTAAAAGTATATTTTGAACATCTCGACCGAAGATCAACATTGTATCAACCAACAGGGTAAATTAGGGAAAGGTTTAATTTTCCAGCTCGCTCTGATAGTGGTGAAGGAGTTGGCTGGGTGATTTTTACACGGGTGTTAGGAGACGGACGGCAATAAAATAACTATAAAAAATAACTCGGCCGCTGGTCTGAAAATGAGATGTGTTCAGGCGCATTGTTGGCATGTTGCTATTTTGACTGCACCATTGACCAACAAAAACCTGGTCTAAAGTCAATAGTGCAGTATTTTTGTGTTATTTAAAGGGTGCGTTAGTCATAGTAACACTGTTTATTACACACATAGGGATGCGCAGCAGCACAACATTTTTAAATATAACAAATAAAAAGATTCCTCACTGGAGAACCGTTTCAGTCTTTCTGCTCGCAAATTCCGCCATGTAAACAGAGAATCCACCATTGTGCAAGCACAAGTGGCTTTTACAGGAAATGGGAGATTTGACTGATTGTTTTTTTTGTTCTGTTTTTTGCACGTTATGCCCAAAACACACCCATGACTTATTAGTAGACTAGATACAACCCTTTTGGACCATGTGCCTAGCAAGCTGACCCTTTTTTTTACCATCGTTAAACTAGTAAAAGGGGATTCGGACAAGCCCTAAAGTGCACCTGTGGATGCATGGATGATTCCACTATGGGCTCCATCTTCTGGTCAGATGTGGGAATTAATTTGGCGCATGACTCTTACAGTGCATTATGGGGTTTCTCTAGCTGTTGAGCATACATCGGTTGTACACTTGTTATGGTGGTGCATTGTGGGATTGAATGAGTGCACTCGATAGCATTCGCTATGGGTTTGGACCCAATTGGCAACCTCCCGTGGTCTCTCTTGAAGCCAGGGGAGTGACTTAAACTGCAATACCTCGAGAAGGGAGCAGAATCTCATTGAGCCCCATGTTAAAGATGTTAAATTGTTTTCTGATATCTACAAGGAGGGTATGTGGCTTATTTAAGGCCAAACAGGTCCATCTACATACAGATCCATTTACAACCCTAGAAATTGTTTCTTAGGATAGCTATTTATCTGCCGTCTATAGTCATGGTGTCACTTAAGCTCCACCCACATCCCAAGCTCCACCCACATCCCGCCTCTTTGTCCATTTTCTGTTATCCGTGAGTGATGCGTGATGACGTGTTGCCAAGATGTTAATTGCCTCGTCTCTACGCTTCAGAACGGCTTATCAGAATCCTATGGGTGACATCATGGACACTACATCCATATTTTTTTACAGTCTATGGTTTGGACCCCTGGCCTAAAAATCGCACCTTAGCAGCAGCAAATCTAATCTGCCGCGAGTGTCGTCTAGCAACTCTCAATACACGTCTGAGCTGTAAAAAACAAACTCTGGTCTGGCCAATCACATTGTGTATAGAATCGGTGAGCAGGGCTTTACATAATGATGGCAGAGTTGCGCTTGCGTGCTTCTAGTAAATATAGAAGCTGGCGAACGGCGGTCTTTCGAATCAGCTTTGACCGCGACTCTGGAAGACTTGGAGTTAAGCTTTTCTCTGAGAAAAGAACGGTACTGAAATCTAGCCTGACAAGCCAGACCCACATCAAGATGTTTGAAACAAAACCTGAAAATGTTTTTAACCGTATGGGATGAGGCACCTCTTTATTGTGCACACAGCTTGTGAAAGGCATGACTGCAAGTAAAGACAATGTATATACTTATATCCATAACAATATTTTTTTAACAAGTGACGCAAATAATGAGGGGCCTGTTGAATAGGGAGACAGCCATTTGTAATGGGGTCCAATAGCCTGACAACCAGCCAGACCCACATCAAGATGTTTGGTCTGGAAACTCACCATAGACAGGGCTCAATCCGAGGGGCGGGATAAACGGTTGTCTTTCAAACTCCCTCTGCATGCGATAGGATAGCGCTACAACCAACCAGAGCAACGAAGGTGAAACAGAGCTTGATAGATTAAACATTCGCCGTATCTGGTCGTACTTCTCAAATTCATTTCTATGAAATTTAAGCTTGCAAAGGCATGAACTGAAACACGTGCCAGACTGAACTCCTGTGTGAATGTATGCCGCGAATGTAGTCGTGATTACCTCAGCTCTCATCACTCGTGCAGTTAGTGCTCAGTGCTGTGATACTCGCGCGGTGACTCACTCATTATATTGAACAGACACGTTCAGTTTTTAATTGTAGTGTCTTCTCTAACTCAGTCACAGTAATGAAGTTGGTGGTGTTGGGAATGGCCTCACAGGGCAGCGAAGCATTCTGGGAATTGTAGTCTTTCATCCCCATGGGACAGAAATACATTTTCTGTCTTTTCTCAGTCTAGAAGGCACCAAATTCAAAAATAATTTCACATTTCTACTGCATTGATGACCCAGTTTAAATACAGATTCATCTTCCCAGCGCTGAAGTACCCCTTTAACTCCAAGTCTTCCAGAGTCTTGGTTAAACGCGACTCGGCCGTCGTCATTATAGCCCCGCCCACCGACTCTATACACGATGGGATTGGCCCGGCAAGAGTTTGGCGATTACAGCTCAGAAGGGTATTGAGAGTTGCTAGACAACACTCGCAGACAGATTAGATTTGCTGCCGCTAGGGTGCGTCTAGATTTCTAGGCTAACTGAAATCATTCTTAAAAAGGGGAGATGTGTTTATAGTTTTGCAGACCGGATACAGCAAAAGTTTAATATGTCAACGAGCTCCGCTTCACGTTGCTCTGGTTGGTTGTAGCGCTATCCTATCGCGTGCAGAGGGAGTTTGAAAGACAACCGTTTATCCCGCCCCTCGGATTGAGCCCTGTCAATGGTGCGTTTCCAGACCAAACATCTTGATGTGGGTCTGGCTGGTTGTCAGGCTATTGGACCCCATTACAAATGGCTGTCTCCCTATTCAACAGGCCCCTCATTATTTGCGTCACTTGTTAAAAAAATATTGTTATGGATATAAGTATATAGATTGTCTTTACTTGCAGTCGTGCCTTTCACAAGCTGTGTGCACAATAAAGAGCTGCCTCATCCCATACGGTTAAAAACATTTTCAGGTTTTGTTTAGCTTGTAGATAAATATTCACCTCATCCAGTGCTTTGTCTTTTCGTCTTATAAAGTTTTGTTATTATTTAGTTGTGAGAAAATGCTGCAAACTATTCACTGCTTGAAGTGCCCAAATGAACCACAAAATCTTTTAAATACTCTTTTGCAAATAACCTAATTAGCAGTCCCTGCAAGATTACACACGCGCACACACACACACGCACATATGATAACTGATTTTGTGGCATAACTTCCCCAAAATGTTGCTGTTTAATAAGGAGACCACCACATTTACCATATGTATGATACTATTTGTACAATAGTCATACAGGCCAAAACAAAACAATAATTTAATCTTTTTAATAAGATAATGGCAAATTATAGACGATTGCAATTAACGATTGACGATTTTTATTTTTGAAAAACTGGAGGGCCTGAATTAGATCAAAACAAAGTGATTCTAGCGATTCCGTATCTAGTTCTAATTCTAAATCGTTGATAGAAACGCACAGTGATTACTGAAAAATTATCAGGGATAATTAGAATTTACATTGTCAGGCAAGGATAAGTCATTTAATTTCCCAACCCATTACTTTAATTAGTCATGAGTCTTATTAACCTTATACTTAACTCAGTTTTATCGTTATATGATGATCAAACTGCTCCAGAAAGATCTGAATTAGTTATCTTTGATTACTGCATATTAAACACTAAGTTGAGTTCACATTTGTCCTCTAAAAGCACTGTTGTAGCTTTTACAGCAGTTAGAGTTTAAAGTTTTCTTTTGACTGGCCTAAAACGCCTTGATTGCATCATCAGTACATTAAAGTTGTATTCTCTATCTGTGTTATCACTGGTGAAAGTTGATCACTGCTCTTGTTCCCTGGGGTAATGTTTCCTTCTTACAGTGGCTGTAATCAGGACATGGCAACTGGTATGTGGTGTAGTGAAGTCTAGAGGGATCCAAGCCATCTGTAAAGGAAAGTAACCCTCAACGACTATAGTGAAAGTAAAGCTTGCTCCTGTCGTTTCAGCAAAGGGCTTTGTCAGTGAGATTTCCGATGCTCTGTTCTAACAGCATTAACACATATATGGGACCTCAGGTTTTTGTGGAGGGATGTTGTGATTGTGAAAACAATTGCTCTGGGCTTGTGCCATGTGCTGTACTCAACAGATGCAAACACATGCCATGTTTTAATTCCAATCTAATAATTTTATCAGAGTTAAAAACTCACTCACTCACTCATTCACTCACTCACTTATACACCCTTGGAATACATACAAAAATATTATTTTTGCACTTTGGGTTCAATAAGTTGTTCAGTATTTACTATTTTTAATATGCTTTCCTAGCCTGACAAGCCAGACCCACATCAAGATGTTTGGTCTGGAAACTCACCATTGACAGGGCTCAATCTGAGGGGTGGGATAAATGGTTGTCTTTCAAACTCCCTCTGCACGGCGTGCACGCAATTGGATAGTGCTACAACCAACCAGAGCAACAAAGCTTAAGCAGAGCTAGTTGACAGATTAAATTTTCGCCGTATCCGTTCGGCAAAACTCTGAACACATCTTCCCTTCTTAAGAATGACTTCAGTGCCGTTTTTTTTTTTAGAAAACAGCTTAACTCCAAGTCTTCCAGAGACGCGGTCAAAGCTTATTCGAAAGGCCGCCGTTCGCCAGTTTCTATGTTTAGTAGTAGCACGCAAGCGCAACTCGGCCGTCATAATGTTAAGCCCCGCCCACCGACTCTATAGAGGGAATGCCTCACCATCACTTTCCCACCGTAACACGCCCCCTTAGCCGGGGCTGAGTGGCAGAAGAGCTGCTGCGTGACTGGAGTTAAATGGAGGAAAACACGAGTAGAGCAAATCCTAAAAACTTACCAAAGATTCAGTGATCCATGGATAATGACATGCAAGCCAGGACACGTGATTTGCTGACATTTTTAGGAGCCTCATTGCGAGATGCATGATCAAAACTGTCATTCATCACATTTTTCGAGTGAATCCCGCATTTATATGTGGATGGGTCCGTGTTTTGAAGCGTGTAGTGGTGGTAATATACTTTATATTCACTAAAAGCTGTCACTCATTCAATAAACGCAATCTCACAAAGTTCCGCAGTGACGTTGGTATACAATGAATCTCTTATTTTCACAATGTCTGCACTTAGGATTGACGCGCGTGTTTAACTAAACTCAGCGCCTGGACAAACACTCAAGCGGTGAGTAATTCCAAATTCAACACCTGTGATTGGCCAACTGCATTGTAGAAGTCTACAAATATGTCTGTGATTGGCTACATTACTCACCGAGGCGAAAACAGGTTGGAAATGTGACATTTGACGAGTGCAAATACAGATACACACTGGATCTTTTGCCAGCTCCTTTTCACTGATAATATGCAATTATTACGAATTCTTACAGAGGATTACAGATCACAGACAAGCAGTTATGGGTAGCTTTTCACTCTAAAAGCAATAAGCAGCAGCAGGTGGAAGTGGTTTGAGTGAGAAAATTACACGCTATTATCAAGTCCATCTCCAGTCCAGAACAGCGATGTCCATACGGTCCGTGGACAAGCCTCCCCCAACCCCCCTTCTGGCGCCGGGCCTGGTTTTGTGTGTTTTCGCTGCATTTGCGCTGTAAACCAGTGCTGCCTTTCAGTCTTTTTGCCACTCAGTGGGGCGTAATCACAGTCACTCCAGCTGACGATGACGTCACGTGCATTCCCTCTGGGATTGGCCCGACCAGAGATTGGCTTTTACAGCTCAGAAGTGTATTGAGATTTGCTAGACGACACTCCCGACAGATTAGATTTGCTGCCACTAGGGTGCTTCTAGATTTCTAGGCTAATGATTCCTTGGCTATCGTTGCATTGATGCTTGTTGTTCTAAATGAAAACTAAGTTTTCTGGAAAAAATTGCTGTTCTAATAAGAATGAACCTCACTGGTTCAATCTCGTTATGCAGCAGGTTTGAGTTTCAGCAAGAACCAATGAGGTTTGTTCTTGTGTTACGCAGCATATTTGAGCTTCAGCAAGAACCAATGTGGTTCCTTCTCATGCATCAAGTAAGATGGGTTAAGCTTCCATTTGTTTCCTGTTGAATGTTTATATGTGAATAAAATTTAAAATGAATCTTCTTTGTCATATAAAGCGATAATGTCTCTTTAGAAAATTTGGTCTAAACTGCTCAATTCATACGAGTTCATTTTACAATTTTCTTTTTGAAGTGGTAGTTTCGCAGACTGTCAATAGACTGAGAAATCTGTTTTCATTTTTAAAAAAACTTAATTTGTGTTTCGAAGAAGAATGGAAGCGCGGCTGTTTGACTGTTTGAGAGGGGTCCTGTTTCACTGTGTAGGGAGAACACAGCTGAGATCACATTACAGTATATGATTACGGAGGAGAATTCAAACAACACGTGGCGATGAGATTAACGATGCTCACTGCATGGATCACATAAATCAGATACAGACCGGAGCGAGCGTGTTTGTTTATGGACATATTTCATGTACTTTAGTGCTCTAATCATGAACCAGCAGCGTGTATCTGCACATATTTCATCATGCCGTCTCAAAATTAAATATATGTGCAAACAAGGACACTGGTACTACAGCCGATCAAGACGAGTATTCTGCTACAACAAAGACAATAATGTAAGTAAGACTGACAATTCAAAGAAGAATGGGCAAAAAATTAACTGCGTTATTCTTTCTGTGTTAAACTGACTTGTCATTTGTTCAGACTATAGTGCTCTTAAATGTATTGAAAATATTCATAGAACTTTTAAACGTTCCTCTGCGTTTCACCCTCGTTTTGGCAGTTTGTTGTTTTATTGGGTTCAATTTTTAAATTGCTTAAGGTGCCCTCAACTCTCTTCTCACAATGGTCATATTTTAATATTCATGCGTCTGTAATGAGTTTGTTGCAGGTCTGTGTTTTATTGGTTGTTGTCTCCCTACATCATTTTGTGAGGCTTTCCAAACCTCTATTAATTCTAGTGTGGATTTTTTTTTTGCTGCAATATTTACTCATCATGACAGTAAAATATATCTTTCTAGTCAATTTACTGCAGTATATCATCTCCCAATCAGTAGAAAAAGTGGTCAACACCCTGTCATGCATAGGGGGAAAATACCATCATTTACCATGAAACCAGTATAAATTAGAAAAATACTGTGATATAAATTTCTGGTCGTATACCGTCCAGCACCAGGTTTGGAACAACGTGAGGGTGAATAATTGATGACTTTTTATTTTTGGGCGATTAACCCATTCATTGTATTTGTGCATGTCTGAAAAAAAGACCTATTTAATATCTATAACACTGCAGATACCCTGAGATATTTATTAGCACTGGACAGCTGTTTGACATAATATACACGAGTTGAACCTGAAACAGGTTCCACATTCCTAAAAATGATTTATTCGGTTTATAAGAATCTCTTTGGGAGAAGTGGAAAAGGAAATTGAAGACTTGGATCTCAGTCGCACTGTCTCGTAAGATGTCTTAGTAGCACACCTCATGTAGGATGTCCGTTTGGAGCATGGCCCAGAGAGTCTGGCAGGAAGAGAGCAGTTCCTCAGAGCTGTCACTGAGCTGCTTTCCTCACACGCCAGGCTCTGGCAGCGGACGGCTGTGTCCGGCTGGCATATGTAACCAGATTAGACATGGATACACTTAGTCCCCTCAGGCTTGGGCATTTATTTTCCCATGTGAGTCTATTTTCAGCCTGTTCTTCGGGTTTGTTAGGACACAAGCTGCTGTCACTATGAATGGTGGCTAGAGCGAAGCAAATTAGAGATTTGTAATGACCCCCATTATACCCTGTTTAAAGAGGAGAGCACCTCAGTGTGGCGAACACTGGTGACACCTGGCCACTGCGCATGTGTCTCAATGATTGCAGCACTGAGTGTAATACTCTTACACGACACATAATGCTCTGCTGCCCTTGAAAATCATTATGTGCATGATTTTGCTTTCTTATATTCTTGTTTACAAGATTTATTCTTACATAATTCTAATTCAAAAATCTTTGTCATTAGCATTATCATAGTTTACCATAGAGGCCATAGACAATATCAGTCAGGCTGAAGTTTAATCATATATATATATATATATATATATATATATATATATATATATATATATATATATATATATATATATATATATACACTGATAAAAACAACTTGTAAGATTTACTTGATAAAATCTTTGTAACAATTTGCACTCAGTTTTTCTAAGTAAAATTTACTGCTGTGATATCAAGTACAACTTACTTGCCAATATCAAGTAAAATGTACTTAACTATAAATGTAACATTTGCAAAGACATTAAGTAAATGTTACTTAATTATATTTAACTTAGCATGTTGTATTTATTAAAAGTAATCAAGTAAATTTAATTTTAAAAGGAGCATAACTATTGTGAAAATTTTATAAATCTGTATTATTTACTCTTATGAAGTAATTAAGTAGATTTTATAATGTTTGTCCATTTGACATTTTGAATTACTTAGTTGAATTAATTTATATTACTCACTATTATTATGTAAATGTTGCTATTTTAAACCAAATAAATGTAATAATTTTCTCTGCATCAAATACATTTATCACAAATCACACATAAATACAATAAAGTTGAACAGTTTATTATGTCAAAATTTACAATTAACCATTAAATCAGTAATGTTCACATCAACTGATTAAGTAGTTAAGGTACATTCATTATAATTTACAATAACTGTAGAATTAACCATGTATGGTTCAACAAAACATCAGCAGCCAACAGTGGCATAACTAACATTAAAGGGTTAGTTCAGCCAAATATGAAATGTATCACATTTGAGTCCAAAAATAACAAAAACTACGACTTTATTCAGCATTGTCTTCTCTTCCGTGTTTGTGTTCAATCCTCAAATAAAGATTCAAACGGTGAAGAGAAGCCAATGCTGAATAAAGTCGTAGTTTTTGTTATTTTTGGACCCAAATGTATTTTGGATGCTTCAAGAGACTCTAATTAACCCACTGATGTCTCATATGGACTACTTTGATGATGTTTTTATTCCCTTTCTGGACATGGACAGTATAGTGTGCATACACTTGCATACGCTATCGGACTAAATATAAAATTTCTTAAACTGTGTGTGAAGATGAACGGAGGTCTTACGGGTGTGGAGCGACATTAGGGAGAGGAGTTAATGACAGACATTTCATTTTTGACTGAACTAAAATAACTTAACCCTTTAATGATGAGCACATGCATAGTCCAGCTGAAACAGAATGGTCACTTTTCCTTAATGCTCATTCATCGACTGGATCCTCTCGATCAGCTCCATGGACGACCATCTTAAGGATATGTTCAGCGGCAACACTGCGACTGTCCTCCTGCATACAGTTTGTAAGAAAGAAAGAACACAATTCCATTTAAGAAATAGAATTACATTTATAACATTACATTTTATTTTCATTAAAAAGGTGACAGGGCCTTCATGTCGTTAGCTCACTAAAATAGAATTGCTGACATTCATGCACTTGTTGCTAACGTTATACATCAAAGCTTATTTGGTATCAGAGTTCACCTGCCATCCAAACTTTCCTTCTTTAGTGCAGAGTGCAGACTAATTATGCTTTGATAAAATAATTGCTGTGAAATTTTCAGTGGATATAAAAACAACTAACTTAGACACTTTTAAAAAATGTTAACATTAGCTAGAGGACACAGCCAGCACTTAATCACGGCCAGCTAACATTAAATTATTTTGAAGTTAACCAGACAGGGTGACTTTTTCTACAAGAACGTGGCTAACTACATTTAATTCCCTCTATCTTTGACTAAACACCAGTGTCAACTTTATAGAAGTGGATAATGCTTTAGCTTTAGCTACCGTTATTGTGATTAAAACTCACTTTTAGTCAATTTTAAACTGTAACGTCAATGCAATAATCAAACCATCAAAACGAAGTACATCGTTATCACAAATCTAAAATAGAAAAGTCAGAACTTACCAAGAAAAAGTCAGCCATGTAAAAGCGACATCCCAAACCGACCGTCTCTGCCACTGAACCGGGATCTTTTTGAGCAACAACAAAAACGGGCGGGCAGATTCAAACACACTTTGCTTTTCAGATTAAAATTTACTTAGTATTTTTAGGTGAATGTGCTGTGACTATAAAACATTAAGTACTATTTGTAAATATATGGTAAAATGTACTCTTTCTTCTCAGTTAATTTATTACATTAATAAATTGTGTACATTTTACATAAGATATATAGTTCCAACTTAATCTTGATTTTACAATGTATAAATTATATGAATGGTATGTGTGTATATATATATATATATATATATATATATATATATATATATATATATATATATATATATATATATATATATATATATATATATATATATATATATATATGTGTGTATGTATATGTGGTGGGCAGGGGTGCCGTGCAAAAGATGCTGGTACGCACTTGCACCGCGGTTCATCTTTAATATGGGTTGTAACTTGAAAATAATGCTTTATGTATGTTTCTGTCGATGGATACACGCGCTGTGAGATCTTTATATCTGTGCACTCATCCGAGAGCGCGCACGTCTCACAGTGCGCAAATATTGAGTTCTCTTTCAAGCCTTGCGCTTGAACGGACAAACTCATAGAAAAAGTATGTCAACATGTACATCTTGATGAGTATCCAAGCGGACATAGTCTGTGAATATGCCTTAAAGGGTCATGAAACCCCCCTGCTGCAGCGGTGTTTTTTCACACCTTCGATTTGAAAAGGCTTGTTAAAAGGGGAGTGGTCGACTGTGAAAAGGTGGGATGGTATTGTGTGGAAAGAGGGAATGGTTTGCATAAACAGGGGAGTGTCAGTAGGTGCATTAAGATTAAAGATACCAATAGCAGCAGTTACAGCGGTTCTGAGACATGTTCTTGGTTCACGTTGGCATAGTTTACCACAGATTAAATGAGGGATGAATACAGCGAATGAGAGAGCTATGAGTGGCGTGCAGCAGAGATCGCAAATCATTCAGCTCTTCAAACCAGCATAATTCAGTGAGAAATGAAAATAAATGTTATTCTGCATGACGAAATATTTTGCAAACGTGATAACTATATTTGTCCAAATATGCACGCTGTTTGGCAAGATGAACAACGTGCCGACGTGATAAGAGAACGTGAACCACCCAACATGCGATGTGATAGAGATGTGTAATTGTAGATCGGGGTAAAAGCGAAGGGGTTTGAGGCTAGTCTCGACCGCGGCGCGCATCTGAAGCAGAGCGACGCGCGATGGGTTTGCTGTGACGATCCGCGCTGTCTATCACTCAGCAGCTAAATCTATATTTGTCCAAATATGCAGCACACTGTTTCACTAAGAGCCCGAACACATGCGGTTTAGTGCATGGCTGTGACCACAAATAAAACGGAGAGGACGTGGCTTTTGTTCATTATCCAACAGATTACAGATTGGTTATTTTGCACTCCTGACAAAAATTAGATAGTCAACGCTTGCAGGTTCGCAAAGGCTTCCACAGACGGCACCGGTTACAGCTCGCTTGGCACCCTTTACGTTACTTCGTATCAGCACAACGCCTAGCTTTCCTCCGTGACTTTTCCGCACGCTGCTTCCAAAACTTCCCTAACATCTCTACAATAATGATGGAAGACGAGCCTGACCGAAGTGACTGTCTCATGCATAGTAACTGAATTATCTTTTATGCATACTACAGCGCAGGGATTGGACTGAATGAGCTTTATGTCATGAATATATATCGAGAATCGCTTGGAGCGGTCGACGTCAGCATGTGCCCACCAGCCCATACATGGACCGAAAAGGCCGCGCCGACGTCAGCATTTGTGACGTTGCTCCGACTAAGCTTTTCAAACCGGAAGACAGAAATCGCTCTGAAAAATGCAAAAATAACTATTTTCGACATATGAATACCATTAATGAGTACTAGTGATGTCCGGTTCGCGAACGAATCGTTCTTTTTAACCGGATCTTTATAGTGAACCGGTCGAACCAGTTCACAAAATCGAACTGAATCGTTCTAAACGGTTCGCGTCTCAAATCAGGGCTGATCCCACAAATACTGTAGATATTAACTTTCTGCCATCAGTGACAGTCTCTCAAACTAGAAATAAAACGAATATCTTGAAGTAGATGCTGTAACTCCAATCGTTAGCTGAAGTGAGGCATGTTTTGCTGAGAGATCTGATGAACCCACGAGCAGCTGATACTGAGCATGCGCGTGTAACCGAACGTACCGGTTGTCGGATCCTCGGATCAGCAGTACAGAATCAAAACCGTTTCTATCGGACACGTTCGATACTGAGAACCGATGAGCCGATGAGCTGCGCATGCGTGTTATTTGTTCAGAGGAACGAAATGCAGTTTAAGTGTATTTAAAACTAATCACGTTTGGAAACATTATAACAAAGCTGTCACTGTATTATTTTAAAGTTTTGGAAACAATAGATTGTAAAACGGTCAAATTAAACATTTTTTGTTTTATCAATAGTGCATGATATTTTCAGGAACAGCTTTTATCTTATTTAATTTCTAAGTCGATAAAGATTTTAAAATAGATGTAATCAAAACAGTAGGTTTGATATTCAGCTTGCAGCAGTTCGCAGCTCAGCACCCTGTGCTCAGCACACACACACACACACACACACACACACACACACACACTGATACAGCGGTTCTCGAGTCAGATCGACCGGTTGCAACTGATCACCGGTACAGAATCGAGAACCGTTTCTATCGGACACGTTCGATCTTTCAGACATGTTCGATTCTGAGAACCGGTGAGCTGAGATACTGAGCATGCGTGAGAGCGTCGTAACCGAACTGTTTCTCTCGGACTGGGACAGCTGATGCTGATAATACATGAGCACGGGTGAACACTGATGATTTGTGTAAGTAGGCCTATTATGTCAATGTATGTTTATTTAATCCGTGTAAAACATCAGTGTTTGCACGACAGTGACAGTGACAGTCTCTCAAACTAGAAATAAAACTAATATCTTGAAGTAGATGTTGTAACAATCGATTCAGTTCGATTTGGTGAACTGTATTGAGTGCTGTTGCAAAACATAAATGAAAAAATGTTTCCAAGATGATGATGATGTCAATTATAATTATTACTATACTAAGTTTTGATTACAAATACTTTATATGGATGTGTTTGAATGTATTTTCATCCGCCGGGATGATAGAAATGACGTCATTACGTAAAGACGTAAAAGAACCGGTGATCCGGTTTTTTGAACCGGATCACTGAAACGAACTGTCCGAAAGAACCGGTTCGCGGAAAAGAACCGAACTTCCCATCACTAATGAGTACCCTTAGGGTTTTCAATGATGTGCAGCCTATACATATCTGTTTACATCTCAAAAAAAGTGTTTTGGGGTTTCATGACCCTTTAAGTGAATTTTATACAGTAGAGAAAGATGACAAACATTCCTGCATTAGGTCTTAAAGGGGCAGTAGCCTTTACTGCTGTCTGTTTAAAGCAGGGGTGTCCAAAGTCAGTCCTGGAGGCCACTGTCCCTGCAGAGTTTAGCTCCAGCTTGCCTAAACACACCTGCTAAAGTTTCTAGTATGCTTAATAAGACCTTAATTAGCTGGTACAGGTGTGTTTAATTGGGGTTGAAGTTAAACTCTGCAGGACAGTGGCCCTCCAGGAGCAGGATTGGACACCCCTGGTTTAAAGGGATACTTCACCGCATTTTCATATCAAACTATGTCATTCCCTTAACTAAAACGAGTTGATACCTACCTCTCTCGTCTGAGTGCGTGCACTTAATCGCTCTGAAGCGTGGTGACGATCAGATAGCATTTAGCTTAGCCCAATAAGCCCAGTTCATTCACTATGGTACCAAACAGAGATCAAGTTAGAAGTGACCAAACACCTCCACGGTTTCCCTTTTTAAATACAGTTTACACAAATAGTTGAACGATCAAGTATGATGCCATAAAATAAAACGTGGCGTTTTTCTTAGCGGATTAAAAAGGAGAACTATGTATGGCGGAATAAGACTTCTGAGAGTACTTCGACTCTCCGCAGTAAAAAATCCCAGCTGAAACATCCTCCCTCACATCTCCCCCTCCCCCTACTGACAAAAATGAGAGAGGGAGGGGGAAATGTGAGGGAGGAATTTTCAGCCAGGACTTTTTGTATCATGTGTAACATTATGTATTGTGTTGGTCCCCCTTTTGCTGCCAAAACAGCCCTGACCCATCAGGACATGGACTCCACTAGACCCCTGAAGGTGTGCTGTGGTATCTAACACCAAGATGTTAGCAGCAGATCCTTAAGTTATGAGGTGGGGCCTTCAATCGATTAGACTTGTTCAGCTCATCCCACAGATGCTTGATCTGGGGAATTTGGAGGCCAAGTCAACACATCAAACTCGTGCTCCTCAAATCATTCCTGAACCATTTTTGCTTTGTGAAAGGGCTCATTATCCTGTTGAAAGAGGCCACAGCCACCAGGGAATATCGTTTCCATGAAAGGCCATACATGGTCTGCAACAATGCTTCGGTAGGTGGTACGTGTCTAAGTAACATCCACATGGATGGCAGGACCCAATGTTTCCCAGCAGAACATTGCCCAACGCATCACACTGCCTCCGCCGGCTTGCCTTCTTTCCATTGTGTATCCTGGTGCCATGTGTTCCCCAGATAAGTGACGCACATGCACCCGACCATCCACGTGATGTAAAAGAGTGATTCGTCAGACCAGGCCACCTTCTTTCATTTCTCCGGTTCCTGACCACTGCAGACCAGGAACACCCAGAAGAGTTTCAGTTTTGGCTTTCATGTGTCTTGGCATGCTCTCCACCAGTTTTCACATTGATGTTGGGTGACTTTATGCCACTCCTGGTGCAAAAAAATTACACAGTTTGGATTTGTTTGATGGCTTGTGACCATCCATCTTCCTCTTGATCACATTCCAGAGCTTTTCAATGCGGTTCAGGTCTGGAGATTGGGATGGCCATGACAGGGTCTTGATCTGGTGATCCTGCATCCACACCTTTATTGACCTGGCTGTGTGGCATGGAGCATTGACCTGCTGGAAAAACCAGTCCTCAGAGTTGGGGAACATTGTCAGAGCAGAAGGACGCAAGTTTTCTACCAGGACAACCTTGTACATGGTTTGATTCATGCGTCCTTCACAAAGACAAATCTGCCTGATTCCAGTCTTGCTGAAGCACCCCCAGATCCTCACCGATCCTCCACCAAATTTCACAGTGGGTGCGTGACACTGTGGTTTGTAGGCCTCTGTCTAACCATTAGACCTTTGTTGGACAAAGCTGAAAATTGGACTCATCAGAAAAGATGACCTTACTCCAGTCCTCTACAGTCCAATCCTTATGGTCTCTTGAAAACCTCAGCCTAGCTCTTCTTTTCTTATCATTGATGAAGGGCTTTTTTCTAGCTTAGCATGATTTAAGTCCTGCCCATAGGAGCCTGTTTCGAACCGTCCTCGCCTTGCACTTCACCCCAGCTGCCTTTTGCCATTCTTTTTGTAGGCCACTTGATTTCATCCTACGGTTGTTTATTGACATTCAAATGAGTTGGCGGTCATTCTGGTCAGGTGGAGAGTCGTTTTTGCCCTCTGCCACTCTGTAGCTTTGTTGTCCCCAATATCTGCTGCTTGACTTTGTTCTTATGAACCGCTGTCTTGAAATGTTAAGGATGGAAGCAACCTGAGGCTCACTGTATCCCTCTGCCAGTAAAACCAGAATTTAACCCTTCTTTTCCTCACTCAAAACTTTCCTTTTCAACTTTTTTTTGGCATGGTCAATAGCTATTTTTTGATTCCAATTACTTTTGAAGTACTACTAGCACTGTGTTTGCCATCCAGCTGGTCCTACTGCAAGATAATAGTGATGACCACAGTAGTGTGTTTCCTTATTAAATAAGATTTGGTGCAGGTGATCACCTTATCACCACCTCATTCAGTAGAATGAGGATAGAATGAGATCGAGGATTGTGATTTTTTTTTTTTTTCTTAAAAGAAAATATCTGAAGAGAACACTTAAATAAAAATAAAACAATGATATACTGATTTAAAGGGGAGGGGGGACACTCAGTTTCAGTCCATCTCATGTCAATCTTGATTACCTATAGAGTAGTATTGCATCCCTCATATCTCTGAAAAGTCTTTAGTTTTATTATATTTATAAAAGAAATATAGGCTGTACCGAGTCTTTCTGGAAAAAAACGAGTGCCTGGAGGCGTATCGTGTGGGCGGAGCTAAAGAATGACGAATGCGCAAAGCAGTGACGTCCTCAAGCGTGGAGAAACCCATGGCTATCGATCTCAGCTAATAGATATATGATCCAGAATCACATTCGGAGGCTGAAATAAATTGAACAGGATCAACAGCAGGACGTCCGTCTCTGTGGTATGTACTGTATTTAGTGGCCTGTCAACATTTGTGTGTCTTTACTTGCAGTTTATGAGGACATGATTCGGATTATAGACTATTGTATGCAACTAAACCTTAGCAGTAGCAATCAAAACGGTTTTGCACGTCAGACTAGTGTAACGTTATAGAACAACAATGGAGTCCGTTAGCGCATTTGAATGAAGAACTACGCGATCCTGTCGTTTGCTGATGTTTACTCACGCGACGATAGCCAACAGCATAGACATTTGAAGCAGTTTTACTCACCGGCTGCTTCCAAAGCAGGTCTGAACCTTTATCGCTGGGACCGCTCCGTCAAAAACACACTTCTTTGGTATGATTTGAAGTTCTGTGACAGCAGTGACCGTGGAAATCCACTTTGCGACGCGACTGAAGCGATGTTGTGAAGCTTCCCGTCATTTCTGTGTTCAAATCGGTTCAAATGCAGCGCTGCCTTCCCGGAATGCTGTGCTGAAGCGTTGAAGTCGCTTGATGTCACCCATAGGAATAAAGTGGAGCGCAGCGCGTCATAAGTGTTCACGGACGACTGGATCTGCAGCTGAGAGAGTGTTTATGGGTGTGCATTTCCGCTCTCGCTCTAGTCATGCGCGCGCACCCTACCAGGAGAAGAGCCCGTACAAGGACCTTCCGCTCTATTAACGTCAAGCCGACCCATACTCGAAAAAAACTCTGAAACTTGTGAGAAACCGGAAGGAGGATTTTTGACACAGAAATACTCCATCAAACATCCAACATTTGTTTTTAAAACTTTGTCTATGTTTAGGATGGGAATCCAAGTCTTTAACAGTGTAAAAAGCTCAGTATGCATGAAACAGGATTTCACCCCCCCCCCCCCCCCCCCCCCGGAAAAAAATTGCAGTGGTCTCTTAATTTTTATATATATGAGGCCACTGCAATTTTTAAATGTTCTCTTCAGATATTTAGATATTTTCTTTTAAGAAACTTAGAGTACCATATTTGTACAATGCCAATATGTAATATATAGTCCAGCGCTTTTTTATACATGTATTGTGTAAACTTTAAAAAACTCTTTCTTCTTACTCTCTTTATTTTATTTTTATTTTTTATAAAATATAGGCACACAAACTCAGGCATGCCGCTATTCAAAAATGTGCACGTATAGACATATATCTCATGCATTATTATACAAATACACAGACAGATCTCCAGGCACTCATTGTCAATTAAGTAAAGAAATGGAAGGATTAATGAGAAATCGGCAGTTTTCACACATGAGCTGTGCTGAGAGGTGGATCAAAAGACCATTTTAGCGCACAGCCTTTCCTCCCCCTACTGTAATAGCTGCGGACCCTTCATCATATCACTGGAGGAATGAATGTGAGCTGCCCATAATTAATTTCACAGATGAGTTGCTCACAGGGTGACTCCCCTGCCCCTCTGCAGCTGCATACACACAAGCTTACGCATGTGTGTGTTTGCAGGTATGTTGAGAAAGGACCTGGTCAGCATATTGACATATGAACTTCAGAGGGCAAAGAATGACAGAAATGAAAGAGTGACTTTGTGTATTTCTGAAGGCCAAAGGCTAATACGATACAAGGTTAATACAGAGTGCTTTTAATGACATCAGTATTTTCAAGAGAGGTAATGTAGGACACCATCATATTTATACTTCAAGGATCTGTATATGGTCGATAAAGAGAAATTGTTGTTGTTTGTGGACAATTCATGCACCATAATACCCCCTGCTTCTTCACAGGAAGTCCTAGCACAAATTTGAATAATGAGCATTAATGGGCTCAGTGCTATCAAGTAAATATAGGTTAAGATTGCTTTGGAGAGACAATAAATAATGCTTTATGTGCTGCCCTATTGCATATCCTTTGGCAGTTTTTATATACAGTATGTGGGATGCAGAGAAAATCGAAAATGAAAAAATATCCTACATAATATTTTTACTTCTCTGAAATAACTACAGCATAACTGCAATAACATTGGTCATCTCTATCTGTCTTAAAATATTTTTACTGAACATTGAGAAAATATGAATAATATTAAAAATAACATATGACAACTCTTTACTATGATGGAATTGCATTTATTTTGGGGGGTGGGGGTTGGGGGAGTTAGATCATGATAAATGGCATAAATTATATGCATTTATTCTTTTAATTTTATGGGATTATTTGCCATGTTATAATTAAATATATGGGTGTAAATAACGCAATTATGATTTGTTTCTTTTTCAGAACAAAATCAGTACAGCAATTATTAATGAAAAGAGCAGAAAGAATGCACAGTTAGCTGTTTTGGATTTTTTTAAAGAATGCATGGTAATGAGCAAACTAATAGTAATTCTTTCTTACTGCTGATTCAGTGGATATTTTCTCCACACTGTCACTTGTCATATCGGATGAGCTGGAATGCTACAATATAAAACACCTCAGCACCACCGAAGTGCACACAGTCTCTGGATTATTATATCCATTAGTCATATTACATAGTCACAACTGAAATTGTGAAGAAGAAAAAGCTATTAGAATGGATTATTCAGTGGTTTCTTTTGGTTGCGGTCACATTAAGCTATGTAAAAAATATTTTGGACCTTGCAGCTCTTAAGTATGTCAATAAGGTTTACCCAGTGGTTAGTACACAAATTAAGTACTTGAGTAAAAGTACAGAGAGTCTAATCAAATCAAATACTCAAATAAAAGTATTAAAGGTATAGTTCACCCAAAAATGAAAATGTGATGTTTATCTGCTTACCCCCAGGGCATCCAAGATGTAGGTGATTTTGTTTCTTCAGTAGAACACATATAGTCTTTTGTATAATGCATTTGAATGGTAACAAAATGTATGAGAATAATTTTTTTTAAAAATACACAGACAAATCCATATTAAACCCTGCGTCTTGTGACAACACATTGATGTCTTGAGACACGAAACGATCGGTTTGTGCAAGAAACCAAACAGTATTTTCAGGTCTGCAGCACATTTTGCATTTTTTTGAGAATTAGGAATATCTGAATTTAAGAGCGCCCTACCCACATACATTGGAGTAAATTGATAAAAATGGTCTCATTTTACAGAAAAAACTATACATTTTAACACAGTGGTGGACTATTGCATATATTCTATTGTATCTATTTACAATCGTATGATAAACATATATAAAAAAATAAATATTTCGATTTATTTTTAATTCATTTATTTAAAAATCTATATTTTTTTTTTATGATTTTGGTCTCCAAGCTTTTTGGAAGTTTCTGTTGATGCTATAAATTGGCACTAAACAGGGGGAAAATAATTTTCTTGATATCTCCTTCCAAATAAAAGTTATTGAGATATAATAATAACTCCTACTCACATAATGCAGGTCTATGGTCACCACCTCAAAGAGCATACACAGAGAAGTCCAAATTAAACAATCCCCCATTGCAAGTACACATTGATGGCCTAAGACACGAAACGAGCAGTTTATGTGAGAAAACGAACAGCATTTATATCGTTTTTACCTCTTGTACACCACTACGTCCGACTGATCCGAGGGCGCGCGTGCGTGTTTCCTGTGGTGTACAAGCGGTAAAAACGATATAAATACTGTTCGTTTTCTCACACAAACCGCTCGTTTAGTGTCTTAGGCCATCAGTGTGTACTTACGATGGGGGATTGTTTAATTTGGACTTCTCTGTGTATGCTCTTTGAGGTGGTGACCATAGACTGCATTATGTGAGGCACAGACAAGAACGGTTTGACCTAAAATGATCAAAATTGAAACTACTGGGGAAACAAATACTCCTACATCTCAGATGCCCATGAGGTAAGCTAAAACATATCAAAATTTAATTTCAAAGAGATCTATCCCTTTAAAGAGGTATGTGTGTGCGTACAGTGAAAAAAGCGCATTAATATAGAACAGTGATTCAAATGACTTGGAACTACCTGTGAATTAAATGGTTTTATTACACACCTTCCAGCCAATCAGAATCAAGTATTCAGACAGACCATGGTATAAATAAATATAAATGTGCTGCGGGTTTAATAGTAAAGAGTGATGCTTAAATTATTTACATGCTTGCAGGTTACGATATTTCTTCTGTCTCAGAGTGGCCCTGTTCTCAGTAAATCATAGCCTAGAAATCTAGACGCACCCTAGCGGCAGCAAATCTCATCTGCCCGCGAGTGTTGTCTAGCAACTCTCAATACCCTTCTGAGCTGTATTCCCCTCACTCTTGCCGGGCCAATCACATCGTGTATAGAGTCAGTGGGCGGGGCCATAATGACGATGGCCAAGTTGCGTTTGCGTGCTTGTAGGAAACACAGAAACCGGCGAACGGCGGTCTTTCGAATCAGCTTTGACCGCGACTCTGGAAGACTTGGAGTTAAGCTTTTCTCTGAGAAACGAACAAAGAACCGCACTGAAGTCATTCTTAAAAAGGGAAGATGTGTTCGGAGTTTTGCCGGCCGGATACGGGGAATGTTTAATCTATCAACAAGCTCTGTTTCACCTTCGTTGCTCTGGTTGGTGTAGCGCTATCCTATCGCGTGCAGAGGGAGTTTGAAAGACAACCGTTTATCCCGCCCCTCGGATTGAGCCCTGTCTATGGTGAGTTTCCAGACCAAACATCTTGATGTGGGTCTGGCTTGTCAGGCTAAGTAAATTACTCTCCATGCGATAAATGATTACTTGCTTTGAATACTTTATTTGAACCAATTATTATTGTCTGATTGTAATTATATGTGTTTTAGGTCATTTTAAAAGCTTTTTTTGTTAAATTGTTTTCAATGCAGTTAGGTTTCAAAGTTTTTAGAACGCCATGAGCGTAACGAGTCCCTGAACGTCTATTTCACGCTCAAACACTGAACGTTCTGCGTTTTATTTTTTACCGGTCGCCGAGAGTTGAAGAATAGAAACAAAAAAGTTGAATTTCATGATTTTTTTAAAAATAAAACTCAGTGCTCATCACTGTCACATTTTTAACCTTTTAGATTAGTTAAACATTTCAAAATATGCCTGCATTGCATTTTGTGACTTTCAGTCGAGTAAAATAAAAACATTTCTACTTGTATATATGTTATCATTTAATATATTCATTATAAATAGTGTTAAATATTGTCTTATCTCGTTTCCGTGAACTAGTGTTGTATTGATACTGGAATTTCCAACTAAAATAATATACCTTGAAAAATACTGATATTCGATACCATTTTCGATACCGCAGGGAGAACCATATATATACCACCATACAGATAATTTATCTCATTATGTTTTGATCATTTAGGTAATTTTGTTACATGGAAGCTGTATTTGAATCATTTAACTACATTTACTAAATAAAAAGACAAGTAAACATTCAGTCAAATAATAAACAAATTGCAAACTATAGCACAAATACAACAGAATAAAGAGACACATGAAATAAACACTGCTTTAAGTTTTTCAAGTGGGAATACAGTAGTATTCAAGTAAGAAATACTAAAGAATTAAAATAGTAAAATGTAAAATAACACACTATAGCTTTCATTGTAAAAAAATTAATACAGATTAATGCTTACAATTAAAGCTACAAAAGTTTTTCAGTCGAGAGCAAAGCGTGATTTATCTTGTCTTTTGTTCTTTGATTTAAAGTGACAGCAGCCTAATATACCTGCTGCTGTCTGTCACGTTAGAGCATATACTGTACACGGTTCAATACTGTCACACAACATGTGTTTTCTCTCAACTATTTACTTTCCAAAACTGACTGTTTAACCGAATACTCAGCAAGACAGGCATTTTGACACAATTTTGTATGTTTTTAACCCTAAGCGCAAAAAGCCATGAAAAATAAGTCAGTTTGCAGGGTTTTTCCTCAGTCAAAAATAGTCTTCTGACACACATGGTCATCCACACACACACACACACTGTAAAAACTTAAAAGTACCCTACCCATGTGATCTGCGAGTGCAATACTGACAATAAATTTTAAATAAATGCAAAGAAACAATTGTAATTTTTGCTCATCTTTTGATATTGTGTTATGTAGGATCTCGTACCTTGATGCTTGTTTCTTTTGTTCCTAATTTTTTACACTATTTACAGATAATTGTTTTGTTATAATCAAATCAATATTAAAAGGGAAAAGGGTGTATATATATATATATATATATATATATATATATATATATATATATATATATATATATATACACAAATAGTCTTAATTTTCTGCCATATACAGTTTAATAAAATTATCAGCTAGCTAAGAACAACTTTGTGTTTTCACCTCACTCTAGTCTAAACTAAATGATTTTAGGCAATTTATTTTATTAATAATAATACATTTTATTTAAAGGCGCCTTTCTCGGCACTCAAGGACACCTTACAAAGATACAATAATACATTTAAAAAACAGTAAATATATATATAAGAATATAAATGAGTAAATAAAAAAGAACAACTGAAAAGCAAATGACATTAAGTAGAATAGGCAATTTTAATTGTTTAATTGTACAATTTTATGTTACTGCACATTGTCAATATAAATAAGCTGAAATATGCTAATTCTTACTATCCACTCTTGCTAAATTGGGTAAGCACACTTGTGTTCTCATTTCAGAGGTGTTCTGAGTAAAATATTTAAAAAAGGGATTTGTTTTGAGTTCAGTGTTGGCCAGATCAGTTGTTTTAACCTGTCGTTAAAATTATTCGGTTCATTCGAGTCATTAGGTCACAAATCAGACATTAGCAGACGTGTTGTGTGTGAATCCCATCTGTGAACATCGCAAACGATTTGTCAAAATACAGAAATTACTTCATAACTGGATAGAATTTGTTTCCCATTTATTGAAAATATGGTTTATGTGAACTGGTCAGAGAAGAGTCAACGTTTTTTGAGCTTCACACCCAGCGGTAGTTCATGGTAAAAATGTCCAAATGTGCTATGTGCAACATGGATTCGGTCTTCCAAACTTTTAATTTAGGATTAATATGTTAAATATGAGAGAGCTTATATGGTGCTTATTTTAAAGACAGAGAGGTACGCGCAAGGGTAAGGGGATCTCTGATCGTCTATGTCATTCAATAGACCTACACCCTATCACAAGTGCAGCAGTCATCTATTCTACATCATTCAAAATCACAGTAACTGATCAAATAAGGCTTTGGCAAGACAAACGTTTGTTTTGGCGGCAGGCAAAACAAATTTCAATGCAGGAAAAACCCTGGTTTGATACTCTCGAGCTGTTTGAGAGGTGGCTTTATGTGAGTCATTTATATAGATCAGAGGTTTCGCGGTGACGCGAAACCTGCGGGAATGAGTAAAATTATGCGCAAATGTGTAATACAATCCAAGCAACAACAAAAAAATGCAAGTAAAAATACTTTACTGTAAACCCCTGGTGTTATATAATATACTTTTTCGATGATGTTATCAGTATATTTTCATCTGCAGCCCACACTACATTTTTTTAAGCTATCAATTGTGCATTTCTATGGAACAAAATATGCAAACATGAGTGAATTATAATTTCATCCTTTTTTTTTCTGTCTTCCCAAACCAGCAATGGTAATCTTAAAGATATTATACAGTAGATAGCTTGTGTTTTTGTTTTGTTTTTTCAAGCATTTACTCCTCCACTTTATTAGGAAGCACAAAGTAATAGCCCATTCCCGTAAGCACAGTAGTTACATTTCCTGTGCAGCTGTTTATTATAGGAACGGAATTGCTTTTCATCACGCGCTGAGCAATATCGTCCTCAGCTCCATCTTTAAATTGGATTACCTGATGCACAGGAATGCAGTGCGCCCAGGCGTCTTCTTCCCGCTCTCTCACTGTACAATGTGAGGACGGCTATGGAAAACAGTATTGACCTCTGGTGCCATGTCAGCAGCATTTTGTATCTGCCCCGTGGGCGCACTGATGCTTCACTCTTGGCTTCTCCTGAACAGTAATGATGGACGCAGCGATCCTTGACCACATTCTGCTCAGCCTGTTTAATGATGCGACATCTGCCTCGTGTACGATTCTGCCCGAAGCGCACAACCTTCCAGTGGCTCTCCACCGATCATGGCTCACTGGTCACAAGGAAAATGGCCCATTGTGGAATCCAGACAGGGCAATGGGATACAATGATCCACAGAAAAAGCAATTAATCATTTAAAAGTTAATGGGTTTATTAAGCTCTTTGAGGCAACTTTAGAGGAAGAAAAAAGATACTTCTTATAGAAATAAGAATATACTAAAGTGCAGTCTGTAATGTTTTCAGACACCTGGCTTAGATGTATATTAAATGCAATAAGTTGAACCGAAGTGTGTTTTTTGACCAACTTAAGTATGGGTAATTTCATAATTACTTCTATTATCTGTTGAAATACGGTTTCGTGCTGAATGTACAATTTACGGTAAACAAAAATATAATCAATTGTCGTAATATACGTATGTACGTATATGTATGTTATAAATTTGCAATGATAAAGTAGCAATTTAGAATATATTGACTTTAAATGTGATGCTAATTATGCCCTTGTCAAAATTATAATCTATTACTTTACGTGTGCTTTAGTATTAGTCTTAGTATTAGTCTTAGTATTTAGTATTAGTATTAGTTAGTCAACACTTTAAAAGAAATGTACTACTTTAAATTATGACAAGGTTATTAAAACGTAATGATTTAAGTTATTTGAAATGTTGAATTGTGTACTTAGTCCCGCTGTAGTCAATAATTGTATCCCCTTAAAACGCGTCTTTGATCACCAAAATGGTATTTAAATGTTAAAACACCTGTGCTTTATTTAGTATGCAGAACAATGAATATGCAAATGAGCCCCGCCTCCATTCAACTGCACCACCTCAGAGATCCACTCACTCAACTTTACCCAAGTTACTGTAGTAAACATTGCACAAGGGTATCGCTCATCTTGACATCATAATTTACATCATAAACACTTATGTAGTTAAATGTATCCAATTTTCCATATCAATAGAAAAATGTACCTGATAATCTGGCTTCTTTTGAGAAACCACTTCTTCAGAGAATGGTTATTGATATGCTAAATACCATCACCAGACATACAAACATTAGATTATTATTAATAATTTTAAATGACATTTGAAGTATTTTACAAATGCACATTTATTTCAATCAAGCGCCCTTCTTTTTCACAATGGACAGTTACCCAAAAATGACAATTGTTATTTACTCAACCTGTTCTTCCAAACCAAGTTCTTTCCTCTGTGGGGAAAAAAACACAAAAATAAATGTGGAAATATGTATTTATTTAATAAATTAAAAAAATTCACAATAGCAGAAAAATGTAGTCATATGGGTTTGGAACAACATGAGGGTGAGTAAAAAAAGGCTACATTTTCTCTTTAAGTTGAACATTGTTATTGAGATCATTTTTGTCATTTGGAAATGTTTTTTTTGTTTTTGTAACAAAGCTTCTAAACCATATAGAGTTAAATATGCATCTGGACGTTTTGCTGAATTTTATTGAGTTTAACCTTCGGCCCTCATCGCTTAAGCTTTGTTTAATGTCCATTATAGCACAGTCAATGAGCTCTTTAGCCAGCCGTAATCAATCCCTTACTGGGTGACCTTTCCTCATCCCATTAAACCAGTGAGCACTTCTTTTAAATCCATGGATGAGTTAAATAAGCTAAGTGAGGGCCCACCAATCCTCTCTGTGGATATATAGCTTAATGTCGTTAGGTTCCAGAATACCAGAATATGGTAAAAGGAAGTCAGGCGAGATTAATGGGATGGCTCAATAGTCTCTATTTCAATCATCTTCTCTTTGTAGCCCTTCTTCCACAGCCTGTCCCTGTCCCCATCCAGCTGCTTTCTTATAACTTGGCCATTCACTTAACAGAGCCTTTTAATCAGGGGCCATTTGGAGCAGCGAGAGCTCTGAGAGACGGGCAGCTTGGACTATTGTGCCTGAACTGAATGACTCCCAGGAGGCTGAACTGGCGGGGACACTGCAGTTTGTCATACAATGGTGCTCAAATTGAATGAAAGTGCAATTTAACCTTGTTTTACCCAATTAGGATTTGAGGAATAGAAGATATTGATGGTAGGACATGCCGCTAGACAGATTTTCAAACCAGCGATTTGTAGGTTTCCTGTCATGCATGTAATATTTGGTCAGGCTAAGGTTAAGCGAATGTCGTTGTTAAGGTCTGGGTAGATTTGATGGTAAGCAAATAATCAGTTCTCGCAATATGTTGATTAGTGTTGTCAAAAGTATGACTTTTGACAAAACAAAAATGTATGTCTATGATTGGCAACAATGATCAACACACGAAGCATTTGAAAGCGCACAGAAGTGTTTGAAAGAGGAGCTCTGAAAGCACAAGCAGGTATCTATCAGCGGTGAGGAGCGTCATTGATGTATAATTATGTTTTTGAAGTGCTGATCATTGTAGCCAATCACAGATATGTTTGATGAGCACAGTGGGCAATCAGAGGTGTCTACGATTCCACTCAACAGCACTCAAAGCGTCATGTTTTTAAATTTCAGTACCAAGTCGGTACTGAAAATGAAAAACACGACGCTTTGAGTGCTGTAAGAAGTTCTTTTGACAACACTATGTTTGATGAAGGAGAAATGGGCACGAATGAAGATCTAAGTGACTTTGACGAGGGCCAAATTGTTATGGCAAGGTGACTGGGTCAGATTATCTCTGAAACAACAAGGCATGTGTGTTGCTCCCGGTCAGCAGAGGCAAATCAACAGTGGTCAGAGAAGGAACAATCCACAATGGTTGGCCGTCCAAGGCTCATTGATGCACAAGGGCAGCGAAGGCTATCCCGTCTGGTCTGAGCCAAAAAAATTCTACTGTGTCAAAAGTCACAATTTTAATGATGGTTATGGAAGGAATGTGTCACGCAGTGCATCACATTTGGCTGTGCAGTGGCAAACCAGTCAAAGTGGTGACCCCTGTCCACTGTCAAAATGACATGCGGGCATCGGAAGTGGACCTTGGAGCAATGGAAGAAGGTCTCCTGATGCGAATCCTGTTTTCTTGTGCATCACATAGATGGCTGTGTACATGCACCGTTTACCTGGGGAAGTAATGGCACCGGGATTCAGGATGCACTATGGGAGGCAGTGTGATGCTCTGGGCAGTGTTCTGCTGAGAAATCCTGGGTCCTGCCATTAATGTATTCGTAAATTTGACATGTGCTACCTACATTGTGGCAGACCAGGTGAACTCCTCCATGACAATAGTGTTCCCTGGTTGAAATGGCCTCTTTTAGCAGTATAAAGCACCCTACCACGTTGGACACATTGTTCAGGAATGGTTTGAGGAACATAAAGAAATCTCTACAGAACTGTATCTGCAGCTAATGTCTTTTGCCTAGTGTGCTTAATGCCTTGACAGATTGGCACTGTTTTACATATTAGATCAAAATGTTTTGGGGTGTGTGTGTGTTTTATTTATTTATTGGATGACATTTCCAACCCTGGAAATTAAACATCTCTTTTTACATATAATGATATTTTGATATAAGTTGTTATTTGTAAAATGTTGTTGTTACACCATAACAGTGTCTGAACTCGCCCTTACCCTTAATTTTGAGGGAACATCTATTTTTAGTGATGTATTTTTATATAATCCTGCTATATACCGCTAGCTGGACAAGCCAGACCTACATCAAGATGTTTGGTCTGGAAACTCACAGGGCTCAATCCGATGGGCGGATAAACGGTTGTCTTTCAAACTCCCTCTGCACGGCGTGCACACAATTGGATAGCGCTACAACCAACCAGAGCAACAAAGGTGAAGCAGAGCTCGTTGAAAGATTAAACTTCCGCCGTATCCGTCACATCTTCCCTTCTTAAGAATGACTTCAGTGTCGTTCTTTGGTCTTTTCTCTGAGAAAAGCTTAACTCAAAGTCTTCCAGAGTCGCGGTCAAAGCTGATTCGAAAGACAGCCGTTCGCCAGTTTCTGTGTTTACTAGAAGCACACAAGCGCAACTCTGCTGTCATTATGTTAAGCCCCTCCCACCGACTCTACACACAATGTGATTGGCCTGACCAGAGTTTGGCGTTTACAGCTCAGAAGTGTATTGAGAGTTGCTAGACGACACTCACGGCAGATTATATTTGCTGCCGCTAGGGTGTGTCTAGATTTCTAGACTAATATACCGCAATAACGAGTGTACTACCATGTATGCTCAACGGGATCATCCATCCAACTATTTTCTAAATTGCTGGTCCAATGTGGCTACAGCTTAATATCGTAAAGGTAAAAAATCCTTTTTACTTGATTATTAAGTTGTTTAAGTGTTATAAATCACTTCATTACTGGAGCTGCTAGTTTTCTAAGTTTTAAATTATTATTAAACAGCAAGCACAAACTATGCAAAAGTGGCAGCACTTCCGACGCACTCAGTGTCCGACTTCACACACTAGTTTTCATTCACTCCCTCAAGTGGACCATATTAGTGGAGTAATGTAGGGAAAAGGGAATGAGGGTATAGGGGGTGATTTAGAGCACAGCCCATGTGTACATGTAGGCAGTTTAACATGGCCTTTAGTTCTCCTGTGGATGAATGTTTCATTGCGCTGTGATATCACATCAGTGGTTTATAATATAGCCAGGCATATATGCCATGCAAGGCGGCGCAATGAGTAGTGTTTACGCTAAGTGATTTATGGCATAATGTAAATGTGTATAATGGCAGACATTTCCACATGGAAGTATCCAAGTCGTTTATTGCTGCTTCCAATCAGGGAGGAAAGACATTTCTCCTAATTTATTCTCTCTCTTCATTGCCTTCATAGTCTCTCCATCATTTACATTTCACACCCCATCGACCCTAAAATTTCCGCGTCCCTCATATATACATTCTGCTCATGTCTGCTTAAGAGCTGGTATTCTCTCTAGCGTTTGTGTGTGCGTGTGCAGGAAATGGTAATGGGAATGTTTTTGGAGTGTGCACATACTGGCTGGCTGCCAATCTCATCCCGTCACTGTCTCGCTTGGCTCTATGTGCACTTGGTGTTGGGGGCTGCAGTTGTTTGAGTGACAGGTGGTCGTCTCTGTTGAGCTCTTCGGGGCACAGCTTTGGCAGAAATTGGTGCCTGTTGGAAGGCGAGTGACGATAACTACTGCAGTCTAGCCTGTCCCTCGTTTCGGATAGGTTTGTAATACTATACGTATCCCAATGCTTAAATCTACAGCTCTGGAAAGCATTCATTCCCAATTTCAAATACAAATATTGTAATTTAGAGCATTTATTTGCAGAAAATTACAACTGGTTAAAATAACGAAAAAAGATGACATTTTTGGAAATAATGTTTTCAGTGGGTTCAGGTCTAGAGATTCTGATGGCCATGACAGGGTCTTGATCTGGTGGTCCTCAATCCACACCTTGATTGGCCTGACTGTGTGGATTGGAGAATTGTCTTGCTTGAAGGAAGCTTGTTTTCTTTCAGGATAAACTTGTACGTGGCTTGAGTTATGAATCCTTCACAATTAACCATGGTATAAGCGGGATAATCCACGGCTAGCGGCATTAAATTATTTTAATGCACCACGTAGAGGCAAAGAAGCACCCATCGCAAAGTGGAAGGCCTCTGCGGAGTGTATTCATGTCGTATATATATCCCATAGGGACACACCAACCCAACGCCAAAGAACTAGCACTGATGAAAGCCTATTGTGTTGTCACCTCGCGTGAGTCGGGGAAAAAAAAGCTGCACTTGAACACACTACAGCCAAATGTCAACTTGCATGCATGTTCTGTTCCTTCATGTAAATGAGACAACTGTCTGTTTCTGCAGATATATTTGTCTGTATTCTTCATTCTAAAAGGGAAACTTACGCTGCAAATACACAAAACATAAACAAAGCAGCACATGATTACTGTTTTGAATATCAGTCCTGCTGATCACTTTCTTTATTCAAATTCGCTCATGTTAATATTTAAATATTCGCCCAGGAAAACTCAAACTAAAATGGCGTAAAATTAGAACAGCCTTCTGCCTGTACCATTTGACGTCTTTGCTCACTGTTTTGCTGTTATTCTCGTGCACTGACTCATTCGCTAAGCTGAACAGCCAATCAGAGTCTTTCTCTCACCGACAGCCAACGGTGTGAAAAACACAGAAGTCAGTGTGAAAAACAAAGTCGGCCGGTGCTCAGAAATGGCCCGACATTGCCTGGCGGCCGATCGTCGGCTTGATGTGTCTCAGGCTGTATGCAAGTTGTTCGCTGAGGAAAATGAGTCTCAAGCGCATTTAGATTTATGATTTAGTTTGAAAGTATAAAGCAAAGTGTTTAAACTTTGGGTGTGTTCACACTTGTAATTTGGTTCTCTTGATTCTTCTGAAAGGAAAATAACACATTTAGTCCTGGTTCGCTTGGCGTTCACACTTTTAAGACCAAACTTTTTGGCCATTTTACAGCGAAAGTAATGAACAGTCAAATACAATGCTGGGGTTTTGGATAAATGCTCTCGTCTACATATGATGGTATTTTGACCAGCTGGGAACTCGTGAGGACCTTATCAAATGTATAAAGGGGTCAAAAGTAACCTCGGCAGGAATTTCTCTGTTGCACACACAAATGAAGATCTGCTGCACAGAGATGGAGTTTTTGACACCTGTATCGAACCGTAATGGACAACGTAGCTCCTATGACGACATATAAAACATGCATGCTTCAGTATTCTGTCCTTTTTGGGGAGTTTTTGGTTTGTTTACATGTCTTTTGTCCATGTTAAGTTCATATTTAATTCGAACCGCACCAGAGTTTGTTTGGAAGTGGACCGAGACCCATCTTTTCTGCTTGTTTTGTTGCCCACCAGGGTTAAGATGGCAGAGTTCACACTTATTCAAATGAACCACATGCAATAATTTTAATCGAACCAAACATGCTAGTGTGAACACACCCTTAGATCGTGAACTTAAGGGGCAGTCATACGAGTGCTAAAATTTAGTACAACCTCAATATTTATTTCATATCACTGGTGTTGTTAAAAAGGTGTTTAAGAGAGATATTTGTATTCAAGCTACTTTGAATAGATGAGATTACCTGAAGAACAGTTCCTGGAATTACACATGACATTGCCTTACTGTGAAAACACATTACTGACTCATGTGAAATGAAAAGCCTTATGTTGTTGTGCTGAACCAGTATCAATACGATCTGTCTCTGTCCCTGCTCAGCAGACATTAAATTTAAACTGCAATCACGGGTCAATCTCTCATGCCCCATAAATCCATGAGCACCATCGGTTAATTGAATTGCCTGGTTTTGAGAACCCAGGGCAAGTCTAGATCTCTCTGTATCCTTTATCTCTCATCATGGGGTCCAAATGGAAACACACCAGTTTTTAGCTGGAGATGTTCACCTTGTCCAACACAAACACACACCACAAGCACGCTCCTTTGTGTGGACTCTTCATAGATGTAATGTTTTTTATACTGCACAAACTGTGTCTTCTCTCCTCCTACACAAACTCTATACCCCTTAACCTACTCATCACACAAAACGTTGTGCATTTTTATATTTTGTATGATTTATAAGCTAGTTTCCTCATGGGGAAGTAAATTTAGGTCCCCACAGCGACACAAGCCCCCATGAGTTTGTGTGCATTCAGGTTGAAGTCCCCACCAGGATAGAAAATCTAGTGGCCCATATGTTTTTTTTTTATACCCATATGCTGTGCTATGCTACCCATCATTATGTGGTGTGACTGTGTATAACGTGCATCAGTAGAAATATCAACAAATATCCAATCCTGCTGTCTGTCATTATATCCTCACTCCTCGGCATGATTTTTAAAAATCTGACACCACAGAGCAAAAAATTCTATGCTGTTTCTCAAAATGTTGATTGAGATGATGAGAAAATTAAGAGACCATTTTATTTATTTATTTATTTTAGGTGTGTGTGTGTGTGTGTGTGTGTGTGTGTGTGTGTGTGTGTGTGTGTGTGTGTGTGTGTGTGTGTATATATATATATATATATATATATATATACATACATACATACATACATACATACATACATACATACATACATACATACATACATACATACATACATACAGGTCCTTCTCAAAAAATTAGCATATTGTGATAAAGTTCATTATTTTCCATAATGTAATGATAAAAATTAAACTTTCATATATTTTTAGATTCATTGCACACCAACTGAAATATTTCAGGTCTTTTATTGTTTTAATACTGATGATTTTGGCATACAGCTCATGAAAACCCAAAATTACGATCTCAAAAAATTAGCATATTTCATCCGACCAATAAAAGAGAAGTGTTTTTAATACAAAAAAAGTCAACCTTCAAATAGTTATGTTCAGTTATGCACTCAATACTTGGTCGGGAATCCTTTTGCAGAAATGACTGCTTCAATGCGGCGTGGCATGGAGGCGATCAGCCTGTGGCACTGCTGAGGTGTTATGGAGGCCCAGGATGCTTCGATAGCGGCCTTAAGCTCATCCAGAGTGTTGGGTCTTGCGTCTCTCAACTTTCTCTTCACAATATAAAATACCTTGTTGATGCTAGAGGTCAGAGGAGCATGGGCCGACTGATTCAAGCTGATAGATGAGCAAGTTTTACTGAAATAACCACACGTTGCAACCGAGGTATGCAGCAAAGCATTTGTGAAGCCACAACACGCCAAAATTGGACAGTTGAAGACTGGAAAAATGTTGCCTGGTCTGATGAGTCTCGATTTTTGTTAAATTTGGTGTAAACAGAATGAGAAAATGGATCCATCATGCCTTGTTACCACTGTGCTGGCTGCTTGTGGTGGTGTAATGGTGTGGGGGATGTTTTCTTGGCACACTTTAGGCCCCTTAGTATCAATTGGTCATTGTTTAAATCCCACTGCTTACCTGAGCATTGTTTCTGACCATGTTCATCCCTTTATGACAACCATGTATCCATCCTCTAATGGCTACTTCCAGCAGGATAATGCACCATGTCACAAAGCTCGAATCATTTTAAATTGGTTTCTTGAACAAGACAATGAGTTCACTGAACTAAAATGACCCCCACAGTCACCAGATCTCAACCCAATAGAGCATCTTTGGGATGTGGTGGAATGGGAGCTTCGTGTGCTGGATGTGCATCCCATAAATCTCCATTAACTGCAATATGCTATCCTATCAATATGGGCCAACATTTCTAAAGAATGCTTTCAACACCTTGTTGAATCAATGCCACGTAGAATTAAGGCAGTTCTGAAGATGAAAGGGGGTCCAACACAGTATTGGTGTTCCTAATCTTTTAGGTGAGTTAATTAAAATGATCCAAAACACAATATTTGTGCATGTTTATATATTTGTGTGTGTGTGTGTAAAACACATTTTAGTGTAAATTTCTAGCAAAACTGCATCATGATACAGTTACTGTGAAATGAAATGACTCTAACTGTGATGTTGTCCCACTCATGCATGTCATTGTAATGAAATACGAATGCGAGTGTCAGCCTCCGTCTCGTGTAGCCTTCTAATTGTAACCTCCTGATTGTGCTGCCAGTCATCGTCAGGCTAAAAATAGGTGGCCAGAAGCGGTATGAGCCTTGTGTTTGTGCGAGTGTGCGTGTGTGAGGGCGCTCACCCAAAAAGTGAAATGGGGTAAAGATGAGTCAAATATAGTCAGACAGATTGTCTCTTTCCTTGTGCATGAATGTAAATAAAACCTGTGGTAGTGACGGCTAGATCCACAGACATCCAGGCACACAGATGTTCATCTGAAACACTACTGAAGGAGGTCAACGAAGAGCCGTGAAGGGAAGAGAATGATGTAAAGGGAAATGGGCTATGGTGAAAAAATATGAAATGCTGGAGCAGTGAGAAGTCATCATACTCAGCAAGCCAGCTGTGATTAAGTAAAGAAAATCCAATGCATGGAATATACAGGAATTGTACATTGATTTGCAGTATATTTCATAAACCTTTTTTTACATCGGTTGTGGATTGTATGGAAGGAGGTCTGAACGCGAGCTTGAAGTCGATTGTAAAAAAGGAGCAGAAGTGATTTAGAGAAGTCTGGTGTACATCATTAGAGAGAAGTCTGTCGTTTTCCCGCATGGCAGAGTTGTAACATATTTTGATTAAAAATCATGAAAATACATATTAAAAGATGTATTTACTACATGAATGAATCAATGAATAATTTTTAATCAATAGTTTTCATTTATACAATCAATTAGGTGATTTCTTTCATGCTAAGTTTAAAGACCATAAAAGTAGGGTTTTTTTTTTTTCATTATTAAGAATGATTTCAGAATTATAACAGGAATTAATTATATTATATTTAATTTAATATAAATCTTGTACTCGTTTAGGGACTGGAACATGTACCATTTATAATTTGAAGAAAAAAAATTCTACTTTAAAATATTTTAAATCTATCTGAATACTTGTATTCAGATAGATAAATTAAATTGTAATTGACAGTAAAGACATTTATATTGACATTTATAAATGTTTTAAATTAATGCTGTACTTTTTAACTTTCCATAGTGAGTGAAAAATAGAATAGCGAAGAAAAATGCATCCGTTTCCACAAAAAACTACAGCCATGAACAACAAATTGATTCCTCTTTATATTGCCTTCCACTTGAATGGACACACGCAAAATTGTTAACATACAATTTATATATTACAATTTATATGTCTTGGCAAGGATTCTCATAAACCCAGTTGGTTATGTCTTAAGTGAACGTAAACAGTTGAGAAAGAAATCAAATGTGTATCATTGGATCCGTGCATCTTAAAGTGATGGCATCCTATAAATACCTGCTGCCCTCTATGTCATTAATGTTAATCTAACAACATAACACAGCTTTAATGTTTAATTTATATATTTTATGCTATAATGTTATTTTACATTTAGGACTAATTACATTTCTGTATCTGAGTTAGATAAATACAAAGTTGCAAGTAAACTATGCATTTAATTTGTGTATTTGTTCTTACTTTTTTTACTGACCCAATCCTATCCCTCCCACCCATTTTATCATACTGCTCTGAATATAAGAAATTTCTTAGAAATACATATGAAAAAAGCTGTGTTGTCGTATATCCAGGGTCTAGACGTTTACGTCAATAATACAACCGCAACAATAGGTTGCAGCAAATATGCGTAAAACGAGTGTGCCAGGAAATACGGTAGGTCAGAGTGTAATGTTATGCCCTGTCCCAAATGGCTCACTTCATGTGCACTTTCGGTCTTGTGGACTTACAATGGCTTCTGCGTGTCTGTTAAGTCCACGGTCTGCAGGGTGTCCCATTTGTCATTTTCGGTCTCAGAAGGGTGCTCGCGAGCGCACCTTTTAGGGTCAATATGCACCCTCGATGCAGGTTACGCAGTGTACTTCTTCCCGGCTGTCAAAGCGACATTACATTGTGAAAGTGTGGACTCTGAGGATGACCGTGAGGGTTTAGACTGCCATTTGGTACAGGGCCTTAGGAGATCACGAGTGTAAAAACAAAGTCTCCAGAAAAAAATGGCGTTTGGGGGTAAAATGTGTGTTATTTTGGCATGTTTGCCTGCTAAAATTCACATTCCTGGGTCTATATATCACATAATTGAGGTTGCTTCAATCCACGGACATGGAAAACAACCCTCGTGAAAACCGCATACTTGGCAACACAGTACAGTTGAGTTCTGTTGACATTTGACAACTAATGTTATGCGTTGCTCCGTTGCTCTGATTGGTTGTAGGTCTATCCAATTCATGTCTTTCCTGGTTCGGTTGAAACACGCCCCATAATTACAGCCCAATGGAGCAGTATCGGACTCATATTCTGACTAGAATTGAGTATGACGACATCAGGCTACAAGGTTGGTTCTTCTGAGAGCCTTTTCCTAAAAGGTACATCTTTAAAAAGGAGTCTCATAAGCAGGGTTGTCTTGTATTTGGCACAGATACGGTATTTTTTTTGCTTTTCTTTCTGATCTGAAAAATGATCCAATCAGTAACTTAACCGTAATATGATCCGAACCTTGAGTTTTTTGATCCGTCAAACGCTTTTTCATGAACAAGGATCGTGTGTGACCTGAAGACTGCTGAAATGATGCTGAAAATGTAGCTTTGCCATCGCAGGAGTAAATTACAGTATTAAATATATAAGTTGTAATAATATTTCACAATATAACATTTTACAGTATTTTTGATTATAAATGTAGCCTGGGTGAGTAAAAGAGACTTTTTCTTCGTAACATAGCCTATATAAAAAAATTTTGGAAAACAGTTTGATAATCACAAACCATGCATAATCATCTTTTTCCCCTATGGCTCACTCGCTGAGTGTGTATGCATGTTTTTATTTCTGCCCTTCAAAGTGCCGCAGGGGAATAAACGAGCCCAAATCTAACATGAAAGACCTGTAGATTACGTTCTGCTTGAAGTCCCCAAATGGCTGTGCTACAGGCATGAGAGAGAAAGAAAAAAACACGAGCAGAGGAATGGGGAGGTGAGAACCCCCCTCCACACACACACACACACACCTCCTCCTCCTCCTCCCCCACCCCCTCCCGTCGTGTGCAAGCGTGCTGCCAGTGCTGCAGTCCAGAATGTTTTTCCGCGTCCGCAGCTCTGCTGAGTTGTCACCCTCCGGAGCGCAGCAACAACAGAGGAGAGAAGAAAGAAAGGAAGGAAGGAAGGAGAAAAGATTATTTTGCAGAGATCAGTCATTTGGCCAGCTATATTTGTAGGATCTTGCATAATACGAGAAGAGGTTGATGCTTTCCTGGGGGTTCAACATCTTACCTGCGATCACTGACTGCGTTTAAAAGCTTTTTATTGAGGCCGATCGTTTTGAACAGGACGCTGCGGTTCGTGTGGCTTATCCTGAGAGCTTTTTTCAAAGAACTAAACGTACCTCCACTGATCTGACCTGCGTTTGCCGAAAATCCAGAATTGGGAACCAAGAGAGAACCGTGTCTTTTGCGTCTGCGAATGAGAACAGAATTTAAATTGGGATTGAGGTGTTCTGACAATGACAGTTTCTGTACGGCTATTGAATCACAGCGTGGGTCTCTTTCCGGTCCTGTGAGGGGACAATGCAGTTCGTGGTGTATCTTTTGAATCAATAGATTGTTTGTTTGGTTTTACTGTTGTTATGTGCATGTGTTTGCCAGCAGACGAGTGGGCTGCGTCGATCTAACGGGTCTGCGAGACTTGTGTCCTTCAGGACACACAAGCATCCTTGTCAGAATCGGAGAGACATTCAATATAATCGCTCTGTGCTGCTGTACACACTGCCGTTCAATTGCACTCATGGGAACGTTGTTTTCGCTCGAGTGAGAGAGTACAGCGTGTTCAGTTTGCCTCCGTGACTCTTAGTGGGGTCAGTAGGTTCATTCCACACAATTTTAAAGTCATTTTTTGGGCATTTAATAGTAAGACTCTTTAGATTTTATACTATCTTCATGTGAATGTGAACAGTTTTCTTGTTTGTTGTGCATTACTCTAGGTTGATTTTTGGGTACCGAAGCTATAATTAGGCTAGCCTAATTTTGTCTGACAGAGCAAACGGTCTCAAAACATTTTGACTGGGGTATTATTGTATTGAGATGTTGTGCCCGGCCTCCTGTTTCCCTCTCCTGAGGGATTTGTCCCAGTTGCGTTGCCTGCTCGGTTGGCCACGACAACGAGGTGTTTGTGTCACAGGCACAAATCGACCAGTTTGTCATACCAAGCCACTTCCAGGGAGCAAGGTGAGTTTTGCATGTGAAGATCATAGTTCAGTATATCGTTTTTATGTATTATACTTGTTCGTTTAATTTTTGCTGCAGGAATATAGTTTTTTTTTTCTCTCCCCCATTTAACTTCTTTTTTCATATGTTTTAGTTGGCATTAAGCCCATGCACTTACTTCTAACTTCAAATTTCGGGACAATTTCAGAAAAATATGAATGTTATGGGAATGTGTGTAGGGGTAGAAGTTGTGCCTTTAATGGGAATATAGTTAGACCGTTTACAAGAATAAAATCATGATTTAAGAATATAGTATCATTTAAAAAAAAAAGAAAAAATAATAATTCATAATTTTTTGACCATCACAAAAAATAGCCCGAAAAAAGACATAAAAAACAAGTAAAATGATTAATTTACTAAAACCATAACCTCAACTGAATTTTTTGGAAAGGGCCTTTTATGAAATTATTCTCAAAGCATTCATTTTGATTATCGAACTAAAATATCCTGAAGTACAGAAGGCTCAGGTTCCATGTCTTTCCATCTCAATGCCGATCATACTGTGTTCATACAGACACATTACACTAATTGCTCCGTAAAAACATTAAATGTAATTGAAGAACCGAGCGAGAAGACTGCAAGCAAGAAGTCCCCTCCCCCCTTTAACCCAATTACTCTGGCTTTCGCTGGGCCGATTTCAGCTTTGAAACTTTTAACTAAATTGCTATCGATTCTAGAGTGGGAAAGCGAGTGTCTAGGCTTCCATTGCAGTGGTTAAAGTGGGTGCGACGGCTTGCCGCTGATCAGGAGAAATCCGATTTCTCTGTGCCTGATGCACAGGCCTTTCGATTGGGCTATTTGAAGGCCCCCACAGAGATGATTCTAATTATGAGCTGGGCCTGGCGGATTCCCAGCAGTGATGAGGTCATGTTTAGACATGGTGTCTTATAAGAGGGGGGCCGAGATGATGGTGGCCTTTCTCGGTCTCAAGAGCGTTTTCTTTTGCCATATCATATGCGTTCACCCTGTCCTTGAGGGAGAAGGGAAAAGAGACAGTAATGATGCCATCTTGTCTGTCCTGGGTTCGGTCTCTGGGGATCTGAATGCGGAGGCGCCATCGTTTTTAACTGACACTTCGGTGATGGCAACGCAAGGTCCTCTGGCTTGTTAATGGAGGAGAGATAAGCCTGCCTCTCATTCATTTGCTCTGAATAGGTGTATGGGAACATCAATAGTTTCTTGAAATGAGGCTACCCAGCGCTTCTCATCTGTCAACATTGTAGACAGATGCATCAGTTATTTGGTAAAAGGAAAGGTCCCCTTGAGCTTAAAGGCATAGTTCACCCAAAAAATTGAATTCTGTCATCATTTACTCACAATCAAGTCCCAAGCCTGTATGAGTGTCTGTCTTCTACTGAACACAAAATAAAATATTTTGAAGAAAATAGGTAACCAAGCCATGGAAATACCATGGAAGTCAATGGTGCTCATCATTTGGTTATAGACATTCTTTAAAATATATTTTGTGTTTGGCAGAACAAAGAGTGAACTACTTTGGGTGGCCTTTCCCTTAAACAGTACTTATAGCTCAATGTGCTTAAATTGTTTTGGAAAAATTAGCATTTTAGCCTAGGGTAAAATTGAAAATACCAAAAAAAAAAAAAAAAAATACAGTATGACACTGACCATTTTGTGTTCTGATCTGCCATTAATTTTCAACAAAACAAAAGAAAGATTGTCAATTCAATGTAATTTATAAAAATGAACATATTCATTCCAATGACTTCCCATTTTAGCTAAAGTGGCAAGATATAATTTGCAACTTAAATGTGGAAATGTGTAAATAATTCAGTGGCTAAGCTCCCAGCCCAGGGTCTGTGCGTCTCCACAGGGCTAAATTGGCACAGTGTCAAGGGTTTACCAGAAAGAGAGTACTTCGTTTATTATTTGATCAGGTCTCTAGAGCAATTTACGCTGGTGATAGATTCAAAGTTTTAATTAAAGTGAATGAAGGTAGAAAGGTGACATTTTTAATTTGAAGCCTGTGGCAAATTTGTTTGTATGTTGGTCCTACTTTTTTTTGTGGGCATATTGGTACTTGGTGTTCAGATGTGTTGTTGAAATGCATGCATGGTTAATTTTTTGCTCTAGGGACTAATCAATGCAAGGTAAGTGATATACTGGGTTGTTTTTGAGAAGTTAACAGCTGGAATCAGGTATATTAATGACTGGGGGTCCTAAATACACACATGCTATAAACCACACACACTCAACACCCCCCATAAAAAAAAAAAAAACAACACTTGACAGTATCTTCCTACCGGATATGCCATCAGCTCCAAAATGGCTCCACAAATGGCTTTATCTCCACCGTACGGCCCTAGGATTACTGCTCAAAATCCTGTCATTCTCTCATTAAAAATGTGGATAAGAGGATAACCGTCTGTTGGGAGGGAAGAGATGGGACACGTAAACCTTCAACACCTCCAGAAGTCAGATTGTTTGATTCATAAAAGAAAGGATGGGAAATGAGGAAGGATTAACTCAATGAATTCGAGGGTATTTGGACACAGGCCATGTCCTAATGAAAGACAGTTTGGAAAACCCAGTGTAACGTGAAGGAGATATAATGATTCTCCCTGTTGCTTCTTAACGGCTTTTGACAATAAATGTCAGTGTTTTAAGGCAGTCATGGCCTCTGGGTCCTTCTGGACCACTGGATAACGGCTGTCACTCATTGATTTTTGCTAGGCAGCCAGTGACTTACCACTCAGATTAATAATTAATTTGGTAGATATTGAAGCACACCCTTGGGGGGCGTTGTGTGGGCTGAACGCCCACACCTCCAGCCTTGCACTAACTTGATAGAAACAGATTGTTCTGTGGTGCAAGGATTTAAAAGTGATTAGTCAAGTTTACATGGATTTTGAGAAGAAAGAATCAAGGAATGCTTTAAAAATTATTTTGAAAGAAAGAAAAACAATTATCTAATTTTGACCTGGTCTTAGTTCTTTACTTTCTAGACCTAATTGAGCTTGCGTTTTTGTCAGAAAACCCAGTATGTTTACTCCTTTTTCCTGTCCCGTTATGCAAGGATTATCTTTCTTTCTTGCTTTATCTATAGACTATTTTTAGGCAAATTCTAAACCTATAATTTGAGTTTAATACCTTGATCTTCAGGGGAGCTCTGCTAAGATGATGAAATTCCATGAAAAGGCCATCAGGTTATTGTGGGATTTCACCTTTTGTTGATTCAAGTCCAATCCAGTAGGCCAGTCAATGAGATAAATGGTTTGAGAGTGTGCAATGAAAGTCACAGAGTGTGCACATTTCTAATAAAGTGAGCAGATTGAGGGAACATTCATATTTGACCTTCATTGATATTCCCTTCCAGAGATAATCAAAGAGAGAGCCTTGCTGTGCTATTCATCTTTAAGCAACACAATTCGTCCCACTCATTTTCCCAAACTGTGTGGACACATGCATAAAAAAAAGAGAGGGTTGTCACAGCTTGACACATGATTAGTAGCAACGTCGCCTTTATGGCAAGTGCACACATGAACAGACGCATCACTCTATGTAATTTATGGATTTGCTTCAAATGATGCTGACATATCTTGACACATGGCCTAGTTCCTCCTTTGCTCAACCTATATATAATTCCCTATCTCCAGTGTCCTTCACCTGTCCTCCTGAAATCCCCTTATCCTACTTTTTCTTTGTTCTCTCACCATTTCTCAGCCCCTTCCTGTTACTCTGTCAGTGTTTTCCCATTACTTTTCCGATCCAAACTCTCTCCACTCTCAGCTCTGTACAGTGCTCAGGCCAGCCTTTTATTAATGTCTCTTTTTCTTTTCTTTTGTTCCCCGCAGTATGCCTCGGCTGGATGTCTGCTGTCCCTTCACCACAGCGAGAAGCCAGAACACGAAGAAGTGTGCGAGTTTCGCCCCTACACCTGCCCATGCCCGGGGGCCTCCTGTAAATGGCAGGGCTCCCTGGAGGCCGTCATGCCACATCTCATGCATGCCCACAAATCCATTACCACCTTACAGGGTGAGGACATTGTTTTTCTAGCCACGGATATCAACCTACCCGGGGCTGTGGACTGGGTCATGATGCAGTCATGCTTCGGCCACCACTTCATGCTGGTTCTAGAGAAGCAGGAGAAATACGAGGGACACCAGCAGTTCTTTGCAATCGTGCTGCTCATCGGCACACGAAAGCAAGCGGAGAACTTTGCCTACCGCCTCGAGTTGAACGGCAACCGTAGGCGGCTCACGTGGGAGGCCACGCCACGCTCGATCCATGATGGTGTAGCGGCAGCCATCATGAACAGTGACTGTCTTGTGTTTGATACCTCTATCGCTCACCTGTTTGCAGACAACGGCAATTTAGGTATCAACGTGACCATCTCCATGTGCTGAGGTGGCAGCGTTAGGCTTTTTCCAGTGATCCGAACCTTGGACAACCTCTGCTCCTAATCAGGCTGCAGATTCTGAAGGCAACGGTTGTGAGATGTATACATTTGTGTATATTTCTGTTCAAGAGTCATCTGCAAAAACGGTGCATACTTTCCAGATTCACTTGTAGGTTAGTATGGTAGGTGTTCACCTTGAGATAAAGAAGGGAGGTGCAGGTGTTGGCAGTCAGTTGAAGTGCAAATGAGATTTTCTCTTGTACGCCCCAAGGATTCAAACACCTTCAAAACCTTCCATTACACCTACGGTAAATTTCAGGTGTGGATGACAACATTTATTGTCTGGGAGGTCCGGCTCAAAATCCACAGGAACTTGACAAGTGAATCAAAATACTACATTGGGAAGAGTCTAGGCATGAATGTGTGACATTTGCCTCAGAAAAAAAAAACTGCGTACAAAAACTGCACTGACTACTTTGGTTCTCCTCTTGGGATATCAAGTGGAACCATGGCAATGTAAATGTTGATCGTATGAATTTCATGGTTGTATAATGGCTTGATAAAACAACACCCATGGTGGAGATAAGTGCATGGTGGAAATAAAATTCACTTGCAGAAATGACTACAGAGCCACCATGTTTGTAAGGCAAAAATCTAACCTCTGTTTTTTTTCCCTTTTCTTACCTTTCTTTTCTTTCTACTATATCTGTCTTCGATGTTGCAAGACGTAGATGAGGACAATTCTGAAAGTTTGTTATTTTGTGGTCCTGGTTTGTGATCAAAGCAGATTCAACATCACCAAATGAAATGACAGAACTACAGCCAACCTTTTCAAATTTTCTGTCACCCATGATCAAATGCCACGTAATATTCTTAGATATATTTGTACATGATGCTTGATTATGAAATGGATAGTTGACATACCAATGATAAATCTGTCAACATTTACTCGCCCTCATGTCGTTTTGTGGAACACCAAAGCAGAAGTTTAGAAGAGTATCTCAGCTGTTCTCTTTCAATACAGTGTATGTGGATGTGGACCAAGGGTTGTCAAGCTCCAGAAATGACAAAAAAGGCACCATACATGTAGTCCATACGACTTGTGCATTAGTCCCCTCAAGCCATATGCTTTGTGTGAGGAATTACTAAACCTAATATGTTTACTAAGATGTGCCTTTCACTTTCACTGTATGAAAAAGAGCAGCTTGCACATTTAGCTAAACGACTCCTTTTGTGTTTCATGAGGTTAAGAAAATCATATGGATTTAAAATGATGAGAAAATGATGACAGAAGCTACTCTTTTTAATATGGGTGTTCCACCTTTGTGTACATTGTCTTGTCACCAATGACTGTATGTAAAAGATTAAGCCTGCGCACAAACAACAATCTGTTAATTTCACGTTGATTAAGTGTCTGCATTAGACTGGTTTTGTTGTCTTTGTACTTTTTTCTTTAGAGTCAAGGTGATCTGTAAGATTAAGGAAAGCTTTTGTAAATATATAAACAACTTTAGTTTTGTTGATATTTGTTGTTATTGTTAAGTCTCTTAAAATGATTGTTTAGTCTAGACTCTTTTAAAAACCCAGTAAGATCTGAGCAATTCCTCTCTCCCCTTTGGTCAGTGAACCCACAATGCCTTACTTGTATACAAACTTAAGTCTTTTAGAGTCTGCTTTCTTCAAGGACTCAAGCGTGTCAGGTTCAGGTCACTATGCTCCAAACCTCCAGTGTCTTGAAAGACTTAAATTTACAAAGTGGCATTACGAGTGGGAAGGACATGGCACGTTCACAGGTCGTCCTACTTTGCCCCCAAAACCTGCTGCAGTAACCATTTCACTTACACTGTTGGAACCCAGCCTCTTATCAAATACCTCTGATGACTTGTGGAGATGTCTGTGCAAGAAGAACACTGATATCCCAGAATGTAGGTGGTTCTGTGAAGAAGAGATCCCAAGTTTGATGCACAACTTCACACCTTCAGCTCTTTATCTGTCCTCTATTTCATTCTCTCTGAAAAAAAAAATATTTAAAAATGTAAATTAAATGTTTTATAAATCTGTTGTAGAGCAAATTTATTCTGTTTTGTTGAAGTATTTATACACAGATCGCATAGAAGGAGATGGAGAGTGTGCTCATGTGGTCAGTGTCTTCGCTCCTCAGACATGTGGATAGACGACCCCCCCCCCCCTCCATGAGTGTGCTCTCTACTTGCAGTTGTCATGGCAACTAAATATGCTAATGAGAAACTCATTCATGCCTAGTAGAAAATTCTTGAAAAAAAAAAATTTATCTTGATTAGTCTGAAATCCTATTTTGACACATTTTGTAGGTGACCGAGATCAAAATCAGTGATTAGTCAATGTATTTACAGGATACGGATCATTCCTCATAAAGAACTATAAAAATGAAGCTGTTGAACCAAATGGATGGTGGCTGTAGCACTTATATCATTTTAAGTTTTGCATAAAATAGCAAATATGTTTCGAACAGGATGGTGTACCTGCATGTAGATGGCAAGCCCTAAAGGAAGCTCAGAGCCCTGAGTCTGGGTGGCTCCGGTGTTTGGCTGAGTGCAGAAAAAAAAATTTGTAATGAAAGAAAACTTAACACATTTGGCCAAATCTATTCAGTGATATATTCAGTTCTCTTAATTCTGGCCACCTACCAGTTGTAACTTTCTCCAAGACAGAAACGAAACATACCATGTCAAAATAGACCACCAGCCATCTGTCTATCTCCCACGGCATTTCAGACTCCCCTACACCGAAGTGAACTCAAAACTGAATAAATACATTTTAATGAAGCGACCAGGTGGTTTCCCGAGCTGTGTGCCATGCCTCGCAATCAAGCCATCATGATCAATATTGAGCATCCTAATGAACTTGTGAATAAACAAGTTCCCATCAAGCACTAGAATACTTCAAATGCATGGCCATGAAATTATGAGCTTTTTCCTCTTTTCTGTGCCAACCCAGTGATACAGATACTAGCATGTGTGAGTTTACATATCTCATTATTTCAAATGCATTATACTAGGAAATACAATATTACTATTTTTCACTTTTAAACAATTGTTTTCCATTTAAATATACTTTAAAATATAATTTATATTATTGAATTTTCAGCATCATTACTCCAGTCTTCAGTGTCACATGATCCTTCTGAATTATTATTAATGTTGGAAACGGTTGTACTTCTTAATATTTCTCTAGAACCTGTGGATTCTTTGATTAATAAAAAGTTAGAAAAGAACAGTATTTACACAAGCAAGAATGTTAAATTGAGTTAAGTGATATTAAATATGTATATTTTGAATAAATGTTTTTTTTTTTTTTTACTTTTTATTCGTCAATGAAATCCTGATAAAAGTATCACAGGTTCAGTAGCAGAACATTTGTTTCCAATGTTTCCAACATTGATAATAAATCATCATATTAGAGTGATTTTTGAAGGTGACACTGAAGACTGGAGTAATTATGCTGAAAATTAAGCTTTGCATCACAGAAATAAATTACATTTTAAAATATATTAAAATAATATTTTTGTTGATTTTTTTATTAATAAAATAATTTTTATAAAATTAAAATAATGTTTTTTCTGTTTGTTTGTTTTAAATAAAATGATAATCATAAATGACTTATTAATGGAAATTTAAGGAAATATTAATGTTTCCATACTTTTGACCGGTACTGTAGCCTACACCCATGACCATTTCAGTAATGTATTACTGTTACTGTAATACATTAGACTCACTGTCACCAAATTCACTTTTTTTTTCAAATGTAATTTACAATAATGAATAGTATCACCGCAGAAACCAATTATGTTACATTGATAAAGTAATGAATTAAATATGAACATTCTTAAGGGAAATAATTCACATGATTTAGTTTGGGAAATACTGTGAGACTGGCTTAAAAAAAAAAACACGAGGCCACTTACATCTACACAAGAGGGCTACATCCAAAGACCTGACGTGCGGCAGCTGTTTATTTTTTAAGCACTTATTTTTTCTTTCTATTTTGATAACTTCTACAACTGTGAGTGAGTGAGCACTGAAAAGAGGGACATCTCACGGGAGTGATGGGAGTTCAGTGCAAACAAACATTTGACCTTTAACCTTGAGTATTGACTTGAATGTTTAGTGTCTTTGACCAAACAAGACTAATGGAGTCACATCTGTAATACTCCTGATTGGCCAATTATGGACATTCATATTTGACTTGAATTTATCTGGTAACAAGGATATTACATATAAGGGTGATTTACTTAATTTACAAAAGCTTTGCTAACTGTGCTATCAAAAGCAATTATTTGGGGCATGAATAGGACAAAAATATGTTTGATTTATTTGGCTAATTTTTATTATTAGACAAGCCAGATAAATTCACCACAACAAATCAGTCTTTATTACTAAATTATGTGTTTATCTTTTCAGAGTATATTTGTGTAGTTCTGGTTTATCCTCTCTTGCTGGGTTATTGAATATGTTGATGTGGCTATAGTGATCATTACCGATGAAATGCTGTTTCCTGTTGAACAGGTATAAGTGGGTAATGTGCAAATCAGTTTGGTCAGATTTTTTTTTTTTTACTCCATGCCTTTAACTTAATGTCTTTTAGTAGTTTTACAACTGAATCCATAATGATTGGTGTACTTTGCATCATCTTGATGTTGGAGTATTCAGTTGACACTGTTCATCAGACATCTTTGGTTTTTGTACCATTTAAACACAAATAAAGTTTATTTATTTGTCAAATGACTGTGTTGGGGGTAGTAACCTTATAAGTAAAGCATTATGTAATCAGATTACTTTTTAAAGTAACTAGAAAAGCATTACTTTTATGGTATGTTTACCATCGGTGTGATAACATTATCATCTACATTTTTTTTTCTTCCCCATTTGTACAACATTGTTGTCATGTAAACATACCATAAAAGTAATGCTTTTCTAGTTACTTTAAAAAGTAATCTATTTGATCACAAAAGGTCTCAGTCTGTTTTGTGATCTCTTTCCCATTAAACTAAACATACTGTGACTTATAACGGTTTCTGAGGAATCAGTCCCCAAAAAATAACCAAACAGGAAACAAGCAGTTAAGTCCGGAAGTGATGGAACGTCTGCTGGGATCCGTACAATTCTCTCTCCACCCAGACATAGGCCATGATGATACGGTACCTCCGTTCTCTTAACTGGGCTGAATACTAGTTATACTAGTTACATGTAAATTGTATACTAAGTTTATGATAAATCATGAGCTGAATTTGGTATGTAGTTAATAGTGAATTAATCATGAAGTCATGACACAGTGATGCATTAACAAGCTATGAGTTGATGTTAATGCATGGTTAGTTAATAATGAATTAACCATGATGTGCCCTCTCAAGTTAAGTCATGACATAGTCATACACTAACAAGCCATGAGTTGATGTTAATGCATGGTTAGTTAAAGGGGGGGTGAAATGCTGTGTCATGCATACTGAGCTTTTTACACTGTTAAAGACTTGGATTCCCATCCTAAACATAGACAAAGTTTCAAAAACGAATGTTGGACGTTTGATGGAGTATTTCTGTGTTAAAAATACTCCTTCCGGTTTCTCACAAGTTTCGGAGAGTTTTTTTCGAGTATGGGTCGGCTTGACGTTAATAGAACGGAAGGTCCTTGTATGGGCCGTACGGGCTCTTCTCCTGGTAGGGTGCGCGCGCGTGACTAGAGCGAGAGAGGAAATGCACAAAATTAAGGAAATGCACGCCCGTAAACACTCTCTCGGGTGCAGATCCAGTCATCCGTGAACACGCCCTATGGTTGCGCCGCACTCCACTTTATTCCTATGGGTGACATTAAGCGACTTCAACGCTTCAGCACAGCATTCCGGGAAGGCAGCGCTGCATTTGAACCGATTTGAACGCAGAAATGACGGGAAGCAGCTTCACAACATCGCTTCAGTCGCGTCGCAAAGTGGATCTCCACAGTTCACTGCTGTCAGGACTTTTCCAAATCATACCAAAAAAGTGTGTTTTTGACGGAGCGGTCCCAGCGATAAAGGTTCGGTCCTGCTTTGGAAGCAGCCGGTGAGTAAAACTGCTTCAAATGTCTATGCTGTTGGCTATCGTCGCGTGAGTAAACATCAGTAAACGTCATGATCGCGTGCTTCGTCATTCAAATGCGCTAACGGACTCCATTGTTGTTCTATGTATAACGTTACACTAGTCTGACGTGCAAAACCGTTTTGCTTGCTACTGCTAAGGTTTAGTCGCATACAATAGTCCATAAACCGAATCATGTCCTCATAAACTGCGAGTAAACACACACAAATGTTGACAGGCCACTAAATACAGTACATACCACAGAGACGGACGTCCTGCTGTTGCTGTTTCTCCTGTTCAATTTATTTCAGCCTCCGAATGATTCTGGATCATGTATCTATAAGCTGAGATCGATAGCCATGGGGTTCTCTACGCTTGAGAACGTCACCGCTATGCGCTCGTCATTCTTTAGCTCCGCCCACACGATACGCCTCCAGGCGCTCGGTTTTTTTCGGGAAAGACTCAGTACAGCCCATATTTCTTTTATAAATATAATAAAACTAAAGACTTCTCGGAGATATGAAGGATGTAATACTACTCTATAGGTACTCAAGATTGACATGATATTGACTGAAACTGAGTGTTTCACCCTCCCTTTAACCAAGAGTTTAGACACTATGATGCACTAACAATTCATTAATTACAAAATGAATTAACATATACACAAAGAATCCTTAGTCCTTAATCCTGGGACAAATAAAATAAAATATACAAAGTATTTGTAGGCTAGTTATTTTATTTATATAATTAAACTTATATGGACTTAAAATAAAGCCCAAGCATAACTGTAAAGACACACACAAGGCACGTTTACATATAAAGTAGAGCACATCCACCGGCTAATGCTAATCGAATCATATACATTTAAACAATTAAAAAAATATTATTTCGGTTAACCAAAGCAGTCTACATTATTATTTGATAAAATGCCAGCATTACTGAAGGAACACAACTAACACGCTAGGAGCACTGAGAGCGCCACTAATCAATGTCCCACCAGAAACAAACCAAACATACTGTAGTTCCGGGATGAAAACTATAACTATGACTAAATGTAATTGAACTATAAAAAGCAGAAAACGGTTTATATCAAATGAAAATTATTAGTGGTAGTTATTAGTCTATTTTCCACGTTTGATTAGACAAATCTGTGAAATTGATGGCTAAATAATCATGTTATTTGTCACAAAGCTGCAGATGGACGATTTCAATACAGTTTAAATTATGAAAGTATTAAATCAATCATGTTTAATCAATCAATCAATCAATCACCTTTATTTATATAGCGCTTTTACAATCACGATTGTGTCAAAGCAGCTTCACAGTGTCAAACAGGGTAATATTGCGACAAAATTAGATTTGGCTGTACAGCCGTACTGGAGAAAACAGTGATGTTATCAGCTTATTTTAATTTATCATATAGCGACAATGTTGGCAGATCAGTATTATAGTTTATAGAATTAAATAAGACCTAATTCATATATTTTATTTGTATAATAAGCTGAATAACTTTAATCATATTTTTAGTGTCCCCAACTGAGCAAGCCAAGCCAAAGGCGACAGTGGCAAGGAACCAAAACTCCATCGGGGCATGATGGAGAAAAATAAACCTTGGGAGAAACCAGACTCAGTCGGGGTGCCAGTTCTCCTCTGGCCTATTAACACACCGTGTAAGATTATTATTCTGGCAACCTTACAGGTCGGAAATCATATTAGATCGGATTATTCAAAATTTTCAGGGTATCACGGAAGAGACAGATTTATTTAGGATGGGGCGTCAATTACACAAGAGTATGAATACATGAAAGATCGGAATTATTGCGCCGAAGACGGGTTTTGAGCATGTCGTGCCAGTGAGGCAAATTCGGAGGAGACACCATTTGACACGGCTCAGCAGACACTCCAGGATGCGTTGGTCATGTCCAGGCAGGTCCACCATCCGATCCGGACAGGGCCCAGATCCGGGATAAACCTCGGGATAAACAGAGAGACTAACATTAGCGTAGATGTCACTCTTTTTATGATGTAACGAGTACATCAGGTGTTATGGGAAGTGTTCCCGGTTCCGGCTGACCTAGTTAATGCAGCCTAACAATCAGTCAATTGAATTGAATAATGAAAGTTAAAAATGTTCTATGTGTATGCCATAGTAAAGAGATGTGTTTTTAGTCTAGATTTAAACTGACAGAGTGTGTCTGCTTCCCGAACAATGCTAGGAAGACTATTCCACAATTTAGGAGCTAAATAGGAAAATGATCGACCGCCTGCAGTTGATTTAGATATTCTAGGTATTATCAACTGGCCAGAGTTTTGAGACCGCAATCGACGTGATGGGGTATAATGCGTTAAGAGCTCGCTTAAGTACCGGGGAGCTAAACTATTTAGTGCTTTGTAAGTAATAAGCAAGATTTTAAAATGTATGCGATGTTTAATAGGGAGCCAGTGCAGTGTTGACAGAACTGGACTAATATGATCAAACTTCCTGGTTCTAGTAAGAACTCTAGCTGCTGCATTTTGGACTAGCTGGAGTTTGTTTATTAAGCGAGCAGGGCAACCACCCAGTAGAGCATTACAATAATCTAGCCTTGAGCTCATGAACGCATGTACTAACTGTTCAGCATTTTGCATTGAAAGCATGTGCCGTAATTTAGATATATTTTTAAGATGATAGAATGCGGTTTTACAGATGCTAGAAACGTGGCTTTCAAATGAAAGATTGGTATCAAAGAGCACACCCAGGTTCCTCACTGACGACGAGGGCTTGACAGAGCAGTCATCAAGTGTTAGACAGTATTCTCGGTTACTACTTGTGGAGCTTTTCTGTCCAATAATTAAAAATTCAGTTTTATCTGAATTAAGTTGCAGAAAATTACTATTCATCCAATTTTTTATATCAGCTATGCATTCTGTTAATCTTGTGAATTGGTAGGTTTCATCCGGGCGTGAGGAAATATAGAGCTGAGTATCGTCAGCATAACAATGAAAACTAACGCCATGTTTCCTAATGATATCTCCCAGTGGTAGCATATACAGGGTGAAAAGCAACGGTCCTAACACTGAGCCTTGCGGTACCCCATACTGAACTTGTGATCGGTGTGACATCTCTTCATTTACTGCTACAAACTGATAACGGTCAGATAAGTACGATTTAAACCATGCCAAAGCAGTTCCACTAACGCCAACATAATTTTCGATTCTATTCAGAAGAATATTGTGATCGATAGTATCAAATGCAGCGCTAAGATCGAGTAACACTAATAGAAAGATACAACCACGATCAGATGATAAGAGTAAATCATTTGTAACTCTAATTAGAGCAGTCTCAGTGCTATGATACGGTCTAAATCCTGACTGGAAATCCTCACATATACCATTTCTTTCTAAAAAAGAACATAATTGTGAAGACACGGCCTTTTCTAGTATTTTTGATAGAAACGGTAGATTCGAGATTGGCCTGTAATTGACTAATTCTTTAGGATCAAGTTGCGTTTTTTTAATAAGTGGTTTAATTATAGCCAACTTAAAAGTTTTCGGTACATATCCTAATGTCAAAGATGAATTAATGATATTAAGCAGAGGATCTATGACCTCTGGAAGTATCTCTTTTAATAGCCTAGTCGGTATAGGGTCAAGCATACATGTTGTTGATTTTGATGATTTTACAAGTTTAGCCAGTTCTTCTCCTCCTATAGCAGTGAATGAGTGTAATTTTTCCTCAGTGACCCTGCAGTGCTCTGTCTGAAGTGATACTGTAATAGACGGCTGCATGGTTATAATTTTATTCCTAATATTATCAATCTTACTAGTAAAGAAGTTCATAAAGTCATTACTGCTGTGTTGTTTACAAACATCAGAAGCTGAAGCTTTATTTTTTGATAATTTAGCCACTGTATCGAATAAATACTTAGGGTTGTGTTTGTTTTCTTCTAAAAGAGATGAGAAATAAGCAGATCTAGCAGTTTTTATGGCCTTTCTGTATGCAATCATGCTCTCTTTCCACAAATTGCGAAAAACCTCTAGTTTTGTTTTCTTCCAGCTGCGCTCCATTTTTCTGGCTGCTGTTTTAAGGGCCCGAGTGTGCTCGTTGTACCACGGCGTTGGATTATTTGCTTTAATCTTCTTTAAGCGCCGGGGAGCAACTATGTCTAAAGTGCTAGTAAGGAGAGAGTCAATAGTTTCGGTTGCAGCATCAAGTTCATCATGGCTATCTGTAATGCTGAGGAGATGGAACTGATGAGGAAGATTATGTACAAAGCAATCTTTAGTCGCAGCGGTTATCGTCCTGCCATATTTGAAGCGAGGGGATGGCTTTGCAGCCTTAGGTAAATTAAGTATACATGATATTAGGTAATGATCTGAGATGTCATCGCTCTGCTGCAGAATTTTAACAGTATCAACATTTATTCCATGTGACATTATTAGATCTAAAGTATGATTAAGGCGATGAGTGGGTCCTGATACGTGTTGTCTAACTCCAATAGAGTTTAGAATGTCTCTAAATGCCAATCCCAATGCGTCTTTTTCATTGTCTACATGGATATTAAAATCCCCAACAATTAGTACTTTATCTACAGCTAATACTAACTCCGATACAAAACCAGCAAATTCTTTGATAAAGTCTGGATTGTGCCCTGGTGGCCTGTATACAGTAGCCAACACAAATGTCAGAAGGGATTTATCATTTACACTACACAGTGTTACATAAAGCACCAAAACTTCAAAGGAATTATATTTGAAACTAGACTTCTGAGTAATACTGAAAATATTATTATAAATTACAGCCACACCTCCCCCTTTACCTTTCAGACGTGGCTCATGTTTGTAACAATAATCTCGGGGGGTGCACTCATTTAAAGTAATGTAATCATCAGGTTTTAGCCAGGTTTCTGTCAAACACAGCACATCTAAGTTATGATCTATAATCATATCATTGACAACAAGCGTTTTTGGCGAAAGGGATCGAATATTCAGCAACCCAAGCTTTATCAATTGTTCGTCCGTATTATATCTGTTGTTTATTTGTTGGACATCAATTAAATTTTTACTGTTGAATGGTTTTGATGGTTTTTTGTATTTACTAATTCGGGGAACAGACACAGTCTCTATGTGATAATATCTAGGTGAAAGAGTCTCTATGTGCTGGGATTTAGCTGACTTTGGTGACGTGAGACAGCTAGCAGACGGTTGGTTTAGCCAGTTTGTCTGCTTCCTGACCTGGGCCCCAGTGAGTCAAGGTTTAGCTCTAAGACTATGTGCCAAATTACTAGAGAGAAGAGCAGCACCAGCCCAGGAGGGATGAATGCCGTCCATCTTCAACAGGTCAGGTCTGCCCCAAAAACTTTTCCAATTGTCTATGAACCCTATGTTATTTTGCAGACACCACTTAGACAACCAGCCATTGAGTGATGATAATCTGCTAACTATTTCACCACTCCTTTTCGCGGGGAGAGGACCAGAGAAATATACGGCTTTTGACATCGTACTTGCGAGTTTACACACCTCTTTAATGTTAATTTTGGTGATCTCCGACTGGCGAAGTCGAACATCATTAGTGCCAACGTGAATAATAATCTTAGAGAATTTACGATTAGCTTTAGCCAGCACTTTTAAATTTGCTTTGATGTCAGGCGCTCTGGCTCCCGGTAAACATGTGACTATGGTGGCTGGTGTCTCTATTTTCACATTCCGTGTAATAGAATCGCCAATAACTAGGGCACTTTCAACAGGATCCTCAGTGGGTGCGTCACTGAGTGGGGAGAACCTGTTTGATGTTCTAATCGGAACGGAAGAGTGGTTTTTTGATCCACGACTATGCTTTCTCATCGTCACCCAGCCCTGCTGCGCGGGCTCAGCCGGAACCAAACAATGAGTGTTCACTAAGCTAGTCGCATCCAAAGCAGTATCTAAAGCTGTTACATTCTCACTACTCTCACATAAAGCTTGGATGCGTGTCTCTAAATCTGAAATCTTCTCCGTCAGCCTGATTAATTCCTTACATTTATCACATGTGAAGCCCTGTTCGCCAACGGAGATAGATATGCTAAACATGTAGCATGCAGTGCAAGTGACAATGACAGGAGAAGAAGACATGGCTTACCGTATTTGTTGATGAATCCAAAACTTACCACAGTTGTCTGATGGAGTCTTTTTAATAATCCAACTCACCACAGTTGTCTATAGAACTCAGAAAACAGGAGACCTGGATGCTGGGATGGAAAGCTACCAGGCTAGCGAAAAGCTAACGTGTGGTAGTGATTTAGATTAAAAGCTAGTAATGTCAAATTTAAATTGATAGGCTATATTAAGCACTATATGGTGATGAGTAAGTTATATTTAGCAGTGTAATTTACAAAGAAAATATATCAAATAGAGATTCAAACACAGCTATACAGAGCTACAAACACTGTGGTGGCAGCAGCAGCAGGCAGACAGACAGGAGCAATCGATCAGGAACAATCCTGACTTTTAATTAAAAGTCAGAGTACTTCTTATTTATTTTAAGGAACCTGTTTGATTTAGTTTACCCATACATGTTATTTAAATTAATGCAAACATGTACTAACATGTATTAATGCTGCTGTATTCATGCATGAATCATTATGACTCATGTCTTAATTAGGGATGGCTCCTCATTTGTTCATGATAAGTTCATATCTTAACTAATCATGAGTTAATGTTGAATTAACTATTAATTAATGTATTAATACATGATTATCCATGTCCTGTTATTGTAAAGTGTTACCAAAACGCTTTATTATACATGACAGACCTGCCCAGTAATGTCACTTAATATTGATAAACACTGTTAATTCTGAGGAATGAATTGTGCTTTTCTATACCTCAGTTAGGGCTGCACAATTATGACAAAAATAAGTTGATTTGTTACATTTATATAGCAATTTATGAATGAATGAGGCATGAGGAGAGAGGGTGATAGAGCCAATTCAGTGGATGGGGATTATTAGGAGTCCATGATTGGTAAGGGCCAATCAAGGGAATTTGTCCAGGACACCAGGGTTACACCCCTACTCTTTTACGAGAAGTGTTATGGGATTTTTAATGACCACAGAGAGTCGTGAAGGACAGAGGACAATGGGCAAATATGGCCGGGATGCCGGGGTTACACCCCTACTCTTTTTACAAACAACATCCTGGGATTTATGACCACACAGAGTCAGGACCTTGGTTTAACGTCTTAACTTTTTGTCAATTATGACAAAAATCATAACTGTTGATTATCCCCTTCAAATTGTGCGTGCGATTATCACTATTTACATTGAATGATGTTGTTAATAGCTTTATACCATTGTTTGAAGCAACCATGCTATAATTCATGACAAAATAAGCTGAAAACATTCTTCCTGAAAAAGCTTTGTATGCTTTTCTATAGCATTAAGCCACAAATGTCAGCGATACATTGGTTTGAATTTTTTTTTTTCAATGGTCTCATTTTCAAAAACTTACATCTTTTTCAGACATCATGTAAACTGACGTGTAAAGCTTTCCCATGTATTGACTGACAGCTCTCCTGTCCTCATGTTGAGAGACACCAAGAATAAATGCAGAGGCGTTGTGTGCGCTGTGTGTGAACATGATGGGCATTGTAGTTCTAGACTAATGTGAGCATTTACTCATCACAGGCACAAAATTTTATGCAAAACAGCAATAATTATTTTAAATAACATTTATGCTTCATGTATTTAAATTATTTATGCTGTATTAAATTTATTTATGCTGCTGACCTTCGATGATCCAACGATACCAATAAGCAAAAATGACTTCATATCACATCGCATTTCATCATCGCAGTTTCTTTTTTATTAGTATTATCATTTCTGAAGTTAGAGTGTTTAACTTTCTTCTCCGATCCAGAATAGCAGCACAGCTTAAAAAGTTGTTTGAGCGGCGCCTTATACTGTACGAGAATTGACTTTCATTTCCCTCAGCCTGAGGCTTATTTGTTTCACTTTTGGTGTGAAAGCGCCTTTACATTTGCCAAAAATCGAACTTCTTTTTCATCATTAAAAACAAGCAAGCCCAGGCCAGCCGAACGAAAAAGTTATGTAAAAGTACCACAACACATTTCTTTCCATAAAAAGTAACCTAATTATTTACTTTTTTAAGGACTAATGCAATATTGTATCTTTACTTTTAAGAGACTTCTCCCGACACTGCAAATGAGTGTATTGTGTAATGTAATACAAGATGGTCATTATACAGTTAATTATTCCAGACAGATGTTTAATAAAAATTCTAAAGATGTATTTACATTTCTTAATGTACACACACAAAAAAAGCACAAAAATTGTATTTAAAACAGCGAAATGACTATCTCTGCTCAATAGCGCCTGTTTTCTCTTTCACGATTGTGATCTTTGTGTTTGGCAAACCCTCGATCATTACTTCTGTCTCTCTCTCTCTCTCGTTCCCTGTTTCTATCACGCTCTCTGTCTCGTTCTCTCTCTCGATCACCCGCTCTTCCTCTGTCCCCCTCCCTGTCTCGCTGTCGAGTGTCTTCGTGTCTCTTGTCCTCTCTGTTTCTATCTGTCTTTTTGTCTTCTTCTCTATCCCTGTCGCGCTCGCCTCCATACCTATCTCTGAATCTGTCCACCTCTTGTGTATTTCTGGAATCGTGTCCGGGTCTGTCCCTTCTGCTTCCTGCCAGTCCCTTCCCAGCATACTTCTCATATGCCGTGTCTTCCTTCTCCTTCTTCACTCTGACAGGGGAAGACGCTAACATCTCAGTCCGTGCCTCATGTTTCTCTTCCTTTGATTTTTTCTTCTCTTTCTTTTCCTTCTTCTTTTTCTTTTTCTCCTTTTTATCTGAAGTATAACAACATAAAAAAATGAGCCAATCAATTATTAAATAAATTAATAAAACCATTGAAACAACAAAACACACCTCTTGAAATTACTGAAGTTACATTTGCTGAACGCATACAGTCTCCTCTCACCTTTTTTTGGCTTTTTCACATGTACAGCATACTCTTCCTCAGACTCGGACTCAGAGGAGACAGGCTGGGGCACGCTGGGAGCACATCCCTCCTCTCGCAAACGTTTTGTGATATCATCGATGTCATCTGTGTCCTTTGGTGGTCGATAATTTGCAACATGGTCCACACGTATGGTTCGGCCCTTAATCTGTAGAGCAGAAAAAACATTTAATTATATATATATATATATATATATATATATAGTATCCAAAGTATTTGAATAAATATAGAAAATAAGGAATCATTGAATTCAGGTGTTCCACTGAATCACTTCCATGGCCACAGGTGTGTAACATCAAGCATAACTTTATTTATTAAAACTTTTAGTTTTAAGTCTAAGTTCTTTCAATTATATAATAAAAAAATTATAAAATGGGTAGAAGTGCAATAAAACAAATGTAAATAAAAATGACATGTAGTACATTTTTAAATCATCTAGGCATGCAGCCGCTTCTACAAACATTTGTGAAAGAATGGGTCGCTCTCAGGTGGTTTTTATATATATATGAGAACAATGAGAAGAAATGTTTCACATGGATTTTTAGTATACCATTGAATAATGACTGAATACATAAGCTTAATCAACAAAATATTGTTTATTTATTTCAGTCCAGCAGTGCAATGTTTGCCATTAAGTGTAGCACAAGCATATTTGTGATATTTGAGGCTCGATGTGCTGCGGTGAAACGCAAATTCCTTGTTGTATAGCTTGCACACAACCTTGCTCTTGTCGACGCTTCCATCCTTTCGTTTTTTAAAAACAACATTTCCCATCCACGGGGCCAAGCAAAGTGGTCTCATCAGCTTCTTCATTCATGTTCACTATGGTTTGTTGTTGTCGTGACTCGTGAACGCTAGATGGTGTTTCAGTATAATCGGTCCTTTGAAACTCATTCATTAAAAAAGGTTCCGCGGTGCAAAAATAAGTGTGGTTAAAATTATGTTATTTATTTTTTTGTGTAATTAATCTTAATTAACGCGTTAAAGTCCCGTAATTAATTAATGGGGTAAAGTCCCGGCCCTAATATGTATGTATGTATGTTTATATATATATATATATATATATATATATATATATATATATAATAAATAGCGTATTCCATTAGGACACACACAATTGAACAAAAGCCCTTGAAAAAGTCCTAGAAAAGCCCTTCACCTTGATTCCATTAAAATTATCCACGGCCAGAATGGTGCTCCTTTGATCTTCATAGCACAGGAAGCAGAATCCTTTGGATTTGCCCGTCTTTTTATCTCGCACCAAGTTGATGTTGGCAATCTCTCCGTACCTGAGATGCACAGAGGAGGATTAAGCTTAAAAAAACAAGAAAAAAACTAAGAAGAGGGGGAGGGGAAACAGAAGCGCTGTAAGAAGATAAAAAATTTAAATTTGAGCAATGAGGACTTACTGAGAAAATACACAGATGATGTCTCCTTCTGTTAGCTCATATGGAAATCCACCTGCAGATTACAACATATTAACATACAAAGCTGAACATGTCAGCATTTACCTAAAATAAACGATAAATACGGAATTTATAAAACAAATAATTAATGCAACTCTTGAAAATGATCTCTTTAGACTGAGTAATTAATATTCATCACTTTATACAAGGTCAAAATAGCATTACTGTACACAGTGTACCAGCAGGGTCTTCTAGAGAAAGACTGCGTTCATGCCATTGTCTACAGAAGTGTTTAGTGAAACAGGTTAATGCTGCCACCATCTGGAAGACTGCAAATTTAGTCTATCCAGGGAACCTTTAACTGCCCTAAAACGGGCTGTTTTTGGGAGACCCCAAAATGGCCATCCTGTTTTATTTAGAAAATGTTTATACTCACTATAGTAGTGTACTATTAGATGTACTGTTAGATATTGTGATTGTATCTGTGATAGGTGTTATATAAAATAAAGGTTACTTATTTCATATTTAATTATTAAAAGCAATGTATTGTTTTATTTTTCAAATTATTTATGTAGTATGATAGTTTGATAATTTTTTTAAATTTATTTTTTACTTTTCAGTAAACTACGATTCGTTTAATTTTAAAATTTTGCAGCTTTACACTGGTTCTCTTGCTTTCAGTCACACTTGCTTCCAGTCACTCACCGATGAAGACCCAGGCGCTGTCTTTATAGACTGTATGCCAGGACACACTGTCTTTGACACCCAGTTCAGCCTCTTTTTCATTCAGTTCATTGATGAGTTTCACTTTGGTGAGCGGACTACATTGAAGTAAAGATTTACAGACAGATAAATGAACATATATTTACATCGTATACATGTATCGTCTCTAATGATATGTTTAATTCTGTTGTGGCGTCTGCATTAAGATCAGAATCACTTTGGACTACTTCTTCAAACTGTAACGTTATGTCTACTGTATTCAAACATTATATTGCAAATATCCATGTATGGTAATACATCATCATTTAATTAACGCTGTATGCCGAAAGAGTGATCGTTTTCTTGTTATTTATCAATGTCCTATAAATTATTTTAAAAAAGACTAACTGAATAAGTGGTTTACTTTCATGTTTTAACAGATGGATATAGCTTTTAGCAACTGCTGCAAAAACTGGAGCTAATTGTTTAGCTTTCACCTTTAGCGACATTTCCTTTTCCATAACTGAGGGGTCTAGTACTTAGACTAAAAAAGTATTCGACTAATTAAATATGAGAATAAACGTAATGGAAATTCAAAACTAAACGTCAACGCATCACTTACTTCATTGTGATGAAGCTGCATTCACTCCGGAAGGATTTAGTTCCACTGTCGCGTTTCGAACTTTGCACGTGATACTACTTTGTCCGGGTTAATGAAAAGCACTGTGGGATATGTATTTGACTGACTGCGAAACTCAGATTTCTCCTATGGATTTCTCCTTTGGCATTAATTCCGTGTAGTACAAACTTGTTATGTAATGATAACATTTAAATAAAAGTAGAAATAACATTTGAGTAATAAAATAATATTTTAACAGCTTGCATGAATGTTTCTTGGCAATTCTTTTTGCAGAGTTTTAAAGTCATCTTCCAGTTTGTGGTTGACCTTTTGTCGTAACAAGACTTCACAGGGGCGTTGAAAATTTTTGATGCCAAGAACCCCCAAATATTACCCTCTTGTGGAATGTAGATGTAGCCCCATATACTGTCTGAGTAAAATAACTGTAAAATAAGTGTGATATCAAAAAGACAATGTGTTTTGGTCATTATTAAATAATTTCCTTTAATTTTGTCATTGTATTAAAGCCAAAACAAATATTAAAATACCATCTGGTAAATATATTTAATTTATTTTAAAGTTTAAGATATTTATAAATTAGTACAATAAATGTTCCTTTTTTAAATTGAGATGTAACATTGTTATCATCATTGATCATTGTGTAATTTTTATGATGTATAATGAGGGAGTAAAAGCAGCATCCATCCAGAGCAGCTCCAAATATTGGCTCAAGAAAATCGGCAGCCCGTATCGATCATTGGCTAAGGCTGATGATGAAAAATCGGTATCGGCACCGGCACAAAAGAATCCATATAGGTCGATCCCTAAAATAAGTCAATCTCGAATATAAAGTCTGAATTGTGAGTTATAAAGTCAGAATTGTGGGATATAAAGTCAGAATTGTGGGATATAAAGTCAGAATTGTGAGATATAAAGTCAGAATTGTGAATTTAAAGTCAGAATTGTGTGATATAAAGTCAGAATTGTGAGATATAAAGTCAGAATTGTGAATTTAAAGTCAGAATTGTGTGATATAAAGTCAGAATTGTAAGATATAAAGTCAGAATTGTGAATTTAAAGTCAGAATTGTGTGATATAAAGTCAGAATTGTGAGATATAAAGTCAGAATTGTGAATTTAAAGTCAGAATTGTGTGATATAAAGTCAGAATTGTGTGATGTAAAGTCAGAATTGTGAATTTAAAGTCAGAATTGTGTGATATAAAGTCAGAATTGTGTGATGTAAAGTCAGAATTGTGAATTTAAAGTCAGAATTGTGTGATATAAAGTCAGAATTGTGAGATATAAAGTCAGAATTGTGAATTTAAAGTCAGAATTGTGTGATATAAAGTCAGAATTGTGTGATGTAAAGTCAGAATTGTGAGATATAAAGTCAGAATTGAGAATTTAAAGTCAGAATTGTGTGATATAAAGTCAGAATTGTGTGATGTAAAGTCAGAATTGTGAGATATAAAGTCAGAATTGAGAATTTAAAGTCAGAACTGTGGGATATAAAGTCAGAATTGTGAATTTAAAGTCAGAATTGTGTGATATAAAGTCAGAATTGTGAATTTAAAGTCAGAATTGTGAATTTAAAGTCAGAATTGTGGGATATAAAGTCAGAACTGTGGGATATAAGGTTAGAATTTTGTGATATAAAGTCAGAATTTTGTGATATATAAAGCCAGAATTGTGTGATATAAAGTCAGAATTCTGATATAAAGTCAGAATTGTGTGATATAAAGTCAGAATTGTGAGATAAAGTCAGAATTGTGAGATATAAAGTCAGAATTGTGAGATATAAAGTCAGAATTGTGGGATATAAAGTCAGAATTGTGGGATATAAAGTCAAAATAGTGAGATATAAAGTCAGAATTGTGAGATATAAAGTCAGAATTGTGTGATATAAAGTCAGAATTGTGAGATATAAAGTCAGAATTGTGTGATATAAAGTCAGAATTGTGAGATATAAAGTCAGAATTGTGAATTTAAAGTCAGAATTGTGAGATATAAAGTCAGAATTGAGAATTTAAAGTCAGAATTGTGTGATATAAAGTCAGAATTGTGTGATGTAAAGTCAGAATTGTGAGATATAAAGTCAGAATTGAGAATTTAAAGTCAGAACTGTGGGATATAAAGTCAGAATTGTGAATTTAAAGTCAGAATTGTGTGATATAAAGTCAGAATTGTGAATTTAAAGTCAGAATTGTGGGATATAAAGTCAGAACTGTGGGATATAAGGTCAGAATTTTGTGATATAAAGTCAGTATTGTGATATATAAAGCCAGAATTTTGTGATATAAAGTCAGAATTCTGAGATAAAGTCAGAATTGTGTGATATAAAGTCAGAATTGTGGGATATAAAGTCAGAATTGTGAGATATAAAGTCAGAATTGTGAGATATAAAGTCAGAATTGTGGGATATAAAGTCAGAATTGTGGGATATAAAGTCAAAATAGTGAGATATAAAGTCAGAATTGTGAGATATAAAGTCAGAATTGTGAGATATAAGGTCAAAATTTTGTGATATAAAGTAAGAATTGTGTGATATAAAGTCAGAATTTTGTGATATAAAGTCAGAATTGTGTGATATAAAGTCAGAATTGTGAATTTAAAGTCAGAATTGTGTGATATAAAGTCAGAATTGTGGGATATAAAGTCAGAATTGTGAATTTAAAGTCAGAATTGTGTGATATAAAGTCAGAATTGTGAATTTAAAGTCAGAATTGTGAATTTAAAGTCAGAATTGTGTGATATAAAGCCAGAATTGTGAATTTAAAGTCAGAATTGTGTGATATAAAGTCAGAATTGTGAATTTAAAGTCAGAATTGTGTGATATAAAGTCAAAATTGTGAGATATAAAGTCAGAATTGTGAATTTAAAGTCAGAATTGTGAATTTAAAGTCAGAATTGTGTGATATAAAGCCAGAATTGTGAATTTAAAGTCAGAATTGTGTGATATAAAGTCAGAATTGTGTGATGTAAAGTCAGAATTGTGAGATATAAAGTCAGAATTGAGAATTTAAAGTCAGAATTGTGTGATATAAAGTCAGAATTGTGTGATGTAAAGTCAGAATTGTGAGATATAAAGTCAGAATTGAGAATTTAAAGTCAGAACTGTGGGATATAAAGTCAGAATTGTGAATTTAAAGTCAGAATTGTGTGATATAAAGTCAGAATTGTGAATTTAAAGTCAGAATTGTGAATTTAAAGTCAGAATTGTGGGATATAAAGTCAGAACTGTGGGATATAAGGTTAGAATTTTGTGATATAAAGTCAGAATTTTGTGATATATAAAGCCAGAATTGTGTGATATAAAGTCAGAATTCTGATATAAAGTCAGAATTGTGTGATATAAAGTCAGAATTGTGAGATAAAGTCAGAATTGTGAGATATAAAGTCAGAATTGTGAGATATAAAGTCAGAATTGTGGGATATAAAGTCAGAATTGTGGGATATAAAGTCAAAATAGTGAGATATAAAGTCAGAATTGTGAGATATAAAGTCAGAATTGTGTGATATAAAGTCAGAATTGTGAGATATAAAGTCAGAATTGTGTGATATAAAGTCAGAATTGTGAGATATAAAGTCAGAATTGTGAATTTAAAGTCAGAATTGTGAGATATAAAGTCAGAATTGAGAATTTAAAGTCAGAATTGTGTGATATAAAGTCAGAATTGTGTGATGTAAAGTCAGAATTGTGAGATATAAAGTCAGAATTGAGAATTTAAAGTCAGAACTGTGGGATATAAAGTCAGAATTGTGAATTTAAAGTCAGAATTGTGTGATATAAAGTCAGAATTGTGAATTTAAAGTCAGAATTGTGGGATATAAAGTCAGAACTGTGGGATATAAGGTCAGAATTTTGTGATATAAAGTCAGTATTGTGATATATAAAGCCAGAATTTTGTGATATAAAGTCAGAATTCTGAGATAAAGTCAGAATTGTGTGATATAAAGTCAGAATTGTGGGATATAAAGTCAGAATTGTGAGATATAAAGTCAGAATTGTGAGATATAAAGTCAGAATTGTGGGATATAAAGTCAGAATTGTGGGATATAAAGTCAAAATAGTGAGATATAAAGTCAGAATTGTGAGATATAAAGTCAGAATTGTGAGATATAAGGTCAAAATTTTGTGATATAAAGTAAGAATTGTGTGATATAAAGTCAGAATTTTGTGATATAAAGTCAGAATTGTGTGATATAAAGTCAGAATTGTGAATTTAAAGTCAGAATTGTGTGATATAAAGTCAGAATTGTGGGATATAAAGTCAGAATTGTGAATTTAAAGTCAGAATTGTGTGATATAAAGTCAGAATTGTGAATTTAAAGTCAGAATTGTGAATTTAAAGTCAGAATTGTGTGATATAAAGCCAGAATTGTGAATTTAAAGTCAGAATTGTGTGATATAAAGTCAGAATTGTGAATTTAAAGTCAGAATTGTGTGATATAAAGTCAAAATTGTGAGATATAAAGTCAGAATTGTGAATTTAAAGTCAGAATTGTGTGATATAAAGCCAGAATTGTGTGATATAAAGTCAGAATTGTGAGATATAAAGTCAGAACTGTGGGATATAAAGTCAGAATTGTGAATTTAAAGTCAGAATTGTGTGATATAAAGTCAGAATTGTGAGATATAAAGTCAGAATTGAGAATTTAAAGTCAGAACTGTGTGATATAAAGTCAGAATTGTGAATTTAATGTCAGAATTGTGTGATATAAAGTCAGAATTGTGATATATAAAGCCAGAATTGTGTGATATAAAGCCAGAATTGTGATTGTGGTGTGGCAAGCAGCGGGGCGAGGGACCGCGAGAGCGAGCCGGTGATTAACGTTCACGAGTGCCAGCTGCGTGGCACCCCGGTCTCGTCTCGCGGCCATGTGACGGGAGCATATAAGGAGGAGCAAGGACAGCGGAAGACGAGAGAGGACCAGGCCTGGAGTTTGTTATGTTTTATTTTGTGTGTTTGCGGGCAGTCGTCCGTGAGGGGCTGTCCGCGGTTTTACTTTCGTTTTGTTTCTTTACTTTAAATAAATGTTTGTTGAACGTTCGCCGGTTCCCGCCTCCTTTCTTCCCATCTACAAACCGTATTACATTGGTGCCGAAGCCCGGGAGGAAGGAGGGACGCGCTGTCGGAGAGCCCTCGCTGCTGAGGGGGATCGCGGTGCTGAGGAGTTCGGGCAGCGCGGATGATGAAAGACCGCGAATGGCTGCCCGAGGCGATGGTGCTGGAGCGAGTGAAGACCGGTGGGACGGAGAGCTCGCTGCCGTGCCCCTGGGTCGAGGTGGGGTGGCGGCCGTCCTGGAGGGAGCGGAGGAGTTGCCGGCGTTCGCCGTGGGCCGGAGCCTGCTGCCATCCGCCGGAACGGGGAGGAGCAGGGAACGCGGAGCTCGCTGCCGACTGCCCTCAATAGGAGGAGCCACCGCCGGCCGCCAGGGGGCGGAGGAGGATCGGGCCGTCCACCGGGCGTCCAGCACCATCGCATAGCACCGCGAGGAAGAGCCTCTCGGCTGGTGAGGACCGAGCGGCAGTGTGTCGGGGAACCGGACCAGAATTTTTTTTTCTCTTTCTTTCTTTTTTTCCCTCTCTCCCCTCTCTCGTCCGCGGGCTCCGTGGGCTCCTCGTGCTCCCGTCTACATTTCTCTCGCCTCTCTGTCCTTACCCCCAGGTGCCTCGTCCGCCGTGATCGCCCCCCCCCCCGGGAGAGGGGGGGAGGGGGAGTAGAGCGCCGTCTCGGGAGTGCCCCCCGGCCTGCGAGGGGCGATGGGGGTATGTGGTGTGGCAAGCAGCGGGGCGAGGGACCGCGAGAGCGAGCCGGTGATTAACGTTCACGAGTGCCAGCTGCGTGGCACACCGGTCTCGTCTCGCGGCCATGTGACGGGAGCATATAAGGAGGAGCAAGGACAGCGGAAGACGAGAGAGGACCAGGCCTGGAGTTTATGTTTTATTTTGTGTGTTTGCGGGCAGTCGTCCGTGAGGGGCTGTCCGCGGTTTTACTTTCGTTTTGTTTCTTTACTTTAAATAAATGTTTGTTGAACGTTCGCCGGTTCCCGCCTCCTTCCTTCCCATCTACAAACCGTATTACAGTGATATAAAGTCAGAATTGTGTGCTATAAAGTCAGAATTGTGAGCTATAAAGTCAGAATTGTGAGCTATAACGTCAGAATTGTGAGATATAAGGTCAGAATTGTGAGATATAAAGTCAGAACTGTGGGATATAAGGTCAGAATTGTGAGATATAAAGTCAGAATTGTGTGATATAAAGCCAGAATTCTGTGATATAAAGTCAGAATTGTGTGATATAAAGTCAGAATTGTGAGATATAAAGTCAAAATTGTGAATTTAAAGTCAGAATTGTGTGATATAAAGCCAGAATTGTGTGATATAAAGTCAGAATTGTGAGATATAAAGTCAGAATTGAGAATTTAAAGTCAGAACTGTGGGATATAAAGTCAGAATTGTGAATTTAAAGTCAGAATTGTGTGATATAAAGTCAGAATTGTGAATTTAAAGTCAGAATTGTGTGATATAAAGTCAGAATTGTGAATTTAAAGTCAGAATTGTGGGATATAAAGCCAGAATTGTGTGATATAAAGCCAGAATTGTGATATAAAGTCAGAATTGTGTGCTATAAAGTCAGAATTGTGAGATAAAGTCAGAATTTTGTGATATAAAGTCGGAATTGTGATATAAAGTCAGAATTGTGAGATATAAAGTCAGAATTGTGGGATATAAAGTCAGAATTTTAGGATATAAAGTCAAAATTGTGTGCTATAAAGTCAGAATTGTGAGATAAAGTCAGAATTTTGTGATATAAAGTCGGAATTGTGATATAAAGTCAGAATTGTGAGATATAAAGTCAGAATTGTGGGATATAAAGTCAGAATTTTAGGATATAAAGTCAAAATTGTGAGATATAAAGTCAGAACTGTGGGATATAAGGTCAGAATTGTGAGATATAAAGTCAGAATTGTGAGATATAAAGTCAGAATTGTGTGATATAAAGTCAGAATTGTGAGTTTTAAGGTCAAAATTTTGTGATATAAAGTCAGAATTGTGTGATATAGTCAGAATTGTGATATAAAGTCAGAATTGTGAGCTATAAAGTCAGAATTGTGAGATATAAGGTCAGAATTGTGTGATATAAAGTCAGAATTGTGGGATATAAAGTCAAAATTGTGAGATATAAAGTCAGAATTGTGTGATATAAAGTCAGAATTGTGTGATATAAAGTCAGAATTGTGTGATATAAAGTCAGAATTGTGATATATAAACCCAGAATTGTGTGATATAAAGCCAGAATTATGATATAAAGTCAGAATTGTGTGATATAAAGTCAGAATTTTTGTGATATAAAGTCAGAATTGTGTGATATAAAGTCACAATTGTGATATAAAGTCAGAATTGTGACATATAAAACAAGAATTGTGATATAAAGTCAGTATTGTGATATATAAAGCCAGAATTGTGATATAAAGTCAGAATTGTGATATAAAGTCAGAATTGTGTGATATAAAGTCAGAATTGTGATATAAAGTCAGAATTGTGAGATATAAAGTAAGAATTGTGAGATATAAAGTCAGAATTGTGGGATATAAGGTCAGAATTGTGAGATATAAAGTCAGAATTGTGAGATATAAAGTCAGAATTGTGTGATATAAAGTCAGAATTGTGAGATATAAGGTCAAAATTTTGTGATATAAAGTCAGAATTGTGTGATATAAAGTCAGAATTGTGAGATATAAGGTCAGAATTGTGTGATATAAAGTCAGAATTGTGAGCTATAAAGTCAGAATTGTGAGCTATAAAGTCAGAATTGTGTGATATAAGGTCAGAATTGTGGGATATAAAGTCAGAATTGTGAGATATAAGGTCAGAATTGTGAGATATAAGGTCAGAATTGTGTGATATAAAGTCAGAATTGTGAGCTATAAAGTCAGAATTGTGAGCTATAAAGTCAGAATTGTGGGATATAAAGTCAAAATTGTGAGATATAAAGTCAGAATTGTGTGATATAAAGTCAGAATTGTGTGATATAAAGTCAGAATTGTGATATATAAAGCCAGAATTGTGTGATATAAAGCCAGAATTATGATATAAAGTCAGAATTGTGTGATATAAAGTCAGAATTTTTGTGATATAAAGTCAGAATTGTGTGATATAAAGTCACAATTGTGATATAAAGTCAGAATTGTGACATATAAAACAAGAATTGTGATATAAAGTCAGTATTGTGATATATAAAGCCAGAATTGTGATATAAAGTCAGAATTGTGATATAAAGTCAGAATTGTGTGATATAAAGTCAGAATTGTGATATAAAGTCAGAATTGTGAGATATAAAGTAAGAATTGTGAGATATAAAGTCAGAATTGTGGGATATAAGGTCAGAATTGTGAGATATAAAGTCAGAATTGTGAGATATAAAGTCAGAATTGTGTGATATAAAGTCAGAATTGTGAGATATAAGGTCAAAATTTTGTGATATAAAGTCAGAATTGTGTGATATAAAGTCAGAATTGTGATATAAAGTCAGAATTGTGAGATATAAAGTCAGAATTGTGAGATATAAAGTCAGAATTGTGGGATACAAAGTCAGAATTGTGGGATATAAAGTCAAAATTGTGAGATATAAAGTCAGAATTGTGAATTTAAAGTCAGAATTGTGAGATATAAAGTCAGAATTGAGAATTTAAAGTCAGAATTGTGTGATATAAAGTCAGAATTGTGTGATGTAAAGTCAGAATTGTGAGATATAATGTCAGAATTGAGAATTTAAAGTCAGAACTGTGGGATATAAAGTCAGAATTGTGAATTTAAAGTCAGAATTGTGTGATATAAAGTCAGAATTGTGAATTTTAAGTCAGAATTGTGGGATATAAAGTCAGAACTGTGGGATATAAGGTCAGAATTTTGTGATATAAAGTCAGTATTGTGATATATAAAGCCAGAATTTTGTGATATAAAGTCAGAATTCTGAGATAAAGTCAGAATTGTGTGATATAAAGTCAGAATTGTGGGATATAAAGTCAGAATTGTGAGATATAAAGTCAGAATTGTGAGATATAAAGTCAGAATTGTGGGATATAAAGTCAGAATTGTGGGATATAAAGTCAAAATAGTGAGATATAAAGTCAGAATTGTGAGATATAAAGTCAGAATTGTGAGATATAAGGTCAAAATTTTGTGATATAAAGTAAGAATTGTGTGATATAAAGTCAGAATTTTGTGATATAAAGTCAGAATTGTGTGATATAAAGTCAGAATTGTGAATTTAAAGTCAGAATTGTGTGATATAAAGTCAGAATTGTGTGATATAAAGTCAGAATTGTGAATTTAAAGTCAGAATTGTGAATTTAAAGTCAGAATTGTGTGATATAAAGCCAGAATTGTGAATTTAAAGTCAGAATTGTGTGATATAAAGTCAGAATTGTGAATTTAAAGTCAGAATTGTGTGATATAAAGTCAAAATTGTGAGATATAAAGTCAGAATTGTGAATTTAAAGTCAGAATTGTGTGATATAAAGCCAGAATTGTGTGATATAAAGTCAGAATTGTGAGATATAAAGTCAGAACTGTGGGATATAAAGTCAGAATTGTGAATTTAAAGTCAGAATTGTGTGATATAAAGTCAGAATTGTGAGATATAAAGTCAGAATTGAGAATTTAAAGTCAGAACTGTGTGATATAAAGTCAGAATTGTGAATTTAATGTCAGAATTGTGTGATATAAAGTCAGAATTGTGATATATAAAGCCAGAATTGTGTGATATAAAGCCAGAATTGTGATTGTGGTGTGGCAAGCAGCGGGGCGAGGGACCGCGAGAGCGAGCCGGTGATTAACGTTCACGAGTGCCAGCTGCGTGGCACCCCGGTCTCGTCTCGCGGCCATGTGACGGGAGCATATAAGGAGGAGCAAGGACAGCGGAAGACGAGAGAGGACCAGGCCTGGAGTTTGTTATGTTTTATTTTGTGTGTTTGCGGGCAGTCGTCCGTGAGGGGCTGTCCGCGGTTTTACTTTCGTTTTGTTTCTTTACTTTAAATAAATGTTTGTTGAACGTTCGCCGGTTCCCGCCTCCTTTCTTCCCATCTACAAACCGTATTACATTGGTGCCGAAGCCCGGGAGGAAGGAGGGACGCGCTGTCGGAGAGCCCTCGCTGCTGAGGGGGATCGCGGTGCTGAGGAGTTCGGGCAGCGCGGATGATGAAAGACCGCGAATGGCTGCCCGAGGCGATGGTGCTGGAGCGAGTGAAGACCGGTGGGACGGAGAGCTCGCTGCCGTGCCCCTGGGTCGAGGTGGGGTGGCGGCCGTCCTGGAGGGAGCGGAGGAGTTGCCGGCGTTCGCCGTGGGCCGGAGCCTGCTGCCATCCGCCGGAACGGGGAGGAGCAGGGAACGCGGAGCTCGCTGCCGACTGCCCTCAATAGGAGGAGCCACCGCCGGCCGCCAGGGGGCGGAGGAGGATCGGGCCGTCCACCGGGCGTCCAGCACCATCGCATAGCACCGCGAGGAAGAGCCTCTCGGCTGGTGAGGACCGAGCGGCAGTGTGTCGGGGAACCGGACCAGAATTTTTTTTTCTCTTTCTTTCTTTTTTTCCCTCTCTCCCCTCTCTCGTCCGCGGGCTCCGTGGGCTCCTCGTGCTCCCGTCTACATTTCTCTCGCCTCTCTGTCCTTACCCCCAGGTGCCTCGTCCGCCGTGATCGGCCCCCCCCCGGGAGAGGGGGGGAGGGGGAGTAGAGCGCCGTCTCGGGAGTGCCCCCCGGCCTGCGAGGGGCGATGGGGGTATGTGGTGTGGCAAGCAGCGGGGCGAGGGACCGCGAGAGCGAGCCGGTGATTAACGTTCACGAGTGCCAGCTGCGTGGCACACCGGTCTCGTCTCGCGGCCATGTGACGGGAGCATATAAGGAGGAGCAAGGACAGCGGAAGACGAGAGAGGACCAGGCCTGGAGTTTATGTTTTATTTTGTGTGTTTGCGGGCAGTCGTCCGTGAGGGGCTGTCCGCGGTTTTACTTTCGTTTTGTTTCTTTACTTTAAATAAATGTTTGTTGAACGTTCGCCGGTTCCCGCCTCCTTCCTTCCCATCTACAAACCGTATTACAGTGATATAAAGTCAGAATTGTGTGCTATAAAGTCAGAATTGTGAGCTATAAAGTCAGAATTGTGAGCTATAACGTCAGAATTGTGAGATATAAGGTCAGAATTGTGAGATATAAAGTCAGAACTGTGGGATATAAGGTCAGAATTGTGAGATATAAAGTCAGAATTGTGTGATATAAAGCCAGAATTCTGTGATATAAAGTCAGAATTGTGTGATATAAAGTCAGAATTGTGAGATATAAAGTCAAAATTGTGAATTTAAAGTCAGAATTGTGTGATATAAAGCCAGAATTGTGTGATATAAAGTCAGAATTGTGAGATATAAAGTCAGAATTGAGAATTTAAAGTCAGAACTGTGGGATATAAAGTCAGAATTGTGAATTTAAAGTCAGAATTGTGTGATATAAAGTCAGAATTGTGAATTTAAAGTCAGAATTGTGTGATATAAAGTCAGAATTGTGAATTTAAAGTCAGAATTGTGGGATATAAAGCCAGAATTGTGTGATATAAAGCCAGAATTGTGATATAAAGTCAGAATTGTGTGCTATAAAGTCAGAATTGTGAGATAAAGTCAGAATTTTGTGATATAAAGTCGGAATTGTGATATAAAGTCAGAATTGTGAGATATAAAGTCAGAATTGTGGGATATAAAGTCAGAATTTTAGGATATAAAGTCAAAATTGTGTGCTATAAAGTCAGAATTGTGAGATAAAGTCAGAATTTTGTGATATAAAGTCGGAATTGTGATATAAAGTCAGAATTGTGAGATATAAAGTCAGAATTGTGGGATATAAAGTCAGAATTTTAGGATATAAAGTCAAAATTGTGAGATATAAAGTCAGAACTGTGGGATATAAGGTCAGAATTGTGAGATATAAAGTCAGAATTGTGAGATATAAAGTCAGAATTGTGTGATATAAAGTCAGAATTGTGAGTTTTAAGGTCAAAATTTTGTGATATAAAGTCAGAATTGTGTGATATAGTCAGAATTGTGATATAAAGTCAGAATTGTGAGCTATAAAGTCAGAATTGTGAGATATAAGGTCAGAATTGTGTGATATAAAGTCAGAATTGTGAGATATAAAGTCAGAATTGTGTGATATAAAGTCAGAATTGTGAGATATAAGGTCAGAATTTTGTGATATAAAGTCAGAATTGTGGGATATAAAGTCAAAATTGTGAGATATAAAGTCAGAATTGTGATATATAAAGCCAGAATTGTGTGATATAAAGCCAGAATTATGATATAAAGTCAGAATTGTGTGATATAAAGTCAGAATTTTTGTGATATAAAGTCAGAATTGTGTGATATAAAGTCACAATTGTGATATAAAGTCAGAATTGTGACATATAAAACAAGAATTGTGATATAAAGTCAGTATTGTGATATATAAAGCCAGAATTGTGATATAAAGTCAGAATTGTGATATAAAGTCAGAATTGTGTGATATAAAGTCAGAATTGTGATATAAAGTCAGAATTGTGAGATATAAAGTAAGAATTGTGAGATATAAAGTCAGAATTGTGGGATATAAGGTCAGAATTGTGAGATATAAAGTCAGAATTGTGAGATATAAAGTCAGAATTGTGTGATATAAAGTCAGAATTGTGAGATATAAGGTCAAAATTTTGTGATATAAAGTCAGAATTGTGTGATATAAAGTCAGAATTGTGAGATATAAGGTCAGAATTGTGTGATATAAAGTCAGAATTGTGAGCTATAAAGTCAGAATTGTGAGCTATAAAGTCAGAATTGTGTGATATAAGGTCAGAATTGTGGGATATAAAGTCAGAATTGTGAGATATAAGGTCAGAATTGTGAGATATAAGGTCAGAATTGTGTGATATAAAGTCAGAATTGTGAGCTATAAAGTCAGAATTGTGAGCTATAAAGTCAGAATTGTGGGATATAAAGTCAAAATTGTGAGATATAAAGTCAGAATTGTGTGATATAAAGTCAGAATTGTGTGATATAAAGTCAGAATTGTGATATATAAAGCCAGAATTGTGTGATATAAAGCCAGAATTATGATATAAAGTCAGAATTGTGTGATATAAAGTCAGAATTTTTGTGATATAAAGTCAGAATTGTGTGATATAAAGTCACAATTGTGATATAAAGTCAGAATTGTGACATATAAAACAAGAATTGTGATATAAAGTCAGTATTGTGATATATAAAGCCAGAATTGTGATATAAAGTCAGAATTGTGATATAAAGTCAGAATTGTGTGATATAAAGTCAGAATTGTGATATAAAGTCAGAATTGTGAGATATAAAGTAAGAATTGTGAGATATAAAGTCAGAATTGTGGGATATAAGGTCAGAATTGTGAGATATAAAGTCAGAATTGTGAGATATAAAGTCAGAATTGTGTGATATAAAGTCAGAATTGTGAGATATAAGGTCAAAATTTTGTGATATAAAGTCAGAATTGTGTGATATAAAGTCAGAATTGTGAGATATAAGGTCAGAATTGTGTGATATAAAGTCAGAATTGTGAGCTATAAAGTCAGAATTGTGAGCTATAAAGTCAGAATTGTGTGATATAAGGTCAGAATTGTGGGATATAAAGTCAGAATTGTGAGATATAAGGTCAGAATTGTGAGATATAAGGTCAGAATTGTGTGATATAAAGTCAGAATTGTGAGCTATAAAGTCAGAATTGTGAGCTATAAAGTCAGAATTGTGGGATATAAAGTCAAAATTGTGAGATATAAAGTCAGAATTGTGTGATATAAAGTCAGAATTGTGTGATATAAAGTCAGAATTGTGATATATAAAGCCAGAATTGTGTGATATAAAGCCAGAATTATGATATAAAGTCAGAATTGTGTGATATAAAGTCAGAATTTTTGTGATATAAAGTCAGAATTGTGTGATATAAAGTCACAATTGTGATATAAAGTCAGAATTGTGACATATAAAACAAGAATTGTGATATAAAGTCAGTATTGTGATATATAAAGCCAGAATTGTGATATAAAGTCAGAATTGTGATATAAAGTCAGAATTGTGTGATATAAAGTCAGAATTGTGATATAAAGTCAGAATTGTGAGATATAAAGTAAGAATTGTGAGATATAAAGTCAGAATTGTGGGATATAAGGTCAGAATTGTGAGATATAAAGTCAGAATTGTGAGATATAAAGTCAGAATTGTGTGATATAAAGTCAGAATTGTGAGATATAAGGTCAAAATTTTGTGATATAAAGTCAGAATTGTGTGATATAAAGTCAGAATTGTGATATAAAGTCAGAATTGTGAGATATAAAGTCAGAATTGTGAGATATAAAGTCAGAATTGTGGGATACAAAGTCAGAATTGTGGGATATAAAGTCAAAATTGTGAGATATAAAGTCAGAACTGTGGGATATAAGGTCAGAATTGTGTGATATAAAGTTAGAATTGTGAGATATAAAGTCAGAATTGTGTGATATAAAGTCAGAATTGTGAGATATAAAGTCAGAATTGTGGGATATAAAGTCAAAATTGTGAGATTTAAAGTCAGAATTGAGAGATATAAAGTCAGAATTGTGAGATATAAAGTCAGAATTGTGAGATATAAAGTCAGAATTGTGACATATAAAACAAGAATTGTGATATAAAGTCAGTATTGTGATATATAAAGCCAGAATTGTGATATAAAGTCAGAATTGTGATATAAAGTCAGAATTGTGTGATATAAAGTCAGAATTGTGATATAAAGTCAGAATTGTGAGATATAAAGTAAGAATTGTGAGATATAAAGTCAGAATTGTGGGATATAAGGTCAGAATTGTGAGATATAAAGTCAGAATTGTGAGATATAAAGTCAGAATTGTGTGATATAAAGTCAGAATTGTGAGATATAAGGTCAAAATTTTGTGATATAAAGTCAGAATTGTGTGGTATAAAGTCAGAATTGTGAGATATAAGGTCAGAATTGTGTGATATAAAGTCAGAATTGTGAGCTATAAAGTCAGAATTGTGAGCTATAAAGTCAGAATTGTGTGATATAAGGTCAGAATTGTGGGATATAAAGTCAGAATTGTGAGATATAAGGTCAGAATTGTGAGATATAAGGTCAGAATTGTGTGATATAAAGTCAGAATTGTGAGCTATAAAGTCAGAATTGTGAGCTATAAAGTCAGAATTGTGGGATATAAAGTCAAAATTGTGAGATATAAAGTCAGAATTGTGTGATATAAAGTCAGAATTGTGTGATATAAAGTCAGAATTGTGATATATAAAGCCAGAATTGTGTGATATAAAGCCAGAATTATGATATAAAGTCAGAATTGTGTGATATAAAGTCAGAATTTTTGTGATATAAAGTCAGAATTGTGTGATATAAAGTCACAATTGTGATATAAAGTCAGAATTGTGACATATAAAACAAGAATTGTGATATAAAGTCAGTATTGTGATATATAAAGCCAGAATTGTGATATAAAGTCAGAATTGTGATATAAAGTCAGAATTGTGTGATATAAAGTCAGAATTGTGATATAAAGTCAGAATTGTGAGATATAAAGTAAGAATTGTGAGATATAAAGTCAGAATTGTGGGATATAAGGTCAGAATTGTGAGATATAAAGTCAGAATTGTGAGATATAAAGTCAGAATTGTGTGATATAAAGTCAGAATTGTGAGATATAAGGTCAAAATTTTGTGATATAAAGTCAGAATTGTGTGATATAAAGTCAGAATTGTGATATAAAGTCAGAATTGTGAGATATAAAGTCAGAATTGTGAGATATAAAGTCAGAATTGTGGGATACAAAGTCAGAATTGTGGGATATAAAGTCAAAATTGTGAGATATAAAGTCAGAACTGTGGGATATAAGGTCAGAATTGTGTGATATAAAGTTAGAATTGTGAGATATAAAGTCAGAATTGTGTGATATAAAGTCAGAATTGTGAGATATAAAGTCAGAATTGTGGGATATAAAGTCAAAATTGTGAGATTTAAAGTCAGAATTGAGAGATATAAAGTCAGAATTGTGAGATATAAAGTCAGAATTGTGAGATATAAAGTCAGAATTGTGACATATAAAACAAGAATTGTGATATAAAGTCAGTATTGTGATATATAAAGCCAGAATTGTGATATAAAGTCAGAATTGTGATATAAAGTCAGAATTGTGTGATATAAAGTCAGAATTGTGATATAAAGTCAGAATTGTGAGATATAAAGTAAGAATTGTGAGATATAAAGTCAGAATTGTGGGATATAAGGTCAGAATTGTGAGATATAAAGTCAGAATTGTGAGATATAAAGTCAGAATTGTGTGATATAAAGTCAGAATTGTGAGATATAAGGTCAAAATTTTGTGATATAAAGTCAGAATTGTGTGGTATAAAGTCAGAATTGTGAGATATAAGGTCAGAATTGTGTGATATAAAGTCAGAATTGTGAGCTATAAAGTCAGAATTGTGAGCTATAAAGTCAGAATTGTGTGATATAAGGTCAGAATTGTGGGATATAAAGTCAGAATTGTGAGATATAAGGTCAGAATTGTGAGATATAAGGTCAGAATTGTGTGATATAAAGTCAGAATTGTGAGCTATAAAGTCAGAATTGTGAGCTATAAAGTCAGAATTGTGGGATATAAAGTCAAAATTGTGAGATATAAAGTCAGAATTGTGTGATATAAAGTCAGAATTGTGTGATATAAAGTCAGAATTGTGATATATAAAGCCAGAATTGTGTGATATAAAGCCAGAATTATGATATAAAGTCAGAATTGTGTGATATAAAGTCAGAATTTTTGTGATATAAAGTCAGAATTGTGTGATATAAAGTCACAATTGTGATATAAAGTCAGAATTGTGACATATAAAACAAGAATTGTGATATAAAGTCAGTATTGTGATATATAAAGCCAGAATTGTGATATAAAGTCAGAATTGTGATATAAAGTCAGAATTGTGTGATATAAAGTCAGAATTGTGATATAAAGTCAGAATTGTGAGATATAAAGTAAGAATTGTGAGATATAAAGTCAGAATTGTGGGATATAAGGTCAGAATTGTGAGATATAAAGTCAGAATTGTGAGATATAAAGTCAGAATTGTGTGATATAAAGTCAGAATTGTGAGATATAAGGTCAAAATTTTGTGATATAAAGTCAGAATTGTGTGATATAAAGTCAGAATTGTGATATAAAGTCAGAATTGTGAGATATAAAGTCAGAATTGTGAGATATAAAGTCAGAATTGTGGGATACAAAGTCAGAATTGTGGGATATAAAGTCAAAATTGTGAGATATAAAGTCAGAACTGTGGGATATAAGGTCAGAATTGTGTGATATAAAGTTAGAATTGTGAGATATAAAGTCAGAATTGTGTGATATAAAGTCAGAATTGTGAGATATAAAGTCAGAATTGTGGGATATAAAGTCAAAATTGTGAGATTTAAAGTCAGAATTGAGAGATATAAAGTCAGAATTGTGAGATATAAAGTCAGAATTGTGAGATATAAAGTCAGAATTGTGAATTTAAAGTCAGAATTGTGAGATATAAAGTCAGAATTGTGAGATATAAAGTCAGAATTTTGAGATATAAAGTCAGAATTGTGAGATATAAAGGCAAAATTGTGAGATATAAAGTCAGAATTGTGAGATATAAAGTCTGAATTGTGTGATATAAAGTCAGAATTGTGAATTTAAAGTCAGAATTGTGAGATATAAAGTCAGAATTGTGTGATATAAAGTCAGAATTGTGAGATATAAAGTCAGAAATTAAACTTTAAAGCCAGAATTGTGATATAAAGTCAGAATTGTGAGACATAAAGTCAGAATTGTGTGATATAAAGTCAGAATTGTGAGATATAAAGTCAGAATTGTGAGATATAAAGTCAGAAATTACACTTTAAAGCCAGAATTGTGAGATATAAAGTCAGAATTGTGAGATATAAAGTCGAAAATTACACTTTAAAGCCAGAATTGCGAGATATGAAGTCAGAAATGTGTGATATAAAGTCAGAACTGTGATATAAAGTCAGAATTATGATATAAAGTCAGAATTTTGTGATATAAAGTCAGAATTATGATATAAAGTCAGAATTATGATATAAAGTCAGAATTTTTGTGATATAAAGTCATAATTGTGAGATATAAAGTCATAATTGTGGGATATAAAGTCATAATTGTGAGATATAAAGTCTGATTTGTGAGTTATAAAGTCAGTATTGTGTGATATAAAGTCAGAATTGTGTGATATAAAGTCAGAATTAGGATATAAAGTCAGAATTGTGTGATATAAAGTCAGAATTGTGAGATATAAAGTCTGATTTGTGAGTTATAACGTCAGTATTGTGTGATATAAAGTCAGAATTGTGTGATATAAAGTCTGAATTTTTGTGATATAAAGTCATAATTGTGAGATATAAAGTCATAATTGTGGGATATAAAGTCATAATTGTGTGACATAAAGTCATAATTGTGTGATATAAAGTCTGAATTGTGTGATATAAAGTCAGAATTGTGAGATATAAAGTCATAATTGTGGGATATAAGGTCAGAATTGTAAGATATAAAGTCAGAATTGTGATATAAAGTCAGAATTGTGAGATATAAAGTCAGAATTGTGATATAAAGTCAGATTTGTGAGATATAAAGTCAGAATCGTGTGATATAAAGTCAGAATTGTGAGATATAAAGTCATAATTGTGAGATATAAAGTCATAATATTGTGATATAAAGTCAGAATTGTGATATAAAGTCAGAATTGTGATATAAAGTCAGAATTGTGAGATATAAAGTCAGAATTGTGAGATATAAAGTCATAATATTGTGATATAAAGTCAGAATTGTGAGATATAAAGTCAGAATTGTGAGATATAAAGTCAGAATTTTGTGATAAAGTCAGAATTGTGATATAAAGTCAGAATTGTGAGATATAAAGTCCGAATTGTGAGATATAAAGTCAGAATAGTGAGATATAATGTCAGAATTGAGAGATATAACGTCAGAATTGTGAGATATAAAGTCAGAATTGTGGGATATAAAGTCAGAATTGAGAGATATAACGTCAGAATTGTGAGATATAAAGTCCGAATTGTGAGATATAAAGTCAGAATTGTGTGATATAAAGTCCGCATTGTGAGATATAAAGTCCGAATTGTGAGATATAAAGTCAGAATTGTGTGATATAAAGTCCAAACTGTGAGATATAAAGTCCGAATTGTGACATATAAAGTCAGAATTGTGTGATATAAAGTCCAAACTGTGAGATATAAAGTCCGAATTGTGAGATATAAAGTTAGAATTGTGAGATATAAATTCAGAATTGTGGGATACAAGGTCAGAATTGTGTGATATAAGTCAGAATTGTGGGATATAAGTCAGAATTGTGTGATATAAAGTCAGAATTGTGATATAAAGTCAGAATTGTGTGATATAAAGTCTGAATTGTGGGATATAAAGTCAGAATTGTGGGATTTAAAGTCAGAATTGTGTGATATAAGTCAGAATTGTGTGCTATAAGTCAGTATTGTGAGATATAAAGTCTGATTTGTGAGTTATAAAGTCAGTATTGTGTGATATAAAGTCAGAATTGTGTGATATAAAGTCTGAATTTTTGTGATATAAAGTCATAATTGTGAGATATAAAGTCATAATTGTGGGATATAAAGTCATAATTGTGTGACATAAAGTCATAATTGTGTGATATAAAGTCTGAATTGTGTGATATAAAGTCAGAATTGTGAGATATAAAGTCATAATTGTGGGATATAAGGTCAGAATTGTAAGATATAAAGTCAGAATTGTGATATAAAGTCAGAATTTTGAGATATAAAGTCAGAATTGTGATATAAAGTCAGATTTGTGAGATATAAAGTCAGAATCGTGTGATATAAAGTCAGAATTGTGAGATATAAAGTCATAATTGTGAGATATAAAGTCATAATATTGTGATATAAAGTCAGAATTGTGAGATATAAAGTCAGAATTGTGAGATATAAAGTCATAATATTGTGATATAAAGTCAGAATTGTGAGATATAAAGTCAGAATTGTGAGATATAAAGTCAGAATTTTGTGATAAAGTCAGAATTGTGATATAAAGTCAGAATTGTGAGATATAAAGTCCGAATTGTGAGATATAAAGTCAGAATAGTGAGATATAAAGTCAGAATTGAGAGATATAACGTCAGAATTGTGAGATATAAAGTCAGAATTGTGGGATATAAAGTCAGAATTGAGAGATATAACGTCAGAATTGTGAGATATAAAGTCCGAATTGTGAGATATAAAGTCAGAATTGTGTGATATAAAGTCCGCATTGTGAGATATAAAGTCCGAATTGTGAGATATAAAGTCAGAATTGTGTGATATAAAGTCCAAACTGTGAGATATAAAGTCCGAATTGTGAGATATAAAGTCAGAATTGTGTGATATAAAGTCCAAACTGTGAGATATAAAGTCCGAATTGTGAGATATAAAGTTAGAATTGTGACATATAAATTCAGAATTGTGGGATACAAGGTCAGAATTGTGTGATATAAGTCAGAATTGTGGGATATAAGTCAGAATTGTGTGATATAAAGTCAGAATTGTGTGATACAAAGCCAGAATTGTGAGTTATAAAGTCAGAATTGTGATATAAAGTCAGAATTGTGTGATACAAAGCCAGAATTGTGAGTTATAAAGTCAGAATTGTGATATAAAGTCAGAATTGTGTGATATAAAGTCAGAATTGTGTGATATAAAGTCAGAATTGTGTGATACAAAGCCAGAATTGTGAGTTATAAAGTCAGAATTGTGATATAAAGTCAGAATTGTGAGATATAAAGTCAGAATTGTGTTATAAAGTCAGAATTGTGTGATATAAAGTCAGAATTGTGTCATAAAGTCAGAATTGTGTGATATAAAGTCAGAATTGTGTGATATAAAGTCTGAATTGTGGGATATAAAGTCAGAATTGTGGGATTTAAAGTCAGAATTGTGAGATATAAAGTCAGAATTGTGTGATATAAGTCAGAATTGTGTGCTATAAGTCAGAATTGTGTGCTATAAAGTCAGAATTGTGAGATATAAAGTCAGAATTGTGTAATATAAAGTCAGAATTGTGAGATATAAAGTCAGAATTGTGAGATATAAAGTCAGAATTGTGTTATAAAGTCAGAATTGTGGGATATAAAGTCAGAATTGTGGGATTTAAAGTCAGAATTGTGGGATTTAAAGTCAGAATTGTGAGATATAAAGTCAGAATTGTGTGATATAAGTCAGAATTGTGTGATATAAAGTCAGAATTGTGAGATATAAAGTCAGAATTGTGATATAAAGTCTGAATTGTGGGATATAAAGTCAGAATTGTGGGATATAAAGTCAGAATTGTGAGATATAAAGTCAGAATTGTGAGATATAAAGTCAGAATTGTGTAATATAAAGTCAGAATTGTGAGATATAAAGTCAGAATTGTGATATAAAGTCTGAATTGTGGGATATAAAGTCAGAATTGTTGGATATAAAGTCAGAATTGTGATATAAAGTCTGAATTGTGGGATATAAACTCAGAATTGTGGGATATAAAGTCTGAATTGTGAGATATAAAGTCAGAATTGTGGGATATAAAGTCAGAATTGTGGGATATAAAGTCTGAATTGTGAGATATAAAGTCAGAATTGTTGGATATAAAGTCAGAATTATGTGATATAAAGTCAGAATTGTGGGATATAAAGTCAGAATTGTGATATAAAGTCTGAATTGTGGGATATAAAGTCAGAATTGTGGGATATAAAGTCTGAATTGTGAGATATAAAGTCAGAATTGTGGGATATAAGGTCAGAATTGTGAGATATAAAGTCAGAATTTTGGGATATTAAGTCAGAATTTTGGGATATTAAGTCAGAATTATGAGATATAAAGTCAGAATTTTGGGATATTAAGTCAGAATTTTGGGATATTAAGTCAGAATTGTGTGAAAAAAGTCAGTATTTTTATTCCTTAGAACTGGACTTTATAACTCGAAATTGGAAGTTTATCTCTCAAAATTGTGACTTTTTAACTCGCAATTCCAGCTTTATATCTCGCAATGCTGAATTCATAATATGCAATTGCAAGCTAAAAATCTATAAAAACTAATACTGCTACAAAGTACATAAACATTTAGTTTGTATAATAGTTCAAATACCCTAAACTGTATACTGTAAACCAGACTTCCTTTTCCATTGATTTTTCTGTACACGCACTTTATGGCTTATTAGGAACACCATACTATAATAATAATACATTTTATTTATAATCCACTTTATATTACACAAAATCTCAAAGCGCTACAGAATTAACAACCATAACAATCAACAACAAAAAATAAATAAGCAAATTAATAAAATAAAATAAATAAAACTAAAAAAATAAAGAAGTAACAAGTCAATTTTTTGGGAATTTTTTTTTTTTCATGATTTTAAGACCACACTTAAAAGCATCTATAGTCTGTGGAGTCCGCAGGTGGTCAAGGAGAGCATTCCACAGACTTGGGGCTGCAGAGCAGAAGGCCCGATCTCCCATAGTACGGAGATTGGTCGAGGGAGTTTTAAGACGAAACAGAAAAACAGAGCGGAGGTTACGAGTGGCTGTTTGTGTGGTGAGGAGTTCCTTGAGATAGGAGGGAGCATCACCATGGATGCACTGGTGCGTAAGGAGAGAGATCTTGTTCTCGATCCTGAACGACACAGGAAGCCAGTGGAGTGATTTTAGAATGGGGGTGATGTGGTCGTGTTTGCGCACCCTCATGAGGATCCTAGCAGCACTGTTCTGAATACACTGCAGCCTCTGGAGATTTTTGCTAGGGATGCCGATAAGGAGCGCATTGCAGTAGTCCAGCCTGGAGGAGATAAAGGCGTGGACAAGCTTCTCCGCATCTGCCAGTGATAGAATTGGACGAAGTTTGGCAATGTTTCTGAGGTGGAAGAAGGAGGCCTTACACAGGTGTTTGATGTGAGCTTCAAAAGTAAGCTGCGATTCCATTCTGACCCCCAGGTTGGTGACTGAAGTGGAAAGTGGAATGACCTGACCAGAGAAAGCAATGCTGGTGATAAAGAAATTCTGGACCTGAAGTGGAGTGCCGACTATGATATCTTCACTAATACTGTGTTGGACCCCCTTTCGCCTTCAGAACTGCCTTAATTCTACGTGGCATTGATTCAACAAGGTGCTGAAAGCATTCTTTAGAAATGTTGGCCCATATTGATAGGATAGCATCTTGCAGTTAATGGAGATTTGTGGGATGCACATCCAGGACACGAAGCTCCCGTTCCACCACATCCCAAAGATGCTCTATTGGGTTGAGATCTGGTGACTGTGGAGGCCATTTTAATACAGTGAACTCAGTCATGTTCAAGAAACCAATTTGAAATGATTAAAGCTTTGTGACATGGTGCATTATCCTGCTGGAAGTAGCCATCAGAGGATGGGTACATGATGGTCATAAAGGAGTGGACATGGTCAGAAACAATGCTCAGGTAGGTCGTGGCATTTAAACGATGCCCATTTGGCACTAAGGGGCCTAAAGTGTGCCAAGAAAACATCCCCCACACCATTACACCACCACCACCAGCCTGCACAGTGGTAACAAGGCATGATGGATCCATGTTCTCATTCTGTTTATGCCGAATTCTGACCCCAATCTTGAATGAACAGAAATCAAGACTCATCAGACCAGGCAACATTTTTCCAGTCTTCAACTGTCCAATTTTGGTGAGCTTGTGCCATGCTTGTGCAAAATTCAGAATTGGCCTCCATTCAATTCATGAATTGGAATTCGATTTGAATTGATTCCGCCCCACAGGAAGTTGAATTTGAATTGGAATGACAGGAAGTAGAATTAAATTCATGATGATTCAAAGAAATTCCACAGTCACACAACAGAAAGAATGTGTTGAATCTCACATAATACATTCAGTGAAGGTTACTTTGGTAAGGTAATTGCTTACTGTTATAAGTTACCCATTATAAATGTGGTTTGGATTACTTTATCAATGCAAAGCAATTTCCTTTTAATATGATTAGTAACTAATTGAATTACACATTTTACCTCAGTAATACAACAATTACATTAATTTTGTAATTTAATAACACAATTTCATTACACGCATTAACACTATAAAAATATTACACAGTATCTACTTTAAAAAAATGATGGTAACAATATTACATAATATTTCAGAAGTTTTTATGATTAATTAAATCTTATTAGTGGGATGTGCTTTTTCAATTTAAGTTGATTTTGAAAAAAAAAAAAAAAAAAAAATATATATATATATATATATATATATATATATATATATATATATATATATATATATATATATATATATATATATATATATATATTAGAGTAAATGGAAATTACCTGTTATTCAGTAGTCTGTTTGATGCTGGCACAAGTAGAAACAAACTTGTAATTGCACTAGCATTAGCAAAGTTATTGCTCATTGAACAAAGCAACATTCTTCATAAAAAATAAAAATAATAATAATACTTGCAGTTATTCACATCACAACTTAACCATGAGCTCTACTCTTCTATTAAGCTCCATTTCCAGCCACATGCAAAGCATGCTAGGAACTAACAATTGTGTCTCTAAATAAAACTGCATAATTGAGCTAATTCTCTTAAAATAAACAAGTAATCTTATTTTCCTTAATTTTATCAGCTTAATCGGTTCCTCAATTAAAGCCTCAAAATTGTCAATGGTGAGTTTCCAGACCAAACATCTTGATGCGGGTCTGGCTTGTCAGGCTACAGATAATGATCAATTGAAATAAATTAACCCCTCAATGTTTTTAGTTAGTTTTATTCCAATGTTATATTAATTTCAAAGTAATAAAATAAGACAAAGTTGTTGTAAATGCAGTTCTCATTTATTCCAGTGCAAAACTCACTGAGCAACACTGATGCATCTAATTCTCAATAGCTCTTCAAATGTTTTATCATTGAGTCGGAAGCGTTCTTGTCTGAAGATCTTTCCTGCAACACTAAAGATTCTCTCAACAGGTGCAGAGGATGCTGCTATGGTAAGATGGACATGTAGATGAATTGTTTAGAATTTTCCTTTAATTAAATCATTTAAAGGGGGGGTGAAATGCTGTTTCATGCATACTGATCTTTTTACACTGTTAAAGACTTGGAATCCCATACTAAACATAGACAAAGTTTCAAAAGTTAAGGTGGACGTTTGATGGGAGTATTTCTTTGTCAAAAATACTACTTCCGGTTAGTCATAAGGTTCGGCAATTTTTTTTCGATCATGGGTCCACTTGACGTTAAAGTTTCGGAATTTCCTTGTATGGGCCGTACGGACAATTCTACCGGAAGAGCGTGAGAGAGAGAGCGAAAGCAACAGTCTACGCCCATCAAAGCGCTGGCTCGTAGGCTGCGCTGCACAGGTGATGTGACTTCAAGAAATTAACAATGTCACCAAAAAAGTGCGTTTTTGGTTGCCAGACCAAGACAGTCCTGTACAGATTGCCAAAAAAACCCGCGTTAAGGCAACAGTGGATGTAATTTGCTTTTCCGGATCAGCAACTGAGTTGCGCAAAGGTTTATGTCTGTTCACTGCATTTTGGTACCGACTGTTTCATAAACAAGGCCCAGTTCGACGCCGGATTTTCCGATCACCTAATGCTGAAGGATGGAGCAGTCCCAACGATAAAGGTCCCAACGTTAGAACCGCAGGCAGTGAGTGAGACTGCTTCAAATGTCTGTGTTATTGCCTATGCTCATCAAGTAGCCCAAACATGATCACGTATAGTTAATTGATCAATGGAGCATGCGATGTGTAGTGCGTGTACATTTGTTTAGCTGGCCACTATATGTGTAACTTTATGTTTGTGTATTGTAAAAGCACTCCAAACAACAATACACAAAGAGTGGGGAAATATGTTGAACTAAATAAGCGCGCTTCTTCATTCAAATGCGCTACTATTCCATGTCTTTCTATGTAAACACTAGCCTGCCGTGCAAAACCATTCCGCTTACTAACGTTACAATTGTCTACACAAACCACGTGTAAACACACACACACACACACGTGCACAACTGCACTTCCCACATGTACACCTTCAAAGACAAAAATACGACGATATAATTCAAGTATAAATATGTAAATAACACAAGTCGCTAAGCATATTATATAGTTAGTGTATAACTTGTACCACATAGAGACGTCCTGCTCTAGTCGTTTTTGCTGCTGCTCCTGTTCAACTTCAGCCTCTGGGTCTGATTCCGGATCATAGATGTATGGCTGTATCTGATTAAAAGCCATATTTTTATTTTGAATAAAGTTTTTTCCCGCTGTTAGGGATGACACAGCTTTACGACGCACTCAACACAACAGCGGCGCGCACACGTCATTATTTAGCTCCGCTCACACGATACGCCCCCACCCGCTCTGCTTTTTCCGGAAAGACTCGGAACAGCGCATCTTTCTTATATAATTATTTTTAAAAAATAAGGACTTTACGGAGATATGCAGAATGCAATGCTACTCTATAGGTACTCAAGATTGACATGACACTGACTGAAACTGAGTGTTTCACCCCCCCTTTAATTCAAATTCAAATTCTACTTCCTTTAATTCAAATTCGAATTGTAATTCTACCTCCTGTTTTTGACATCAATTCAAATTCAATACTTGAATTGGAATTAAGGGGTCATTCTCAATTCAATTCTGCCTGGTTTGTGCAATTTGTAATCTCTTTTTCATATTTGTAGTGGAGATGAGTGGTACCCGAGGGGGGGTCTTCTGCTGTTGTAGCCCATCCGCCTCAATGTTGTGCGTGTTGTGGCTTCACAAATGCTTTGCTGCATACCTCGTTTTTAAGGAGTGGTTATTTCAGTTAAAATTGCTCTTCTTCCAGCTTTGAATCAGTCGGCCCATTCTCTTCTGACCTCTACCATCAACAAGGCATTTTCACCCACAGGACTGCCACATACTGGATATTTTTCCTTTTTCACACCATTTTTGTGAACCCTAGAAATGGTTGTGTGAAAATCCCAGTAACTGAGCAGATTGTGAAATACTCAGACCGGCCTGTCTGGCACCAACAACCATACCACGCTCAAAATTGCTTAAATCACCTTTCTTTACCATTCGGATTTTCAGAGATTGTCTTGACCAGGACCACACCCCTAAATGCATTGAAGCAACTGCCATGTGATTGGTTGATTAGATAATTTCATTAATGAGAAATTGAACAGCCATTCCTAATAATCCTTTAGGTGAGTGTATATCACCAAAATTACATTTATCTGTGAATATACTGTATAATGGATAACAAAAACACACTGTTCTGCTGAGTTTAATCTATATTACAGTCATATATTTTACAATTGGAAGAAGAAAAAATGGGGAAATGAGGAACTAAGTGCTATGGTGAAATGTTAAGCAAATAAAGTCATCTGTTTTGGACAAATAATCTCGGCTCCACATCCATTAAGGGACAAAGCATTTGTCAAAGTCCTTTTACAGTTTCCTATGACCAGAGGACTAAAAGCACATATTGGGAATATTTTCCAGATGTTGTTCTGGAATTGTGACAGACCTACTATAATTCACTTGAGTGGCTAGCATCTTGTCATGAAAAGTTACTGCCTGAGTGACAGTTGGGTGGTCTGTGGGGTATCTGTCCGCTGTCTCGGAGCGTAACATACAACACAACTCAATTTTAATATGAGTGAAGAGCTCACAGATCTTGTTCCTCACCTCTTGCTGCCAGCACGCGTAGACGAGGGGATTGATAAGGGAGTTTGAGAGTCCCAGCAGCCAGAGATGGTTCTCCAAAAAGTGATAAAGTTTACACTTTGGGCATGATGCCTGCACAATACTAACCACAAAAAAAGGGCACCAGCAGAGAGTGAAGCAGCCAACCAGCACGGCAACAGTCCTCAGAGCTTTTACGTGACCCCCGTAGCGGCAAGACGTCAGGAAGCGTGTACTCGATTGCTGGGCGCGGATGCGCTCCTGGTGGCCGCAGGCGATTTTTAGGATGTCCATGTAGAAATAGATGAAGACCAAGAGTAGTGGGAAGAAAAACAGGCAGAACATTATGATGATGCTCTTGGGCTCGATGACGGAGAAGAGTGTGCAGACATTGTTGTAGTCTTCTTTCTGCATCGGTTTCAAAATGCTGGGCAAAAATCCCACAATCATTGAGATGAGCCAGACAGGGACTAGAGCCCCAGCAACCATCTTCTTATTCATTAGCTGTGAGTAGCGCAATGGCAACTTTATAGCCACGTAGCGGTCCAGTGAGATCAAGAACATGGTTAGGATGGAGGCCGCAGAGGGTGCGATGATAAAGGTCATGCGCAACAAACAAATTCCCTTCTCCATGGAGACCATCTTTCCTTCGAGAGCATCAATAGCAATGCCAGTGATGGCCATGCCAACTAGGATGTCCGCAATGGATAGGTTTAAAACAAAACACCAGCTCTGGCAGCCCCTTTTGTGGATTAGCAAAACCAGGGCAATGGCGACCAGAAGGTTGGTAGAGATGATCAAAATGGATCCTACACTAAGAATATAGCCCATGGTCACTATGACACTGTCTATCATGGCAGGGGTTGTGAGTTTAGGACTGGCAGATGTCACTCTGTAGTTCTCCCTCATAGCTTCCAGGGAAGTCTCCTGAGACACGTTGAAAGCGATCATTGTTGCATCAAATGTCTCATTTCAAAGTTGAGAGTTTTAAAATACCAAGATATTGATGGTTTCAAGAGGAGGAAATGGACACAAGGATGTAGATTTTTCTTTTCTCCCATTGGGAAAAGCAAAACATTGGCTGCTGTAATTCCATTTGTCCAACCCTTGTTCTGTCTGGCTGTCATCCAGGTCCCATAAGAGCGTCCTTCCTTCTGGAAGCAACTATATCCATGAGCATTCGATTATGATGGACCTAACCTTACTGAAGGAGAAAGTCAATGCTGATATATTGATGTAATCTTTATCCTTGGCTTTTCATTAAAAAAAATATTCTCGGGATACTATTTGATTTCCAGATGTTTAAGAGTGTTCCTTGCCTGTGATGAGAAGCAGATGAACTCCTTTCTCATGAAATCTCCAGAAAGCTCCAATAAATTCAACAGAAAACATATTCCAGCTGAAAACAAGGATTCCAAGTGAGTAGTCATTCTTGCATCTCTCAGTGCATCTTTCAAATTCGATAGGCCGGTGTCCGTTTCGTTGTCTGCAAATATTAGATTTCTCTCTATTAGATCAGTCTACTAACTCTGAACAAACAAAAAAGGGGAAGAGAAACTGATGAACATAGGTTTTGGGTTGGGAGAGTGGGCTGGGAGGTGGGTGGACACTAACAGCGTGGCTGGGATTACTCATGAGTGAACAAACTCTGAATAAACAGAACCGCTCATGGGTGAATAACATTTACCATATTCAAATCATTTTAGATTTGATCACAGGAGCCAGGGTCAATGCACAGATATGGGTATATTTTGGGTCGAATCATTGATCATTTGTTCCGCAATAATGCAGCAACCTCTTCAACTTCCCTCTCGAGTCATGTGAATGAGTCAAAGCCCTCAAGTACAATGGGCTTGTAATCACACAACTGTTTTTTTTTTTTTTTTTTTAAATCTGCACACAGTCATCCATTCTGAGGAAAGATCTATTTATGACAGTGCTACACAATAAAGCCTGACTCCCACCTGCCAACAATGTGGTGATGTTATTCATCCCTACTAGACTTTTCACTGCTATTGAAAGTGGATTTTGGTCAGCAGTTGTTGTGCCCACTGCTATGCTCTGTCCACAGAAAGCTCTTGGGTGTGATTTGTGCTTCACCGACACATCACTGCCCATCTTCACCTTGAGCTGGATAAATACGGAAAGTCTTAGGCTCTTTGAAAGGAATACTGAAGATTCTTTAGGTTTTTTAGAGGACTGGGAAGATGTCTTTAAAGCGAAAACTGCTTTCCATGTTGTTGTGCTGTGCGTACTGCGTGGCATCACTCTTTTGCCTTCACCCGGATAGAAACAACTGTGTCTCGAATGGTGCCCGGTGAGTTTAAAGTCAAGTTAAGTCATATTTATTTATATAGTGCTTTTTGCAATACAGATTGTTTTTACAGTGATAACATTTTTTGGGCAAGTTGTACAGCAGCTTATTGTCTAGCTTAACGGAATAGTTAATGAAAATTCTGTCATCATTTACTCATCCTCAAGTTGTTCCAAACTTCTATGAGTTTCTTCCTTATGAACACAAAAGAAGATATTTTGAAGAATATGGCGAACTAAACAGTTGATTGACTTCCATAGTAGGGGAAAAACAATAAAAGTGAAGTCAATGGGGTCCATCAATTGTTTGGTTACTGACATTCTTCAAAATGTCTTCTTTTCTGTTCAGCAGAACAAATAAATTCATACATGTTTGGAACAGAATGATCATTTTTTGGTGAACTACTCCTTAAATGTTTAGTTCACCCAAACATGCTGTCATTAATTACTCACCCTCATGTCATTTCAAACCCGCAAGCAGAAAACGTTTGTTCATCTTCAGAATCCAAATGAAGATATTTTTTGATTGCTTCCAAATTCTACGTCAGAATGGCGGCTCACAATTGGCTAGCTCCTGCGTCAGCATCACATGCATGCGTCGTGGTGCTCACATGTACTGCATTGGCCAATGGTGAGCCGGTGTTCTGATGTAGAACTCAAAAGCGCAGCACATGAAGGAGATGAGAAGAAACTCCCTTTCTGGATCTGGAATGCTACAATGCAGAGAGAGAATTTCAGAGAGTTCTCAGATTTCATCAAAAAGATCAAAAAGTTTCATCAAAAGTTCTGTTTGTGTTCTGAAGATGAACGAAGGCCTAAAGGGTTTGGAATGACATGAGGGTTATTCATTTATGACAGAATTTAACTTTTTGTGTGAGCTAACCCTTTAAGTAAGTTCAGTGCTGATTCAGTTGCATTGTAATCATACATTATTAGTTGCATTGTAATGATTAGTTATTAATTTGAGGCCATTTACACAACAACGTTTTCAACTGAAAACAAAACTTTTATGTGTTCTGGCCGTGCATTTACACAACAATGTGGGGTTTGGGGGCCCGAGAATGCAAAGGCCACCATAAACAATAAAGGCCACCGAGAATCTATTTAAAATACATATTAATTTTCATGAAATTAAAGAGATTTAAAAAATAAAATAACAAAAAAGAAGAAACAATTTTTGTACAACCATTGAAAGAATTTCATTGTATAAACAAAAAAAAAGACATTGAGGCAAGAACACTTAGTTATAATTTTAAGTATATCTCAGTCAAAAGACTGAGTACAAGTAGGCCAAATATACTTAGGCCTTAGTTTTCTGTCAATATGAGTCAAGTATACTCAAGTACAATTTCTAAGAAGTAGACTAAAAGTACACTTCCCTATTTTTAGTTTAAAAGAAGTATACTAATAGCACACTTGAATACACTTCATAAAGGAAGTGATGAAGAATTCTTTCTTTTTTTTAAATGGGAAATTATCCTTTTAATATAATAAATCATGTGCACGAATAACTGTAACTCACGAAGTTCATAGCCAATGTCTTTATTGTGCTGTAGGAATCTGGTATCAGTTGTTCAGCAGCTGTATCAGCGTGTGATGAGGCTCCTACGCACCACTCTGTGACATCACATCTGCCTCAAACTAGAGGGAAGGTGAAACCACAACCTTTGTCTACCAACTGCTTATGATGAGATCAGCATTATTGAAGTAACACTGTGGACATTTAAGCGTGAGAACTTTAAATTATATTTCCCAACATCATTAAAAGGTGCATCTCCTTTAACGGAGTTTGTGTGTTTAAATGTATTATCTATAAAGATGCATTAAAAGAGATTTACAATGGGCACTTTTCTGTGATCTCTTTGCAGGTTGAGGTGTTCATTGCGAATGATGCTGGTGTATATTTGTGGGAGCTAGTCCTATTAAAGATGGACAATTTTTGCTTGCATATAACATGCTATATTTAATTTCAAAATGATGAGATGTATAACCCTACAGAGCAAATGCACAAACAATACAGAGATAGTCAAAAAGTGATTATTTGGTTGAACAAAGAGACGTTTATATAAATATTAATAAGTTATCATTGCATGCATGATTTAGATATTGAGTGGTGTGATTGGGGAGTTCAAAGTTTTCAATGAAATGTTAACATTTACTAGGCCTACTATACAAAGTAGCTTTTCACAATACATTTTGTTTTTGTATATATATATATATATATATTTCACTCTATTCCAGGTAAAGAGCAGACTTTTTAGAACTATTGAGTGATAAAAAATGTATAAAGATGAAAATGAAATAAACTTGCTAAATAACGTTTACAATTTTTGATCTCTGAATTTTATTTTATTTATGGTAATCCAATACAATAACTGTGCACATGAAATATGTTTAAATTACTATATATATATATATATATATATATATATATATATATATATATATATATATATATATATATATATATATATATATATATACACACAGATCAGGAATAACATTGTGACCACTTTTCTAATATTGTGTTTGTCCCCCTTTTGCTCCTGATCCGCATGGACTCCACTAGACCCCTGAAGGTGTGCTGTGGTATCTGGCACCAAGATGTTAGCAGCAGATCCTTTAAGTCTGTAAGTTGCGATGGGAGGGCCTTCATGGATCAGAAATATTTGATCAACACATCTCACAGATGCTCGGTTGGATTGAGATCTTGGGAATTTGGAGGCCAAGTCAGCACCTTAAACGCATTGTTGTGTTCCTCAAACCATTCCTGAACCATTTGTGCTTTGTGGAAGAGCGTAATATCCTGCTGAAAGAGGCCACAGCCACCAGAGAATACAGTTTCCATGAAAGGGTGTACATAGTCTGCAACAATGCTTAGGTAGGAGGTACGTGTCAAAGTAACATGGATGGTAGGACACATAGTTTGTCTAAGTGGTGTCTGCAAAATAACATAGGGTTCATAGACAATTGGAAAAGTTTTTGGGGCAGACCTGACCTGTTGAAGATGGACGGCATTCATCCCTCCTGGGCTGGTGCTGCTCTTCTCTCTAGTAATTTGGCACATAGTCTTAGAGCTAAACCTTGACTCACTGGGGCCCAGGTCAGGAAGCAGACAAACTGGCTAAACCAACCGTCTGCTAGCTGTCTCACGTCACCAAAGTCAGCTAAATCCCAGCACATAGAGACTCTTTCACCTAGATATTATCACATAGAGACTGTGTCTGTTCCCCGAATTAGTAAATACAAAAAACCATCAAAACCATTCAACAGTAAAAATTTAATTGATGTCCAACAAATAAACAACAGATATAATACGGATGAACAATTGATAAAGCTTGGGTTGCTGAATATTCGATCCCTTTCGCCAAAACGCTTGTTGTCAATGATATGATTATAGATCATAACTTAGATGTGCTGTGTTTGACAGAAACCTGGCTAAAACCTGATGATTACATTACTTTAAATGAGTGCACCCCCCGAGATTATTGTTACAAACATGAGCCACGTCTGAAAGGTAAAGGGGGAGGTGTGGCTGTAATTTATAATAATATTTTCAGTATTACTCAGAAGTCTAGTTTCAAATATAATTCCTTTGAAGTTTTGGTGCTTTATGTAACACTGTGTAGTGTAAATGATAAATCCCTTCTGACATTTGTGTTGGCTACTGTATACAGGCCACCAGGGCACAATACAGACTTTATCAAAGAATTTGCTGGTTTTGTATCGGAGTTAGTATTAGCTGTAGATAAAGTACTAATTGTTGGGGATTTTAATATCCACGTAGACAATGAAAAAGACGCATTGGGATTGGCATTTAGAGACATTCTAAACTCTATTGGAGTTAGACAACACGTATCGGGACCCACTCATCGCCTTAATCATACTTTAGATCTAATAATGTCACATGGAATAAATGTTGATACTGTTAAAATTCTGCAGCAGAGCGATGACATCTCAGATCATTACCTAATATCATGTAAACTTAATTTACCTAAGGCTGCAAAGCCATCCCCTCGCTTCAAATATGGCAGGACGATAACCGCTGCCACTAAAGATTGCTTTGTACATAATCTTCCTCATCAGTTCCATCTCCTCAGCATTACAGATAGCCAAGAGGAACTTGATGCTGCAACAGAAACTATTGACTCTCTCCTTACTTGCACTTTAGACATAGTTGCTCCCCGGCGCTTAAAGAAGATTAAAGCAAATAATCCAACGCCGTGGTACAACGAGCACACTCGGGCCCTTAAAACAGCAGCCAGAAAAATGGAGCGCAGCTGGAAGAAAACAAAACTAGAGGTTTTTCGCAATTTGTGGAAAGAGAGCATGATTGCATACAGAAAGGCCATAAAAACTGCTAGATCTGCTTATTTCTCATCTCTTTTAGAAGAAAACAAACACAACCCTAAGTATTTATTCGATACAGTGGCTAAATTATCAAAAAATAAAGCTTCAGCTTCTGATGTTTGTAAACAACACAGCAGTAATGACTTTATGAACTTCTTTACTAGTAAGATTGATAATATTAGGAATAAAATTATAACCATGCAGCCGTCTATTACAGTATCACTTCAGACAGAGCACTGCAGGGTCACTGAGGAAAAATTACACTCATTCACTGCTATAGGAGGAGAAGAACTGGCTAAACTTGTAAAATCATCAAAATCAACAACATGTATGCTTGACCCTATACCGACTAGGCTATTAAAAGAGATACTTCCAGAGGTCATAGATCCTCTGCTTAATATCATTAATTCATCTTTGACATTAGGATATGTACCGAAAACTTTTAAGTTGGCTATAATTAAACCACTTATTAAAAAAACGCAACTTGATCCTAAAGAATTAGTCAATTACAGGCCAATCTCGAATCTACCGTTTCTATCAAAAATACTAGAAAAGGCCGTGTCTTCACAATTATGTTCTTTTTTAGAAAAAAATGATATATGTGAGGATTTCCAGTCAGGATTTAGACCGTATCATAGCACTGAGACTGCTCTAATTAGAGTTACAAATGATTTACTCTTATCATCTGATCGTGGTTGTATCGCTCTATTAGTGTTACTCGATCTTAGCGCTGCATTTGATACTATCGATCACAATATTCTTCTGAATAGAATCGAAAATTATGTTGGCGTTAGTGGAACTGCTTTGGCATGGTTTAAATCGTACTTATCTGACCGTTATCAGTTTGTAGCAGTAAATGAAGAGATGTCACACCGATCACAAGTTCGGTATGGGGTACCGCAAGGCTCAGTGTTAGGACCGTTGCTTTTCACCCTGTATATGCTACCACTGGGAGATATCATTAAGAAGCATGGCGTTAGTTTTCATTGTTATGCTGACGATACTCAGCTCTATATTTCCTCACGCCCTGATGAAACCTACCAATTCACAAGATTAACAGAATGCATAGCTGATATAAAAAATTGGATGAATAGTAATTTTCTGCAACTTAATTCAGATAAAACTGAATTTTTAATTATTGGACAGAAAAGCTCCACAAGTAGTAACCGAGAATACTGTCTAACACTTGATGACTGCTCTGTCAAGCCCTCGTCGTCACTGAGGAACCTGGGTGTGCTCTTTGATACCAATCTTTCATTTGAAAGCCACGTCTCTAGCATCTGTAAAACCGCATTCTATCATCTTAAAAATATATCTAAATTACGGCACATGCTTTCAATGCAAAATGCTGAACAGTTAGTACATGCGTTCATGAGCTCAAGGCTAGATTATTGTAATGCTCTACTGGGTGGTTGCCCTGCTCGCTTAATAAACAAACTCCAGCTAGTCCAAAATGCAGCAGCTAGAGTTCTTACTAGAACCAGGAAGTATGATCATATTAGTCCAGTTCTGTCAACACTGCACTGGCTCCCTATTAAACATCGCATACATTTTAAAATCTTGCTTATTACTTACAAAGCACTAAATAGTTTAGCTCCCCGGTACTTAAGCGAGCTCTTAATGCATTATACCCCATCACGTCATTTGCGGTCTCAAAACTCTGGCCAGTTGATAATACCTAGAATATCTAAATCAACTGCAGGCGGTCGATCATTTTCCTATTTAGCTCCTAAATTGTGGAATAGTCTTCCTAGCATTGTTCGGGAAGCAGACACACTCTGTCAGTTTAAATCTAGACTAAAAACACATCTCTTTACTATGGCATACACATAGAACATTTTTAACTTTCATTATTCAATTCAATTGACTGATTGTTAGGCTGCATTAACTAGGTCAGCCGGAACCGGGAAACACTTCCCATAACACCTGATGTACTAGTTACATCATAAAAAGAGTGACATCTACGCTAATGTTAGTCTCTCTGTTTATCCCGAGGTTTATCCCGGATCTGGGCCCTGTCCGGATCGGATGGTGGACCTGCCTGGACATGACCAACGCATCCTGGAGTGTCTGTTGAGCCGTGTCAAATGGTGTCTCCTCCGAATTTGCCTCACTGGCACGACATGCTCAAAACCCGTCTTCGGCGCAATAATTCCGATCTTTCATGTATTCATACTCTTGTGTAATTGACGCCCCATCCTAAATAAATCTGTCTCTTCCGTGATACCCTGAAAATTTTGAATAATCCGATCTAATATGATTTCCGACCTGTAAGGTTGCCAGAATAATAATCTTACACGGTGTGTTAATAGGCCAGAGGAGAACTGGCACCCCGACTGAGTCTGGTTTCTCCCAAGGTTTATTTTTCTCCATCATGCCCCGATGGAGTTTTGGTTCCTTGCCACTGTCGCCTTTGGCTTGGCTTGCTCAGTTGGGGACACTAAAATATGATTAAAGTTATTCAACTTATTATACAAATAAAATATATGAATTAGGTCTTATTTAATTCTATAAACTATAATACTGATCTGCCAACATTGTTGCTATATGATAAATTAAAATAAGCTGATAACATCACTGTTTTCTCCAGTACGACTGTACAGCCAAATCTAATTTTGTCGCAATATTATCCTGTTTGACACTGTGAAGCTGCTTTGACACAATCGTGATTGTAAAAGCGCTATATAAATAAAGTTGATTGATTGATAGTTTCCAAGCAGAACATTGCCCAAAGCATCACACTGCCTCCCATAGTGCATCTTGGTGACATGTGTTCCCCAGGTAAGCAAAGCACACGCACCCGACCATCCACATGATGTAAAAGAAAATGTGATGCATGGGCAACCTGACTGGTTTGCAGCTATGAAACCCCATATATAACAAACTGTGATGCACTGTGTATTCTGAAACCTTTCTAGCAGAACCAGCATTTCTTGAGGAATTTGAGCATCAGCTTGTCTGTTTGATCTATACTTTAGTGGACACCAGTAGTACAAGACTTTAAAAAATAAAAATACTTGTTTTTCTTCATTCACCAATCTCTAACTTTGTTTAAAGATAAAAGATTCTAAAATGTTATAACGGAATATAACAGATATAAATGAATTAATATACCATTTTACTTTATACAATGTGTGGGCAAAATGGCCATAAATCTATTTCCATATTAATGTATTCTTGGGGCAACAAAAAATAAGTGCAATAATGGGAGTAATAACTTAGCAACTTAGCAAACAAATATTTCATAATATATTTTATTGATATATAATTTCTTTCCCAATCTTCATTTCACTCATGGTGTCTTCTGTAGAGGACATGTATCAAATCAGTGCCTTGTTTTGTAACAGAAGATCATATTTTGATTAGAAACATTATCCAGAGAGATGTTTATTTATGTCATCTGATTCTGAATCAAATAAATTTGTTTACATCAAACAACACTTATTTCTCCCTACTGACGGGCAGGGTGACATTGAAATTTGGGAGGGGGTGGGGCTGTCTAGTCTCTTTCAAACTTCCGGGCGGGAACTTCCGGTTTCGGTGAGTTGAGTTCCTGCTACAGAGACACATGATGGGAAACAGAAAACCGTAGGTGCGCTTCTGGAGTTTGACTGCGAAAAGTAAATTAATCCTACATGTGGTCGAGACTATGGGGTCCACAATAAAATAACAGAGGTGACTGAAGCACCAAGCCTCAGGTATGTGAGCTTCACGAGGCGATAAAGCCTAAATGTCGCGATTACTCAGTTTTGTACTTTATGATGGTGAGAGTAGTTATAGACATAACGTACCTGACTGCAAGCCGTTAGATGTCCGATTCGTAACCATGTTACAGCCATATTTCATAATACGCCAACGCCATAGACCCATTTTAACTATATTGGTGAGTTTGGTCGCATTCTGTTTCTTTTTTTAATTGGCAACGATAACCTAAAAAGTTCAATGTGACACGGTTTGAACAAAATAGACGAGCCGTTGTTTGCTGTCACTCAACCTCCTTGGCGACGGAAGTAGGTGGAACTTCAGATCCCTCCGACCAACCAGGATCACAGATCAAATTATTGACAGAGTTTACAACCAATAGAATTTCCGCAAATTTCCTATGGCGCTTGCAATGAATCTTTAATGCGTTCCTTCTTATTCCGGTCCACATTTGTCTATGCATCTGGGAAGACTGGCTGTAGCACAGACGGGCAGCGCAATGTTGTACAATGTGAGATTAAAACAGCTGGTTTGCTCCTATTTTGGGTTTCTGCTGTTTTTAGTAGGACTCCATCAAGCCGAGGGAGCCGCAACAGAAATGGCAAACCTAAACTGGAAGCCGTTTGTCTATGGGGGAATGGCCTCAATTGTCGCAGAATTCGGTGAGTCTGTGCACCTGCTGTTTTTACATCGTCACCTTCTTCATTTAAGTTTGCTTATTATATTTATTCGCAATACATGTTAATATCAAATGAAAGGAACAGCATGCTTATTCATATTTGAGGGAAAATATAAATGTATGTAATATTTTTTCAGTCCAATATCTGTTTTTTTTGTTTGTTTACGTTTACAGTAGCTGATATAAAGAACCGAGTTGCACAAATATGTAAATAATCATTAAGTTGTTTACATTAAAACGTGCATTTAAATATTTTACATTTTTATTATTATCATTATTATAACTGTTATTACAGTCACGTCATTATTATTACTGTTTATAATTTCTGTACACTGTTTATTAGTTGCTGTACGAAATACTGTTATTTAAAACTTTTAAAGCATTACCTTTAGAATCCCAATTGCTGTGTTTGCCACGTTGGAGGGGTTGTATAATGAGCGTTGATTGCTATTGCAAGAATATTGTTCAGCAGAACATGAAAAACAACATTCCCCACCACAGGAAAAGCATCTGAAATAGGGTGGGATATTTGATGGCAGATATAAGAGGCTATGTACATTCACAAGCAAAGCAGCCTGAACTAAAGTACTAGTATACATAATAAAGTACTTAGGGTGCTTTCACACCTGCCTCATTTAGTTCGGTTGAATCGTACTAGAGTTCGTTTCCCTCTTTGGTGCGGTTCGTTTGGTCAGGTCTGAAAGCAGCAATCGCACTCGGGTGCGGACCAAAAGCGGACCAAACAAGCGTACCGAGACCTCCTTGAAGAGGTGGTCTCGGTACGATTTCAAACGAACTCTGGAGCGGTTTGTTTGTGGTGAGAACGTGATCCGACCTCGAACAGAACCAACTGCAAAAGTACTGATTATTTTTGGACTGAACCAGCTGCCGTAGTTAGCTGCGCTGACATTGTGTGCATGATATTATTACCTGATAGATCGTTGGCAATATTTTCGGAAGATGGAAGCATGTCAAGAGTTAATAATTAATGCACGCCCCCTCTTGAAGTGACGAGCGATGCGCGCTCGCCGTCTGCAGTGCATTAGAACGTTGTTTTCATGTCGCATCCGCGCTTCATTATAGAAATGTTTTGTTTGCATACTGTGGTAAATACACACCGTGTAGTAGATTATGGCCAGGGACAAAACTGGCCCGCACAGTCGTCTCTAAATTAGTGTTATTATAGTTTGCTGGCTTTGCCTCTCCTGTTGGAATTTTCCCACACGTAAATTCTGACCAATCGAAAAGCAGTTTAGGAAATACGCCATGGCCAATGAGTGATGTGGATGTTGTCACGTGCCTGCGTTTTGGTTCGTTTCAACTGGTTCGGACCAAAGCAATCAGTGTGGTGTGAAAAGGAACCAAAAAATCTGAAAAATGCAACAATGTATAATTGTTTGCCCTTGGTTCGGACCAAATGAACCGAACTAGAGATGTGAAAGCACCCTTATACTTTTGATCTGAAATATAACCCATCATTAAATCTTGCAGGTACGTTTCCTATTGATCTCACAAAAACGCGGCTCCAGGTTCAAGGGCAGACGCACTGCATGGAGATACGATATCGGGGGATGTTCCACGCTTTGTTCAGGATTGGAAGTGAAGAAGGCGTCCGGGCATTGTATTCGGGGTGAGTTTGAATTATTTAAATATTCTTAATGACAACATATGCTTCATTTGCAGTGGTGTTTCAACATACTTTCTGAGTTGTTCCCTTTTAAAGGTATGTTTGTAACCTGTTCAGTGATTTAAGGGTTTTAAATACAGCTGATAGCTGTAATAAACTCTAAATATAGATGATATTTAATTCACGTGGTCTGCACTAGTCTGTAGAGGAGCTGAGTCAAGTGAAACTGCCCCCCTGATTTGGCATGCACAGACTGCAGTCGTTCAAGTCTACTTGGTCATTTTATCTGTCACAGAGCATCTTGTTTTTCAAATCATCATCTCATATATTAATGTGCTGTTCCTTTTCCTGGCCAGAAGCATGTGGTTAGTAGGGTACTGTCATTTTCTTTTTAAAACACACTTAAGGCTATGCATTAATTATTCTTAGTGATTAAACTTTTTTGTCTCACAATAATTCTGGATTGAAAAAGGGACCAGATTTATATCTAGAGACTGGTGGGCTTTTTTGATTTGGGCCAGTAAGCAATCACCCACTTTGTTGCTTAACTTGAGTTTAAAAAATGTTAGAATACTTTTTTTGTTTGTTTTCACTACATTCCAAAGGATAATAATATACTTGTTGTTCTGCTACATTTCACAAAAACATATCGTTCCTCGTTATTGCAAACTATTGAAAGCAACAACCTCTCTGAAATGCGAGGGCAGTGTTTGGTTTGTGATCAAGCTGATTCTTTTCACTGAGTCATTTTGCAAAGTGCACTGAACGATTAACATTATGACCACTGACAGGGGAAGTGAATAACACTCCCTCTTCATCGTGGCACCTGTCAGTGGGTGGGATATATTAATGTTGATGTGTTAGAAGCAGGAAAAAACAGCAAACGTAAGGATTTGAACGAGTGTGACAAGGGCAAAGATAATTTCTGATGGCTAGATAACTGGGTCAGAGCATCTTAAACTGCAGCTCCTGTAGGGTGTTCCTGGTCTGCAGTGGTCAGTATCTATCAAAAGTGGTCCAAGGTTCCACAGTGGTGAACGGGTGACAGAGTTATGGGCAGCCTAACCGCAAAACAGTCAGGGTGTTATGCCTGATCAGTGTTTTTACAGTGCCTGCCTTATTTTATTTATTAAAATATCAATATTTGCCGCCAGTGTGTTGATTCTCGTGTCGCATGGAGAACATAAACAATATATTACCCTATCAATATTTTGTCCCATCCCTATTCGTGATAACTGATTTCTGGCTAATTTGGTTCACCAAACTTGCGGATATGATTGAGATATCTGGATTACGTTGTCTGAGATTAGTGTGTGTTCTTGTGTTCATCATTGGGAAGGGCAGATATACCAATACTCAAAACAATGATCAGGAATTCAGAGATTGGCTGATGGCAAGACAGCAACGTAATGATATCATATTAAAAAAGACCACACACGATGTGACCTGACGGAAAACTTGAATTTCTGGAACTTTATAAGGAACAAAAGTTCCTGGGACAAATTGTTTTGAGCAATTTCGCTGGAAACGGTGCTGAAGTTATCTGCATCTCTGGTTCATTAGGGTATTCTTGTAAGAAAGTAGAAGTGGCTAGGACATACTTACTTAGTATCTGCTTAAAAAGATGCAGTCAAAATAAGATGCAGGTTTGAGCTTACAGATGTCAACAGTAAAGTCCAGCTAATTTACTAATTCACGTACGAAGCATGGATCGTTTCCCAAAAGCATTTGAAAGCATTGCTCTCTACTAGTACGATTAACTTTGCTCACAATGCTTTTGGGAAACGCAGCCCTGGTCAGGTCGAGTCTCCAGTTAACAATTCACTAATTTATTCATGTCTAAATCAAAGTGAGCCAATAACCAGGAGATCCTCTGAACTTGAGTGTGCATGCAACTGATTGCGTGAAAGTGAGCTACTAATGCCAGATTGTAGTACTGTGGGTATGTGTGTGTTCTGTATCTCTAATGTATGACCACAATTACACACAATTCGTGTTTACACAATTTTTTAATACTAATACTATATTTTGTCTTTTATTTGTTTGAACACTTGAATTATCAGTCACCTAAATAGATTTTGTAGTGTATTGCTTATTTTCAGATCAATAGGACATGTTAAATGTCTGCTGTAATCTTCCTTATTGACTAGTGCTTGCTAGAGTAATAAAACATGCTTCATCGATAAGTAGTTTTTACTTTTAATACTTGAGAACATTAAATATCAAGTTGTTTTTTACTTTAACTTATGTGAATTTGAATAGTATTATTCAGTTTACTCAAGTACTTGATTTGTGTACTTCATCAACCACTTATCATAATACTTTGACACTTTGTGCATTTTGCATGGACAAGGACATCCTGTATTTCAGAGCAAATCACATCTACCTCTAAATATAAATTTTCCTGTGGAAAAACATGGGCAATTTGTGTACTTTTGTTGAACCGATTTGCACACAAGTTTGCATATGTGCTTTGCATGATTTTGTCTTTGTCTTCTATGCATACGAGAAAGTGTTGGACTAACTTTTGACAATGTGCAAACTTTAATGTTTTCTGACATTTATGACTATTCTTTCTGTTCTCTATTTTGATATCAATCATTGCATTAATAAATGTGCTTGTTAATCATTTCATGGTCATGTGATGTGTTTAGTCTGTCATTGAAACTAACTTATTTAAATTTCCATTTAACCTCAGTATGGAAATAAAGCAATGACCTTGGAGGGGGGGTGTTTTTCTCTTCTTTTTTTCTAGAATTTCACCTGCGCTCCTCCGACAAGCTTCCTACGGGACCATCAAGATTGGTACATACAACACACTGAAGAAACTGTTTGTTAGCCATCCTGAAGGTGGGTTTATAGGATAAATCCTTTGATCATATTGTTTATTTTATACAATATCTTTTCTTCTCAGTACAACAAATCTGTAGTTTAAGAATAGAACAGAAAAGCTACAAAGCTTTAAACATTGTATCTGGGACTTTGATGCAGTTATCTTCAATTATTCAACATCTAACTCTTTTTAAAAAAAACTCACTGAACCAGTTTTGTGGGAGTAGCATTCCGAAAGTTTTCAGACCTTGATTTGAGACCTGAACATTGATATCAAAACATGTATGCGCTTGATCGGTAACATACTCTATGCATATTTAATTGATAATAACCTACTTTCACATCCAGTCACTATATAATATATATAATATATTAGGGCCGGGACTTTAACGCGTTAATTAAGATTAATTAATTACGGGACTTCAACGTGTTAATTAATTATGCAAAAAAATAAATAACATAATTTTAACCACACTTAATTATTTTTGCACCCCGCGGAACGTTTTTCAATGAATGAGTTTCGACGGACCTATTATACTGGAACACCAACTAGCGCTCCGGAGTCACGACAACAGTAAACCATAGTGAACATGAACGAAGAAGCTGATGAGGCCGCTTTGCTTGGCCCCGTGGATGGGAAATTTTGTTTTAAAAAAACGAAGGATAGACGCGTCGACAAGAGCAAGGTTGTGTGCAAGCTATACAACAAGGAATTTGCGTATCACCGCAGCACATCGAGCCTCAAATATCACAAATACGCTTTTGCTACACTTAATGGCAAACAATGGCTTTAATATATTTTAGATTTATTGCACACCAACTGAAATATTTCAGGTCTTTTATTGTTTTAATACTGATGATTTTGGCATACAGCTCATGATAACCCAAAATTCCTATCTCAAAAAATTAGCAAATTTCATCCGACCAATAAAAGAAGTGTTTTTAATACAAAAAAGTCAACCTTCAAATAATGATGTTCAGTTGTGCACTCAATACTTGGTCGGGAATCCTTTTGCAGAAATGACTGCTTCAATGCGGCGTGGCATGGAGGCGATCAGCCTGTGGCACTGCTGAGGTGTTATGGAGGCCCAGGATGCTTCGATAGCGGCCTTAAGCTCATCCAGAGTGTTGGGTCTTGCGTCTCTCAACTTTCTCTTCACAATATCCCACAGATTCTCTATGGGGTTCAGGTCAGGAGAGTTGGCTGGCCAATTGAGCACAGTAATAGCATGGTCAGTAAACCATTTACCAGTGGTTTTGGCACTGTGAGCAGGTGCCAGGTCGTGCTGAAAAACCAAATCTTCATCTCCATAAAGCTTTTCAGCAGATGGAAGCATGAAGTGCTCCAAAATCTCCTGATAGCTAGCTGCATTAACCCTACCCTTGATAAAACACAGTGGACCAACACCAGCAGCTGACATGGCACCCCACACCATCACTGACTGTGGGTACTTGACACTGGACTTCAAGCATTTTGGCATTTCCTTCTCCCCAGTCTTCCTCCAGACTCTGGCACCTTGATTTCCGAATTACATGCAAAATTTGAGCAACAGTCCAGTGCTGCTTCTCTGTAGCCCAAAGTGTCTTGACCTGGGGAATGCGGCACCTGTAGCCCATTTCCTGCACACGCCTGTGCACGGTGGCTCTGGATGTTTCTACTCCAGACTCAGTCCACTGCTTCCGCAGATCCCCCAAGGTCTGGAATCAGTCCTTCTCCACAATCTTCCTCAGGGTCCGGTAGACATGTGCCGATTTTCGATAATGCGATTTATCACGATAATGAATATGCACAATATTGTTATCGTGGGCACTTTAAAATATCGTAAAGAATAATTTATTAACAATTTATAATTTTTTTATGATGCACTCAAGAATACTTTGCCCATCAACCGTATAAATGCTCAACACCGCTGTATTCTGCGTCAAAGGGACACGAGCTCAGATATAAACAAGCCCAACGTGCGTTTGCACATGACTGAACCGGTGAAGGAGACGCTGCTGAAGTGCCGCTCAGTGACAGCAGAGGGCGCTGATGAACTGCAGAATGCAGCCGGTTACCCCGGAAACCAGCACAAAAAAAAAACGCGTGTAGATTTTAAAACAGCCATTCGTTTTTTGTAATCGCAATGTTGTTCATCACAGCACCAAATACTTAATACTTAAAGACTTAATAGGCTATTTATTTTCAAACTTAAACATTTTTATGCTTTAATCTGGACTACAACATGCCCTAATAATTAGAACTGTTCTGATTATTTGTTATTGTTCAGTAAAACTTTGAGACATCCGACTTCATTAGTTAACATGTTAATTCATTATTTCCAAACTGACAATGAAAAATACTTATAAAGAATTAATGATTCTATGTTAATTTCTTAGTTACTGTTTATAATGACATTAAAAATCAAAATCAAAATAACTTTTTTAATGGACCTAAGATTAAACTAACAATGATCTGTTTTTATTAACTAACATTACCAAAATCATTATACTTTCTGTACCAAATGTAGCTTGCTTAATCTTAGTTAATGCATTAACTAATGAGACCTTATTGTAATTTGTAAGCCTACCTGTTGTTCTTTATAGCCTAATTCTTTTGCAATTTAATCTGTTTGAAAATTGTACTTTTACAGCTCTGAAAAAAATCAAGAGACCACTTAACAGAGCATATTGCAGGTTAGAGACTCCAGTGAGTCAGTGTATAGAAAAATAATGTAGGACCTAGAATTTCTTTAAAATATACTTGTAAATACGCTAATAAGGCTTTTTGAGTCGTTTTTGTGAGAAAATTTTACTTCCGCATCTAAAAATGCGCAAACCGGAAGTGACATAACGAGAGGGAGTGCCGTGACTTTCAACCAAAGGAAAACAATGGATCGCAATGACAGTTCGGACACTGTGGAAATTATAAATGTTTATTAATACTCATATGGCAGACCACAGCCATGCAATTATGACACACAATAAGGGACAGGCCAGGATTAGACAGAACAACGATCAGAAGAGAGGATTTGAGTTGTTGTGTGAGGAGAAACAGTGGAAAACAGAGCAGGTGAGAGTCGGCTCATAACATTATACGCTAACACTGTGCTCAGATTACAATACTTCGCAGATAATTATCATGTATCAGGCAATCGCAAAGCTGCTATTGGTCATCTAGGAGTATTGATACCAATAACAGAAACTAATAATAAGTTCAGACCATCTGGCTTAAGTCACACTCGCCGTCCACATTAGATGTAAAGCCGGGCGCGGGGCGTAACGTTGCGGTGCTGTTTTTGCTGACATATGAGCTCGCAGACGATCTTTTTCCCTCGCGTGGACATTGTGGATGCTCGTATGGTCGTGGCTCGCAGCATGTGAGGAAAAACACGACGAGCCGAGCACGTTTCTCGCACCTCTCTCTCACGATATTTTTTTAAACATACAAAATCAAAAATAATCGGGAGTCGGCTTGATTCTCAGCATGGCTGGCCCCTATTGCCAAATCATGCACAACAATGTCACAGGCTAGATCTATGAGTATTATTATGCTATAGCTCAGTTGCTGCAACCATTACAGTGCCTTTTTACACACACACACACACACCATGACACACACACACATGCATACGCACGTGCGCCCTCACTCCCTCTCTGGTTGTATCTGTTGAAAGGGCTGCTGTTCTATGCTTTTCAACAAATCATTTGCACACAAGTAATGTTTTCTATCTAAAGCTAGCAGCAACATTGAGTCTCTGGTTTGAGTCTTCAGTCTCTGTTTAATGCGAACGCTCGTGTATGTGTGTGTGTGTGTGTGTGTTCGCCCGGATCGCCTCAGTTACGGTGCTCAGTTCACGCGGTTTCTCCGAGCTGATCGTCTGACGGATCCGCGACCGGCCGTCACACTCCGCCGCGGCCGAGCCACAGTATAACGTGTTATTGTGATCCTTTATTCACTCATTCTGTGTTATGGGTTTATTTTGTGCCGATTCACCGTCGATAGTGTGGGGATGTATGACGTTTTGAGTATGTATTTGAGTGAACGATGTATATACGCTTGAATAAAATATTATCAGCACATAATTCCTGACTTTTTTTTTAAAAGTGTGAGACTATGCATGTGTGTTTATGTAGCCTACATACTTTGTATTAATCAATGTTGAAATTGATTAATGTAAAAACAATAGCCAAGAAGCATTGCGTGTGAGTATTTAATCATTTAATATTATCCTTTAACTACATGAGTATTGCAATGTTAAACTTCATCATATCGCTGATAATCCGCGGTGTAAAGTGAACACACACACACACACACCACCGCGTGTGTCAAAGCCGATGCAGAAGTGAAGTCCCGTCTCTTCACCTGCACAAAACGCCACAATGCAGCTTTTCTAACTTTTTTTTTTAGGAAACCTGTGGACTCAATGTCCTGACAGGCTGGACACTATCATTTTCCATGACAATGATAAATTTAAATAGAAAAACTACCGAAAATACACTGATTACTACAGAATACCAACCTATTCTGCACTGAGCCAATGCAGAGCTTGGCAGACGACTCCCTCTCGTGACGTAATATGACGCGATGTTGAAAAAAACTGCGGTTTTACAAACAGCCAACGAAACGGCCACTTTATCTGCCAAATTTGTGCTCTTATGTCTTTTAAAAACATTTTAAATCCTGCATTACCTTTTCATATGGCATTTTCATACAAGGTTATATGTTTATCTCAAAAAAAATTTAACCTGCAATATGCTCTTTAACATTGATTTCTCAATGAGTGGTCTCTTAATTTTTTTTCCAGAGCTGTATATATTTTTGGTGCACTATTGTATTTAAACATTCACTTATTTGTGTTCTTACAAAAATAGTTCTTAAAGCTGTTATGCTATGGCATCACTTTTTTTTTGCAACTTATTTCAATATCGTGATAATATCGTATATTGTGATAAAACTTCATCAATTAATCGCAACATGAAAAATTGATATCGGCACATGCCTAGGGTCCGGTCACCTCTTCTCTTTGTGCAGCGTTTTTTGCCACACCTTTTCCTTCCCACAGACTTCCCACTGAGGTGCCTTGATACAGCACTCTGGGAACAGCCTATTCATTCAGAAATGTATTTCTGTGTCTTACCCTCTCGCTTGAGGGTGTCAATGATGGCCTTCTGAACAGCAGTCAGGTCGGCCGTCTTACCCATGATTGCGGTTTTAAGTAATGAACCAGGCTGGGAGTTTTTAAAAGCCTCAGGAATCTTTTGCAGGTGTTTAGATTTAATTAGTTGATTCAGATGATTAGGTTAATAGCTCGTTTAGAGAACCTTTTCATGATATGCTAATTTTTTTCGATAGGAATTTTGGGTTTTCATGAGCTATATGCCAAAATCGTCAGTATTAAAACAATAAAAGACCTGAAATATTTCAGTTGGCGTGCTATGTATCTAAAATATATGAAAGTTTAATTTTTATCATTACATTATGGAAAACAATGAACTTTATCACAATATGCAAATTTTTTGAGAAGGACCTGTATATGTATATGTATGTGTTGGGGGGTGTGTGTGTGTGTGTGTGTGTGTGTGTGTGTGTGTGTGTGTGTGTGTGTGTGTGTGTATGTATATAATAATGTAATATATATATATATATATATATATATATATATATATATATATATATATATATATATATATATTACGACTACACAGGCGAGCTCAAACACAGTCAGCAACACACATACAGACAGTGCTCAAGCCCCAAAGCGAGATCACTTTCGCTTCCGTTTTCATGAAAGTTTGCAAATTGTATTTGTTTAAAGGCTTGCCAGCTTAAAAATTAAAGTGATTTTACAATCAAGAACAACATGGAAAACATCTAACTTCAGTGTTCATGAGCTGTTTTCTGTGACAAAGAGAATCCGAACCAAGCTGCGTTGTGTCTCTGATAACGTCCAAGCCTTGAACCAGATCACTTTCACTTGCATCTTCACAAAATTTTGTCATTTGTTAAAGGCATTCAAGCCATTTTAGACCATTGGATGTGTATCATTATATTGAAGCACTAGCACACCACCCGAAAACGCGCACAGACAGTAGCTCGCACATCACGTGAAGATCGGTTTTACATTCAGGTGCGCAGAAACTCAGTCAACGTCCTGTGATTTATCACTAAATTAGCTTAGAAACGCAACAGTTAAATGGAATATATTTTCTACTTTTGAAGTAACTACAACCCACAGCTCCACAATAAATAGAAAAGACAGTATAACTTATTTACACAATTGCCATCTCATTAATGCTTTTTTTTTTTAAATAAATGTACATTGTACTGTGCTAATTTATCTTTATCTAAATTAGAACAAGCTAAAATCTGTAAGAAATGTTACGAGTCACGACCCTTAGACAAAATATCTGCTAAATGTGAGCCACCATCAAAAATTTGTTTCCTTCAATTATTTTAAAATGACAAAGATAAGAAATTAACCTTTTCATTAGAAAAAAAAATCCATATTATAGTTGAGCATATTTACAGTACAAACCTGCATTAACCGTAATCAAGGTATAATGTTCAATTAATCGAGATTTTGATTTTAGGTCATTTCTTCCAGCCCTAATTCGGTCTAATTGCACCAAAACTTTGATGCTTCATAAAGAGACTTTAAAAGTAGAATTAAGTGGTTTCAGTCTTCTAAAGAGACATGATCAGTTTACATGTGAACAGAAGCTTAAATGTGCTTGATGGACATGCAGAAACCTTTTTTGTTTTCTCACCTGTGGCTGTTGCTTGTTTGGTGTTTTTAGACAATGGGAAATAGATAACAGGGTTTCTATGAATAGGTCTTTTTTTTTTAATGTAGAATGTAGCAATTGGCTCACTTTTCCACAATTTTGCCACAAGCCCAGCTCCACCAAAACAAGGTGTAGCCACCATCACTAATGTGCGGTAAAAACAAAAGGTGCTGAAGCGGCAGGCTTGTGCGTCTCTAGCATGATCTTATCTGGTGCTGGCGCCAGCCGGTTTCCATCTGACGTGGTACGGAATCTTCTTTTTTTCTGCAAACAACATCTGTATTTTCTTGAATCCCTGCTACAAACACTCAAAGAATGGTCACAGTTAAGCCTTTTTATTTTATTGAACAGGCTGTTTTTAGACTTTTCTGGCCAGTTTCAATTGCTTTCTCTGCATGGTTTTCCAAGGATGTTGCCACTTTTTGTCAAAATGCTTATTTTGATACAGGCTTTGCCTGCTGGTGTCGGGGTACCAAAGCCTGTTCTCCTGCCAAAATGAACGGCTGTTCTGACTGTTGGTCACATTGATTGGTCACAAGGAATTACTGTAACTATCGATCTAACTTTGATCCACATTTAAATTTTGTTCTTTCTCCTCCTGTCATCACACTGAACTCTAATCTCATTTATTTTTCTCTCTTGGGGTCTTATCATTGGTGCCTTGCTCTATAAAGACGAGGTGCCACATCTTAAAATAGTGAAACAAGGCTTTACTCAGAGCATTTACAAAAAATAAGATTTGAATGTGCCTTAAATTAGTGGTTGATTATTGCATGTTTGTCTTATTCCTGCCTTATTGAGTTTGTTATATTAGTGATTTGAATGGTTAAACTGCTTAATGTTTTGTAGCTTTTGCCACTTTTTTTCTTTCTCTGAATCTTTAATGAAACGAGTGACAGAACATTGTGAATCGAATGGATGCTCTGGTCTGTTTTTCAGATGAAACTATGGTGATTAATGTGTTTTGTGGGGTTGTGTCTGGTGTTTTGTCCTCCTCTTTGGCAAATCCAACTGATGTGCTAAAGGTATGTAAAATCTTCTCAGAAAAGCCACAACAAATTATTCACACACAGTATATATATATTATTTATTTTCATAGTTATGCTCGGCTCCTCAAAAAATGTATATAGTTGTTATGATAAGATTATAATTCTCGCACGTTTCTGAATAGATAATTAAACTAAATAGAATTCAATTTACAAGAGGTTCTGTTAAAAAATATGTTTGAATGAATGATTTAATGATTTGCTCAGTGTTCATTTGCTCATTACTGGATGATGATACTGTGTGGTTGAAAATACTTTTTGTCAAGCAGTTTCCCTGTCTCTAGATCTGAATGTACTTGTCAAAGGTTAATAGACACAGCTGAATCGTTCTCATTTAGGAATAAGACTGTGTGGTGTGCGATCTTTTAATGAATAATCATGCAGTTCTATTAAAAATAGAGAACAATGTTATAATCTCAATGCCACACATTTTTTGGCCAATTACAGACCAATATATAGTCCACATAAAACTGTCCAAACAATACATGCAGACATAAATCTCATGATTCGCGTTTGGTAATCATAATTTACGCAAGCGCACAGTCACGCCAGCGTGCAAATTGCTTGCGGTTATGAATTGCATGCGGACATATTTTGTACTTAATTTAATAATCGAACTGCTCGCAGCTGTGTTCGCATACTTGTGTAAAGTATGTTTCCCATCTTATCGCTATCCTAACTTTTAGTTTTTTACAACACAGACCACTGAGCTTGTTTTATCTTATGGACTGTTATTTCCCTGGGCCTTATCAGATTCGCATGCAAGCTCAAGGCAGCTTGTTACAGGGAAGCATGATGTCTAATTTCATCAACATTTACCAGACAGAGGGAACGCGAGGCCTGTGGAGGGTGAGTGCTTTCATTATGTCTTGTCTTAGACATCAGCGGTGAGATTTTAAAGCGTGTGAGCATTTCAGCTTTCTAAATATATACCGGCTTTGCTTTGATACAGTGATGTCTTTATTGTTTTCAGGGTGTCATTCCTACTGCACAGAGGGCAGCCATCGTGGTGGGTGTGGAGCTGCCAGTCTATGACATCACCAAGAAGCATTTGATTCTTTCAGGCCTCATGGGAGACACGGTGTTAACACATTTCATGTGAGCATTTCTTGCAGTACTTGCATGTCAATTTAAAATTTTAATTATAACATTGAACCTCATGAGTCGTATGGTTTCTTCTGTTTCTTTAGATCCAGTTTCACGTGTGGTCTGGCAGGAGCACTGGCCTCCAACCCCGTGGACGTGGTGAGGACACGCATGATGAATCAGCGTGTGCTGGCCGGTAACCCTATGTACAAGGGCACCCTGGATGGACTCATGCAGACCTGGAGAAATGAAGGGTTTTTTGCTCTCTATAAAGGCTTTTGGCCCAACTGGCTGCGTCTGGGCCCCTGGAACATCATTGTATCCTTTATCAATAAAATACTTTGCTTTAGGTCCTTAGGGTTTTTTTCACACCGGACACTTGCTGCAGTCCGAACCAAGTGTGATTTGTTCAAGCGGTATAGTTACAGGATCATTTAATTCTGTCCAACTCTGTTTCATTTGCTTTCGTCTTGCGTCATAACAAACTTTTCTGGCACATTACAAAAAACAATGCAGGTCTATATATATATATATATATTTTTTTTTTTAATTTGGTGCTATTATATGCAGCAGTGTGAACAACACTTGGGATTACTGTATGTGTGTCACATGAAGTATGCTTTGCTAATTTGGTACCGCAGTGAGCTTCCCTATCTGCAGCTTTCACATTCCAATTTTTTATGCGATTGCATTGTTTAAACTAAACTGCCAGTGTGAAAGCACCCTTACAGATGTTCTTTGTTTTGTAGTGTTTACATAGTCCAACCACTAGAGGTCAGTACATTGCCACATGAGAGAGATGGAGATTACAATAAGGCAATTCAAAATCAGTTACAAACTCTAAATAACAGCACAACTAGATAGTAAGGAAATAAAAACTAAGGAAAATAAAATAGTTTAAATTCCTTCAATAAACCAAGTAGTCTTCTACTTTTTTTAATATTAATATTCTTAAAGATTTACAGAATATCCAAAATCTGAAAAACAGAAAACACAGGCTTTGTTTTAAGGCATTTGCAGTTAATATCAAATTTCCCCAAAATTAAAATATTGTTCAGTAAAAATTGTGTATCTTCCATTGTCTTTTTTTTTTTTTTTGAAAATGAAGGAATCAAATTAATTTTAATTTTAAGACATCCATACATGTCAGCCCAAAGGCTCTACTACTCAAACATTAAAAAAAAAAAAAAATGTAGCTAGATACAGTGAGGAAAATGTGAGAGAAACACCCTGCTATTTTGCAAGTTCTCCTACTTAGAAATCATGGAGTGGTCTGAAATTGTCATAGTAGGTGCATGTCCACTGTGAGAGACATAATCTAAATTAAATTAAAAAAATCCAGAAATCACAATATATGATTTTTTTAACCATTTATTTGTATGATACAGCTGCAAATACGTATTTTAACATCTGAGAAAATTAATGCTAATATTTCGTACAGTAGCCTTTGTTCGCAATTACAGAGGTCAAACGTGTAGTTTCCTGTAGTTTTTCACCAGGTTTGCACACACTGCAGGAGGGATTTTGGCCCACTCCTCCACACAGATCTTCTCTAGATCAGTCAGGTTTCGGCCTGTCACTGAGAAACACAGAGTTTGAGGTCCCTCCAAAGATTCTCTATTGGGTTTAGGTCTGCAGACTGGCTAGGCCACGCCATAACCTTGTTATGCTTCTTACAGAGCCACTCCTTGGTTATACTGGCTGTGCTTCGGGTCATTGTCATGTTGGAAGACCAAGCCTCGACCCATCTTCAATGCTCTAACTGAGGGAAGGAGGTTGTTCCCCAAAATCTTGCAATACATGGCCCCGATCATCCTCTCCTCAATACAGTGCAGTCGCCCTGTCCCATGTGCAGAAAAACACCCCCAAAGCATGATGCTACCACCCCCATGCTTTACAGTAGGGTTGGTACTCATCATTCTTCTTCCTCCAAACATGTTTAGTGGAATTATGACCAAAAAGTTATATTTTGGTCTCATCTGACCACATGACTTTCTCCCATGACTCCTCTGGATCATCCAAATGGTCATTGGCAAACTTAAGATGGGCTGGTTTAAGCAGGGGAACCTTCCGTGCCATGCATGATTTCAAACCATGACGTCTAAGTGTAGTACCAACAGTAACCTTGAAAACTGTGGTGTTTTTAGATTATGTCTCACAGTGGACATGCACCTATGATGACAATTTCAGACCCCTCCAAGATTTCCAAGTGGGAGAACTTGGAAAATAGCGGGAGTTCAAATACTTATTTTCCTCACTGTAGATATATATTTCTGTCTCTCACACACACACACACACACACACACACACACACACACACACACACACACACACACACACACACACACACACACACACACAAAGTGGTCCTCCAAAAAGTACTGGAACACTTAAGCTTTAAAGGGTTACTTCAGCGATTAGCATATGGCTTTGTATCAGTAGAAACCCCAGAGTATATTCAAATAATTGTGCTTCTTCCCCCCCCATATCCCCCTGAGACAAGAGATTTATGCATTTTATTTCTGGAAAAATTCCTCCTATGATGCAAATTGACGATATTTGCATCATAGGAGGAATGTTTGGCCAAAGGCTAAAGACTACAGCCAGCAGAGGGAGCCATTTCCGCATGTTTTGAACACGCGCAGAGGGGATGGGAGATGGGAGATTACACTCAGAGTTCACCTCGCACTCATTTAAACAGAGCTATGGTGAGCAATGTAAGTCTTTTAACTTCTCAAATTAATTTCTATGAAAGTTAAGCTTGCAAAGGCATGAACTGAAACACGCCAGACTGAACGTTGTGAATGTATGCCGCGAGTGTAGTGGCGATTACCTCAGCTCTCATCACGAGAGCTCAGCTCATTTATCTGACTCCTGCAGTTAGTGCTCAGTGCTGTGAGACTTGCGTGGCGACTCACTCATTATATTGAACAGACACGTTCAGTTTTTAATTGTAGTGTCTTCTCCAACTCAGTCACAATAATTAAGTTGGTGGCTTTGGGAATGGCCTCACAGGGCAGCGAAGCATTCTGGGAATTGTAGTCTTTCATCCCCATGAGACAAAATACATTTTCTGTCTTTTCTCAGTCTAGAAGGCACCAAATTCAAAAATAATTTCACATTTCTACTACATTGATGACCCAGTTTAAATACAGATTCATCTCCTCAGTGCTGAAGTACCCCTTTAATTTTTTATTATTATTTGTATTATTAATATATTTCCAAGAACAGATCACAAACATTGCAATATTATTAATTAGCTTTTAAATGATTATGTAGCAGAAGCACACGTTTAAGTGAAACATTTAAAATAAACTTTAAAGGGGAGCTATCATGCAAAATTCATTGCATGTTTGAACACTGATGTGTGTCCTCAGTGTGTAAACAGCCAGCCTATAATAGTACAATTCCCCACTTCTTCTTTTTTATAATACCCATAAATCATAAACAGTCTCTCCAAACAAGTAGTTCCAGATTTTTTTATTTTACTCGCCAGACTTTTTACATAAGGCAAGAACAATGTAAATTATGAAATTCTACAAAAATAATAAATGTTTTCACATTAAATATCAACTTTATTTATACTTTTTTAAAAATATAAAATTACATTTCAAAAACAATTACAATAAAAACAGTCTAATAAGTTTGTTTGGCGCTCAAACACAGGAGCCTGAATTTTAGCGGAGATTTGCTTGAAGAAGGCCCGTACTCTCCTGACCGTAAAATGGACGCATTTCCATGACTTTTTAACATATTAGGATGGAGAATATATCTATGAAATGTAAATTATGCATCAAGGAAGGCATCACATCTCAAATGTATTAAACAGCACGATTCTGTCAAGTCAACTTTTTTATATAGCGTTTTTTACAGTGATTATTGTTTCAAAGCAGCTTCACAGTGTTAAACAGGAAAATATTGCAAAAAAATTTGATTTGGCTGTACAGTCCTTCTGGAGAAAACAGTGATGTCATCAGCTCATTTCATTTGATCATATAGCGACAATGTGGGCAGATCAGTAATATAGTTTATATAGTTAATTTAGTAAATTTAATTTAATTTGGATATTTAGTTGAAAACTTGGATCGAAATTTTAGTGTCCCCAACTGAGCAAGCCAAGCCAAAGGCATCAGTCAGCCCATCCATCTGTCATGCAAACTATATGCGTTAACTATATCTTATCAGTTAATTTGATGCCCTTAATATAAAGTATGCATCATGTTTAGGACAAATTGGATTATACTCCACAATTTTTCAAATGCGTTCGCATAAACTACCGTATAGCAATATAAATGGTATTGCTTCGATCCATATAGTTTCTAAAAAGTATATATATATATATATATATATATATATATATATATATATATATATATATATATATATATATATATATATATCGTACAAACTCAATATACCGCCCAGCCCTATGCCACATTATCATAATATTGTGATATGAGCATAAAGTGTGTGTGTGTGTGTAAATGCATATGCTGACATTATCTATTCTTGTATATTCCCATGATCCTTGACTTCATTTTCAGTTCTTCATCACCTTTGAGCAGCTGAAGAAGCTTCCGTTGTAGCCGAGTCTGAGAATACACTGAACTCTGTGTGTGTGTGTGGAGCTTCTGTCCTTCAGCATTCACCATCCCTTCTCCATCACACACACACACACACACACACCTTTAAGTATGTTTATTTAAGAACTTGTTTTATTCTGTTCTTATTTGTATTGTACATACTTGACATATTTAAACACTTGTTTTTGCACCTGCTTTATTTTTCACTCCTGGCAGCTTTCTGTCTGTTAACGCTGTGTTCACAGACTCAGTGGTGATATCAAAATGTATGCTAGCATATTTGAGGTAAAGTGCTATAGATGGAAACCATCAGGCATAGTTTCTCCTCCCTGGCTTGAGCCTGGCACCTTAGAACTCCTAAAGACACGTCCGCCAGGTGAGGATGTAGAGAAATAGTTAGTGTGTTTCTGAATATAAGCAGAGGTTATTTCATATTAGATCCCCGCCAAGATTATTTGAGGTCAACACACTCCAAATTTAGACGTTATCCTAGACGCAAGTTAAACTGTTCACGAGTAGATGCCTCTTCAATAACACATCTTTTTGCACATCTGTAGACTGCAGATATGATAGGAAATGTCCATGTTACAAATTTGTACAGGTCAAATACCAAAGGAACTAGTAAGGGGATGACCTCACGTCCTGGATCTTTGAACTCAGTGGGCCTTATTCATAAAACACGAGCAAGTTTTTGTGTAGTCGGTTCATCCTTAAGTTGTCACATTTAAATCAACACTGCATTCAGCACGTTTCATGAGGCTCAGTGTGTGCAAAAAGCTTCTTTTGGCTAATATTATGTTTAAGACTTCTGAAACACTCCATGGAAATGAGTGAGAAGTTTATGCTTGAACATGCACATAATTTAAATCACTTGTGCACAAGATATGGTACTTTTTCTCATTCTTTTCTCTCTTTTTGCAGCAATCTCTGTATTGCGTGTGTGTGTGTGTGTGTATGTGTGTATGTGTGTGTGTGTGTCTCAGACACATGCAAAATGTTAAATATTTGGCAACTGCAAAAATTGTGTAAAAACTGCTACTGTATGATAGATTGAAAATAAAATGTTTAGTGCATATAGTTTTTTTTTTTTTTTTTTTTTAATTATTAGATTTTGTGGGAAAAGGGGACAGTAGCATTTTGGGTGCTTGCCTCCTTTGCCAAAGTGTACAGGTTTTGAACCAGAATTGCACTTGTCTCTGAGTTTTTAAAAATGAAATTATTATTGGGAAAGTACTGTTACATATTTATCATCGTATGTATTTCAAGCCTTACGACTTCCTGCTTTTGTATTTATGCCTTTGCCTGATTGTTTTATGCCTCTTGATGTGCTAGCCAAACATGAAGGGTTGAACTTCTGCTATGATTTACTGTGCTCTGTTGTTCATAACCTTTAACATGTTCACTTTAACTAATCAAACTTCTTGCTTAAGTTATATAGGCAAACTGTTCAACTTTAAACGGCTTTATGTATGTAATGCCTGAGTTCAGGGGTGTTGTTCTTTGATATACTTGCTTCAAATGCTTTCCCAGACTTTGGCTTTTGCTAGATTGGTGACTACAGCATGGTGGTGCATGATATAGTCCTGTCTGGATAACTTTTAAAAATGCTTATTTCCTTGTGTAGCAAAGACCAAGAACCACATTAACCAATGTGCCAGTGTTTTTATTTCAATTTACTGTTAGTCGCCCACAGATCATGGTGTTTTTTTGTTTGCTTTATGCTTTGCAGATTTTTAAAGTCTTTTTTTTTTTTTTTTTTGCAGAAATGTGCTCATTTATTATATGAAATGTTATTTTGTGTAGATGTACTTTAAATTTGTTCGGTGTTCATTTGGATGTATAATGGAAGTCATGAATGTTCTGAGTACTCTGTCATACAATGATAAAAAAACAAAAAAACATAATTTACTGCCCCAATTTAATTTAATAAATGAGCTGATGCAGTGCAGTATAAGTGCAGAGTGAAAAGCGTGTGTATGTATGTGTACATAAATATATATGTGTGTGTGTGTGTGTGTGTGTGTGTGTGTTTGGAAAGTGGGTATAAAAGCAAATAAAATTCCCAACACTGCTGTGCTTTTTTTTTCTTTGAAAATCAAAATGAAGCCAGTACCCATTGCTGGGTATTATATTTGCTTGCAATTGCCAATTTCTTTGTAATCCACTCTTTGGTTACATGTCTTTGCACCAAACACCATTATTATTTATGATCTGTTGCTTGATAGACAATGAATTGTATTAAAAATGCCAGATTCATTTCGCTTTGTCTGATGTAATTGTGCACCCAGATAAGCAGTGTTCACAGAAAGTTTGTTGTTATAGGTCACATTTAGCCTAATGGAGGCATAGGAGCAAACAAATTTACGAATTAATGAACTGCAACATCATACGATTCTCTTAATACATATACACATACGTATACATATATATATACACATATATATTTATATACACACACACATGCAGATCAGGCATATGATTATGACCACTAACAGTGGAAGTGAATAACACTGATTATCTCCATCACGCACCTGTTTGTGGGTGGGATATATTAGGGCAACAAGTAAATATTTGTCCTCAAATTTTATTTGTTAGAAGTAGGAAAAATTGGTAAGAGTTTGGCAAGGACAAAATTGTGATGGCTAGATGACTGGGTCAGAGCATCTGTTGTTCAAGCAGTAGTTCAAGGAAGGAACTTTGGTGAACCGGCAACAGGGTCATAGGCGGCCAAGGACCATTGATGCGAGTGGGGAGGAAAGGATGGCCTGTGTGGTCCGATCAAACACAAGCTACTGATGCTCAAATTGCTCAAAAGTTAATGCTGGTTCTGAAAGGTGTCAGAATACACAGTGCATTGTTGCGAATGGGGCTAAACAGCCGCAGACCAGTCAGGGTGCACATGCTGACCCCTGTCCACCACTGAAAGCACCAACAGTGGGCAAATGAGCATCAGAACTACTGGGCAATGGAAAAGGTGACCTGGTCTGATGAATCATGTATTCTTTTACATCACGTGGAAGGCCAGGTGCGTGTGCCTCACTTTACCTAGAGAACACATGGTACCAGGATGCACTATGGGAAGTGTGATGCTTTGGGCAATGTTCTGCTGGGAAACCTTGGGTCCTGCCATCCATGTGGAAGTTACTTTGAAATATACCTAAGCATTGTTGCAGACCATGTACACCCTTTCATAGAAACGGTATTCCCTGGTGGCTTTAGCCTCTTCCAGCAGGATAATGCGCTCTGCCACAAAGCAAAATTTGTTCAGGTATGATTTGAGAAGCACAACAAAAAGTTTGAGGTGTTGACTTGGCCTCCAAATTCCTCAGATCTCAATCCAATCGAGCATCTGTGGGATGTGCTGAAAAAACAAGTCCAATATCATGGCAATCGTTAAACCCAGACTTATCCATTGAATTGCTAGACAGAGAAGCATGATTTATCACTCCGGAGAACACGTCTCCACTGCTCTAGAGTCCAGTGCTTTACACCACTGCATCTGACACTGCATTGAACTTGGTGAGATAAGGCTTGGATGCAGTTGCTCGGCAATGGAAACCCATTCCTGAACGCCACAAATCTGGAGATCTGTAGCTATCAACTGCAGAAAGTTGGCGACTTCTGTGCACTTTGCGCCTCAGCATGGTCTGACTACGCTCTGTGGTTTTACATGGCGTATGACTTCATGGATGAATTGCTTTTGCTCCCAATTTCTTCCACCTTGTTGTAATACCACTAACAGTTGACCGTGGAATATTTAGTGAGGAAATTTCACTAATGGACTTATTGCACAAGTGGCAACCTATCGCGCTACCTTGAATTCACTGAGCTTCTGAGAGCAACCCGTTCTTTCACAAATGTTTGTAGAAGCATCTGCATGCCTAGCTGTTTGATTTTATACACTTATGGAAGCCATGACCATCCCTGAGATTCTGTATGGAGGAATGGTCTCTGATATTTTGTCAGGTGTTCTCCAAATTTATTAGGCATTATAAGAGAAGACTAAGAGCTGTTATCTTGGAAAAAGGACATTGCAATGATTGGGAGTCCAAGGTTAGATTTTTTTAATAAATTTCTTTAATGAAAGATCAAAAGGATAAACAAAGCAGATTTATTTTCACAGCCGCCTTTGCTCATATTGCAATGCCAATATTAGTGGAAGGTGATGTGTCTTCATGAGTTATTAATGCAGCTTAGGAGGTTACAGTCATTTGATTAAAAAAGTATGATGCCTCTTTTAATTATAATATGAGATCATCATAGGGTTGCAATCAGGCATGGAAAAAACAGTGCATCTCCATGCCAAGGGTTGAACTATTTGGACACCTGCCACGATCTTTAACCATCAAACTTACACCTGCATGCCAAGTTTAAATTGCATGTAACTAGTGTACAGTCTGTAGATTTCAGAGGTAGACTGGGTAAACCCAACCCTATCTGCCAGAAATGTGATTTTGCCCTGCAGCTCTGGCTGGAAACCTGTACATATTTCTATCTTGCTTCTGTTACAAATTTGCAGGGACCAATCACAAACTGTCTTATCCACCTGACAAGCTATTGGGGTTCAACACAATGACGGATAGAGAAGTGATGAATCGTTGGTATGATTGGTTGAAGGACTATCCAGTTGCGTACAGAGTCATTTGAACTATGCCCGTTGATCACGCCTCTTGTGCAGTAGAAATACAGAGCAGACTCCTAGACCAATGTTCAGTCTTAAAGGTGTCATGAACTGGCTTTTTAAAAAAAATGTATACTGTTGTCTAAAGTCAACTAATGACGTTTGTGTGTTTTTTACATTCAAAAACATCATAATGAATAAGTCATTAAATAATAATAAGTTAATAAGCTATTTTCTACCCTGAGTTTGAGTCTCTCCTGCACGCTCAGATTTTTTGGGTGTGCTTCACTGAAGTCTTGAAAGTAAACGCCCACGGCTAGGATTGGATAAGACTTGCATATTATAATGAGCTCCAGCTCCCATGTCAGTACATGTGGAAATTGTATTGAAAGTGTGTGGAGAAATGGTAATGGAAATGAATCGCTCACAGGTCTCGCGAAATGTCTTTATCAAACAAACACAATGATTTATCTCATTCACCGCAATTGACTGGAATGTTATTTATGTATGACTTGGCCTGCTGGATCTGTGAATATATGCGCAAACTGTACATCACACATACACACACAGACACACACACGCCAAGTATGTTGCAGACGGCATGATCAAATCTCCTTTCATCAAATTTTTAATTTTTCCTTCAAATATCAAGTCAAGAGAGTGAACAACGCACATCAACAAAGGAATTTAATTTCACTACTTAAGATAGCCTGTCGACAGGCCGGTGATATGTTTTGGTAACCCGTCTGGAAAACACATAGCCCCAGGGACGTTGGGCCTTACGAGCCCTGACCCATACATGTCCGAGTCTGATACCTAATAGCAAACAACCAACACCACAAATAAAGGATTCTCCAGCCTGTGACAGCACGCTAAGGTATGTTCAGTTAGACACAAACAAATAATCTATACGATCTAAAACATTGCAATACTATCACAAATATTTTTAAAAAATTGTTTTACTCACATTAGTGTGTGGCTTCATTCAGGTAATGTTACCCTGTCTGCAAATCCACTCTCTTGTTTACAAATTAATCCTCGATCAGAAATGAAGGAACAAACGCACAATGTCCGCGCTTCCCTATGCAAACTGGATTTTCATTAAAAATAAAGTTCATCCATGCAATATATAATATTGGAATCCAAATGAAGCTTTTGCAGCAAGCTTGTTGCTAAGATGTTAGATCTGGTTTAGCTCTATGTAGGCCTGTGTCATGTCAGGTACGAGTCAGTGGGCGGGGCTACAGAATCAGGCATTGTTCTTCTTCTGTTCTTTCTGTTGAAACGCTTCACCACACGATGATGTCAAGGTATGGCATTTTCTGAGATTGATTGTTTGCTGAGCCTGGTTTCAATAAAAGCTTTTCTTTGAGAAGGAATTTTTCAGCTCCGAGACTTACAGGATAGTCTTATATTACCATGACCTTATATCAAAAGCTTTAGGGAAAGTTGATTTCTCAAATCATTCTCCTAAATCTCTTTAAAAGATTGAGCTTGGTTTGGTGATAGCCAGACAATTTCAGATGTATTTTTTTTTTATTTTATTTACATTTGTGAATTATAAAATATTACAAGAAATTATTAAAAAGTCAATCCAAAAAACATTACAATAAACAGTTCCAAAATAAAAGAATTATTGTTTCTTCAAGTTGATGGCAAACTCAACAATTGGGTGTTATACTGTAAGCAAATACTGTTATTGAAGCCTCAATTATGAAATTATGAATAATTGTATTATCCATAGAGACTTTAATAACTTTACTGGATATCATATTTTTGTTGTTGTTGGTAAAGAAGACAGAAATCTATCCATTCTGTCACTAGATTTAGGCCTATTCCAAAAACTTAGAGAGGCAGACAGAATTTATATATTATTAAATGTAAAAAAAAACTTAAAAAACATAATACCAATTGTTGTGTATAATACACAAAATTTAACAACAATTCACCCATTGTTATCAGAATACAGAGAAAAATTCTGTTGAATTTGTATTGCTGAATTTGTGAAATAACATGGACCAAAAATTGCCTGTCAAATATAATATTACTGTATTTTTTAAATAGACCGAATATTTTGAAAGTGAAATCTGAAAGATGAATATGGATTATTCAATTTTTAGAAAATGTGTTTGAAATGTTTTGAATCACAATATTCACAGATTAAATATACAAACATGTTAAAATTCAGCCATTAAAATGCAATGCACTTTTTTTTCATTTACATTTTACATTTATGCATTTAGCAAACGCTTTTATCCAAACCTACTTACAACTCAGGAGTACAGGAAGCGATTTGTCATGAAGAGGCAAAGAAACGCAAAAAGTGCCCTACATACCAAGATTTGTATACTGCTCAGAGTAGCAAAAACCAGAAAAGGGAAGGAAAAAAGAAAAAGTAGTGGAGGAAGAGTTTAGAGGGTTTTTTGATAAGATTAAGGAAGAGATGAGTTTTTACCTTTACCTGTCTTGAATGAAGCGAGTGATTCTGTCGTGCGGGAGGACGGAAGATCGTTCCACAAACCAGGAACAATGAATGAAAAAGTTGTGGAGAGGGATTTCATGCCTCTCTGTCACGGTACCACAAGCCTCCGCTCATAAACTCGTATGAGTGAGTCGAAGTATGCGGGTGCTGAGCTTGTGGTGGATCCATAAGCAAGAGTCAAAGCTTTGAACTTGATCCGGGCAGCGAGTCAATGCAGAGAGATGAAAAGAGATGTGACTTTTTGGGCCCCTTTTGGGCTCACTGAAGACAAGACGTGCCACAGCGTTCTGGATCATTTGCAGCGGTTATTTTCTAGCGGTTATTTTCTAGCGGTTATTTGCAGCGGTTATTTGCAGCAAGTCATTTCTAGACTTGACAATAGTCAAGTCTAGAAATGACCAGGGCTTGGACAAGGAGCTGTGTTAAATGCTCCGAAATGTGGTCTTTGAAGGACAGCTGGTCATCAAAGATTACTCTAAGATTTCTGACCGACCCTGAAGGAGTAATCAAAGATGAACCTAGCTGGATGGTAAAATCGTGTTGTATGGTCGGATTAGCAGGGAAGACGAGCAGCTCAGTCTTTGCTAAGTTGAGCTGCAGGTGATGTTTTTTCATCCATGCTGACATATCCCCCAGACAGCTTGAGATTTGTGCAGCTACTGTGGGATCATCTGGTTGAAATGAGCGGTATAGCTGTGTGTCATCAGCACAACAATGATATGAGAGGCCATGTGCCTGAATGATGGGTCCCAATGATGTTGTGTAAACGGAGAAGAGGAGAGGTCCAAGCACTAAGCCCTGAGGAACCCCCGTGGTCAGTTGATGTGCTTTGGATACCACTCCTCTCCAGGCAATCTTAGAAGACCTATGTGACTCAAACCAGTGGAGTGGAGTCCCTGTGATGCCTAGTGATGAGAGGGTGGACAGAAGAATCTGATGATTCAGTGTCAAAGGCAGCAGATAGATCAAGGAGGATGAGGACTGATGATTTGGAAGCAGCTTTTGCCATCCGCAGGGCTTCAGTAACAGACAATAATGCCGTCTCACTTGAGTGGCCCTTTTTGAAACCTGACTGGTTTACTGGTTACAGTTGATTAGACTGTGAGAGGAAAGATGAGACCTGGTTGAAAACAACTCTTTTAAATGTTTTCTCTATGAATGGTAGGAGAGAAACAGGTCTGTAGTTCTCTGCAAGTGATGTGTCTAGTGTGGGTTTTTTAAGCAATGGGGTTACCCAAACCAGCTTGAATGTGGTAGGGAAGATACCGGTGCAGAGAGATGTGTTGATGATGTGTGTGAGTGCTGGTAAGAGTGTAGGAGAGATGGCCTGTAGAAGATGTGAGGGGATGGGATCTAGAGGGCAGGTAGTGGGATGGCTGGAGAGGAGAAGTTTAGATACTTCAGCCTCAGTAAGTAAAGAGAAAGAGGAGAGAAAATGTTTGGCTGTGGATGTGGCTGATTTAAGATTGTGTGTGTGTGGAGGTGGGGCTGATGATTGTGATTTTATCTGTGAAAAAAATGGGCAAGATCGTCTGCAGATAGAGAGGTGGTGGAGGGGGACAGAGGAGAGAGTTGAAAGCTCTGAAAAGTGTGTGTGTGTGTGTGTGTGTGTGTGTCAGAGCAGCTTAGAGACACTGTGTCTGAGGTGCTGTTGATTTTGTTGTGGACATATGAGGATTTAGCTGAGAGCAGAGATTGATACTTACTCAGGTCAGATGGGTCATTTGATTTGCTCCATTTTCTCTCTGCTGCTCTAAGTTTGGTCCGGTGTTCACGAAGAACATCAGATGACCAAGGGTTTAGAGGGAGTAGAGTGTACTGGCCTAGAAGATAGAGGGCAGATACTATCTAGACAAGAATTTAAAGTAGAACATAAAGTGTCTATTGTGGTGTTGACATCCATAGAGGAGAATTGTGTGGGTGAGGGAAGAGAGGATGACACCGCGGAGGAGAGATGAGAGGGAGAAAGAAAATGCAGGTTTCGTCTGAAACTAAATGGTAGAGGAAGTGGAAGTGCACGAGTAGTAAGATGTATTAAATGTGATGAAGTAATGATCAAAGAAGTGTAAGTGTTTGACCAAAGGGTTTTCTGTAGTGCAGTTGGTTATGCAGATGAGGTCAAGTTGGTTGCCCGATTTGTGGGTGTGTGAGGTAATAAGGAGTTTGAGATCAAATGAGGATAGAAGGGAGTGAAAATACGTAGCATACGGTTTGTCCTGGTGGATGTTGAAATCTCCAAGGATTACAAGTGGTCTGCCATCCTTGGGGAATGAGGATAGCAGCACATCTAGTTCCTCCACAAAGGTGCCCAATTGGCCTGGAGGGCGGTAAATGACTACAAGATGGATTTTAGCAGGAGCTGTAACTGTAATAGCATGGTATTCAAATGAGTTGTTATTGCATAGAGAGGTGTGGGTTGAGTATTTCCAATTGTTTGTGATGAGAAAACCTGTGCTTCCACCTCTGCCAGTGTGGCGAGGGGTGTGTGAGAAAGAGAAGTTGTTAGAGAGAGCAGCAGGGGTTGCTAAGCCTTCTGGACAGATCCAGTCAGTCAAGGCCAGGATATTCAGAGTGGATTGAGTGGCAAAGGCTGGAATGAAGTCAGCTTTGTTTACAGCTGACTGACAACTCCATATTAGTGCAATTAGTGCAATTCAATAAGCTCTTTTGTTTCAAAGAAAACAAACAACGAGAGTAAGAAATTAATTTATACAAATTAAAGACATTGCAAATTGAACTATTTGCTTATCAGAGTGAAATGGTGATACTCTTTTCTCTAATTAAGAACACTAAATAGAACATATTGCCAAAGTAAAGAAAAATTAGAGTACACAAAATCCCCCAGAACGTTCCCATATATGATTCCCATGTGTTTAACCTAAAGAGAATATTCTATTTACATAAAGAAAACCTACCTGGCTAACCAACATGGAATGTTAGAATGGGAACCAAAAACTGAATGAGCGTGGAATCATGGAATTTGTTCTTAGGAAATCATTTTAATGGACGAGTGAATGTCTTCATGTTTTTTAATCGCAGGGATAGATTAGTGTCACACACATGTGTGCGTCCCGGGTGATATAAAAAAATGAGGACATTTCATTCTACCGAACTACCCGCAAGGGCTGAATTACTACTCATACAGATCAGTTTATTTGACAAATTAAAACTGTGAGTAAACACATTGCTGTTTCACTTGGTCTACACTATCTAAACTGCATTCGAGTTATAATGTTATTCTGTGTGTTAGTTTGTTGGCTGTATGAGACTAGCAGTAAGCTACATCAACATTAGAACATCGTACTGATGATATTCTAATATTTCATCATGTTGAGCTACATAAAATGTATTCGTTTTATGTACATTTGCTCACCTATAGACAAAATGAGAAATCAAAAGAGGACCAGTATTGTCGTGGCATTTTCAAGATGGTGAGAGCTTTGCAACAAACTTCAACTTAACAGAGATGACATTCTTGTGCTTATAGATAAGCACAAGAATGTCATCTCTGTCAAGTTGAAGTTTGTTGCAAAGCTTTCGCGAAAATGCCATAACGAAACTGGTCCTCTTTTAATTTCTCATTTTGTTCCAAAGTATGCTTGCCATGGTCCATAATGTTTGAAAAAAAAACTACAGCAGCTTGCTGCGAGACTTTATGCAGTTGTCCAGGTCTGTTGCCATGGTTACGGGCAGCAGTAATACTGAAATAGAGGGTAACGTGAAAATGGCGTCATTGACACGTGACTTCCTCACATGTCCCTGTTCTTTGGTAAAAAACACAATTTTCTCATGATTTACAAATAGTTGGAAACATTTCGGATATTGTAAGTACTCAACTGAACAAAATATATAACACTGGCATAGTGTTTTTTTGATATTGCAAAAATCCTACATAGTGCACCTTTAACTGGGTCAATAACAACCTACTGTAAAAGCTCTTACCCCCAAAAAAGGTAGCCTCCCATACAATCCCAATTTTTTTACAGTAGTTTCATCTTGTGCATAACAGAAATGCATAACAGAACAGAAATCCTCTAACCCTGATACAACTTACTTAGAACTTTTTGTTGAATAGAATCTAAAGTGACTTCTCTAACTTTATTCACAATAAGGTATTTATGTGGCAATAACCAAACTTTTTTCCAGTCCACAATGTTGACAAAATTGCTCCAACAAGTAATTAACTAGGCTACATAAGGTTTATTCGTCACCTCCTCCCTGTGGCTCAGATATTTGAGCCGAGGGAGGAGTGGTTGAGGAAACACGCCTCTTCTCATTTATACAACACCAACTGGAGAGACTTCAGGTGTCGGTCAGCGGCGCACACAAAGGCTTCGAAAATTTCACACTTTTTTCTTTTCATATCAATGATATTTCTTTTTTAATTTTCTGGACTTACACGACCGCAGAAATGACTCTACCACACTCCCATAGCGTGACGACACTGAAAAGAGTGACCGTCGCGGAACCGAGCCCCCAGAATTTCTTCACAACCTCTCCTGTCGGGGTAAGCGAAGGTTCGACGACTTACCGGACGGTAAACCTCACTGGAGCTCAGATGCAGCCATCCAGTCCTATCGGGATAAGCGACGGCTCGACTACTTACCAAACGGTAACTCTCACTGGAGCTCAGATGCAGCCATCCAGTCCCATCGGGATAAGCGACGGCTCGACTAACGTTACTTACCGAACGGTAAACCTCGCTGGATCGCAAATGCAGCCGGTCCAGTACATTAACAGCCAAGTGGAGGGGAACATGGTGTACGGGGGCGCGCGTTACCTGGTTCCCGTACAACAGCGGCCCGCGGAGCAATACGTTTACCTGAGCCAGGCGCCGCGCGTCATGCAACAAGTGTACGTTCAGCCCGTGAGCGTCAGCAGCGTCGACGAGACCGATGTCTACAGACAAGTAGTGAGTTATTTTTACTTACAACTTTCCCTTTTTCTTTACAGCAGTATTCCAAATGGTTACGTTCATATAATTAATGCCAATAGGCTAGTATGCACTCTCAATGTAACTGTTTATAGGGGTCCATCCAGCTAGTTTGGAAAAGTGAAGAAACTGAAAGAATTTTCCAAAATATGTTGCTGATGCTGTCGTGTTGATGTGTTTAATGTATTAGCACATAGGCTACTGTACTTCAAAAGTTTTAGGTTTCTTTAGCGCCATCTAAGACCAGAAAATGAAAATTGACATCAATATAGACCTACTAAGGTACCCCACCAAGTTTTAATGAAATGTACATTTCGCAGCTTACAAGAACACACACACACACACACACACACACACACACACACACACACACACACACACACACACACACACACACACACACACACACACACACACAATGTAGGGCTATTTATTTTAAAATTCATTGCAATATGACCAGTTTATCAGAATCAGAAAGAGCTTTATTGCCGCCAAGTGTGCTTGCACACATTTTTTTTTTCTTGGTGCTGAAGCTTCCACTGCAAATATACAATGCAAATACAAAAATAACAGAAGAATGAAAATTTTAAGAATACACATGAAAAATAGTATAAACAGTATAAGGTCACATTAATAATAAGTTACATTTAGTCAGAATAGACATTTATAGATTATGAACATTATTTGAATAGTATGAATACATATAAATAAAAGCAGATTTTGGGCCCCACTGACTACCATAGTAGTGAAAAAATACTATGGTAGTCAATGGGGCTCAAAATCTGCTTATATATAAACATTCTTCCAAATATCTTCCTTTTTGTTTAGCAGAAGAAAGAAATTCATGCAGGTTTGGAACAGCTTGAGGAAGAGTAAATGATGACAGAATTAAACATTTTGGGTGAACTAACTCTTTAAAGGGATAGTTCACCCAAAAATGAAAATTATTTACTCACCCTCAAGTTATCCTATGTGTATATGACATTCTTCTTTCAGACAAATACAATCAGATTTATATTAAAACATGTCGGCACAGGTAGTTTTTTGCCTCTTACCTCGATTTCACGCTGCATGTAAACGCATTAGCCTGCTTTCTGTCACTTATTGAAGTGCGCATATGTGATAGGTAACAAAAACGCAAACTTACAGCAGATTTAAATGCATCCAGACAGAGCGAGCTAGCGTTTGCATGAAATAAGGACACATATCACAAACGCAGACTTGTTTAAGACCCAGAAAATTGTAAAGAGGTGTTCTCTTTTCTCATGCAGCAGAAGTAGAAGAGGTTCAGTCAAAACGCTGCATAACTGCATAAGGGATAAAATGAGCCGTAAATCTCCCGCTGACACGGTGCACGCTTTATTTAACATCACAACTGACGTAACATTCGAAAAACTCAGAGTCAGATATATGGACATTATTATTTTTGACGGCACTACAAGGAAATAACCCAGTTTATAAATAGTCATGTTAACTTGCGTTGTCCGTTTACTGGTTTGCATGTAAACGGGGAAAACTTATTTCAATAAGCTGATTTTTTGGAGTTATCAGCTTACTGGTGTGCATGTAAACGCCCCTCTGTTACACATGTGCTTTATTTCTATACTGTTTATGTTCACTGAAGATATAAAAGACTGTTTACTAGAATACGTGCCAACTCTCATGCCTCTTTTTTAAATTTAAATCTTCATACAAGAAATGTGGGTCATAACTTTTTCCACTTCCACAAAGAGACAAGTACCATCCATTATGTCACCTTGTTTATCTAAATTTGAGGTAAAGTGTTTGTCTGGCTATCACCAGACCAAGCTCAATTTAACATTGAACATTGCTCTGGGGAGTTTGCTCTATATTTTCTACTGCGTGATGAAAAAAAGCTTAATTCAGTCCTTCAACCAATCAGACCACAAGAGGTGTGATCAACTGGCAACAACCTATTGCTTCTCTGTCTGTCATCGTGCAAAACCCACTGATAGAAGAGACTATTGCTGAGTTTACACAGTCTAATAAAGTGTAGTTTTACCTTGGGCAAAAAGCCATGTGTTGACTGTGAAACACAGTAGTGTTTACATTTGTATGTTGAAATTACTACAATTTTGTGTCAAACCATGTTTTTTTTTTTTGTTTTTTTTTATGCAAACTTGCACTATTACTTTAAATCAGCGCATACAGCGAAGTGAAAAGGATCACTATACTGCAGTAGTGTTGTCATGATACCAAAATTATGACTTCGATACGATACCAGACTAAAATATCGATATATCGATACTAAATCAAAACCACAGTAAAAAAAAGAAAAGATGCTTAATATGACAACAGAACTTGTTATTATTCATTGTTACTTTTTACTAAAAATTCATGTGGCCAGCATGTTCCTTAGGGTTGGGCATCGTTTTGATTTGAACAATTATTGATCAATTGATCAATAACTATTAAAATTATCTCAATGTATTTTTTACAATGGGGTAATTGTGTTGCAATAGCTTACACACAGCACAAAGCTTGATTTCGAATGGTAAATTGAATTTAAAAAGACGAGTAAACAGTAATAAAATAAGAACAAATAAACAGATTACAAACAATAGCACAAATAGATGCAATAGAATAGAAGATACAAATTAAATAGACTGCTTTTCTTTTTTTCAGGTAGGTGTAACATTCAGATAAGTAACTGAATAAAAAAAATGCATAGTAATTACATTTAAAACAACATTGGATAATGTTCTTTGTAAAAAAAAATCAATAGCGTACAGATTAAACTATTAAAGTTACACAAGTTGATCAGTCAAGAGCAGTTGATCGTTTGTCTTTTTGTAGTTTGAATAACAAATGACTGCGGTCCCTTTAAGACTTAACGGAGTGTGTCAACGTGTGTCAACTCCCTTTCGGTCGGAGAGGAGAGCGCTGCTGGTATCGATACTGTAAAAACTAAGAATCGTATCGTTTCAGATATTCCAGTGTCGATACATATCGAAATATCGATATTTTTGACAACACTATACTGCAGCATACGCTCCTGAAACGCATTCAATTCGCCTACTTATGCTATGCCCTAAACCTAAAAGTATGTATTCTTTTTGTAAAGAAAATGTACATACTTTTGAGTGTGCAGCAGAAGAGTAGGCAAGCTTTGGAACATACTACCTACGTTGTCATAATTGCATCTTTAACTGACAGCTCTGTCTTTTAGTTAAGTGCATCCTATCACCATTTAAACTGCCCTGTCAATCATATTTGTCACAGTTAACCCTCCCCCCAAGGTTTTTGATCATTTTCACAAAAGTTTAATGGCGCCCAGAATATTTTGTTGTGTGAATTTCTGAACATGCCCATGCTGTTTTATTATAGCTTCATGCATTTGTTTTTTATCAACTGATGAATGTTGTTAAGTTTCATAAAATAAAGAAAATGCTGAGAAAAACATGTTTTTGTCAAAGACTAGATCTGGGTCAGATTCAGAACAATGATCAAAACATATATGGAGGCTTGCACAGTCTTATAGTTCGTTGTATATAACATTTCATTCGGTAACACTAGGCAGTTTTGATATGCTGTTTAATGTTGGTGATCGTGTTATTTTACATATGCATATGATTATATAGGATATTGCTTGTTTATTCTTATTCTTCGCCTGTCTTTTGATCAGGATGTGTTTTTGATTGAGTACTATATATACTTGGTTATAACAGTGAAAACACGCAAAGTCGGAAAATAACCGCCAATGGCAGGAAAGCGATTTCTCACAAATTAATTACATTTCCGTCAATGGTGGGGAATGTTAAAATCCTCCACATTCAATTTAATTTAATTTCCTACCATATCAGAGAGAAATGTAGTAGCACGTTGATCTTCCAGTCATGGTCTTTCATACGGAGGCTCTCATGTTTGCAGTTTTCAATAATGATGAATTTTAAATTAAGTTTAAAAGTTTGGCTTGTGGGCAATATTAACCATTAGAGTGTGCACGGATCTGCACTTTAAATTCTAACTGGAAAATTTGACTGATTTCTAAAATGACTCTTATGATGACAAGAAACTTGATCATATCACTCACCAAAATTCATTTTAAAAATTAAATAATTATGATTGATTTTTGCCATAATAGCATCTAATGTCAGTTTTACCAAACCTCTATATATAGAATATAGAATACTGCAGCAATGATATGGTTTGTTGTTGAAGTCAACTTCACCCTGGTTCCCTCAACAAAATAAGATTACGATTAATAAGATTTTCAAACTCCCTCTGCACGCGATAGGATAGCGCTACAACCAACCAGTGCAACGAAGGTGAAACCGAGCTTGTTGATAGATTAAACATTCACCGTATTCGGTCGGCTAAAACTCCGAGACACATCTTCCCTTTTTAAGAATGACTTCAGTGCTGTTCGTTTCTCAGAGAAAAGCTTAACTCTAAGTCTTCCAGAGTCGCGGTCAAAGCTGATTCGAAAGACCGCCGTTCACCAGTTTCTGTGTTTACTAGAACCACGCAAACGTAACTCGGCCGTCGTCATTATGGCCCCGCCCACCAACTCTATACACAATGTGATTGGCCCGGCAAGAGTTTGCCGATTACAGCTCAGAAGGGTATTGAGAGTTGCTGAAGACACTCGCGGGCAGATTAGATTTGCTGCCGCTAGGGTGCGTCTAGATTTCTAGGCTAGGTTCAAGCAGGTCTAGCTAAAACTGTTTTAAGGAGAGAAAAAAAAGTAAATCAGAGCAAGCACAATAGGGTTCCTGCACTTTTGATGCTTGAACCCCTAATAATTACAAGCAGCTCCACAATACATTTTTATATTAGTATATTTAGGTAATTACAATAACTCAAGTAGTTACAGAGTAACATGAACAAACATTCCCCAGGTTTCACAGACAAGGCTTAAATCTAGTCCCAGAATAAAATGCATGTTTTAACTAAAAGTAATTTGCACTGACATATCATAAAATATTGTTTTGTCTGATACACATCAGTATTGTGTTTTTCTAAGGCATAGTTATAAAAGCTGCTTAAATGTCCTAATTCAACTAAAGTCTAATCCTAGCTTAATTTAAACCCTGTCTGTGAAACCGGGCTTGTAATGTAAAGTGTAAAGGACACATAGGTTATGCTATTTCTCAGTAACTATACAATTTTGAGTTGTATGAACATGTTTGTAGGTTATGCTATTTCTCAGTAACTATACTGTTTTGAGTTGTATGCACATGTTTGTTATCTCCATGTTGGTTTTAAACATATAAAATGTTTAATTCTATATACTGCATTTGATCACATGCAATGCTATTGTTCATGTTCATTAAACTGTAACTTTCTTTTTTCAAGTAATGGTGGGAATGTTCAATAGGTTTTTTGTAGTCAACAAAGTTTTTGTTTATTTAATGGAGTAAAAAGTTTGACAACTTGCTCCCCTATGAATAAAACATACACAATTATGAATATTTACTGTATACTGCCTATATTATACTTAAAATAACAAAATAACTTAAATGTTTGTTAATGTTAATAATTTGGTAACACTTTCTTTTTATGGTCCCTTGGTCGGTTGTTGGCTATAAGTAACTTTGCAACTACATGTAAAAAACTTTCATTAGAGTATTAGTAGACTGTCTGTTTAATATCTGCTAACTTTATTTTGATGCTCCCCAACAGACATTCCACCGACTATAAGTTACTTTGCAACTACATGTCAACATATTCTAACCCTAACCTTACTGTCTACTAAAACTCTAAATGTCAGTTAGTGACGACATGTAGGTGCAACGTTACTTATAATCAGTGTTGGGTAAGTTACTCTAAAAAGTATTTCATTACTTTCTAAATCCTATATCAACCTCGACTAGTCGAGTGATTCAAGGATAGACATGAAATGGCTCTTTTACTTAAATTAAATAAATAATATAAAACTACACAAATGATTCTTATTAAATTATACATATCAATTGTATTTTTATGTAACGGAAAAAAATAAGAGTGCTTATTACCCTGTTTAAAGGGAAAAGTAATTAAATTACAGTAACTAATTACTTAGTTACTAGTTACACCCAACACCGCTTAGTGCTTATAGTCAACAGAACGTGTTAAAAGGTCCCATCAAAATGATTTTCCTTCAAATTTTAAGCATAGAGGAAAAAAAAACTTTCATATTTCTTTGACTTTCCAGCACAAGACAAAACATGTCCAAGAAATCTGATTCATTCATGTTTTCTTTTTTTTTATTCAGAACATAAATGGACAAATGTCTGTCTCCAGCCAGATATCCAGTCCAGTCAAGAGCCCTGAACCATCTGAGGTAATGATGTACAACATGTACTGTGTATACAAACTGGAACATATTCACTAACATTTAAGGCTGAATACTGTCTGTATACAATCATATGGTTAGCAACTTAGCACACAAGCACACACACCTAAAGTTACCCATGACCTTTTGACTTTCATGCCTACACGGAATACAAAAGCAATAGGTACTGTATTGCACACACTTTCCTCTAGTTTTGTTCATGCCTCTGGCTTGCTATGAGCTGGGAGAACAAGCTTTAATGTAAGCTAGGCTTTAGTGTGTGTGTAGTTGCACGCACATGCTAATATGACAACAATTTATGCGTTTGATCACAAGCGTAGTACCTGCAGGGTTTAGGGTGTGTCTCACAGAAAGAATGGGCTCGGTAATTCCCAGAGGAGACAGTGTGTTAACGCCCATTTAGATTGGAACCGACAATAGTCATAATATTGCAATATGAAAGTGTTAGAGGGAGTTGCCTTTTATCGTAACTGTTGCTGAACTAGCCTGCAGGTGATAAAGAAGATAACAGGTGAATATTTGGAAGAGCTTAAATGAGCACTACCAAACAAGCACCTTAATTTATATTGTCATTATATATAATAATTTAATATATATAATATATATAAAAATGATATATGTGTATATTATGGATGCAACAATACAGTAAGTCAACGGTTCAATACATACCTTGGTTTTTGGTTCGTTTTTTTGCTATTCTTTTTTTAGGCAACAGGAACAGAAAAAGGTTAAGAAGAAAATGTTTTTATTGTAATTCTCTTTCTTTATTTTACTTAAAAGACTTGAAAAACCTTACTTAAACTTAACTTTACTTTTAAAAAAAACTTGTACACATTCCTGGTGTGTTATATATAATATAAAATAAATATATATAAACATTTAAAGTGGCAGCTCAGAGATCTACAGCAGCATTTAAGTACGAAATTGAATGAATAAATGTAGGCTGAAATTAGGCTGAAAATTACATGGTCTTCAATATGCAATAAACATTGATTGACAGCTACTATATATATTTTATTCAAGCGTGGTGAGTGATTTTTCTCTTTACTTTTTAGTTTTTTTATTTACATCATTTTAGAGGTGAGCTGTCCCTTTAAGGACAAGTGTTCACAATCGCTGTGCTGCTAAGACCTGTTTGCATCTTATATACAAACGCGCAATTTTACTTTCACTTTAGACATAACTAGGGATGCACGATATTATCGGCACGACATCGGAATCGGCCGATAAACGCTTAAAATATAAAAATCGGCATCGGTCGATATGAAAACATTATGCCGATATGCCTTGCCGATATGATAACGTGTTGATATGCGCCTGCAATAACTCACGTGTGCAAGGAGTGCTACAGATGAGACCATGTCAGCACTGCAGTCATTCTTCAAGTGAAAACAAGAAAATACATTGCATGTACAGTGATTTATATTGACTGTTTTTAAATGCTGCCTTGAATTTCTGAATGCACGTACAGAAGGACGTGACCGTCAGCAGCAGATTTGCCACGTTTTCACAACAAAACGAACCCAAAACAAGCCCAATCTCGTCTCCCCACTCTCTAGCGCGTTCGGCAGCCTCCACAGCAGCAGAAGCTCCTCCAGGTCCTAGTGCCCTCCCGCTATACAGCTATATATTTATACATGTAGTGGGTGCGCTGTTGTTACAGTAATACAATGAAAAGTAGAATACAAATAAATTGAAGTTACTTCTTGTTCAGAATAAACAAATCAGTAATTATGTCATAAATCACAAGCATGACACTTGTAAATTAAATACTTTTATACAGTGTATTAATCTGTAATAAAATTTTATGAAATGGATGATGAAAAATAATCCAAGGAGCTCTACAATAATTGTAGAATTAAAAGACAGCATCAATGGATGTCATGCCACCCCCACTTCATGTGCACAAACGTTAAATCCAAAAATACAATATTAAGGTTACAGCTGCATCTGGGGTGAAAAATTACTGACTTTATTATTGTTATTTTCAGAGCTTTTAATATACTCTTATCATAAAAAGAACTTTATTAAAATTTATTGATCTTCAACAAGAATCCTTTTATTAAGGAGACCTCAGAAATCTGAAACCAGAATAAAAAAAAATTGTTTTTGCTCAAAATGGTGTTGTTTCCAAACAAAGGGAAAAAATAAACATATATCGGCATCGGTATCGGCATCGGCCAAAATGAGCGGAAAAATATCGGCATATCGGATATCGGCAAAAATCCAATATCGTGCATCCCTAGACATAACCAATTGTTTAGAGAATTAATTAAATGCAAAACCAAAAAAAAAAAAAACACAATTTACAAACGCGTATTGAACCGTAAATGTTGTACTGAACGGTTCAATATTATATTGAGTATTGTGGCATCCCTAATATATATATTATAATATAATTATTATTATTATTATTACTTTTTATTTAATTTTTTTACATGAAAAAAAGAGCTGTGGTCACTAATGTAATTTTTTTTGTCTCTCCAAAAGTTAGTCAAATCAAGAAAACAATGGTGTCTGTAAAGTTCAGTGAATTGTAATTTACATTTTATGCAAAAATGTCTAAATTATTTTTGAATTGTACGTGAAATGCATTAAATGCTAAATGTAAAATTAGTCTCACCAGGGGTTTTTTTTAGTAAAAAAAAAAAAAAATCAAATAAATAATAATCTTGAAATTTGAATAAATGAACCATCAACTCTACTTTCCTGCAACACTGAAAAATAAGGTATTTTTTTATTTGGAAAAAAATGTTTTCATTCCAGTTAGGCCGCGTGTACAAGCATGATGTGGCAGTTTATCGTTGTGGTATTTGTTCCTGCTTGTTTTTTTAAATATGTGATTCTTCCATGGAAAACAATTGAAAAAAATTCTGGTCTTAGGGGAAATCGCTTTGGTGGACACATACTGACATTTACTCCAGCAATTGTTTTCTCTGTACGAATTTGCAGATCAGAGTTCATTCAACCGTTTACACAAATTTTGGTATCTGGCATCAGAAAAAATTATACTATTAAATTATAAATATTATACTTATAAGTTGTTATCTGTTCTGGGGCCATATTCACAAAACATTTTTCCTTGCATCTAAGTTCTTCTAAATAGCAGTAAAAGATCTAAGTGTTTCGTCTAAAAACGTACAACTTTGCTGAGACCAACTTTTACTAAGGAATAGAGAGAAGTCTTATCTAAGAGTAAGGGCGGGGTTGAACTCGTTGCTGTGTGTGATGTCAACACGCTTACTAACTATGCCCACAGTGATTAGCTGATGGGGGAGAGGTGTCTGTCAGTGATTTAATCATATAAACACTGTGGAATGAGGTGTCATGTTGCCATATTCAAATAAAGATTTTAAAATCAAAATGTTGCCATATTAAACCTGCAGTTCGTAACTTTTTTTTTTGTGTTAAAAATTATGCAAAATAAATTTTTGAGCAAGTAAATAACCAGCCAGTGTTCAAAAATATCTCTGATTCACAACAGTAAGCTTGTAATAATGTGTTATAATTTGAGTGGTACTGGTAGATTTCAGCTGGAAATATGAGCTTCTGCCATTTGTATTTGCGTCGTCATGTCTGTATGAAGGAGCCCGGTCTAGTAGACTTTACTTGAAGATTAGTGTGTGGATGCTGCAGGTGACGGTTCGTTTGTGGCTTCTTCTGGCATGCAATTAAACTTGTCATTTTGATGGCAGCTTGTAATCCAGAAAGTTCAAATAGGAATGACTTATTGTCTATCAGACAATGACTTGCAAAGCAGTGTTTGTGCATGAAACTTCTGAGGCAGTGTAAAACTTTAATGATCTACAGCAAAATAGAGAGAGCTTTGGTGAGAAATAAACATATATTTAATTAGTACATGAGTAATGTGTTGCTTGAAATGACATCAGAAGTGGAAAATGTTGGTCAAAAACGTACATTTACACACAGACTGACCAGTAAATGCAACTTTCGGACGTCATCTTTTTCTTTTTGTTCCTGCTCAACTGTCACTTGATATCCCACAATCCTGTCCTTTCCATTCAAAGTAGACAAGGATGGTGCCTTAAAAAATCCATCAGATAAAGGAAGTGAAGCTAAGATTGAAATCGGACATTCCTTGATGCCTTCCTACCTTGAAATGCTAAGGAGCCGTGCCGATGCACAACCCACGTAGAGAAGGTAACTGCAAATAACTGCAGTTTCAGGGTTCAAACAGAGATGGTGACAAAGAGGTGTCGCCTAATTAAACAAGTATGTTCAGCTAAGTGTTAGCCTCTTACATGTCTGAATCTCGAGAGATTGCAGAATTCAAGTGACAAAAAAAGCTTTGCAAGTTCAAATGGTCTATCTAGTCAGCTTGAGGGGAGGCATGTGTATACACAACCAACCTGCCCTCAACAAATGTTCTGCATCCCTCCACCACCCTGACGACTCCCTCTCGGCTGGGGATTCGGGGGAATATTCTGTGTTTGGGCTAAAGTCCCAGCTCGGAACATGATCCTCTTGGTCATCATTGCAATTAATAGGACATTATTTTCTTATTCATTTATTAAAGATTTTTGCCTTTTTATTAATGATAGAGAGAAAGGGGGGCAGATTTGGCAAAGGTCCACAAGCTGGAACATTGGGGCAGATGATGGGACATTTATTTTAACATGTGTTGTTCTCCATTATTCAATGAATTTTGCCTGTAAATGAATGAACCTTTATGAAATGTTATCGCAGATTAAAATCTATAAATTAAATATTTATTGCAATTACAAAGAAAAGGCTCAGCACCCAAGGCTGTATCGTCTATTGATTCAATGGTGCACAGCGTCTTTGGGCGGATTGCTGAGACAGATTGCCTGTGACAGTCGTTTTAGGATTGTTTGTGATCTGGTCTTAGTGATTTATGAGTTCTCTTGACTACCCCTAACTTTTCACAGATTTATGTGCTGGTTTTAGTGCTAAAATGTTTTGTGAAACACTCTTAGAGTAATTAAGGAGTCCTAAAATTAGGACTGACACGCCCTTTATTTTTAAGGGCCAGATTTACTCTCAGTTTGCACCAGCACAAACCCTCTTTTGGTGTTAAAAAAATACTGTCAGGATTTACTAAAGACAGGCAGTGATAAATTAGCGCTGAAAGGGCATGGACAGGGTTATTTTTGTGGCTGAACTTATTGCATATGCATCTTGTAGGAGTTTCCCTTTCAGACACAATTTATGGGAGGAGAGTATTTAAATGATAATTTACTAGGTTTGCTGATTCGGCTGTATCTTTAATGATACTGATTAATAATTAGGAGCTACTTTTAGCCTTAAGAAGGTCCCAGGTTTCTAGCAGTTTGATTATTAAAAGGGTCTATGTATGGGCACTGCTAGTTAAAGGGGTGGTTGCGTTTTTTTCCTTTTCTAGGCTTGTTTGTGTATATGGGGCGCAGTATAACATGACTTAATACTTCTTCTTTTTTTTTTAAACGCTGTATTTTTCTTATATTTGACTTGTATTCCACACCGCTGTCTCCACTATTTTTTGAACGGCTGGTTTGCTTCCTGCTTCTATGAAGCCCATCCCTCCGAAAAACGCAATGTTCGTAGATTGGGTTGATGGCCAAATGTAGTTTCATGTATTTTTATTGGCTGAAGTGCCAAGCACAGGTTGTCCGGAAACGCCACGCCTCTTCCCATCACGGTCAGAAGTCACATCTAGCAAGGGTTTTATGATGTCACCAACCCGGGAAGAAGCTTGTTGAGTCATCAGTCTTTCATATAGCCTATCCTTAAGTTTGAAGAGCATTACACTCTATGATTTAAAGAGAGCTGTCACAGGGTTGTGCTTGCAGACATGCTAGGACAGGAGTTGAGAGCACATCATCAGCTTCAAGTTTCACACACAAATGAAGTTTAGTTGGACTGGGCGTATTGCACCCAACACCCAACTTAGTTCCCAATTATCTTCTACGACATGAACCGTGTACTGATCACATAAGTGCTGAGTTTAGACTTTGGTTCCGTTATATTAAATGCTTAGAGTACTGAATTGTTACATAACAATCAATGATCCAAAATTTGTGTACATTTGAGTGAGATTTATTAATTGCTCAGAAAATGGGATTTAAAGGGATAGTTCACCCCAAAATGAAAAATTGATGTTTATCTGCTTACCCCAAGGGCATCCAGTATGTAAGTGTGTTTCGTTTTTTCAGTAGAACACAGATTAAGATTTTTTAACTCCAACCGTTGCTCATATAGTGCATGTCAATGTTAATTCTAATTGGACCCCATTGACATGACATTAAAGGAGCAATGGTTGGAGTTAAAAATCTTAATTTGTGTAAGCAGATAAACATCAACTTTTCATTTTTGGGTGGACTATCGCTTTAAGTTGATGAGTAGTGACATTTTTCAGGGAAATATTAAATAGGTACTGTATGGACAAAAAAAACGTATGTGATCAAAGACAAAGCTGTAAACTTAAGGGGATGAAGCTTCAGATACAATAAGCTTGTTTGTCTGGATATTGCATGTACTTACAAATACTGTAAAATTAAAATATGCATTAAGCTGAAAAAAGTACTATCAAATCCACTAAGGTTACATTCAGACTGCTGGCAAATGTGGCACGAGCTCGATCCGCTCTGGTGTAAATGGCGCAAACCACATGGAATCTGATCTTTTCAAATCTGTTTCCATATGTGGTCCTAAATCCCATACTGGTCAGATGTTTTGCAATGTGACCTCAGTCTGAGCAGTTACATTATGTGACTTTTACGTCACTCTAGTCAACATTCGTCACAATTCTGCTTTCAGGGGGTCAGATTTTACATGCCTGAAGTTATCAAGAAAGTTGTGAAAGGTAGTCAGTGAAGGACAGTAGGGAGCCCCGCACATGACATGAAGGGAAAAATTTGTCGGCTATATCGTGCCCATGATTTACTATTTAGTTCCCTCGAATTATAAATCGTGCGCACATTTTAATATTCTGTTCCCTTGATTTGCTAAATTGTGCGCACGGTTAACTATTTCCTTCCCTCGATTTACTAAATCGTGCGCACAATTTATAAATCGAGGGAACAAAATAGTAAATTGTGCTCACTATTTACCTTTTTTTTTCTTACATGTCATGTAGCTCCGTAGGTCAGAGATGTGTCAAGAGACGCAACAGCTTTACAACAAGTGTAAAGACAACGACTGACAAACACTGACTGAAACATGGGGGTATATACACACAAATTCAAGAGGCTTTCAGTTTATTTTCATTTAGAACAATCATCACTTAATGAATAGTTTGGAATGATAATGTTTTACAATGGCAAAGAGATATTATGTTTTTTAATGGTAAAACCACAGTCCCCGGTTCCTTCAAATGTTAAATGTCTCAGTTTCTCCGTATCTCTCTCCACTGCCTTCCTCTGGTCAGATACAGCTTTAGTCTGAAAACCGAGCTGCTCCTTCCTTTCACTGTAGACCAGAGCAATGACCCGCTGTTTTTACGCTGGAACAGAGAAGCTTTTGGCTCACACATTGACCTATTTTTGCACACAGTAAGGTATTGTGGAAAGCAAAAGGCAGAAAGAACATCCCATAGTCGCAGGATTTGTAGTGTCTGCTCATAATTCTTAGGAACTGTCTTATCAAAAGCTTAGATAAGATATGGATGTTTGTTTATGTTTAAAGTAAATCAAAGTAAATGGACATTTTTAAGCTACAGTTACTATTTTTGGGTAATGATTAGGTAAAAAAAGTACATAATTGTCGTTGAAAGAAATACCTTTTATTCAGCAAAGGTGTGTTAAAAATATTTTTATTGTTAGAAAAGATTTCTGTGTTGAAATGTTGTTCTATTTGAACTTTTTATTCATCAAAAAAATCCTAAAAAAGGTATCACTGGTTCCAAATAAATATTAAACAGTGAAATTTTTCATTAAATCATATTAGATTGATTTCTGAAGGATCGTGTGATGCTGAAGACTGGAGTAATGATGCTAAAGATTCAGTTTTGCGTCACAGAAATAAATTATATTTAAAAGTATATTAAAATAGAAAACCATTATTTAAAATTGTAAATATTTCACAACAGTACTGTTTTTTTCTATATTTTTCATCAAATAAAAGCAGGCTTGATGAGCATAAGAGACTTCTTTCAAAAACACTGGACACATTAATTTTAAGCTAGACTGGTATTACATAAACCCTACAGTTTATTTAAAGGCTAAGTATTTTTCAGATCTTTAATAACATGGTTGGATATGTAAAAATATTGTTTATGGACCTATTGTAATGTTAATATTTTAGGATTATATCTTAATGAAGCAGTTCCTGTGCAGAGTTACTCAATCCTGCTGTGGGAATCGGGGGTTACCATACTCCAACTAAATGAAATTTGCATATAAGGGGGATGAGGTGATCTGGAACTACTCCCAGAAATATTTTGTGCATTCACTCTTGACACAACCAATATATAACGTTTTTTTTTTTTTTAATGCACACTCTTAATCATTATGCATAAGTGGCAGTTCGTTGGACTTCTAGTTCTAGTGATACTACCTCTAGTCACTGAGTGAAACTAGAAGAACTTAACTCTTATGAGTCCTTGCTTGCTGTGTGCAGAACCTGCTGCAACTTGTCAGATGGTAAAAGTAACTAATGTCCAAAGTACATTTCAATCATTGATGGTTTCTTATCTTCCTAATCTTGTAAGAACACACCCAGACGCAATCTTTAATTCACGCAACTCTGCATTCACTCATGCACAGTTAATCCTGTAAAAATCACAAGTTTAGTAATATGCGCAACTGTTAACAAGCTCTGCTCTTTGTTGTTGCAGCTTCAAACCGGTTTTGGCACAGCGGTCTCAGTAGTGAGGCCACACACCCAGTTAACGCTGTCACTGCTGGTCTTTCTGTCATAGAATGTGTGGAATGTTCTCAAGGCCTGACACACCCACTGTCAAAAAACACTTTCTATAAGTTTTCTCAAAACAGATGCGGATGCCTGCAAACACCTGGACAAGTGTCTCTTTTATTATATTACTTCTGCTGCATTGCGAAACATGCACTTTTTGCTGAATGCATGGGACAAAGGAGAGATACTTGTAGGATACTTTCTCCATGTTTTCATCTGGTAGAGAGCATGGTGCTGCTAACACTAAGGCCACAAATTTGAATCCCAGGAAACACATATACTAATTAAATGCTTGGCCTTAATGCGCTATAAATAACTTAGGAGAAAAGTATCTGCTAAATATAGCATATTTTATTAAAATGTCATTCACAAACATACTGGCTGCAATTCATAATTATAAAAGAGCAATCAATAGATAATAATAGGGGGGAAAAAAACTTAAAGTAGAAAACCAATGAATGATGAGGACCAGAATCTTGATCATCTTGGTTAATGATGATTCTAATTCAAACCTGAAGATCTTATGATCTTATGTCAGTTCAGTTCATTCTGGATGAAACCAGACTTGAGGGACTTTTTGTGTGATTCTCTCTCACAGATCAGTGGAATCTGGCCCAGCTACTCCGACACACCTTGAGTTCTGGAAGTTAATGGAGAACTGACAAAACTGTTGCATTTTGAAACTACACAAACACTGCTGAAGCTTTTAGAATGCAAAAATATAAATCAATTTAAAACACTATTAACCAGGGATGAAAACGCTATTAATTATGGATGCACCAAAATAGAAAACTTGGCCAATAATTATTTTAAAAAGTAGCTTCCTTTCACAGCCTACACTATTCTGATGTCTCTTTTACAGTGTATATATACACTGATCAGGCATAAAATTGACAGGTGAAGTGAATTACACTGATTATCTCTTCTGCGGCACCTGTAAGTGGGTGGGATATACAGTATTAGGCAGCAAGTGAACATTTTGTCCTCAAAGTTGATGTGTTAGAAGTAGGAAAATGAGCAAGCATAAGGATTTGAGTGATTTTGACAAATTGTGATTATGATTAGAAGACTGGATCAGAGCATCTGCAAAACTAACTTTTGTGGGCTGTTCCTGGGCTACAGTGGTCAGTATCTATCAAAAGCACTCCAGGGAAGGAACAGTGGTGAACCGGTGACAGGGTCATGGGCGGCCAAGGCTCATTAATGCACGTGGGGAGTGCTCAAACAGACGAGCTACTGTAGCTCAAGGAGTTAATGCTGGTTCTATTAGAAAGGAGTCAGAATACGCAGTGCATCACAGTTTGTCGTGTATGGGGCTGCATAGCCGCAGACCAGTCAGGGTGCCCATGCTGACCCAGTCCACTGCCGAAAGCACCAACAGTGGGCACGTGAGCATCATAACTGGACCATGGAGCAATGGAAGAAGGTGGCCTGGTCTAAAGAATCATGTTTTGTTTTACATCACGTGGATGGCCAGATGTGTTTACCTGGTGAACCGGCGGAGGCAGTGTGACGCTTTGGTCAATGTTCTACAGGGAAACCTTGGGTTCTGCCATCCATGTTATTGTTCTTTTGACACGTACCACCTACCTAAGCATTGCTGCAGACCATGTACACCCTTTCATTGAAACGGTATTCCCTGTTGGCTGTGGCCTCTTTCAGCAGGATATTACGCTCTTCCACAAAGCAAAAATGGTTCAGGAATGGTTTGAGGAGCACAATGAGTTTGAGGTGTTGACTTGGCCTCCAAATTCCCCAGATCTCAATCCAATCTGTGGGATGAGCTGAACAAACAAGCACAATCCATGGAGGCCCCACCTCGCAACTTACAGGTCTAAAAGGATCTGCTGCTAACATCTTTGTGCCAGATACCACAGCACACCTTCAGGGGTCTAGCAGAGTCTGTGCCTCCACATACAATATATACTATGCAGCAAACATCAACTACTATTGCTTACCTTTATTATTGTTCAGTTTTAATATTCTAAATTACTATAAGGCATATAGATATTTTCTATGAAGGTGCTTTGGAACAAAGTGTTTTGTGAAAAGTGTTATATAAAAATACATTTGACTTGACTTGAAAAATCAGAGCAATGCCTGTAATTTAAAAAAGGTATTATTGGCCGGTATTATATTGTGCAACTCCACAACTACTAAGATGAGAATGTACAGAATGCAACATTTGCATAAAGGCTGATGAATATTTCCATCAACAGCTTCAGTAGCTGCATGTGCCCCAAAAAAATAAAAAATAAATAAATAAATAATAATCCACCCCACAGGAGGCCTTATACCTTCCTGGTCCACTGAATTCCCAGCATGTAATTTTAGTTTTCTGCCTTGAAGAGTATTGTTAGAGCGGTCACTGAGGAGTGTCTGATCTGGATTGATGCACACATAGGTGTGGTGTTTATCTTACTATTCACTGAGGTGTGGACTGGCTGATGTCTCTTGTAGTATGCATCACTCACAATCTACTTAAAAAAATGTTGCACATACTTGTAAAAGTTCACCATTTATATGCCTACATAGACAGTTTGTTGGCTTCTTTTGAAAAGTTTCCTCCATTTCCTTCATTATGTGAGAATCATGTTTTGCATGTGTCAAGGAAGAGCAGTGTTGATCTGGTAACTGATTTGTTTACTATAAAGCTTGCAGAATAGCATCTAATAGAATTAATATAACTCCCACTACTCCGAGTATCCTCTCTTCACATCCTGTATGCCTCTTTCCAGTCGGAGTTGGTGGAGACATCAAGCATGCGGGAGGAAGTCATGGATTTGAGACAAATAAAGAATGGCTTCTCGACTGAGATTAAGAGCGAAGTATTCGTGGAGGAACCTGTCGCCAAGATGGACAACCGCTTCTTTGGTGAGCTTCTTGCAGAGGTTTACCGCAAGAACTCAGACATTCACACCTGCATCTCCGAGCATGTGGCAAAGATCCGGGGAAGGTAGAGCACGCCCTTCTGCATTTAATGCTTTTTAAAAACGGTTATTTCATAATAAGTACAAGTTAATTCTTGAAATACCATGCTTCAGGTACAGTAATGATATACTGTAGTTGTGCAGTGCTAATTGCATTTCACACATTCTTTCTTAGTTCCTCCCTTTGTCTTAAAAGAGAATTTAAATTGAAGATGTGCATGGAGATAACCCTGTCAACCACTGTCTAGATGATTGATGACTTAACACTTATTCAGAAAACTAATCACAAACCCAAAGGAAATCTCATCTCTTTACTTTTAATCTGCAGTCACTTTCTCAAATGACTCATTAGAGTTATCAAAAACCTGAAACCTCTACGCCTTGCCGTTGTCTAAAGATTAGAGCAATGCTCAATCCAGTGATTCATAGCGAGTTAAGAGGTTCTGTACTTTACACCTTAAAAATGACTGTGAGAACAGCAACAGCTCTGGACGCCTCTGCTGTAAGGCTCTTTTTCTTTTCTCATTTTGACTCATTCATATTGTTCCCTCTCTCTGCAGGAAACACCTTCTGGACCCCACCATTGACTATAAGGTAGGGAGTGTCAAATTGTTCAGTTCCTGTGGAGTTGGCAGAAAGTTTTCCATGTTTCAAACAGGATTTCAAGTTTCATTTATGGTTCATTCTAAAGTATCATTTATATTAATTTGTTCAAAAGTAAATTTAAAGTGCAGTTTTATGCACAGTGAATTTATTCTAACTCTTCTATTATGAGGATGCTTTTTTTTTTTACTTTTTCATTGGGGTATAAAAAAAACAATAATAAAAATAAAAAAAACAACGTCACACAACCACAAATTTCACCAGCTGACTGAACACTAGCTAGATCGCAAAATACACATCACAGAAGCGAACGTTTGGTCTTTAAGTAAAGACTTAAGATTTCAGCATTAATATCTGACCAGATTTACAAATATTTTTTTTACAGTGGCAGTTTTTTATTAATTTGTGTCAGGAGTGCACATCAATCATGCTGAATCAAAATAGTATTTACCATTTCACATAAAAAGAGAACACATACCTAGTTTGAGTTGAACCTGCTTCCATGTATTTGCGATCACAGGAAGGCACAAAATAACTCCATTAAGGCTTTTAAGTCCAAAGGCTTATACATTTAGAAAATTGTTATCCCATATCACATATCCCATCAAGCAATTTGGCGTTTAAAAGATGTCTTATAGCCGTCCAAACACAGCCCTGACGTCTAGGCTAAAGCAAGGCAAAATTTGGGCTGTCTGTGAAAATGTAATAGACATAACCATAGTCCAAGAACATCAACACACACAACACGTCAAAGAAATGAAACCAAACACCTTGTAATCATTTTTGACTTACATGATAGAATATCATACATCTCACAAGTTTTTTAAGCAAAAAACAACAACGAAGAAGTGGGTTACTCATAGTCAGACTATACCGGGTCTATAGTTAACCAAGATGGTGAAATGACGACTATTGCTTGCTGGGCATGTGTTTACGACACATTTCTAGTGAGCATTTATATTCATTTTCCACGGAAACTATGCAATCGGTTATCCTTTCAGCCAGAGCAACAGAGGAAGCTCACGAGAAGAAAACATAAGTTATCAGTTATATACAGTTATAGAAAAGTTAACCAGAGTGTTTTTTATGACATGCAGATTAATTATTCCAGTATCAACCAAGGCACAGGGAAAACACAAAACTGAATAAATACACGATTATATTCATATATCATTTATCTACATTCTTCAGGAAGTCTCTGGTATTTTCCATAAATGTATGTGTATTTATTATCGCAATGGTTAGCTTAAGTAGCCTTTAGCATCGCATATAAATATATTTCTGCCTCATACGGGGATCCCCATCAGATCGCAAGAAACATGTTTCAAACACTCGCTGGTGTCTGAAAGTGAGTTTTGAGCTGAAAATTGTTTAAATATCCTAAATGTTGAAGTTTTGATATAATGACATGGGAAATGAGTAGTGGTGTCTCCTGACTCAGGTAAACTCTGCCTTTGTTCATGACCACACCTCAAGCCCCATTTGGGTTTCAGCAGGCCAAAAATTCCTGGCTGTTGGCCCTGATGAGGCCCTGGAAGTAACAGTGGAAACCGAATGGCCTTGGCACGCACTAGAACACTCACTTTTAGCCCGACAGTGGAAACACGGCTATTGTCCACCCTAAGGGACAAGGGTTGCAAATGAATATGTGTAAAATATGTAAAAATATAAAATATTTTATAATATAATCAAAATCAATAAATATTATGTTTTTGGGAAGTTGCATTATATTATATTATATTATATTATATTATATTATATTATATTATATTATATTATATTATATTATATTATATTATATTATATTATATTATATTGTATTGTATTGTATTGTATTGTATTGTATTGTATTGTATTATATATATTGGGGGGGGGGGCTTTTTGTGGCTCTTGGTCCAGGAACATATATACAATAAAATTGTTAAACACGTGTTTGTCTGTATGTGTGTTTGCAGATGGAAAAAGAAGAAATAGAGAGTCTTATTCCTAAAGGTGTGTCCGAACTGACTAAGCAACAGATCCGCTACCTGCTGCAGGTGAGCGCACATTATGAACCTCTGCCCTGCCCGCTTTCTCAGACGCCTCTCCTGACAGCAGCAGATTATTGGCTCATAAACTTTTCCCAGGAACACATGTTCCTTTAGGCACAATGGGGCCTCACAGTCTTTCTGTTTATTTCACAAGGGACTGTGAGTCCGATAAAAAGAGATATTCACTTCAGCTCAGTCAACATTAGATATTTGGTCAACTTTAATGAGAAAGTGTTCTTTCGAAAAAACCCTAAATTCAGTTGGGAGCTTTTCTCCCCCCCCAAAAAAAACATTAAAAAAAACATTTATATGCTGATGAATAATAATTATTTTTATTATTATTCATCAGCATATAAAGTTATTTTTTAAATATTTTAATTAACAAGCCTACATATATTATCATATTATTTTATTTTATATTAAGTATATTATATTATTGTAGACACATATGAAGTACTTTATTTGGGAGTTAGTTTCAGATACAAAGTAGCTGTCTTTCTCTCTCCCTCAACTAGACTCGTGTGACGGCTGATAAGACCATGCGTCTGTTGATGGCCACGTTCAGCAGTCTGCGAGAGGAGCTAGTGCATATGCAGGAGGATCTGAGGGTGAGTGCGATTATTCTACCACTAAACCAGCCTACAACCTCCTGTCCTGCAGAAACTGTCCCCCCTTTCCACTGTAGATATGATGATGAAACATCAGGTTTGGCCTCGGGCGTGGGCGTGCATTCGCTCTACAGCCAAACTTTCAGCTGACCTTGTCCTTTTCAAAGTTTGATGTTTGTATAAACACATTCAAGGGTATTATGTAACAGCTACACTACAGCCCTCAGCACTTACCCAAAACGGGTAACACGATTTTATTAAACTATTTTAAACAAATGTTTCCAGTTTTTCAATTATACATGAAAATTACAAACGTTCATGTCAAATATAACGAACAGGCATATTGCTTTGAGTACAAATTCAAATTTTTGTGGATGCAGTATACCAAAAAAAATCACAAAAAGCCATCTTGCTTTGTTAGTATAGCAATGGGTAATTTCCTGTTTGACTGAATTAAGCTTTTGCTCAGTTAAACAAACCATCACAGACTCACCACAAAAATATGCAGCAATATTTTCAATTGGTAAGCCAACATGGAGCAACTACGTCAGTGTCAGGGTTTGAAATTGTTCAATAATTATCCACTCACCTAAATGATAAGCTTATAATTAAGCTTTGTGTGCAGTCTCTTTTGAAGCTAGAAGTATTGCAAACATGATTGAGAAGTGTGTGTGTGTGTGTGTGTGTGTTTGTGTGTGTTTGTGTGTGTTTGTGTGTGTTTGTGTGTGTTTGTGTGTGTGTGTGTGTGTGTGTGTGTGTGTGTGTGTGTGTGTGTGTGTGTGTGTGTGTGTGTGTGTGTGTGTGTCATCTGATTGGTCAGTTGTAGCATTCATCACATTCTATTCATTCCTATGGAGGTCAAATTGACTTTTTACTTTTTTATTACTATCACATAAACTCCTTAAATCCATAAAAAAAAGTGTGTGTATTCGAAGTTCAAATACGACCAAAGTCCTAAGTTATTGACCACTCAGATGAGCACATTTTTTAAAATGTATTTTTTAATTAATTTTGGATCAAAATGACTTTAAAAGAGGATGAGGCTTAGTTTTTATTTTTATTGAAAACCGCAGGGAACCCTTAACGCTTCTCTTTTTTTGAAAACAGCTGGTTTATACATCAAGTGCTTCTCATTTCAAGTTTGGGAAGATGGTTGGCGTGTGTTGTCTTACCAAATGCATGTTATGAGTGACACAAACTCAGAACACATGCAGAGATTATTTCATGTGGAGATGCAACTGAAAACACCAGATTGCATTAAGCTATATTGCAATTTCAGTTTCAGCAAAATAATTTGTACTGTCCTAGTTAAGACCACTAAAGTATATATTTAATCTTTGTCCTTGGCAGACTTTCTTACAAATGTTTTAATAAAAAATGTAAGCACTTAAATCAATATTTTATTTGGTAATTAGCTCTAAACGGTGGGGTAATGTGCAGTCAAATGGGTATTATTGCAAAAATAAATAAATTAGTAAAAGTAAGAGGATAAGAGTCATAGTTTTGTAGTTTATGGTTTTTGAAGATATCACCCTGTTGGCATATTATTTGACTAGCTTCTACAGCATTTACCAATCTATAGGCCTAAATTAAATGTAATTTATATTTTTTACTTCCCTAACCATGCACAATGATGTGGTTAGTTGCATTTGGATTTATTGTGTGTGTTTGCAGCGCCTGGAGAGTGAAAAGGAGGAACTGGAGAGAGATCTGAACTTTAAGGCAGATCAGGCTCTGCAATATGACAGACTACTGGAGACCGTACGTGAGCACAACAGACAACTGCAGGTACCACTTCACTTCATCAGCCATGATGAATGCAACACCAATAACACCAAATCATGGCATTATAGGATTATATAATGAATTAAATGGTCAGTTTAAAGAGATCACAGTGTGAGAAATCAAATTTGCCTTGATCTTTTCTCTACATTTAAAAGGTCTCTGCACAATTAAAATATCCCGCAAGTTTCATAGCTTAAATTGTCCTCTTTATTATATATTTTTAAAAAAAACTTTTATTTACTCAAGCTGAAAACAGCTTGTTTGGATATTGCAGGATCTGTGACGTCACACGTCAAATACATTTGCATATGCCAGTCTCCAGAGCAAGACATCGATAACGCTTTATATCACGCACCATAGCACCAGCATTAATTTGCCTACACCAGATGTGAACCCATTAAAATCACTGATGCTGTCTACACATGATACATTATATATACTGTATATATATATATTATACATTTGTCATGACCTCTTTATTAATGAAAACGAATAACCTGTGCAAATTATTAAATATACATCTCAGATCTTTGTTTACTTTTTTATCTCAGGTATCTGTGAAGGAAAGTAACAATTCTCAGCGTATTCTAGAAAGTCAGCTAATGAACTTCCAGAGCAAAGACCCCAGCAAAGACTTCCGCATCAAAGAGCTGGAGGGCGGCAAGAGGGCCCTTGAGCAGGAGAATGAGCTGCTCAGGAAGAAGGTGGGCAAACCTCAGGGTCGTCATCAAAATGCAATATAATCTGGATTTCAGTTGCATATGGTTAATAAATGACCAAACTGAATCTGCAAATATTTACTATAATATGGAATTACACCATCTTGCATGATTCTAGGGTCTTATTTTTGTCTTCCCTTCCCTCACGTGTGTTTCTTTTTATGTTTGTGTGCATTTACGTGTGTCTCTTCCGCAGTTGGCAGGGCAGTGCAGTAGTTCCACTGTCCAAATCAAAACACAGGAGCTGTCTAGAGAGTATGAACAGATGCTCAAGGATCTACGGGAGGAAAAGGACAAAGAACTCAAGAGCCTGCGGGTAAATTAAATAAACTAGTATATAAAGAAGAAACTGATGAATTTTGTGTTGATGAATTTGTACTTGATGTACAGGGTTCCCACGCTTCTTAAAAGTACTTGAATTTCAGACACATAGTTTCAAGGACTGGAAGCTATGTGAAAAACATGAGTGCTTGAAAGTGCTTGCTTGAATTATAATTGGACCCAATTTTGTTAGAGTAGCATGGTGCAATTACAAAAAATGGCCTTTATACACTGCCAACGTGTTTATAAAGTAAACACTGATCTCCCCCCAATTAATAAAACAAAAACCTGCTTATAACCTGTAGAGGTGCTTAATGCCTAACAATTACCTTGTACATATAATTTTTTAAATTTTTTAATCAAGTAATTATTCATAACTGCATCAAAATCATCTCATTCTCTCTCTCTCTCTCTCTCTCTCTCTCTCTCTCTCTCTCTCTCTCTCTCTCTCTCTCTCTCTCTCTCTCTCTCTCTCTCTCTCTCTCTCTCTCTCTCTCTCTCTCTCTCTCTCTCTCTCTCTCTCTCTCTCTCTCTCTCTCTCTCTCTCTCTCTCTCTGATTTCAGTTGTCAGTATATACTTTAATATTATGGCAGTAATGGTACACTTAAAAGTCCTTGAATATGGTGTTCATGAAAGAGTGTTCATTTTATTCATTTTTTTTAATATTTCATTTTATTCAGTGATATAGTTCATTTTCCAAAAATATTGTATTGTTTTCTGTTTTAATAAAATATTTTTTAATACATTTATAAAAAATGCATATCAAATATATTAAATGCATTTGTGTATTTCTTCTTTTCTAGACTCAGCTTATAAAAATCCAGACCGAGCGCACCATAACACACAGCTCTGACAGCACCTTGGAACTGCGCATCAATGAGCTCCTGTCCAAACTGGAGCAACGTGAAATCCTCATCAAACACCAGGAGGAGGTACGTCAACATACGCCCTCATACAGACATAAAATGCTTTGTCAGTGTTGCGTTTAACCCTCTGGGGTTCTTCGGTCATTTCTGACCCGAATTTTTTTTTGAAAGAAATGTTAAAAATCGTAGCTTCATCTGAATGGTACGAAACTTGGTGAGGGTATTGGTACTTGGTATATGGACAGAAAAAAAAATTGGGGACAGGATTGGAAAAGTCTAAGTGGTCGTAAAAAAAATAGTCACACTCGGGGCCTTCGGGTCAAAAAAGACCCCCATAGGAAATGAATGGGAAATTGGCAAAAATATGAAAATACAGAGTTTTTTGTGCATATAATCTACAAATCAGCCAGGATGCAGAAAAAAAGGACTCAACAGTGAAGGGGTGAATCTCTAAAACATCAAGAGTGCAAAACAGACAAACAAAAACTCACACACACACACACACACAGGTTCTGTAATGCACTCTAGTGGTAAAAATGTGCTATTGCGTGATAAAAATGCTCACTGTGTCCACCAGATGGCACCAATCAAATAAAAAAAAATGCTTTCATGAGGCCTAGGCTTGACTCTAAAATGAAATACAGCTTTAATAAAAAAAGGAAAAAAATAAAAATAAAATTCTATTATATTCAATGGGAAAAAATGGGTCATAATTATTGCATAAATATTATTTATAAATCATAAAATTATCTCAAAACACCAAAAAAGAAAAGAAAAAATATTATTGAACAAAAATATATTTCATTGATTTTACTCAATTGTTTTTTTTTTTTATTCCCGACCTCCGGGTCCTTTTAGACCCGAAGGTCCTGAGTGTGACCCATAAATGAAGAACCCCAGAGGGTTAACAAGCACACAATGGCCCTCATTTATCAAAAGTGCGTACACCAAATTTCCAGCGTACACCTTGCGTACACCCAAACCCACGGTGGCTTTGAGATTTATCAATATGGACGTTGGCGTACGGCACGCTCAAATCCTACGCCAGCTCAGGAGGTGGTGTACGCACGTTTGAGTTAGTGGGAAAATGCGCAGAAAAACAATTCCTAACACCACAAAACGCACTGACAAGATATGCTATATGACCCACTGTTAAAAGCCACAATGACAACATTCAGTGTTTATTTTTGTGCAACATGAACGTCAATGTTTAATTTGTGTGACTTTACCAAAACGTTTGATTTGTAGGCATATGTATTCCTCCAGTCGCGAGCCTGTGCGCTTAATCTGACGTTTCAGGCCCGTCTGGCCGGCAGCTGCGCACGGACTGGGACTAAAATAGTTCAGACTGACAAAATAATAAAAATGACCTTCTTCTTTAAAATAATAATAAAATCAATAAAAACGACATTCTTCTTCTGAATAACAAGCGTCATTAAGAATAATAATCATAATAATAATAATAATAAGAAGAAGAATCTTACAAATTGTCATGTAATTATTAATGTGAATGAATGGTACCACTTTGTGTTGGTCTATCATATAAAATCCGAATAAATTTTTTTGTTTGTGGTTGTAACATGTCAAAATGTGGAGAAGTTCAGTGAGTATGAATACTTTTGCAAGGCACTGCATTTCTAAACAAATCACTAAATTAAATCACATGGTTCTTATTATAAGGAGCGGCAATTGGCATCATAGTTGACATTCCTTTAGTTACTTTTGTCTCTGAGTTACCTCAGCCTCATTAACCTTGTGGAATGTGAATTCACAGTAAAATACTGATGTACTTCATTCTGACCTTTGACTCTTCACCCTCAGGAGATCAAGCGACTCAAACAGCAGAAGATTGACAGCTCCAGCAGTGCGACAAAGACTGTCGTTACCAAGAGGTGTGTGTGTGTGTGTGTGTGTGTGTGTTTGTTTTTAATTGCTTATGAATTGTGTTATGTGAAATATATGAGTGATGTGAAGTTCTAATGGTCATTTTGAATTGTTTCTTATCATGGAACAGATACGCGACCCAGTACCCTATACTGGGCCTTCTGAGTGATGATTACAAGTACACACCACCTATTAAAGAGGACCGGACCATCATCTTCGAGACGACGGGGAATGTCACCACACGACGAATTTAGATTGTAAGACTTTAAATAGCTTGGAATGGTGTAGTGTAGAAATTGCTTTTTATTATGGTCACTTAAAATGGGTCATGTAAATGAATAAATGTTCTATGATATTAAAATATATATATATATATATATATATATATATATATATATATATATATATATATATATATATATATATATATATATAAATAAAGCTTTTAGAGGGAGTTTACATAGAGGTCTTAAAGGTACATGATACTAAATTCTGTTTTTTTTTTTTTAGATAATTTATTATTTAATATTACATACATACCTTACATTTTTAATTGATACTTTATTTAGCAAAGAAGCTTTATTTAGAAGATTTCTACTTAATACTTTCTATTTATTACAATGTGAAAAAAACACTTCACATTTCATTAAGTATAGCACAACTATTTTTAGCTAATAGTAATACAAAGAAATATTAGTATATTTGAAAGATTGCTGCCTAATATGCCATTGGTCCTCTGCGTGCTGCCAAAACAGCCCTGACCCCTGGAGGCATGAACTCAGCAAGACCCCTGGTGGTTCCCTGTGGTATTTGGCACCAGGATGTTAGCAGCAGATCCTTCAAGTCCTCTAGGTTGGGAAGTGGTGCCGCTGTGGATTGAATTTGTTGGTCCAGCAATTGGATTGAGATCTAGGGAATTTGGAGAGGAGAACCGCCTTAAACTCTTAATGTTCCTCAAACCATTTCCAAACAATGTGTGCAGTGTGGCAGGGTCCATTATCCTGCTGAAAGAGCCCACTTTCTTCTGGGAACAATATTGTCATGAAGGGCTGTACCTGGTCTGCAACTGTTTAAGTAGGTGGCAAATGTCAAATTGACATCCACATGAATGGCAGGACCCAGGGTTTCCCAGCAGAACATTGCCCAGAGCATCACACTCCCTCCAACGGCTTGTCGCCGTCCCATAGTGTATAACTGGGTGTAAACCCAGGTTCCCAAGATGTCATAGGCGCTCTAATTTGTCTGCAGCCAATATCCATAACCATTGAGTTGTATGTGACTTGTGCCACAGTATACCTTCTACGCAGTGTATGTAGGTAGAAATGGCTCATTCTAAGGTAATAAAAACATAACGGTTCATTGTGTAAGGTCTTTATACACCACTGAAAACATCATCCTCATTAATATCACAAACTGCACCTTTAAATTGTGACCTTTAAACAACCTCAAACCTTTTAACAGTAGTAGGGTATAACAATCATGGACTTCGGATAGAGTTTTCTGGGTACATGTATATTTTCATGAAAAAAGAAAACACTACAGAAAGAGGAAAAGTGTTTTCTTTAGTTGCACTAGCAGTTTCACATCAATTCCATCATTTCACACCTTGTCAAGAGCATTTATCTTAAGCATGTGTTTGTCTGGGAACAGAACACTGAAGTACACTGTTCACTAGTTAATAATAGATCGCTCCCTGGCGTAGAGGGCCAATGCTAAATTCTACTTCTGGCTTAAATGAATGATGTCATTGAACTCCTTTTTTGCCAGTGATCTCATTATTGTATACATAAAAACAGATGATGCAATAAAGCAGTATACATATTTAATCACAGTTCTGCTTAGACAAATTACCAGTAAGCACCACAAAGACTGCAGAAAACAGAGGTGCTGTGTTCGTGCACCAGTCATAATTTCTACGATAAAACTGTATGTTGCTGCATCAGCCCAGTGAATGTTTACATCGACGGCAGCGGTGCCAGAACGTCTTTACACAATGTGTTGAGTTGACAAATCCTGCAGTCACATTTTCAGAATAAATGAAGCAATTTTTCAAAGTCTCATCGCTGGGCGTACTTTCTGGGAAGGAAGCCAGTGTGTCGGAATCAGTTGAGTTTCCAACAAAGATTTTGGTTGCTACGAAGAATGTCAGAGCGGTTTGCCAGCAACATTTTATCACTCAGAAACTGTAGTATAGTAATTATAGTAGTAACTGTACTATGCTATTCAAAGCAAATCCAGAAATCTGAAAAACTGCCAAGCATTGAAATGAATGCTGACAGGGTAATAGTTAGATAAGATATTTATCAGGTGGTTAGTGAATATAAAATGTTTTCCCATTAAAATACAACATAGAAAAGCAGCTGTCTAGTGAATTTGTCCATCTGTGTTCATTTATTACCAATCCTAAAATAACTGTTTCTTTCTGACAGGAATGAACAGGACGAAGATTCAGAGGCCTCGCCGTTTTCCCCGTCCGAATCGCATTCCCTCCTTCTCTCCCTGCATGCTGCGCTCTTCCCAGCGGCTCCTATTGGTGGCGGTGGCACTGACTTTTAGTCTTTTAGGCTTTGGATTTGGATAATGCCGTATGAAGTATGAACCAACCACAGCATTTAATGACACAAAATCTTCTAGAAGCATCTTGTTTATTACAATATAGCATGACTACTGATAGATATTTTTATATTTGTGTCATCTCTTCATATGATCTCTAGTCAACACTACTGTAAGGATGTAAATATTTGGAGAGAAATTACTTGCAAGGACAAATACTTTGACTGGAATGTATGTCAGTAATGAAAAAGGTGATTGCTGGTTTTCTTATTCATTTGGGTACATGAATTATGCTAATTGTATTTAATTTGATGCTTTATATAGGAAATGATGCATATGGGTAATAGTGGTCGACCGATACATGTTTTTTAAAGGCAGATATGGCGAGCAGGAGGACCCACTAAATACAAAAAGTTTGGGGTCAGTAGCATTTCTGGTAACACTTTATTGTACAATGTCCTTGTTATATATGTTACATGTACTTGCCATAATAATAACAATACATTATGCATAATTACATGCAACTAGCCCTCAACCTATCCCTATAGTAAGTACATGTTGTTAATAAATATTACTCAGTACTTAAATAATTGTTAAATAATCAATGAAACCTTAAGTGTAAACACATTTTCTAATGTTTTTGAAAGAAATCTCGACAAGAATGCAAAGCATATATATTTTTTAAATTTATTAAAAATAATTTGTGAAATAATAATATTACTTTTTCAAATACCTGTGGTGGCATAGCTGAGTTTTCTCAGTTGATCCTGGTCACATGATCCTTCTGAAATCATTCTATCATGATGATTTGATGCTTAAGAAACATTTCTTTTCAATGTTGAAAACACTTGTGCTGCTTAATATTGTTGTGGAAACCATCCTTTTCCAGGATTCTTTGGCGAATATAAAAGTCCATTTATTTTTTTGTAGCAATGTAAATGTTTTTACTCTCTTATGATTAAAAGAGCATCCTTACTAAATAAAAAATCTGAATAAACATCTTACTGACCCCAAACTTTTGAATAGTAGTTACATAGAAAACGTACATGAGAAACACAAAAATGTAAACATAAATAAAAAAAATAAAAAAAATCACATTATTTGTTTACAAAGCTGTCGGATATCATAACTGACACAAGGGGGCACCAACACACAGATAACCGTTTTTATTTATTTTTTTATTTTTATTTTTTTAACAATCACTAGGACCCATTTACTTGGATCACTTTTTCAAAACTCTTCACACAGTCATCACAACATCAGCCTATCATTTATGATTGCTTTGGCACAAAGTGCATTCAGTGACTAGATCTCTCAAAAAACAGACAAAACTTAGAAATAATGTTTACTGTAATGTAAACATGGATCATGTAGCAAACTGCAGTACATTTTAGACAGCAGAGAGTGTCACTTTTGTTTGTAAAGATATTATGCAAAAGAAAACCTTTATAATGCTGCTTTTTAGCGTTCAATGAGTTATATTGTTGGGTATATAAAAAAAGTATTTTGCATTTTGAGTGTGATATTAACTTCTGTGCCAAGCTGAAATTTGGTTTGGGGAACTGTGTAAAGATGTATTGAGAAATGTGACCTAGCGATTGTAAAAAAATAAAAAAAACTATTAAAACACCTGTAATAACTGGCTGATACATCGGTAGACCACTAATATGTAATGTAAGCTGGTGAGGGGTTTTACTGCTCTAAAGTGGTTGATAGCGCATGGGGTAACAGTGACTATCTGTCTAAATACTCACAGCTATAGGCTACTGTATGTAACATTTAAAAATAATGTCTGTTTGAATGGTCACTTTTAGCCTATGTAAACATTGGTTGTTTTTAAATAAAGTTAATAAACATAAAAAAAACGCATTTCCGTTTCTGTAGTCTGACACTGCTTAGATGTTTTTATCCATTTCTTCGGAATTTAAAATTCTTCATAAGACACTTAAAGGGAAATTATTTTTGAATGTGGAGTTTTATAGGTTTACTTTGAATGTTTGATCCTGACTAAAGCATATTTTTATCATTTGAAATGTGTTGGATTGCTCTTTCAAATTCTTTAACTTTACATTCACAGTGTTGCATCTGCAGCATTTATCTCTTTTGGATGAAACTTTACATCTTGTAACTGTTTGTGCTTGAAATAAAGAAAAGGTTGACCGCTTGACATCTGATGGTGTTTATTTTTCTTCTAAAATGAACCTGTAGTTTGTTCAGAGTATTCTGATTTAAAAATAATAATATTTGCATTGTCATATTAAGGGTTAGTTCACCCAAAAATGAAATTTCTTCCATTAATAACTCACCCTAATGTCGTTCAAAACTCGTAAGACCTCCCTTTCATCCTAGGAACACAGTGTAAGATATTTTAGATTTAGTCTGAGGCCTTTCTGTCCTTTGAATGTAAGTGTTCGCCGTAGTTTTTGTTATTTACTTTGATTATGTTTTCATTACCTTTCTGGACATGGACAGTGTAGTGTGCATGCACTTACATTCAACAGACAGAAAGCCCTCGGACTACATCTAAAATATCTTAAACTGTGTTCCGAGAATGAACGGAGGTCTTACGGGTGTGGAACGACATTAGGGTGAGTCATTAATGAAAGAAATTTAATTTTTTGTGAACTAACCCTTTAAGTGCATTTTTGTCTGTATTGGTTAATTTAGTGTCACTGATATATCAAATATTAGTTTATTTTAGCAATTAAAAGGCTTTGAAAGAGTTTATAAAATATCTAATCATCAAAAGAAGACAATCTTTAACCCTGGGTCATTCTAAAAAACGGGTAAACGTAATCCTGGGATATCACACTGATCATAATTTACCCGGGGTTAAGAATTAATCCTGGGAATCCTAAACTGACCTTTTAACTCGTTTTGCTGCATGGAAAAATAGGCAAGCCTAAGGATTTGAGCAAGTTTGACAAGGGCCAAATTGTGATGGCTAGATGACTGGATCAGAGCATCTCCAAAACTGCAGCTCCTGTGGGCTGTTCTTGGTCTGCTGTGGTCAGTATCTATCAAAGTGGCTCAAGGAAGAAACAGTGGTGAACCGTGACAGGGTCATGGCGACCAAGGCTCATTGATGCACGTGTGATGCAAACAAGTCCGATCCTTGGACGTCCCACCTCGCAACTTCCAGGATTTAAAGGATCTGTTGCTAACATCTTGGTGCCAGATACCACAGCACACCTTCAGGGGTCTAGTGGAGTCCGTGTGTGTTTGTGCATCCCTTGGAACATATATTATATTGGAATTTATATATTGGAACATTATAGCCAATATATACAGTATATTTAACGAAAATAAGAAATGTTACCTTGGCAACTGAGTAGTCTATTCACCAGAGGGCGCTAAACAACAACTTTTCCCTTCTATCACAGGACAGCTATTAACATTCTCTCCATCTACACAATGAGGTCATTATGTTTGAATGGGCTTGAATACCATTTTGGTTCATTCATATCTTCGATAAAATGGTCAAATTAAAGTAATTGCCGCTTAAATGCTACCTATGATAATTCTGAAGTTAATTTCAGAATGCAAACAATATGACTGCATTTTTTTTTTTCATTTAGGTTATTTCAGTGATGTGCATATTAGCCTACTATAAAAAAATATTTTTAAAAGTAATAACACATAAGATCACACATATTGCTTTGAAAGATTGTTTTCACCTTAATGCAGCATTTACAAAGTTGAGATGCAGTAACTGATAATGACATAATCTGAGATAAAAAAAAATACTGCCAGATATTCAGCTAAAATTATACAGACCCTGTCAAAAATATCAGTCCACACCCATCAGCAAGACCCTAAAGCCAACGGTAAATGTCCAACCCAATGCAAGGTGTCCCACAGCACCCGCAAAGACTTTAAGAACAGGCATCACCCCAGACTAATGACATTTGCCTCGTTTTTTTCTCTCTTTCTCTCTCCGGATGATCCCACGGCCCTGTTGTGCTGTACAGTGCAGTGGGAGAGCAGGGGCAGTAATGCAAAGGCATTGATTATGGCTGATAATTCAGAGCTTTGATGTGGATAATGCAGCCCATCTCTTCCTGCACTGGCCGTTCACTCCCAGCCCCTGGGGCCACAGAGGATATTGGGTTTACAGACACTGCTCTCTCTCTCTCTCTCTCTCTCTCTCTCTCTCTCTCTCTCTCTCTCTCTCTCTCTCTCTCTCTCTCTCTCTCTCTCTCTCTCTCTCTCTCTCTCTCTCTCTCTCTCTCTCTCTCTCTCTCTCTCTAATATTACCCAGTCCATCTCTCGCACTGTCACATTTGTATGGACCTTGGACTTTGGCAAATTACAGTATTTTATTAAAAAGCTTTTATGAACTATTAATCTAATTATCAAGAGGAAACATTGAGGGTTTTTTCTACCTTGGTTGATTCGTGTGTGTGTGTGTGTGTGTGTGTGTGTGTGTGTGTGTGTGTGTGTGTGTGTGTGTGTGTGTGTGTGTGTGTGTGTGTGTGTGTGTGTGTGTGTGTGTGTGTGTGTGTGTGTGTGTGTGTGTGTGTGTGTGTGTGTGTGCGTGTGCGTGTGCGTGTGCGTGTGCGTGTGCGTGTGCGTGAGTGCGTGCATGCATTTTTGTGATTTATGAGAACACAAAATTGTATAATTACATGGGTAGGCCTATTACACTGGTATTTCGATGTAAACATGAAATATGAGGACATTTCATCTGTTCTGAGGGTGGGACTGGTATTCCCTATATTCTAAGGACAATGTCCCCTCAAGGATATTGGAAATGTTTGATCTTGTGGAGACAGCTTATAAATCATACTAAACTATGTTTGTTTCTTTGACAATGTAAAATGCAGAACGTTTTCTGTTATGGGTACTTTTATAGGGTTAGGGGACATAACATACAGTTTATGATGTCTATGTGCACATAAAACATGAAAATCCAACACGTTTGTGTTTGTGTGTGTCTGTGTGTGCTTGATTGTAACATTTATGAAGACACAAATGTGCATAATGACATTGATATTAAAATGTAAACATTGTTCACTTCCTGTGTCCAGGGTCATAGAATATACAGTTTGTACAGTATGAAAACCATTACGCTTCATGGAAAGTCCCTGCAAAACCACATATACAAGTATGTGTGTGTGTGAGTGCAACGTGTGTGTGTGGGAATACCTGCGCTGCATCCTCTGAGGATGCGTGTGTGTGTGTCAGGATGTGTCTCTCTTGTGTAAATCATGTGTTCCATGATCTTTTTTCCTCTGTTTCTCCAGTGTGTCTCCACTGTATTTATTTAGTTGTGTCTGTTTGTGTCTGGAATCCTTTGCATGCTTGCTTTTTTTTCACTGACTGTTTTTCCCATTTCCCGTAGACACTGATTCATGTGAATAGACGCACACTCGTTTAACAAAAGAAAGGGACCAACTTATTTTTTTGTTAACATTAAGCTGTGGTTGACTTAGACCACAAATTTCATGCAAAACATGTTTGTTTTTTTTAGTTTATTGAAATTAAAAATTTGAGATGATACAATGAAGGAAATTGGTTTAATAAATAGAAACTCAAAATATGATTGTATCTTAACCACATAAAAAATGTGATAAATCATTTGACATGTTTATCATCACAATTAAATCACACACAATTACCCAATATGCCTCTTTAGAAAAATACAATCTTTTAATAATATTTGAATTAAGGTTCGATTCTCAAAAATGTTTATTGTATTTACTCAAATTTTTTATTTCAATGAACTGAAAATTTAAGGCAACCAGGTTACTTATTTAAAAACAATATTTTACAGTGTATTTAATTTGAAGACATGACGACCTCTGTTATTTTCATGAGTCATGAATTGTCATCTCCACTACATCTCAAATAATGTATTGTGTCTAATATAATTAATTAAATGGTGGAAATGACAGTTTAAACATTTCAGGAAACATATGTACAGTATACATGACATTTTTATAATGTAATTGTTCATCGCATGATTATGTCAAAATCGTTTATGACATATGATTACATGAATTGAACTGGGGTTGCAAACTGCTTAAGGAAGCAGAAACTCAAAAAAATAGATAAACAAAAACATGCAGTTATGACACATTACAGAAATTGCAATATGCTCATCAAATATAACATAACACTGCATAGTGTTATTGAGCAATCCACAATAGACGACCCTACATTACACCGGGTGCAAACAAGTCGTGGGGAGGAGGAGACTATGCATGGTTCTGCTGGGCCTGGAGAATCCAAAGGCAGGGAAATTGACGGTCGAGACAGGGCCCACAGGCAGAGTAAGGTGCGGGTCTGATGGCCTGAGGCGTTGGAGCGTCCTGCTCCATTGTGGGAGTGGCCTGTGTGCCTTGTGCAATTGCTGTACATGGTTTTTGCACTTTACAAAGACGGTTCGACTGCCAGCGGGTGCCGTCGGGTGCCGTCGTTCAAAATGTAAGATGTCAGGCCAAGCCAAAGGGGAATTCTCAAAGGAGGGGACCAGAATGATGCCAGTTTGTTCCCCCTGTGAGGACTGTGAACCCTAATCCAGTCATTGACTGCAATGTCCGGTGCTCTGGCATGCTTTAGTCTGTCAAACCACATTTTACTCCAGCACTGTTGACAACAGCTTTTACTCCTGGGAGAGGTTTAACGGGTAAGTATTAAGTTGAGCTCCGTACTTAAAATAAGAAAGGGGGAAAACGCCCGTGGTGCAATGATGTGAGGCCCTGTAGTACTGCAGGGTGATGCCTTGAATGTCCTTGCTTTCCAGGTAAGACGTGAAGTCACCTGAGAAGAACTAAGGACCATTGTCTACTGTGTTTTTTTTTTTTTTTTTTTTGTCGAAATTCCCAAGATAAGAACAAAGAGTCCATCAAATCCACAATGACCTGCGCGCCACACCGGTCTCGTCTCAGGGCGGAGGGATGGGAACATAAAAGGAGGAGCGACGATGGTGGAAGAGGAGAGAGGACCAGGCCTGGACTTTATGTTATGTTTTGTTTAACATAACATTTTATTATGTGTGTGCAGGCAGTCGTCTGTGAGGGGCTTCCCACGTTACTTTTTTTACATTTTTTATTTTTTATTTGATTACAAGTATTTGAATGTTCACCGGTTCCCGCCTCCTTCCTTCCGTCTACGAACCCCGTTACAATCACCAAAACAAACATGCCCCTACCCCGAAAAGGGTCTCGGCCCTATTTCGATAGCTCCGCCCCACACAGACGTAACCCAGGTAAGGATTATGGCAGTGTGTTACTAATCCAGGTCGAATATTCAATGAAAAGCTCACCCCTTCCATCATAAAAACACAAACCGTTCTCATGAACAACTCGACAGAACACGAGCAAGACAGTCCAGCTAATGACGTTACAATTATGACCAGATTAGAGTTATAGAGATCACAAAAACACAAACTGTTTTAATGAACAACTCGATAGTACACGAGCACGACAGTACAAATAATGGGCACCAGGATACTTCCGGGTGGCAGAACGCGAACGGCTTCTATTGACAAACTGAAGAGATCCATGCAGCCGGCTACTGTAAACAGTTACATAATTAATAACGTTGTTGTTGATAAAAGTTGAAACTATGATGAAAACGTGTTGTATTTGGGGTTACGCCGTCAGATATACAGCAAGAGGTGTAGGATTGTATCGATTTCCTTCAGAAAAAAGTAAATATATCCAGCAAAACCTGTGGGTGAGGAGGTTAAAGCGAGTGGACGTCGTCAAATGTGGCGCTACAGAGAAGTATTCTCAAAACGGTCCATCTACGGTCCTACAGTCCTAGTCCATCTAATTCAGGACTAATATTAGTAAACTTTAGATCTCTTTTAAAGATCGAACTCATTGCCAGTCACTGCCTGAAGTAAAAGTAGGAAGAGACCAAACTTCTAGTGTCATGTAGGCTACTGATCGAAAGTCAATGGAAGAAATAGGAAACGCAAAACATAGTTGTAGGCTGTTGGATGATTGATGCGTGTACCATACTGGCTTTATCTTCACCGCGAGTTTAGTTTGCGTGAATGCCTAACGTTAGCGGAGTAGCGCTAGTCTACAGCATATCCTACTATATCCTTTTGACTGTCAGAAGCTCACGTCTTTGCCATTTGATCCGATCCCGACCGAGCAAGAGAAAACGATCATAGCCTTTTTTAGTTAGATAACAGGGAAATAGACCATCTACGATAGCCTAACATTTGTAAGTCAAACAGCAACAGTCACTAAAATAACTACTCAATGTAGGTTGAGGCCCATTTAAAAATGATGGTAGTAGACTAGCGCTATTTTAAATGGGCGTATTGCTATCTCCTGAATTAGTTAATCAGTCCCTCAATAATCATGTTAACTTTGTCTGAATCCCAAGCAATTTACTAGCCTTGCCATAGGAACGCTTCGGCTATTGCCACCTGGAAAAGCGTTTATTGCTGTTGTGACGTCATGGTGAATTGTCGTATTATTATAGCAATCACAAAAACACAAACCGTTCCCATGGCAACTCGATAGTACAAAAGCACAACAGTCCAGCTAATGACATATTACAATTATGACCAGATAAGGGTTATATATAGATAATGAAAAGAAGAAACAATTATATATTAGGAGTATAGTCTTACTTGTTGGACACATTTTGTGAGCTGATGCGTGAAACAGACAGTAAGGAGATTTAGATGCTCCACACGATGTGGAAATGAACGGGTCTTTATCATCGCTGAGGTGAGCGACAATACAATCGCAAATGAACAACATGACACACTAGCATATTCAAGCAAAAGCCAGCATATATTAGTTCTCGGCTAATGTCCGTCATGTGTGACTCGTGTGTTTTGAATAAAGACTTGCACTGAGCTCGCTCTCTTCTCACTATAGACAAGCCCCTTACCTACTGATTGGCTACAAGTTTGTTATTCCACTCAGCCCATGTCCGTTTTGTAAATGGTTTTGAAATAACACTTACCCCACCTTTAACCTTTTGATAAGATATAGCTTTTCTTGTCAATTTAGTTTGGCATTATACAACAAGTGAATATGTCACAGATCCACTTTCACTGGACTGGACATTCTGCTTAGCATCTTAGTTTGTAAAGAATATAGTCCAGGGTTAGAACAAAATGAGAGTAAATTAATGATATAATTTAAATTTTGGGGTGAACCATCCCTTACAGCGCATATAAATTGCTCAACACCAGTGTTTGGAGACTGCAGCAAAAGATTTGAGTATGTTTTTCTAGATGTGCTATTAGGCCCTGTCCACTCTACACTCAGCAGGGAGAGAGACTGATTCAGACAGAAGTGCTTCCGTCCCAGGTTCATATTTCCTCACTTCTTGCTGCACTTCAATAATTAATATTCATAATCGCATATCATGTCAGCAGAACACCCTCAGCTTCCTCTGCGGAATGACTGATCCCTTCACCAACATCATTTTCCATTGTCAGATCAGCATATATGAATAGTTTTATTCTGCATTGCACATTGGGCAGCCTCCGTCCACACAATGCCAGTGGGCGGTCACTTAATACAATTTAAGTGCAGTGACACAAATATGAAGTAAAAAGGCTAAGAAGTGAACTTTGTGCAATATTATTTCTGTTTTTCTTTTCTTTTCTTTTTTTGGCTGATCAGATTGCAGTGGGCTGTGGAGGACTTGAAATGAAATTCACCACTGGATTTGGTCCAATAGCTATAATTGTAGCTGAGTTTCATTACAGTATACATCCTTTTTGATACTCACTATCAACAAGGAAAAATACTGTAATATTAATAACATTAAACTGTAATGTTTATATTAATGCATAATTTATTAAAACTATATTGCATCAAAGTTTCATAAACTTTTATGCATTTTAAACATTTTTACATCGATTCAAATATAATAAATTAAATAAAACATTATCAAGCGTGTGTCTTATATTTGTTGCAGTAACTGTTATTTGGTTATGTTAACTGTTCTATTATAAACTAGACTGCTTTCAAATGTGTGATTTTCCAGTTTGTTGTCCATTTAGATTTTTGGACTGTTTACAGACCTGTTGCAGACTTGAGAGGTGTAGGCTACATAGACTGGGTAATCAGCCTATTCTGTTCTTTAAAAAAAAAAAAAAAAAGTTTCCATTTTTTGTTGTTGTCACACACACACACACGCACGCACACACGCACGCACGCACGCACGCACGCACGCACACACACACACACACACACACACATTTATTTTTGTGAATTGTGGGGACATTCCATAGGCATAATGGTTTATACCAATGGTTTAACCAAGATGGTTGTAGTGTACAAAAACTTGTTATTTTTCTTATTATTTGCAATGTTTCAGCACCTTTTTTCACCCTCTGACTGAACGTTCTGTTTTAGACAGAAGTAGGTACTTATTTTGAAGTAACTACTGCACAACTGCCAAAATGTATGTTCTACATAGAATGAATGTGTGCAGTATGAATGTAATCCGGATTTAGTACATTTGTCATGTTGTCATTATCATGTGACCTACCAGTGTTATTGGCATTACTTCATTGCCATTCACAAATGCTCTCCTGTGGCCTTCTGGGAGGTGTGTCCATTGTATGCACACTTCAGAATCTTGCCGGAAGTAGTAAGTCATCCCTGTACTTTTTTTCTACACTTTTATGAGTAGGACTTCTTTTGTCACGTTTTGTTTCTTGCCTGCTAAATAGTAGGCACATGATTTTGGATACTTTTCAGAAGAGTTTCGAAAAAACAGAGTTCCAGAAAAGCTCTTTATGGCATCAGTTTTGCTGTCCAAGTGTCTTAGTTCATGTGGCAATGGGAAGTACATGTGAACGGATCTCGTCTTTAGTACACGGAATAAATAAACATGAATGAACATCAGAAGGTATGTTGCAATATGCAGAACATGTATCATGCCAATGTTTCAACTTCACATGTTCTCTTGTAAACAATGCCACTTAATGTAATATTTATCTCAGGAAAGCCATTCAGTGCTGATGACATCTCAGTTACTGTTGTAACTTTTATTCCCTGATGGAGGGAATGAGAGATGGAGAGATTGAATGCTGACACCAGGGGTCGCACTTTGGAGCCCCAAACACCACTGATACTTCAATAAAGCTAGTGAGAATTGGCGAGCGGATTTTACATGTGCCACTCTTCCATACTTACCAGTACATATGGGTATAAAAAGAGCTAGTGTGCATCCACTCATTCAGGTTTCTGCTGAGGAGCCGAGTGTGTCTCGGCAATCCAGCGGGTAGTTCAGTGCTGTGGCAGGAAGGACACCACATCTTGTTCCCTCCATCAGGGAACAAAGGTTACAACAGTCCCTAACTGTCAGTTACTTCAACGTGGTGTCAAATACTGACACTAGGGGTCACTATGGAAAACGCCACTGTGCGCCGGATAACAAGTGCACTCGCAACATTAAGCTGTGTAGTCCATTCTACTGAACTGGCAGTATTTACAGTGGGAATAGGTTGGGTCTATATATGGAAAACCTACCTCCGTGAACGCCATCTAAAACCAATCAGTCTGCTTCTTTACTGCCATGAACAAAGTCCTTGACAGTGTGACCAAACCTATGAGATGAGGGAGTTAAGAAAGCGCATTTTGTCGATCTCCCTCATCAAGGTTCAGCCAGAGGTTGCATCGCGTTCCTGGACATCGTAACTGAGAGACCTTGCGTAACTTTCGTCACTCCGAAAGCGAAGTTAGATGCTGAAGTTCCTGCATCAATCCTGCATCAGTTCCTGCATCAATCCACGGTGACCATGGCATGCAGGGCGGAGGCTGCATATCCAACAGCACTATAAGCCTGTGCCATCAGAAACTAAGTGAACTTACAGGCCCTGGGCGGACGCCTAGGATGATTCCAGCAGATGGCAGTGTTTTGCAGGCATAAATGCACCACAATTGCCTGGTCCACCTGCATGCTACTGGCAGTAAAAGGTGCCTTCCATGACTTTGTCCCTGTCCCAAATGGCCCACTTTATGTGCACTTTTGGTCTTGTGGACTTACAATGGCCGCTGCGTGCGCGTGTCCGTTAAGCCCACAAGACTGTAGGGTGTCCCATTCGTCATTTAAGTTTAAAGAGGGGAGCTCGTGAGCGCCCCCTTTTGCGACTGCTATGCACCCTCGATTCGCACTTCAGCTGAGCCCGCAAGTTTGCAAGCAGTGGACTTCTACTCGGCTGTCAAAGCGGCATTACGTTGTGAAAGTGTGGACTCTGAGGGTGACCGTGAGGGTTTAAGGTGCCATTTGGGACAAGGCCTTTTGAGCACCTCATGAACTTCCTGGAAGAAGGGCACAGTATCAGGGCACGGCTGAATTCCCGCTTCAAGCCCAGAGAGTGCTCTCGGCTGGATGCCTGATTCTCTCAGCGGCTCGGGCAAGCATGGCCACCAACTCTACGTCACACTCAGATTGAGCCACTGCACCCAAGGATGGGAGTAGTCCAGACAAGTCCTCCACGTCATAAGACACTGGCTTACCCTCCAATGCTGCTGTTGACAGATCAGCCTCATCCGGAGCCCTGAAAGAGAAATGGTAAATGGTAAATGGACTGCATTTATATAGCGCTTTTAACAGACCCTATGGCCATCCAAAGCGCTTTACATTTTGCCTCACATTCACCCATTCATACACCGACGGCGGTGTCAGCCATGTAAGGCACCATCCAGCTCGTCGGGAGCAACTGGGGTCAGGCGTCTTGCTCATAGACACTTTGACACTAGGTCAGGTGGAACCGGGGATTGAACCACCAACCTTTCAGTTTGTAGACAATCTACATGAACCACTGAGCCGCCCCAGAAGTCAGGTGAATAGCCTACTAATATTGTAATATGAAATATACGTATAGTTCCTGTCCCTGTAGTCCCTGTAGTTTATAGCTAAATGGGAGATTTTTTGCTTTAAAAATTTGACCACATTCTACCCCTGATATATATCCAAATGAATCAATATTGAATCAAGATTGAAATCAAATCTAATCAAGAGCTTGTAAATTGGAATCGGAATCGAATCGTGAAATCTTTGTCAATGTCCAGCCCGTCAACAATGACAGAATTTCTATATTTGCATGAACCATTCCTTTAAAACTCAGCGTATCTACTTCATATGACCTGCCAACCCTTGCTCCTGTAACTGGAGCTCCTGTCAAGGGTCACCGGAATCCCCCTTCAAGCTCGGCCCTCACATACACAAATTCTCCTGACACTAAGACCTCTTTAGGATGGGCAAGTACCTTCGTCTTGTCCAATTGGCTGTCACTTTCCCTCAGCCACTTGACCTTTCTTCCTCTGTACTGGTGAAGTTTATTAAGGAATGGGCTTGTCCATCAAGTCTTTGTTTTGACAGGGGGTGTGGTCAACCTAGACATTTCCTTTCCATCATCTGTTGAATCTTTATCTCCAGTCATAATCCTCCTGACCTCTCCAGGGGAAAGGTGACTGACTGCTTTCATTTGTTATCTCTTCACATGTTCTCTCTATCTGTCTCCTTTCACTCTATTTTGGAGCCCCTCTACATAGTGTTCCCCTAAATGTTGACATTATGAACTATACAGCAGTCTCTCGAACCCCAAATAAGAGTATTTATTAGGAAGAACTGGTGTGCTTTCTATGGGATGTGCTTTCTTTCTATGCCTCTCATTCATCAAGTCTTGTCTTTCATTTTATCTTGCCATTTCTTCCTCTGTTTTCTCTTTATCTGTTTATGAGACAACGAACAGACACTTACGGCAGGTCTGCACTGTCTTAAAGATGTTCTTAAAAGGGCATTCTGGAAACTCTCCTTCTTCTTCCCTTCCTCTATCAGAGCTCAGTCATACTTAATGCTGTCTTTCCCCTCACTCCATCCATCTCTGTCATTCTCTCTCTCTTTCTCCTTCGCTGAGCCTTTGCTGATGCACTCCTGGCCATTAATAAAAATTTTATACAAAGTCAGGAAGTGCATTTGCAGCGGGAGCGGCTGGAGGCTCTCAGGCCGGCAGGAAATGAGCCTCTGGCTGGCGGCCAGCTCGGCTATTCCAAGGGGCCGTCGGCTCAGCCAATCAGAGAGCTCGGTTCACTTAATGGAATATGGATACTTCACCCCCAAACTATTAGCGACAATTACGTGGTGCGAAGGGGGGACAGGGAAAGTGTGTTTTTGTGTTATGAGAGGAGTTTGGGGTGTGTTTTGATGGGCTGTAGATATGTGTGTGTGTTCATATCTTCGCCCATGTCCATGTAATGGGGTGATGATGTGTAAGTATCTCCATGTGTGTAGGACCAGGCGGCGAAAGGGGCAGCAGGGAAGGATGTAGAAATTGGAGGGGGGTGGGCATTAATTCTGATCAGATACAGATGGTGGTGTTTACGTAGCTCAATGGTACAGAGCAGGAGGATGAGAGGGCTTGACTAGTTGTTTGGAAGAATAAGCTCTGCTTGAGTGTGTGGTTACGACCACTTTAAAAATGATACTTCAAGGAATCGAGAAGAATGGCTCACTTTGCTTTTTGGGGTGTAGTTTAAATGGACAATTGCCGCAAAAAAAACTTTATTTGAAACATAAAAGGACAACTTAGATTTTTTCTGTACCAGCCACTCTTTCCCAAGAGGGTTTCAAGCTTTAAAAAAAACGATGCCAAATGAACCAAATGTAAATAATAAAATGTAAGAGATTCAGGTGAATCTTTTTGTTGATGTTTTTTGTTGTTGTAAATAACTGCTTAAATTTCTGTCTGTTCCTCACACAAAACTATCGTTTGACTAATCTTTTTACTGTTGTTCTTATCTTTGGTTATTGTTATTTTATCTATACATCATAATTAGGGCCGGGACTCGATAAAAAAATGAATCTAATTAATTAGAGACTTTGTAATTAATTAATCGAAATTAATCGCATTTTAATTGCATATAAATATTTGACCTGAGAACAATGAGAAGTAATTTTTCACATGGATTTTTAGTATACCATTGAATAATGACTGAATACATAAGCTTAATCAACAAAATATTGTTTATTTATTTCAGTCCAGCAGTGAAATGTTTGCCATTAAGTGTAGCAAAAGCATATTTGTGATATTTGAGGCTCGATGTGCTGCGGTGAAACGCATATTCCTTGTTGTATAGCTTGCACACAACCATGCTCTTGTCGACGAGTCCATCCTTTCGTTTTTCTAAAACAAAATTTCCTATCCACGGGGCCAAGCAAAGCGGTCTCATCAGCTTCTTCGTTCATGTTCACTATGGTTTGTTGTTGTTGTGACTCGTGAGCGCTAGATGGTGTTTCAGTATAATCGGTCCGTCAAAACTCATTCATTGAAAAACGTTCCGCGGTGCAAAAATAAGTGTGGTTAAAATTATGTTATTTATTGTTTTGTGTAATTAATTAACACGTTAAAGTCCCAGACCTAATCATAATTTTATTCTTTTTCAATATCTTTATGACTGTATATTTCTATTTCTTCTGCATCTGTTGATTAATATTTTTGGTTAGGGCTGTCTGACTGGAAAAGAAAAGCAGTGTTCTTCGCTTCATTCTGCTTGTGGTAGCAGACAGTGCAAAGAAGCGGACTCAAAAAAAATGGGAGGCCCTGCGGGGCAAAGGTAACCCCCTACAGGAGTCCATCTTGGACTGACTTGTAAGGTCCAGGAGACACTGCAAACCTACTCCATCTCTTCCATCTCAGATAGGGGTACCTGAATTTAGAATCAGGAAGATAGGGATCTTTTTATTGCCATTTTATTTTTATTTGCTCTTTACAACTATTTTAATTATCCTTGTTTTATTTTAATTCTTACACATGGTATTCTTATTTCTTATGCATATGTTATCACTATTTTAATTAATTTCTATGTAAAGCACTTTGAATTGCCACTTTGTATGAAATGTGCTATCTAAATAAACTTGCCTTGCCTTGCCTAATCCACCTGATTGTTAATGTAACACTTTAATGTGTTCTTGCTGTCAGCAGCTTCCAGGTATTTAGCGGTACAAAAATGTTTTTTATGCTGCTTGATATTACAAACTGGCATTTGTTATCATATGTGATCCGTGCAGGCAAAAAAAGAGTCGCAATTAGCAAATTTTCAAAAATGAGGTATTGTTATTTTCATACAGTTATACATTCTCTATTAAAGGGGGGTGAAACACTCAAAGTTTCAGTCCATCTCATGTCAATCTTGATTACCTATAGAGTAGTATTGCATCCTTCATATCTCCGAAAAGTCTTTAGTTTTATTATATATTTATAAAAGAAATATAGGCTGTACCGAGTCTTTCCGGAAAAAACAGAGCGCCTGGAGGCGTATCGTGTGGGCGGAGCTAAAGAATGACGAGCGCGCAAAGGGGTGACGTCCTCAAGCGTGGAGAAACTCATGGCTATCGATCTCAGCTAATACATATATGATCCAGAATCAGATTCGGAGGCTGAAATAAATTGAACAGGAGAAACAGCAACAGCAGGATGTCCGTCTCTGTGGTATGTACTGTATTTAGTGGCCTGTCAACATTTGTGTTTACTCGCAGTTTATGAGGACATGATTCGGTTTATGGACTATTGTATGCGACTAAACCTTAGCAGTAGCAAGCAAAACGGTTTTGCACGTCAGACTAGTGTAACGTTATACATAGAACAACAATGGAGTAACCGTTCGAACCGCACGCGATCGTGTCGTTTACTGATGTTTACTCATGCGACGAGCCAACAGCACAGACATTTGAAGCAGTTTTACTCACCGGCTGCTTCCAAAGCAGGACCGAACCTTTATCGCTAGGACCGCTCCATCGAAAACACACTTCTTTGGTATGATTTGGTTAAGTCCTGTGACAGCAGTGGCCGTGGAGATCCGCTATGTTGTGAAGCTGCTTCCCGTCATTTCTGCGTTCAAATCGGTTCAAATGCAGCGCTGCCTTCCCAGAATGCTGTGCTGAAGCGTTGAAGCCTCTTGATGTCACCCATAGGAATAAAGTGGAGCGCGGCGCGGACTATAATGGCATAAGTGTTTACGGACGAGTGGATCTGCAGCTGAGAGCATTGTTGATGGGGCGTGCATTTCGCTCTCTCGCTCTAGTCACGCGCGCGCACCCTACCGGGAGAAGAGCCCGTACGGCCCATACAAGGACCTTTCGCTCTATCGACGTCAAGCTGAGCCATACTCGAAAAAAACTCTCTGAAACTTGTGAGAAACCGGAAGGAGTATTTTTGACACAGAAATACTCCATCAAACGTCCAACATTAGTTTTTGAATGTTTGTCTATGTTTAGGATGGGAATCCAAGTCTTTAACAGTGTAAAAAGCTCAGTATGCATGAAACAGCGTTTCACCCCCCCTTTAAAAAACCTTCAAAGTGATGTATGATTTGTCGGACCAAAAAATTACTTTTATTTTAGTTCATTTTAAGAAGAATCGACTTTAAGTTTTCTGAACGTTCCAAAACAAAATAACCTTAGTAACCATATTTAAAAATCCCTGGTAATAAAACCAAATTTGACACACACCAATTCAACGCCGATATCTATAGAAAAAAATATATATTTCAAAAAGATTTCCTCCATGATATCACAGTTGTTTGATTAACATGAACGAAACAGACAGCATCGGCTTATATTAAGACTGGCTGTACCTCATGGATCAGATGTTTTTCCCCAACATTTAACCAAATGTTCACATAAGACAATGTTTGTATGAATACTCGCCAAGACAGATATTTTGAAACACTATAATTCTGTGTATATGTGTATATTGAGATAATGTGCTGTGAGAGGCGTCAGATCTGTCAGTCAGCACGAGTACGCTTGTTTACATGGACAGGGAATGGTACTCTTCTCTGAAATCATACACATAAAATACTTTTCCATGTTTAATTGCTATTTGGAGCACTGGGATCGCTAGACAAGAATAAATCAACACATTTTTGTGCAAAACCCTCAAAATAGACCAAAATCTTAATTTTTCACTTGTTTTGTCACATATTATTGTAATCATAAACACTGATTTGTAGCACAAATAGTTGTACTGTTTGGTGCACTTTGCTATTCTTATAGTTATCTATCTACTTATAGCAGCTCAATTATTTTATGTGCACTATCCCTTTAAACGATCTAAGAGGCAGGGCCGTGAGTGAGGAGTGTTTTGTAACTCAATATTACAGCTTTATCTGCAGTGGTGCTTTGACATGGGAAGTGATCTTTACACTAACACTGTCATAACAGAACACACACGCACATTGACACAAACACTCTTTGTTTCTCTATTTATCAAACCCCATCAGCAGCTTTTGTTTGTTTTTCTGGCCTGTTTCTCTTTTTCTGCTTTTCATTTTTTTCATTCTCTTTTTCATATTTGAGAAACACACAAACGGGCAAATCCCCCTTGTTTACAGACACACACAGAATACATAGTGCCGGCAGAAATGAATGACTTTGTCAGCTGTGTGCCGGTCATTAACCAGGCCATTTAACATTGATCCTTGTATGGCCCAGTACTGCATGCCTCTCTCTCTCTCTCTCTCTCTCTCTCTCTCTCTCTCTCTCTCTCTCTCTCTCTCTCTCTCTCTCTCTCTCTCTCTCTCTCTCTCTCTCTGATAAAGTGAGATGGATACATACTATTGCATCATACAGATGGGTAAAGATAAAAAGGAACTGAGTAATTGTACGTCATATCTATAAATGTATTATTCTATGCAGGAAATGTATACTTTTTCAGTGCTATTGAAACAGATCCTCAAACTCAATTACATTTAGATGGATACATTTAAAGCTGCAGAACGTTTTGTGTGTGTGTGTGTGTGTGTGTGTGTGTGTGTGTGTGTGTGTGTGTGTGTGTGTGTGTGTGTGTGTGTGTGTGTGTGTGTGTGTGTGTGTGTGTGTGTGTGTGTGTGTGTGTGTGTGTGTGTGTGTGTGTGCGCGCGCGTATGCGTGTGTGTGTGTGTGTGTGTGTGTGTGTGTGTGTGTGTGTGTGTGTGAGATATTATACAGAGATCATACTAATAGTGATATTAAAACACATAGGCTCAATATTAAGAAATATATTATGCAAAAAAGAAGTACCCTAAATAGAGTTTAATTAAAATATTTATTTCAGTAAGCCTCAAGCGATATGTCAGTAAATGTTAATGGCTTTGTAGTATATGACATAACTGTATTTTAAATACATTCTGGTATAGGTTTTTTTCACTATAGGGTGGCCTTTACCCAATATAGCCATTAGGGCTTGTCTTTTACAGCCACCCGTTAAAAAAATAGGGCTCAAATATGAACAACATTAACACTCAGCATGCAAAAAAAACATGTAAATGCACTGTAAACACTAACACTCAAAATAATGAATTGGTTTGAGTAGAGCCAACTCAAATGAAACAAATAAGTTCAAACAAATTCACTTAGTATAGAACTTACTTTTTCTTTTGAATTCTCAAAACTGGCACATTTTAAGTAATCTGAACCGTTTCATTTTTTTTAGATTTATGGAAACTTGCAATGACACCTAGAAGGGACAGCCATGCTGTCATCGTTCAGCAAGTGCTATGCTATGCTAATGCTGCTACAAAGCATTGTGTAACCAATTACCAAGGTGGCATTTATTGAATTAGCTAGTTAAAGCTATTCAAGTTTCTACTAGCCTACTAAAAATGTGAATTACATTTAAAGGACAACTCCGGTGAGAAATGACCCTAGGGGTAATTAACAGATGGTTACCGAGTAGATCGTTCTCTGGGATGCGTTTTCTTGAAAATCGAATGTAAAGAGTTTTATCTTTAAAAACAGATTAGCTTATAACACTAGTCTATGGGGCACAGGGTAGACACAGGGTGGTAAAATTAAATCGCTAGTTAATACCACTAACAAGGCTCAAAATAGCCTCACACTAACACGGTAGCATAATGAGGGTCCCTACATGCAAACCGAAGCATTGAGAACTTTGCAAGTGTACAAATAGTTTAATAAGAAGATACGTTGTAAACATAGTGCCTTACGCGTTCACGGACAGGCGCCATCTTGGAAAACAGTCTCGACTAATCGATCCACGAGCGCTGTTCTAAGTGAGCTGGTCGATAGTAATTAAGTTTGTGAAATGTGATAACATGGACATTTTTATTTTTATTTATTTATTTTCTCTGTTGTGTTCAGTGTTTTCTTCCGGAAACAACGGACCATATGAGATTCCAAGTCACAGTTCATCACTTAGCAGAGCGCTCGTGGATCGATTCGTCGAGACTGTTTTCCAAGATGGCTGCTGTCTGTGAACACGTAATGCACTATGTTTATAAAGTGTCTTCTTATTAAACTGTTCTCAATGCTTCGGTTTGCATGTAGGGACCCTCATTATGCTACCGTTTTGGTGTGAGGCTATTTTTAGCCTTGTTAGTGGTATTAACTAGCGATTTAATTTCACTACTCTGTGCCCCATAGACAAGTTTTATAAGCTAATCTGTTTTTAAAGATAAAACTCTTTACATTCGATTTCCATGTAAACACATCCCAGAGAACGATCTACTCTGTAACCATCTGTTAATTACCCCTAGGTTCATTTCTCACCGGAGTTGTCCTTTAAGTTAAATGTTAGTTAAATTAGCTCAGTACAAAATAAAAATCTGCAAGTTTTGCTAACTTAAATCTTAAATGTCTTAAAGGCCCACTGAAATCAATTATTTATTTATTTTAGCTTTTAGTACACTCTAAATAATGCTGGGTTGTTTTTTAACCCAAAATGCTGGGTTACGGCTGTTTTGTAATTTTTGTTGGTTTATTTGATCACATTTTAAACACCATTGGGTAGTTTCAAATTTCCAGTCGTTGGGTTAAACCTGCTGGGTCACAATGCTTGGTTGATTCTACCCAGCGCTTGGTTGTTTCACGTGCTTCCCGCCTCGATTCGTTTAAATTCGCTCCCAAACTGTCATTTTGAAAGGACAATGCAAAAGAAAAAGCCACTGGTTGCAGATGTTTTAAGATAAGTTCATGTTTTTATTAATAATCATTTTAATTAGCATAATTTGTATTTTATCTTCTTTGTGGCAACAATTCTTAAGCTTACGTAACGTTAAGACGACAAAAGTTTATACGACAAAATAAAAGTTCGATTTAAACGTGAATAAATTGACAGAATATATTAGGTTTGTAGTTGTCATTGTTGCTAATTTTAACACATTTGTGTGCTGTACCATTTGTCAAGCAATAAAAATGATTGTTTTAACAGTCTTAACATGCATTCTTCATTTGTTCTTTCATGATTGTCTAGTTTTACAGCTAATGCACAGGAGAAATTATAAGAACAACCCAGCAAGAATAACCCAGAATAGCAAATCCATTAACGGTAAAAATTGACTACATTTTGGGTTTTCTCAACAGCCCAGCCCGCTGGGTTAAAATGCCACTGGGTTAATTTAACCCAGCATGTGTTCTGTCCAATATTTAACGCTGAGTTGCCAACTGGGTTGTTTTTAACCCAGCCATTTTTAGAGTGTATGACTGTGTTGGCCTTAAAGTTATGAATAAGCTGGGATGTAAATAAAATGCAAAATTTGCATTTAGGAGGTATAAGCATTCAAAATTTACAGTCTTTCACTTCCGTTAAAACGAAACTCAGATTTTGATGACATCATCGCAGACTTCTTCTCGTCAAATCTTCTCGTCAAATCTTCTGTCCAATCAAAATTCTCTCTAGAATCTAAAGCCTGCCCCCACTGCTGAAGCTGCGGCTGAAATCGGTCAGTTGTTAACACACATTTACTAATTTCTACATGGTGAAAGGCACATAGCACACTATATATGCGATAGGAAATGATTCAGTGTAAATATGCTTTCATTTGAGGCAAATTAAGTCTGTTTTCACGTTAGTTTCACGCACCGCAGCAGCGCACACACACCTCAACGGCTCTGGTCTAAATTTAGACTGCAGACACGAGAGCGCAGCGCGGATCATTTGCGCGAGTCCGCGCAGACAACAAACATATCGACCCATTTGAATTCTGTTCAGAATGCTCCTCCAGCGATATGGAGGAGATTATGATGCAGTGTTAGAAGAAACTGGCTTTACCAAACAGAGAAGGTCTGCTCTAGTCAAACTGTATATTAACGAAATGCTATTGGCTGTTTCAAAAAAAGGAAGGAGCTGCTAACAGCTGAAGCCGTTTCAGGGGAAATCACGTCAACACACTGAATAATGCGGCATGTTTCAAGACACTTAGTGGGCCTTGTGGAGGCAACTGATCGCCTCAATCGTTTTGAATTTTGTCAGTTTATTCAGGTTTACAGTGGGATCAAATATCTAATGCAAGCCAAATAAATCATTTAAAAGTTGTTTATGCATGTTAAATTTATTAACATACTTAAAGGTGGGGTAAGTCTTATTTCAAAACCGTTTTAGAAAAAGGACATGGGCCGAGTGGAATAACAAACTTGTTATTGTAGCCAATCAGCAGGTAAGGGGCGTGTCTACTATTGATGGTGAGAAGAGCGCTCTCTCTCGCTCTGTGCACGTCATTATTCAAAACACACCAGTCACACATGACGGACATTAGCCAAGAACTAGCCTAATATATGCTGCTTGACTATGCTCAAGTGTCATGTTCACTTGTTAGTCCATTTGCGATCGTATTGTGGCTCACTTCAGCGATGATAAAGACCCGTTCAGTTCCACACCGTATGGAGCATCTAAATCTCCTCACTGTGTGCTTCAAGCATCAGCTCACACAATGTCTCCGACAAGTAAGATACTATACTCCTAATATATGTTTGCTTACTCTCTTCAAGATCTATATAACCCGTATCCGGTCATAATTGTAATATGTCGTTAGCTGGACTGTCGTGCTTGTGTTCTATAGAGTTGTTCATGAGAACAGTTTGATCGCTATCTCTAATCTTGTCATAATTGTAATATGTCGTTAGCTGGACTGTCGGCTCGTGCTATAGAGTTGTTCATGAGAACAGTTTGTGATTTTGTGATCGCTATGACTAATCTTGTCATAATTGTAATATGTCGATAGCTGGACTGTGTGCTTGTGTACTATCGAGTTGTTCAAGAGAACGGTTTGTGTGTGTTTTTGTGATTGCTGTAACTCTAATCTTGTCATTATTGTAATATGTTCGTTAGTTGGACTGTCTTGCTCGTGTACTATCGAGTTGTTCACAAGAACGGTTTGTGTTTTTGTGATAGAAGGGATGACTTTTTCATTGAATATTCGACCTGGATTAGATACACAGAGATTCTGCATAGCTGTTGATGCCTCTGGGTTACGTAAGTGTGGGGCGGAGCTATTAAAATAGGGCCGAGACTCTTTTGGGGGTAGGGGCGTATTTGTTTTGGTGATTTGAAATATCAACAACGGTTACCAGATAGCACTTACCCCACCTTTAAATATGGTATGTTTCAATAATAGCTGAATATTATGAGACAACAAATGATGGTCAAAAGTACAATCAAATGCCAAACAGAACTGTTGCAGCAATTTCTGCAGTAAATTACCACAGCTCTCATAAAACTTTATTTATGTTTTAGAGAGATCTTAAATTATACTGGTTACATTATGAACATAGTTTAGGTAGATAAACAGAATAAGTTTGGGGGCTGAAGCTGTTCTGTCATGCATTTTGAACGTGTTTAGTATAGAGAAACCTGATTCACTCTCCTCTCTCTGCACTGTTTGGCCATCCTAGCTATTTCCCTCTACAGGAAGCCAGGAAGCACCCCTCTTCCTGCCCCATTATGCACACACGCATACACATATATACACTCACATACACACAAAATGTGTCCTGTTACCTTGGAGATACCTTCCCTGTGCTATCAATAGGCTGACATGGACACATGCGAATATCCTGTAGATTTTTTGCTTCAGCCAGTGCATTCGCATAATCTTTTTGTTTTTCCATCATCATTTACATTTGTTCAAACTTTATCATTTCACTGTGATTATGACAAGGCAGCTTGTTGTCTGTTGGCAAAGACTGAAGTGAAGTGAAAAGGAAGATGGGCTGTGATCCAATCTGTCATGCACTCATTTGAGACACTGAATTATTCACTGTTCTTGGATGTAACCTGCTCTAGGACAGCTGCTAGCTGAGACAAACACATCAGAATGGGTCAGTAAGTTCCTAAATGTTGAGTCTACAACCACATGAAGCTCTCAGAAAGTTAAAAAAGGGCACCTCAACGTTCTGTTCATGTTCACCAACTGTGACGTTCTCTGAAATATCAAAGTCTTCCTTTTTATTGGCTCCAAAATGTTCTTGGACACTTAAGAAGCATTATCAAACTAAGTGGTATTTGCAAACAAACAAACAAACACTAACTTTCTGAGCCATTTTTGCAATGACTTTTAATCAACTGGTGTCAAAGTGATTTTAGGATGTATAAAGACAGTTCTCCTTACACCGTGTCTACCCCAAATGCAAGTGGCGCGATGCAACACGACAAAAGAGAATATCATCCATTGTAATCAGTGATGCTGTCTACACTGAATGTGGCAGAAACTGTGGTAAACTGATGCCTCATCATCCAACCACTCGTGATACTTCTCATAGCAAAAACAAATGGATTTGCAACAGTGTACTGTAGAGACAGCTTTGGCTGTTGAGGCACAACACAACACATCAACGTTCGCATCTGGTGTGGACACAATGTAACACTTTTTACCCAGTCTGCTGGGTTCTGTGTGTTGGGTCATTTTGTTGTGGAGTTTTGTGTGTAACCATCTGGGTTAAATTTCACTGACAGTAAAAATGATGCACCCCCTCATAGCCTGCTGGGTAACCAACAGCTGGTTTGCCAAACTGAAAATAAACTGGGTTGGTAATGGTCATTTTGAGAGAAAACTTCCAGAGGAGATCTTCCTGAATAACTTTAAGGTTCGTACTCACTTGTGTATGAAATAATTACTGTCCAGTAAAAAAACGTATGTAGTTTTCAATTTTTTTACAGTGACATTTACCCTTGTTTGCTCCGCTAAAATAATTTCACGTCTGCTAGGTTCGCTTGTGTTGCAGACCGAGTGAGAGAGAAAACGCAACCATAATGAAGTAACCTATCATCTCCCGTTAAGGCTGGCCAAATTTGAAGACGATTTTGATTTTGATCCGTTTTGCAATCAGGGGTGTCGCCCAATTCAAGGCTTGTTGCAAACAACTTTTTGTACAATAAATAAAAAAAATCCTCAGTTGTGTGGTGTCATTACCACAATCCCAAATTGTAAATATTAAACATGTTTGATATTTACAACTGTTAATCAGGCTGCCTCTGACATGAAACCAGCAAAAGCCATTGAAGGCGAGCAAGCGTCACCTACCGGATGTTTGTGTGCTTCTCTAGCTGAAACTTGGCAGCTGCAAACATGCCACGGAAGTGGAGCATTGAGAAAGAAGATCACCCATCATTCTTTTTTTCTACTTAAGTTTTTCACTGTTAAACAGAACGTGCTCCAGGAGAGCTAGCTGACAACGTCAATTGTCCTCCATTTGTTTTTATTCTCAAGTCACGTTTGACCACACCAGTCTCCATGAGATCTCGTGTCACTGTGAAATCGTTCCTGCAATCAACAAGTGTGTGGTCTTTCAGACTGTCTGAATAATCTAGTGTGTGTTCAGATAATACTAAAAATTTTTAATAAAATTCTGTTCAAATCAGTTAAAATGTGAAAATCACGACAATGGCTGCGAAACGTTTCAACACAACGTGTTAAAATCAGCTACCACTGCTATACTTATATCTTTGTTGATTATTATGAGACCTATGCGTTGAGACTGTAATGTCTGACAGAGGAGACATAAAGCGTTTTTTTATCACAGCAAACACAAATATTGTAATCTGTTGAACAGACAGTTCAAACCATACTGATAGTTCTTTTTTTTCCCACAGAAACCAGAGAAGCACAATTTTTTACTCCTTTTCCTTGTCACTTTCTAAACATTTTATGAAGTTTGTTAATGAACTTGCCATTAAATAAAATTCATACTCTTTAATGCACATTCCTTTCCTATATATATATATATATATATATATATATATATATATATATATATATATATATATATATATATATATATCCCAAAATTTCTATCTAAAAAAATTAGCATATTTCATCCGACCAAAAAACGAAAAGTGTTTTTAATACAAAAAAAGTCAAACTTCAAATAATTATGTTCAATTATGCACTCAATACTTGGTCGGGAATTCTTTTGCAGAAATGACTGCTTCAATGCGGCGTGGCATGGAGGCGATCAGCTTGTGGCACTGCTGAGGTGTTATGGAGGCCCAGGATGCTTCGATAGCGGCCTTAAGCTCATCCAGAGTGTTGGGTCTTACGTCTCTCAACTTTCTCTTCACAATATCCCACAGATTCTCTATGGGGTTCAGGTCAGGAGAGTTGGCAGGCCAATTGAGCACAGTAATACCATGGTCAGTAAACCATTTACCAGTGGTTTTGGCACTGTGAGCAGGTGTCAGGTCATGATAAAAAACTAAATCTTCATCTCCATAAAGCTTTTCAGCAGATGGAAGCATGAAGTGCTTCGAAATCTCCTGATAGCTAGCTGCATTGACCCTACCCTTGATAAAACACAGTGGACTAACACCAGCAGCTGACATGGCACCCCAGACCATCACTGACTGTGGGTACTTGACACTGGACTTCAGGCATTTTGGCATTTCCTTCTCCCCAGTTTTCCTCCAGACTCTGGCACCTTGATTTCCGAATGACATGCAAAATTTAACCAACAGTCCAGTGCTGCTTCTCTGTAGCCCAGGTCAGGCGCTTCGGCCGCTGTTTCTGGTTCAAAGGTTGCTTGACCTGGGGATTGTGGCACCTGTAGCCCATTTCCTGCACACGCCTGTGCACGGTGGCTCTGGATGTTTCTACTCCAGACTCAGTCCACTGCTTCCGCAGGTCCCCCAAGGTCTGGAATCAGTCCTTCTCCACAATCTTCCTCAGGGTCCGGTCACCTCTTCTCTTTGTGCAGCGTTTTTTGCCACACTTTTTCCTTCCCACAGACTTCCCACTGAGGTTCCTTGATACAGCACTCTGGGAACAGCCCTATTCGTTCAGAAATTTCTTTCTGTGTCTTACCCTCTCGCTTGAGGGTGTCAATGATGGCCTTCTGGACAGCAGTCAGGTCGGCAGTCTTACCCATGATTGCGGTTTTGAGTAATGAACCAGGCTGGGAGTTTTTAAAAGCCTCAGGAATCTTTGATTAGGTTAGGTTATGGTTAGGGATGATTAGGTTAATAGCTTGTTTAGAGAACCTTTACATGATATGCTAATTTTTTGAGATTTTTTGAGAATTTTGGGGTTTTCATGAGCTGTATGCCAAAATCATCAGTATTAAAACAATAAGTGAAGTTAATAAACGTAATTTCGGGAGGAGTACGCCCATCTAATCTTTCAATTAATACCAAGGTATAAAACCAGCAGCTTACCTCTTCCCCTTTTTGGTTCCTGAAGCATCCCTCCTCCTCCCCTGCTCCTCCTTTTGTACACCACATTGGTGGTGGTTAAGGAGAGATCCCTGACACGAGTGTAAAGCGCTTTGGGTGTACAGTAGTACATATGAAAGCTAGGGATGGGACGAAATATCGTTTAACAAAATATCGCGATACAAAACGTGACGAAACGCATCGAGGTCGAAAAAAATGTATTGCGAAATAAAGATAGATGGCACTGCTGCATGATTTGCGGGTGGGGTGCAGCAGCAAACATTAATAGGGAAAGAAAAGGGTTGACATTAGCATTAATATTCTTAACCAAAAATGCAGTTATTGCCTACATAAACTACCATATTTTCTGTTTAACTTGTATTAGACTCCAGAAAGAAAAGGGCGTTTTTTCACTGAGCACATTCTCTGCAGTCTGAGCGCGATGTACTGAAGCTCACTCTCGCTCATGTCTGAGGTAAATCATTAACACCATCACCGCTTACAGTACACCTGTTTTATTGAACTAAATACATTACAATCGGCTAAAACGAATGCACAGGTTACTTTCCTGAACAAGCGCGCTCCCGAGTCCATGTTCTTCACACTGTCCACGTGAATCGCGGGCAAGTTCCCCAGTTCGGCGCGCACGCGCAAAATACCGGCAGTTAGTTCAACAGGAAACGGATCTCTTAAAGGGGTCGCACTATATTCCTACTCGTGTAATATGGACCTCCTCCAGGTATGGTGTGGTTCTGGAGCACTCACTGGTACACATTAACAATTTTTCATACGAACTTTGCCCTGTTCTGAATTAAACTGCCAGTGTAAAAACTGCCTTTATATTCTTAAAATGAGAGAAATCACTAACAGTTACTTACTCATTATTTTTAAGTTTAGGCTTAAGAGAACAATTACTTAGATAAACATATCTATGACCTTTGATATGTCTAGTCTTTATACTGTATTGATTATTATTGAATAAGTATGGTTTCACTAATAATAAATGTACATTTCCATAAAGCATGCATATTTGTCCATACCTATGTTGATTAGAGTATTAAAAACTTAATTTAAACTTCATTTAAGATACATTTACAATTGCTAAAAAGGTGCGATTTAAAATCGAGTTAACTCATGACAATCATGCAGTTAATTGCGATTCAATATTTTAATCGATTGACAGCCCTATAGTGCCCTCCACAATTATTGGCACCCCTGTTTAAGATGTGGTCGCGGACTTCTAAAAATTCTTCTTTTTTTTTAAACAACATAGAACCAAAATGCAAAAAAAGAGAAAACTCCTACCTTTCGTTTAAGCACATTACTTTGGTGGTAAAAAAAAATCACAGATTTGAAAAAAATAAAAATAAAATTTGATATCGTGTCGTGACGTATCGTATCGTAACCCTGGCATATCGAGGTGCATCGTATCGTGAGTTTAAGTGTATCGTCCCATCCCTAATGAAAGCGCTATATAAATGACTCATTCATTCATTATTTTATTCATTCAATTTGCCTGTTATAGGGGGGCAATCGGAGCTCGGGTAGAATATCCTCTCCGAGCCCCTCTATAGCAGACAGCAAGCCAAATCTGTTTACCACTTTCACTAAGATTATATGGGCACACAAACTCGTGAAAAGACCTGAAATATTTCAGTTGGTGTGCAATGAATCTAAAATATATGAAAGTAAAATATCTATCAGTACATTATGGAAAATAATGAACTTTTATCACAATATGCTAATTTTTTGAGAAGGACCTGTATGTATATATATATATATATATATATATATATATATATATATATATATATATATATATATATATATATATATATATATATATATATATATATATATATATATATCTTAAATTGAATATATAAATAACTTTAGCTGCAAGGAAATGGAAACAATAGCTATTAATGAAGTAACATTAGCCCAGCGTTTACTCAATATGAGCAGAAGTTGGGTTGAAGTGTGCAACCCATGAAATGTGTAATTCAAATTGCTGAGTTACTTTAGTCAGACACGTGTTCTGTTCAGTATTTACCCAGCGCTGGGTTGCCAAATAGATTGTTTTTATCCCAGCCATTTTGTGTCCTAACTTTACCAAAAATACGTTTTTTTCAGGTGTGCTATTAGTATACTTATTTTAAACTAAAAATAAGAAAGTGTACTTTCATTCTACTTTTTATGTACTTCTCAGAAATTGACATAATCCACTTAAAATTGCATGTAAGTATACTTGACTTGTATTGTCAGAAAAGCATATTTGGCCAATACTTAAATTTAAGTATCGGCCGGTACTACATTTTTGATCAAGATATAGGCTACTTTTACATGTCTTATCAACTTACATTGTTTGGAATTATTGATTTATAATGAAAACGTATATATGTTACTTATTCTGAGTATCTGAGTGTGTGTGTGTGTGTGTGTGTGTGTGTGTGTGTGTGTGTGTGTGTGTGTGTGTGTGTGTGTGTGTGTGTGTGTGTGTGTGTGTGTGTGTGTCTGTGTGTGTGTAGGCTAGTCTACTGGTAATGTACAATCTACTTTACTCTTTTCCTGCCATTGACTGAATTTACCAGCTATCCATGTTTTCACTGTTATACGGTAGGGGCTAGTACACAATACAGTCTCCGGATCAACACATGTGAAGAAGAAGCAGAAACAATCAATAGAAGATAGTAAATGTAAAATAATGTAAACATTAAACAGCATATAAATCAAAACTGCCTAACGTTATTGAATGAAATGTCGAACCCATGAATTGGAAATGACTATGAAGCTTTAGGGGTGTTGATGGACGCGATCTGCTCTCTATCTGTGTTTTGATCATCGTTCTGATTCCCATCTGGACAAAATCTTTGACAAAAATTAGATTTTTATTTAAAATGTTGTTTTTAAAAAAATATAAATAAATGGAACTGTTAAAATTACAAGTATTAAAATAGTAAACTACTAGTAATATAGTAAACTACTAAGTGCTCTTGTAGTAGAGATGCAGTACAAATTAGAAACGTAGTTGTGAATTAGTTGTGAACATAAAGTTTACTACTGTTACACTTATAGTACACTTAAATAGTAAATGGACTGCATTTATATAGTGTTTTTAACAGACCCTATGGCCATCCAAAGCACTTTACATTTTGCCTCACATTCACCCATTCATACACCAACGGCGATGTCAGCCACCATCCAGATCATCGGGAGCAGCTGGGGTTAGACGTCTTGCTCATGGACACTTGGTCAGGTGGAACCAGGGATTGAACCACCAACCTTTTCGGTTTGTAGACAAGCTACATGAACCACTGAGCAACTATATAAAAGAAATGTATAATGCCAATTTACCCCCAAGCAGTATTGAAATAGTACACTTACAAGTATACTTCTACATTAATATTAGTATAATTACTGTGTAAAGTATACTTACAAATATACTTGAACATTACTTGAGTATACTTTAAAAAAAAAAGAACTTAAAGTAAGGGTAGTCATCACACATGTTTCTAGATACTTTTAACTGTAACTTATGTGCCCAAATATTTGGTCCTAGGAAAGATCAGCAATAATGAAATTGTCGATATGTCTTTAGAATGCTGACAGGACTGTTTGTCTCTTTATGGTTCCATGAACAGAAACATATTCCTCAATAAAGTTCTTGTCAGTTATCGTGTTTCTCATTATCGTTTCTCTCTCTCTCTCTCTCTCTCTCTCTCTCTCTCTCTCTCTCTCTCTCTCTCTCTCTCTCTCTCTTTCCCTTCCTTTCTCTGTCCATCTTGTTTGGCTTAGCTCAGGGAATCATATAGAACAGTTCCTGAGGGGGAGAAAATGAGAGATTGGGTTTCAGCCCGATGATGCCACTTAGCCATTAACTATCTCCAGCAAAACCAAGTACCCCCCACCCCCCTCCTCAGCCCGGCCCTCCTTCCTTCTACCATTCATATCCAACCACTCCTCCTCCTCCCCATCCCATCTCCCTCCCTCTCTCCCTCACTGTTTCCCACCCTCCATCTCTCTCTCTCTCTCTCTCTCTCTCTCTCTCTCACACACACACACACACACACACACACACACACACACACACACACACACACACACACATATACACACACTCTGGGAGTGAGTGGATGATCGCATGAGCAGGAAGCGCTGACCATACACAGATAGAGAGAGAAAAAGAGAGAGAGAGATAGACAGTCTGAGAGAGACAATCCAGCACTCACACTTTCAGCTCATACTGAGAGACGACAAACTACAGAGCTGCTGCTGTGGTCTTTCCACACTGTTTTGTGGAAGTACTTTTGAAAAGCTAAGCTCCTCTCAGTTACTTTGCCCTGGGGACATTTTTGTTTCTTATTCAAATAAATTGGGATATTTCGTGAGACATGTTGCCCTCGTTTCCACGAGAATCGTGTCTTTCTTCTGAGTGCTCTTTGAACGTGCAGTGCTCTGGCTGTTCTCTGATAAAGGCTGTTGGGGTTCTTCAGAGGGAATGACTGAGCGCTGAGGAACCAGGATTGCTTGCACGTGTGGGACACTTGTAAAGAAGCATCAGGAGGCAGAAGAGAGAAAACTGCTCAAGAAAACATAAAGGAGAGAAAGAAAACAAACAAACTTAAAACACAGTTTTGCCCCAAAATGGATCTCCCTGATTTTAGGGGTAAGCGATTCTTTATTTACATTTCTTTTAGGTTGGGGTTTTAATCTGTTTTTTAAAAAAAATCGCTCATACGGTATTCCCTTGAGATTCTCTAGATCTAGTTGTAGATGTGTTCTGAATGAAATATAATCTAGTTGACATATAATGGGAGTAGAATAACATCCGAGGGAGAGATGATGTCTGTGTGTCGTGTAGTGCCCTAAACTGAAGTCCTACCCTGACCCAGCCAATGCACTGGGCTTCAGGCGTACAGGCATGGAATTGATTGTCCTCAAGGTTGGCGATGTCAATACTACCCAGTTTGAGCTGGCAGAGGCTGTTGGAGAGGTTGGAAGTGGAGTGGGAGAGTACATGGGACAGCGCTGCACATATGTGCTCACAGTGGTATATGGGGATGTTTCTGTGAATTTGGAATTGCTTTATGATAAAGTTCCTCAAAGTAGAGGCTGGCAAAAGGAATGTGAATTTTGTGAATGTGCAGGTTAACAATGAAAGTTAACACATTTTCGAACTGTGTCAGTTAATTTGTTTCATATTAATCTGTTAATATTTAGAGCTGCAGTTTTAGATTTACATCTTTTCAGTCTTTTTGTGTTTCTCTCACTAATGCTATCTTTATCTTATATATTCCTCCTTTCTATAAGTGACCCTCCCCCCGTTCTCTTCTTAGTCTCTCTCTGTCTCTCTCTCACCCAAACTTGCTGGTTTGCAGTGTCTATTTCAGTCCTTCCTGGGGGTCGGATTCGGCACATCCGGAATCTCATACAGTTTATTGTCATTCAATCCCACTGTGTTCCCAGAGGGGCCTGTAGGGCAGATCCCAGGGTCCTGGTGCCTGACAACTCAAGTCCAGCCGCAGTTAAGCCTGGCCCCTAGGAGCATATATATGCCCTCTGCAAGGCCCCTGGCCCCTACCCCCTGCGACTACCAGCTAATCAACCCTCAGTCAGCAATTGCCAATCTGCCACTCTATCTGAGTCAGAGAGAAAGCAGAAATGGAAAATGGATATCTCTAATGACAGTTAGCCTGCAGGAAGTCAGACTGGCCTGATGGCTGGCTGCAGAACTGCTGGATGCTTATCAGTGGCAGCAGGGGTCAATGAAAGGAGACTGGAGGCTTTAAAAATAGCACCACAGTATGATGTCATTGGCACATCCCATCAGCGCCCAAACAAGCGGACAGCATCAGCACCTCATTCACCTGATGGCCACACCCACCAATAGATAAACAGGCTGAACAATCTTCAGCTCTTCCAATGTTGTCCAACGACCCTTTACGGGACGACTGTTTTGCCTTTTCTCATTTGCCTGTTCTCTCCTCCCTGTTTGGAGGTTTAAAGTTTCTCCCAGTCAGTGGAGTGTGGTGACTGTTATGAATAATATGCGCTTCTCATCCTCTTCCTGGCCTGGATTGGATTACCCTGGCCAAGGATGTGTGCAAGGTAACGGGTGCAAGGAGCCCCAGGGCAGAGCCGCGAGGTACAGCTCACTCAGCACTGATACTCCCAGAGCGCAGGGGCCTGTCTTCAGGTTACCCCTCATGGCAGGCAGGGCTGAGTAAACACGGCCCTCTCTCCCTTCTTTTTCTCTCTCTGGCTCACCAGATGCAGCTGTCTCTCACTTGCTCTGAACTGTGTGCACAGTTCTGGGACTTAAAGTGTGCCTTAACCTGGGACAGGTGTTGTCTTTGAATACGTTATCTTCTTTTGCACTCACAGTCTTCCTTTTACTTTTTTAGATCAGATGTCTGTTGCATGTCTATTCCCATTCCCTATAGTACAGTGGTTTAAATGTGATACAAAGTTGGATGAGTGTGACCTGAAAAAAAAAGAAATACAGACAGCCATTAGTGGTGAATGGTTATGGATTTGCTTTACTTTATCCAATGTATGAAATGCTATCAAATTTGGATAGCCAGATACAGTGTATCCTTTTAAATGATAAAACCATCCAGCAAAAAAATAAATAAAAAAAAATTGCTGATGGAGTCTTCAGATGTGGGCCTGGGAAAAAACAATACTTTGGATGAATGCTAGATTGCAGAAACAGATTCTGAACTCTGGTCTAAACCAATCCATTCAAGCGCTATGCTGAGTGTAAGTAGTGTAGTTTAACCTTCCTATTTCCCTAATTCCCAGTCATCACAGTTTTATAACATTTTATAAAATCTGTTTCAGCAAAGTTCTTGCTCATTTAATGTAATGTTTTTCGAGTTCATGGTTAGTTCTTACAAATGAGAAGGCTTAACCTGAACAGCATAATCAATATCTCAGTATACACTCACAGTGCAAGTAGACTTGAATCAACATGTCCAACATCTATTGAATTTTCCCTAAACAACAGCCAGTAGCACTTTGGAAGGCACTTAAGTAGCAGTTTTCTACAAAATTTGTTTAAGAGAAAACAACTGTGCAAGCTCCACTTTAGAGACACAATAGACCAGTCCCAGCACCAGTATGGCCTCAGCCTGGTGTGCATCCTGGGGCAGGTGTAGCTAAAGAGTACTCCGGGACTCTGTAGGGACTGGTAGTGTGCTCTTTGTTGGGGGTTTAAGTGTTGGGGTGATCTGCAGGACTTCCTGATATCAGCACCTTACCAGCTATGCTTCCGGAGTGTGGCTTATCGATCCTCTGGCACCCTGATTGCTGCTGTTGGGTGCGGTGGAAGAATGTTTCAGGGGCTGTTATATAGCAGCTTTTGCTTCTTAGTCTTGTTCTTCACAGCTTATTTTACAAATACACTATACTCATTGACTGAGCATGGAAGTGGTAGGTGAACACTAGTGGTGGGAGGCAGTTTACAGTTAATGGATGGTGGCTTTCCAAACGGTCTGGTTCAAGGGAAGTAACTCATGGGATAAATGGATATTTCATTGATGAAAACTTGAGAGGAACTTTTGCGGATGAATTAATGGTGAGCGGGCAGTTAATTGGAAAGTGGTAGTTTAGAACTTTTCTTTGTAACGTTTCTCAGAACCCAGGAAATGCATCGTTTTGAGGAGTAATTTGCGTCTGCTTTTACACAAGATCACTGCAAGTCAGTGGAAAGTTCCAAATAAACTCCAGTGTAGCCGCGAGTGATAAATGCTCCCAAGTGCCGACACACTTGAGGAAAACCACATGGAGAGGACATGTGCAAATGCTCAAACAAATATGCAACCAAAGTGCCTGACATGACACAGATGAGCTAACCCAAAACTTCCTCTCTGGCTTGCCTGCAGATGCGAGACTAAAAGTCCAATGTTGTTTTCGAACTCAAGCCCCAAATAATGAGCTCATGGAAATGAACAGCAGACCCCTTTCAACAATTAGATGGACTGATAGGACCTGACTACAGCTCTCTGCTAGGTTTGATGTAATTACTCTCCAGGACTTCTCTTTCCTCCTCTGTGTAATTTGCAAATGCATTTTGTGCTTCCGACCTGGGCCTCCTTATCTTGAGTTTCTGGCCGGGCAGTGGGAGCGGGGGAGGATGCTATCTTACTTTTTTTTCTTTCTTTTTTGCGAGAGCATTCAGGGTTCTTGCCAGGAATTCAGCTGACTTGGCCCCGGATGCTTGGGGGACTGGGAGCAGACACTGCTTCTTCTAATCACTGCTGTTGTGTATGGATTTCCGTTGCTTGTTATGTCAGAGGCAGCTCTCTTCTCATGTCCAATCTCTTCCGAGGCAGCCTAAAATGTTTGCTTTTTTCCCTATCATGCATTGACTTTAAGAACAGTCTGAGAGTCTGACAAACATCAAAAAGTGACCTTCTATCTCTACTTTTATCAACGGAAGGAAACAAAACCCATCGCTATCTAATCCAATGCAATCCAAGGTCTTGTTTGCCTATGACATCCAATAATGCAAGCAGCATGTTTCTCAATTCCAGGATGCTGATTTTTTCCATGCACATTCCAATAGCAATGTTGTTCCTGTTTATGAAGGATAAGGCTTAACAAAAGAAGGGCTGCAGGGAGGGGCAAAATTCCACCAAGCTGCCGAGGAAGAGATACCTCAGGACACTAACACTAATTCTTTTGGGTTCCCCAGTTTCTCACAATTTATTGCTGTCAAATTCTTTGCTCTGGTTCCCTTCCCTTGTGTCAACAGCTGTGCTCTCCAGATGCTAAATTACAGTGTGATGTCAATGGTGTTATCTCTCCATCCTCTGTGTCTAATAATAACCATAGCTTTAGCTATAGACCATCTGAACTTCAACCTTTTAATTTGATTCTGAATATAACATTGATGCATTTATTTTATTTTTTCACACTACAGGTTTATCCGATGTACCCTGATATTGGTCAGCCTTGCAGTTCAGCCCCTTCCCTGGTGGCCCTGAAAGAATGGATCCAATACCACCTTTTCGGATGGACCCTGAAAGCCTGGATCTTCAGCAGGTCCCTGTATTGTCCATTGACCAGATCCATGCTATAAGGGCTAATAATGACTATGTGGAACGCCCTGTGGCGCTGGAGCCTGCCTCTCAGGTTGGTGTCTTCTACGTGCATGATGAGCGACATCCTCAGATGTCTCGCAGTCAAAGTCAGCACCAACATTCCCACTTGGCCTACTTGAGTCGCTCCAGTACTGTGAGCTCCATGTCCCGCGGCAGTGCTGCTTCGGACCAGAGACTTCTTACAGGACTAACGCCTTCCCATTCTGGTCTGGCCACTGTGGTGCGGTCCCAGCCCAAAGGTGACTTAAAACCTGACTCGCTAGGCAAAGGACTGGCTGACAGAGAGGACTTGGGCCTGCATCTCTTCATTTGTGAACGCTGTGGCCACTGTAAGTGCCAGGAGTGCTGTGCCCCTCGTAATTTGCCCTCCTGCTGGACCTGTGGCCAGCGCTGCTTGTGCTCAGCTGAAAACGTCTTGGAGTACGGCACTTGCCTCTGCTGTGTGAAGGGTCTGTTCTACCATTGCTCGGCAGATAAGGAGGACAACTGTGCCGACCGGCCGTGCTCCTGCACCCCGGCTCACGCCTGCTCCCGTTGGAGTGCCATGGCCTTCCTGGCACTCTGCCTGCCTTGCCTGTGCTGCTACCCTCCTGCCAAGCTGTGCCTCACTCTATGCCAGCGTGGCTACGATCGCGCCACCCGTCCAGGCTGCCGATGTAGCAACACCAACACTGTGTGCCGCAAGATCTCTGCCACCAACCCTGCACCCTTTCGTAAAACCCTGGAGAAGCCTGTATGACAGCCAGAATGAGCCTCTCACAATTCTCCTTTGAGGAGACACCTCTAATGCTGAAGCAGCTGGGAAATTCTGCTAAATGAACACTGACCTACTCTAAACCAATCAGGCCTCCCTGCATCATGTTCATCATCATGTATCCTACACCCCCCCTTTTTTTTGTAAACCCTTGTCTATTTATTTATTTATTAGACTTTCCAAGATAGAGTTGAGTTATGTGAACCACATGTAACACATGGAGTATGCTATCAGAATAAATGCAGAGGTTGTACTGAGTAAAATGGATCATCTAGGCATCGCTTTCAACAGAAAGTCAGTGCGGAGTGTGTCTTCTACAACCTTACTAAATGGAAAAACTGTGAGCAAGCTGGCTCACTCTAGACTCTACGTGGATACAGGGCACTGGTTAGGGAGGAGAGCCCAACCAAAAATCTAACTATGTAAGTCAATTCTGTTTGACACCAAAAACAGGACCATTTAAAATCAGAATATTAAGCTTACCTAAGAGGGATGTGTTTCAAGAGAGACAGAAAATAGAGACATTTTGTGCGAATGAGTGTGCAAGGAAGAAGAAGGAAAATATTTGTGTATGTGCATGTGTGTATGTGTGTGCAGTCTCAGGCCGGCATCTGCTGTCAGCAGAAGCCTCTCTTTTTATTTTTAGAGGAGCTACTCTGAAAGATAAAGTGTCTGGTCATGTTTCCAGCCCAGGGCAGCCTGACGCCAACCTCTCCCAAGCACTCTTACATCCTCAACTCGTTTTTCCTCAGCTGCCCATTGTACTTTCCAACTGCTGAACAACATCGATGAGATCCTTGAACGTTTCTGAATCCAACTACACTGTGGGACCAAACATCATAAAGGACTGTCTCTCCACCTTTGACAGTCAGGATGAGATACAAGCCATTACTTTGGACAAATTGGCCAGTGGGACCGTGCTTTAGGTTATCATCAGATCTGAGCAGTATCAGCAAAAATAAGCCATTGTGGTTTCTCAGTTCTGCTATACATGAGACATGAGTATCTCTTAAGACTTTGGCCTTTCCTGAGCTTCTCTGATGTGCCCTGAATGCTTCGCAGAAAGTGAGGTTAATTACGACTTTTATGTCATCTAACAAGAAGAAGGGATTGTATTGAGACAAGAGCTTAGTCACCTGGCCAGAATGAGGTAGAAAACCACACTTGGGAACAAGGTGAAACACTGACATTCAAAACTGGGAAGCATGATAAATGAAATATGTTTCAAGTGTGTGTGTTCTTCCCCAATGATGCACATCCTTGTGAGTTCCTTTGCTATATTTTTGTATGTACATAGAATTCTTATTGTATTTGTATTTTTATTCCATTTGTTTTAATCTGGTTATTATTATTACCATTACTTTCTATTACTGTTGGACATTAACCTTGTCAGAGACCTGGCTAATACTTAAGACTAACCATAAGGCTGATTTTGTATTGTGGAGGAGAGGTCCCTTGTCCACAACACTTTGCAGTATAGTAAATTGCCATAACAAATTGAGAATTCTCTCTTTTTGGTTACATTTATCTGTCATACATTAATCAATCATTCATTGATTTTGTCCTAAGAACAATCCTTCTGAACTAAATTAATATATTTTGTGAGCGAGACCTAATCAGCCTGAAATATATTTTTCCACAAAAAAAAAATTATTGGTTAAGGTCACACACGCTTCATGTTTTTCTACCTACATAATATATACTGGCATGAGAGTAAATAACAAGCATTACTTTCAGAGTCTGTGGCAAACACGTTCACAAGTATAAAATAGTGAGAAGAAACCTCTCCTCCACAGTCGCATTCCCATAAGAATGGCTTCTCTAAGAAGGATCCATGATGTGGGGTTTCAGTGTGTAGGTACATACAAATTACAAGAATGCCTAACTGGTGCTTTGCGCAGTCTCTAAGTTAACCACTAAAAGTTCACCATGTTGTATTAGTAAGTATTGCTTTGGTACAATTGGCATCTTGTAAGTTGTAAAAGAATTAAAGGAGAATATATATATATATATATATATATATATATATATATATATATATATATATATATATATATATATATATATATATATATAAATCTATACAAATGACTCTATTATATATATATATATACATTTTTGTTGCTGATATTATCATAAAGCCACAGATATTTATTTAAATGGTTGCAAGAAAAGCTATGTATTTATTTTGGGTGAATGATAAAAAGAAATTGAATGAAAATACCCATGTGATGATTTCAGCTTTTTTCAAAGTGGATTGGTGGGTATGGCCATAAGGCCGTGGATAATAAATAAAACGTTTTTAAATATGCTGTGTTCAAAACTTGTTTTTAAATCTGATCGAATTGCTTTTGATTCGAGATGTTTAGGGAAGATAAAATCCTAAACAAGGCTTTCAAAGTGTCCTTATAAGTCCAGAGTCTACGTGGTTGCATTAGTAGTTTTGCGGTGTGGTGTTTGACAATAGTGCAAAAACAATATTCTGCAGATCCCTGAAGGAGTTATTAAGTGCATAAGTGATCTGTGCATAAGAAAATGCTGTGAAGTAGAAAATACTGTAAATTCGTGGACACTTGTGTTGGCTTCAGTGCCGAGGGGTTCCGGTCTTTGTCTGTCTCTTTACTCCACTCCCCGCACTTCTGCCTGTTTGCCTCATAAATAAGTAATCAAGGCCAGCTTGTACTAATGGCCTTGGAAAAGAGGGACTAGAGAGATGTGTGTGTGTTACTTTATAAGTGTGAGAGTGTGTATAAGATGTGTATGTATCACCATTTGTGCTGTTCATCACAGACACACAACCACGCCTCATTTTCCCAGAGCTTCAAAAGCATTAAGCCTGTACCCCAACATCTCAATAGCCCACCCTCTCTCTAGGCTTTGTCTATATGAGAAGACACTGTATGAATAATACAGATACAGTCTTCCCTTCATGTGTGAGTACTTTCAGATAGTACATACACCAGTCTGGCGTCTACAGACACATGGTTCTTGATAGTTGTAGTATTCATTTAACACATTAAAGGGATAGTTCAGCAAACAATATAAATTCTGTCATTTACTCCCCCTCATGTCATTCCAAACCTGTATGACTTGCAGAAAAATAAAATAATAGGCGGTATTCTAAGTCTTCTGAAGCTACAGTATTTAGTTTGGGTTGTTTCATGAAACAAGAGCAATGCAATGAAACAGGGTTCATCAAGATGCGTCATGGGATACAGTGCACCAGGACTGTCAAAAGTCAGAAAAGACTTCTTCACTCAAGAAGAAACTGACTCTGAGGGATGCTCTTTGCTTTCTTAACCTTTAACCCAGCTAATAAAGAGCAAGAAGGGATGGGGTCGGTTGATCTTCTACCATCCTGACCTCATGGCCTCTGTAACCAGTGAATCCCCCTATGTGGCCCTTGTCTGGCAGGGACAGGCACTGTTGAGGACACTCCAGGGGTCGGGCATAGAGCTATAGAGCCTGTCAGTCAGAGCTCCATGCATATGTCAATCACAGTGCAGCGGAGTGTGAAAATGGACCTTTTCTAAGCCAACCTAATCCAAATGTAAAAACACTCCACTTAAAAGCAGCAGCATTAGGGCTTACAAATCACTTACATAATTGAGCAATATCAAAGCTCTTATACTAAAATTAGATGTTTGCCTTTATAATAGTTGAAAATCATATGTATTTGCATCTCCCCCTCTAGCTACATTAGCTTACAAAATGCCAAGGGTTAGCCACTACTGGCAAAACCTTTGTGATTTCACGCACTTGTCAGTTTTGAAATTTTTGGCTGAATGTATTTTGCTTAAAAAACTTCATCTCTCAGACTAGTGGAAAGAAAATATCCCAAATACACATTTAAGTGTTTATTTTTTTTACACTTTATCTATTTGTGTCTGTGATTCCGGTACTTGGGCCCTGTCATACACCCGCCACAATGCGATGCAAGTGTTTTTTGTTAAATAGCAAATGCACTCAAGCTGTTCACTGGTGTGCTCAGGTGCATTGTTGGCACATTTCTTTTTTGAGGTAACTGAAAATGACTGCACAATTGACCAACAAAAACCTTATCTAAAGTCATTATTTTTGTGTTCTGGAAGGAATCCTTTTATTTTTAACTCTTAAAAATGTTTGTGCGCTGTTGCGCATCCCTGTGTGTGTACTAAGCAGAGTGTACACGCTTTATACAGGTGAGTGTACACCCACCTATAGGCGCATATTACTAACGCACCATTTAAATAACACAAAAAAATAATGACTTTAGATAAGGTTTTTGTTGGTCAATTGTGCATATATATATTTGTAATAGGATTTTTTTATTTTTTTATTTTTTTTAGTGCATTAAGAGACCAGGTACACCTGTGCCAGACAATGTGCTTAGATTGTAATTCCCTTCTTTTTATAAATAAAAAATCTTATAGGTACTGTAAATTATATTCTGAAGGTTTTTACAGAGTGATTAGTTAGAGCCATTACTTTTATTATGGATGGAAGCACTTTTTTGAGCTTCAAACTCATAAGCCCCATTCACTGCCATTATAAAGCTTGGAAGTGTCAGGATATTCTTTAATATAACTCTGATTGTGTTCATTAGAAAGATGAAAGTCATATTATACATCTAGGATATCTTGAGGGTGAGTAAATCATCGGTAATTTTCATTTTAAAGTGAACTAATTCTTTAACACTGACTAAACTGAAAGTGTGATTATCCCAACTGTTTGCTGGAATTTGCCTCATTTATAAAATGTTTTGTAGAAACCGTCCTACATTTGATCTTACGATAACTTCTCAAATGTGCGTACGCGTAATTCAAAGAACAAATGTTCCACACAAAAAAAAAACATGCATACACCTCTCTTCCAGATGTGAAACTTCTAATTATCTTGCAATTGCTCACAGCTGAATGGTTTCATATCTCTGCCTCCTAATTAATGTCATCACCTTATAAAATAGCAAGAGTCTAAATTCGAAATGCTTTAATTGAAAATCGCGAGTTACAATAATTGAACTGCTTATAGACTTCCAAATACCTGCAGTAGTACTCCAACGCTGCATAAGAAATCATGTACTGTCTGAGTATGTACTACATTTGAAATTTACTTTTACTTCACAACCTTTAACAAAGTAAGTTCTATTCAGTATGAATATGGGTATTATGAATGCACTTTGGACATACTATATCCGCCATATTGTCGCTTTACTTTCGTACATCCTCTCCCATGGCCTCATGGGACAGTACAGTGTCCATCATATGCACACTCTTCAGAATCACGCTGGAAGAAGTAGGTCATCTGGGGAGTTTTTGCCTACTCTTTTTCGGATACACTGTTAAAACATATATATATATATAATTACCTTAAAAATTTAAGTTTAGCCAACACAAATATCCAAGTTGTTTACCTTTCAATTTGACTTAACTTTTTGACTTAACAAAAGTTAAAAGTGCTTAAAAGTGCTGTCAAAATTAGCACGTTAACACATGCAATTTTTCTTTTTAGTTTAACACATTAAAAATATTGAACGCAATTAACACATCATCAGTTTTTTTCTGTCATTATATGATCACACTCTTATTCATGCAAATGCTGTTAAACCACTCAAGCGAATATCCAAGACAAAACAGAACGTGCTGTCTGTGAACGTCCTAACACACATAAAGCACAGAAAGACTTGCTGTATTCAATTTATGCATATTTCCTATGGAAGGCCACAGGTAACATTTATTATAATGACGTTATGTGAAGATTGTTTTAAGTTCACTTCAATTAAAAGCATATTGCTATCAATTTCAACAATACATGTTGAAATATATAGCTTTCAGTTATGCTGCAATGTTGAATGTCTATCATTAATCTATTTGTGCATTTTAAATGTGTATCATTAAAGATCTATTTCATAGAGACATCAGTAGCAGTATTAGTATCAGTGAATCTGGCCTTCATTCATAAAATATTCCATAACAACAAATGTCTTTAAGGGGTTTCTACATTAAGTTGGAGAGTAACTGCAAAATGATTACAATATGAATATATTGTACTGTTCAGAAATCTAAATGTATTGTTTTAAGGGAAGAAAAAAAACCTCATTCAAGAATTGTCAAAGCGATTAAGAAAAACGTTTAAAAAAAAACTGTGATTATTCAACTGGTGAAAGTATGGTGATATATATTAGTTACATGTTCTCCCTTGTAGTGTCTTAAATAAAAGCCACTTTTAATGCATGGTTACTTCCAGCACGGTGACTCCCAAAAGGTGAGACTGGTGGCTGTGCAGCCCTGAGCCACCCTGGGGGGTGCTGGAGCCTCAGAGGCTGGGGGAGAGCTGGAGCTGTTGACAGGTGGAGGTGTGATGGAGAAGCAGGCGCCAGAGAGAGCTGAAAGGGGCTGAAGAGGGCCACAGTGCCGAGGCAGAGTGGAGCCAGCCTACAACGCCTAATAACAGGAGTTTTTGAAGACTGGCCATCATTGGTCATTTATTTGTATTATTGAGTTTATAACATTGTTGGCATAAAAGCGGCTTCATTTTGTTTTTTGTTTTTTTTACAGCAGCGTTTCTTTTGGACTGACATGTTTTATTTTAAACAAAATAATAATTTTTTATCAACATTTTTATCCATATGACAAAAAAGAATTACTTTTAAAAAAATCATATTTCAAAATATACCAGAAATGGCCAAAGAATAATTATTTTTTTGTTATTTTATTTATTTATTTTTGTTTATAGCTTTATATATCCCCTTGGGGCATTAGTTTAGGCTCTCGTGGTGCTTCACATGTAACACAACACTTAACATACATTCAAACATTCAAAACACAAAACAGAACTATATATATATATATATATATATATATATATATATATATATATATATATATATATATATATATATATATATATATATATATATATATATATATATATATATATATATATATATATATAATTACTATAACTATAGAACTATAATATATTTTAATATATTTTTAAAAGCATTTAAAATTGTATTTTGCCCTCCATATATTTCAAACCAAGATACTACATTTACAAATTCTATGTTTAAAGAAAAACTTAATTTGTTGTCAATAATATATTAACTAAAATATAAGAATAAAAGAAACATGAAAACTTATGATGCATACAATGCAGATTGGTAAGACTGGAAATTGACTTTCTTGCTCCTGAAATAAATTTTGCCCTTGATATGCAGTATTTTGGTATATGAAGGTTTAAACTAAATATATTTTCCATTTCAAAAATGTATTTCATTGAGAATCACTGTGTACAACATATATTTGACAAATATTTTGGCCAGAAAAATGCATTATGGTTAACATCCTACACTCCTAAAATGGCAGTAAAATAAATGTTTTATCCTCATTTCAGTTTGTTAATGGATGGGTATGGTCCAAGTAAATTAATCCCATTTATAGACTGTCTAGACATGACTGAACACCATGGCTGATAGAATTTCTGTTGATTTGCCGAGGGCCCGTCTGTGTTGTGGTGATCGGTTAGAGGTTGGTGGTGTTTGTGTTAAAGTGTGTGAAGTGTTCTTTAAAGTCAGGCTGGCTGAGATCTATGTATCCTGCCTCTCTTATGTGGGCAAAGAGATGGTGGGAAAGAGGAAATTTGGGAAAGATGGGAGATTTCCTCCCTGCTAACAAGTTCCCACCGAACCAATTTCATCAACCCTGTGGGATTGAAATTCTAGGCAGTTTTTTCACATCATCCCCTGAGAAAGAAGACATATCCAAATATTAAATAAAAATATATATATATTTTATATGTTTATTAAAATGTTTCACATCAAAAACATACAATATGCTTTTTTTTAGAATTGTACAAAAAATCTACACTTTAAAATATCTTAACTTTTAAAAAGTGAGCAAATCAGTTGCAATATCTATCTATCTATCTATCTATCTATCTATCTATCTATCTATCTATCTATCTATCTATCTATCTATCTATCTATCTATCTATCTATCTATCTATCTATCTATCTATCTATCTATCTATCTATCTATCTATCTATCTATGAGAGGTGGGACTGTACTCGATGAAAGGATGGCGTGGTGGAAGAGTGATGTGTGGCGGGGGAGACGGAAGAGCACAAGGGAAGAAAGAGCTAGGGAGTGGGGGAGGAGAGGAGGAGGAGGACTGTTTGCGGGCCTGCTGGGTGGCTGAGTGCAGACAGCTGGAGGAGGAGTTGATGGGAATGGTATCTGCAAGGTCAGGGGTCACTGGAGAGAGCTTTAGCACACTTCCGCTGCCGGCCCCACGGCTCTCCAGTCTCTGGAATTCTGTTCCTCCAACTCCCACTCAAACTTGTGTTTTAAGCCACGTTTCTTTCCTTTTCACTGTATTTAAAAAAAAAAGAAATCACCCTCATTCCATTTATTTATCTCTACTAACAAAAAAGTGGAAATACTGTGTTTATTGGATGTGGTACCGTGCTACTATATCAAAAATCTTCTTTTTTGAGTGCACTTTTTTGCAGTGCATGTCCTCAAAAACACAATTTAGGAACATGCACTGCAGATAAAAGATTTTTCAAAGTTGTAAATAAAACAGATTTTTAGAGTACATTAATTTTACTATGCTTAAAAAAATACTATTACAGAAAGTCATGTTTAATTCAATGTGTAGCTAACTTACCATTTCTTTGAAATATCAGAAATTTACAAGTAATCTTTTAGCAAGTTATTTTTTTCAAAGCAAAACCTACACCAATATGTATTTCATTGTGTATGTAAAAAGGCCATGAACACATAACATGTCCATCATTCTTAACATATTACTGAAATTAAAAAAAAAAAAAAAAAAAAAACAACAGACATACACTTAGGATTTTGGGGCAAATGCCTTTACATGCACATTTACTTTAATGACATCCTATTCTTAATCCGTAGGGTTTTTAAGAGTTGGCGCATCCTTTGCAGCTATAACAGCTTCAGCTCTTCTGGGAAGGCTTTCCACAAGGTTTAGGAGTGTTAATGGGAATTTTTGACCATTATTCTAGGAGTGCATTTGTGAGGTCAGGCACTGATATTGGACGAGAAGTCTTGGCTCACAGTCTCCGCTCTAATTCATCTCAAAGTTGTTCTATCGGGTTGAGGTCAGGACTCTGTGCAGGCCAGTCAAGTTCCTCAACACCAAACTTGCTCATCTTTATGGACCTTGCTTTGTGCAATGGTGCCATCCCAAAACTGTTCCCACAAAGTTGAGAGCATGAAATTGTCCAAAATGTCTTTTGAATGCAGAAGCATTAAGAGTTCCTATCACTGGAACTAAGGAGCCAAAAAAACCAACAACAACAACCCCACACCATAATCCCCCTCCACCAAACTTTACACTTGGCACACTGCATTCAGGCAAGTACCGTTGTCCTGGCAATAACCAAACCCAGACTCGTCCATTGGATAGCCAGACAGAGAAGCGTGATTGGTCACTCCAGAGAATATTTTGTAGTGAGGAAATTTCACGAACTGACTTATTGCACAGGTGGCAACCTCTCACGGTACCACGCTTGAATTCACTGAGCTCCTGAAAGCGACTTATTCTTTCACAAATGTTTGTAGAGGCGTCCGCATACCTAGTGCTTGATTTTATACACCTGTGGCCATGAAAGTGATTGGAACACCATGCACCATGCAAAAGTCTATAGAACTGTCTACAGCTGTACAAAATTATGTCTAGTATCTAGTAATTTGATACCATCTGTGCTGCAACAGTACTTTTTCATTAACATTCGAAGTTTATTTTTATATACATGTGTTCCTATCCATGCAATGGCCTACATGCATATTCCTGTGTGTGCTCCCCGGTCAATCAATGGCAGTATGGATCTCCTGCTGCAGCTGTAATATAGATCTGCCCTTGCTCAATTCATGCAGTCCTGTCATTTCAACAGCGGAAACGCTGAGCTCTTCTCTCTCTCCTGGTTGCGCTCATATCGAGTGGCTGTTTTTCTCTGCGCTCTCTGATGGCCCTTGCTACAGCCGTGCAAAGAGGCCAAACTATGATGAGGATAATATCTGTTATTTGGCCCCAGCCAGGGAAGCAGCACACAGTGCACTACCATTAAAGGGCATTAGTGTGTGTGTGTGTGTGTGTGTGTGTGTGTGTGTGTGTGTGTGTGTGTGTGTGTGTGTGTGTGAGAGAGAGAGAGAGAGAGAGAGAGAGAGAGAGAGAGAGAGAGAGAGAGAGAGAGAGAGAGAGAGAGAGAGAGAGAGAGAGAGAGAGAGAGAGAGCATATATCTGTATGTAGAAAGTTTGTGTGGCCTCTAAGGAACAAGAGAGTATGTGCTGAAGGCTATACATGCGTGTTTTTGTAACATGATTCTGTCATCATCTGTGTGTTTCTCGTTTAACGCCCCCCGCCACACACACACACACACACACACACACACACACACACACACACACATACATGCACATGCAGGGGAATGAGCAGTGCAAAATCTCCCTGCAGATGTTCTCGATTGTGGTGATCCAATATCCTCTTGTGTTCCGTTGTCTAAAAAAAGAGAGCAGTTTTACATTTCCCCTGGGGGCAAGAAGGGAGAGATTCTCACAGCGATAGAGCTGACCTAGGTCCTTCGAGGGCTGCCCCACATTATTTAAGATTGAGAATGTATTTTTTTATTTTATTTTTATGAATTTGGGAGTCATTTACTGTCAGATATGGTGGGGGAAGATGGGATACAATCCATATATGTTGTCTAATGTACTGTGATGTATTACAATTGCAATAAATTGTGAGATAGAAAAATCTGTTTTTATTCTCAGGAAAAAAGACCTTAATGAACTCATGTTTTTCTTGTTGTGTTTCAGAAAACATCTCAACAAACATATCTGATTTGCCAAGATTTCAATCTGAAGTTAACATTTTAATCAGAATTTCTTGGACTGTGCGATCCATTTTAAACTCCATGCTCTAAACTTTTATGATACTAAGTCTCAATAGATTAGCAACATTTAACTTGGGTTTAATTTAATTTAAGCTCAATTGATGTCGATTACCACAAAAACTTGTTTTGACTCGACCCTCCTGCAGTCAGACATTAGTTAAATGTTACCATAGAAATGTACATTCAATTGTTGATATCAATAATTGATTTCTTAGTTGAATTTCCAAATTCACATATAAGAAATACAATTCTTTATGCAAGCCGTTTTGACTTTTATTAATTCCAGGAGATTAATTTTTTATATCAACAATTACATTTTCACTAGATAAAATGCTAATTCTTGATTTAAACAATTCAATTTCAACTAACAACTCTTTTTTAAGAACTACATCAACAATTCAATTCGAAAGGCAGTCTATGGTGACATTATACAATTATTGTTTTCAAGAATTAACATTTTTACTAGTTGAAATTATTCTTTATATCAAGAATGAGCAGTGAAAATTTAATTAAATTATTAGTGAAAACGGCTTGCCATAAAAGTAACATGTTGAAATACAGATATCAAGAATTCACTAGAGTGAACTAGTGAAAATGAGATCTTGATATCAGGAATTCATTTTTATCTAACAATGTTGTCAGCAAAAAAATATATTTTTTACTTGTAAGAACTGTGTTTGAAATTGGAATTACAAATAGTAAGAAACAAATTCTTGATATCAACAATTGAATTAGTTACTTTACTTTAGTTATGTATTTCTGGTAGAAATGCAATTTCTATTTGAAAATAATGCACTAGAATTAATCAAAGTCTAAATGCTTTGCCATAAAATATTATTATAGTACATCTAATATTGTGGGTAATGAGATGTATGCGATTGATAAATGTACAGTAGTGGGTTTTGAATGTGTGATTGTGATGTTGATGCATATGATGGCTGATGTACCAGCTGTGTGTAGGTGTGTGCTGGAGGCTGGAGGATGGAAACAGGAAACGCTTGTGCATTACTCGCATTTTTTAAAATGCTTCAAATTGCTGAGCACATCATTTGGACCGGACATGATCACTGACCTGGGAGGTAAAACGAGAGAGAAATCAGGAGGAATAGAGACTGATGCACATGTGGGAGAGAGAGAGAGAGAGAGAGAGAGAGAGAGAGAGAGAGAGAGAGAGAGAGAGAGAGAGAGAGAGAGAGAGAGAGAGAGAGAGAGAGAGAGAGAGCACTAAAACACTATCTGTTCCGTTCCTCTCACATCAATCCATGCTTTCACATTTGTGGTCACATTTATAACCTGCTTTTATATGCAAACGGAAATAGTATTCAATCATCTAACAGATGATCTCAGCTTAAAAAGAGAAAATGATGCCTTTTACAAATGGGCCATTGGATCTTGTGAAAGGATGCACCAGAGCTTTAGTCACCACGATTACTCAGCTTGAACAGCAGCAGTAACCAGAATCTCTGCCTTAACAAGCCTGATGCGTGACTCAGGAGAGGAAAGCAAAGAATAGAAACATCCAGTCCTTCCGAAAGGAGAGCACATAAATAGGTGGCCAGCTTAAGCAGGAAGTCTCGGCCACTGTGATGGTCAAGCCAGCCTCGCTGCTGTTTTCCTTCACTTTGCACGTACAAAAGTGGGAGGGAACACACAAAATAGAACATTCTAGTGAAAATGAATGGTAAATTCTGCCCATCCACCGAAGAAAGAGCTGCTGGATAAATTATTGAGGGCATTTTATCAAATCTGAGTACTCACTCTTATTCACTGCCTTCCACTGTAGGTTAAGTGTAGGTCCATTCAGTCATTCAGATGTTCTCCATTGTAAATTATGTACGTTTCGGTAGCTGGCACAATCCACTTGCAAGTAAAGAGGAAAAACACAAACCTAATATTATTGATTATCCATTTCTCTTGCCTCAAATATATTCTGTTTAATCATGTAAGATATATTAAATATAGTAGTAGCATGTGTGGTGGAGTTTAAAAATGAGGAGGCAAAGTCCTCAATATATATATATATATATATATATATATATATATATATATATATATATATATATATATATATATATATATATATATATATATATATAAATTATTTAAAATTACCCAAAAAATGTATTCAAGTGAATGTAACGAAGTAAATGTCATTTGTTACTACCCACCTCTGGTCAATAACTACAGACCTCCAAACTTTGTGTGGCCTCCAGATCAGCTCAAGATCTGAATCACATTCTCTGTCATGTCAAATGTAAATGTATATCCCTGTTAGACCAAAAAAAATTCTGGTTAAATAAACATTATATAAAAAAGACATGTTTGTGTTTTTTAATGCATTTTTACATTTATTCCAAAATAATAAATAGGCCGATTTAAGATTGAGGGGTTTATTGCATGAACCAATCATATCAAATCATATATAATCATGTGACTTTCCCCCATTCCTTCTCATGCTGTAGTTACTTTATAAAATGAGTGTTTTTTGCACCTTTAAATGTCACATTTTGTAATATTTGTTTTGTTTTATTTTTGTAATATACTTTTTTTTTTCCTCATCCAGTTTTATTTTTTAGGAGACGCTGCCATCCTTGCCTCATCAATATAATATTTTATAGTAAATAAATAAATGTAAGTAAAAGAACAAATGTCAGTCTCCAATTGAAAAGTGACTTATTACATCTAAATGTTTCAGTTGGCCAAATTGAATTTCTGTGAATTAAATTGCATTGATTCAATATCAATTCGGCCAACTGAAACATTGAGATTTGATCAGTCACTTTTTTTTTAGTTGGAGCCATTTTTTTTTTTACAGTGTAACTTGCACCATATTTTACCTTTCTACCAGGCTGAAAAGGCAGCCAACAGGAGATACTTCATTTTACCAAACGTTATTAGCATTAGCAATGTCTATTTGATAATGCTAAATTTATAGCATGTGGACTCTCATATTCACAGGAATCTGCATATCATATGACTGCTTCGAAGATAAGAGTTCTTCACAATTCACAAGGAGCTCTACGATACGCATCTTGACTGTGCAGTCGCTGTATAATCGACCTGATAATACACTGACTCAGAGGGCCACATTCATGTAGTTTTCATTTCCTCTTCCCGCTTCTCGTCTCCATTCCTGCTACCTCACACCATTCAGGAAAGAGAAGCCCATTGCCAAGCGGGAAGAACGTCAGTGGCCGAAAAAGCCATCGGGAGGAACTTGGAAAGAACACGTTTGATGTCAGCGCCAGCGTATTTTTGGGCCCGTGCGGAACAAAAGGCCTGGTATATTTAGCGGTGGTCAGGAAGCAGACTGAGAGAAGGGCCGGGGGGTTCAACAGAGGCCTCGTCCACTTTCCCACACTTGCAGACCGGAAACAGGCGATGACAACTACTCCACCAAGAGGCCCCAGGTCGCCTGTTAGGGGAGCCATTGAGCTCAGAGGAAGGAAGAGGTTATACAGCCCTCCCCCCATCAACATCCCAGCTTTCTAAGAGTGACCCGCTCAAGAGCTTCCCCCATGATGCACTATTTTGTCAACATCCCATGTTTTAGGGAACATTAAATGTCTGGTCCAGTTGTATAAAGGCGCATGCTTTATAAAAGGAACATTTCGCTTCCTAAATGTGTAGGTTAAGCTGCACAAATCACATCGCAATTAAATGTGTTTACAGCAATTCATGGACATCCAAACAAACACACTGTGTTTTTCTCCACATCTTTTTGGTTACATCTGTCCTTCGCTCCATCTGCACATGGCCTGTGTTGTTTGACCCTGGCGTGTACTCAAGCTTGGCATACTTTAGTGGCATGCTTATCCTAGACACATTTCCTCCGCAGGAAACACAGTATTAGATTGCAGTTTTATTTATTTACTTCATTCACACAGCTTGATTGCGGCATGCTCAGGGGATGATGAAGTTTGCAAAAGCATTTCCCTTTTATTTTGTTATTGTTCTTGTTGAAACAGACCTTTGGCATTTTTATGTTGTTTTCTGTTAATATGTACAGATATTAATTTTACTTGGTCTAGAGTAAAGCTATAGGGTGAGATGATTGCCATCATGAAATATCTTACATAGCAAAGTCTCTCATTCCTAAAAAGGGATCGTTCACCCAAAAATACCTCATGATTTACTCACCCTGAAGTCATCCTAGTTGTATATGACATTCTTTTTTTCAGACGAATACAATCAGAGTAACATAAAAAATTGTCCTGGCTTTTCCGAGCTTTATAATGGCAGTGAATGGCAGGCCAAATTTCGAAGCCCAAAAAAAGTGCATCTAAAAGAAATTCACATGACTCCAGGGGGTTAATAAAGGCCTTTTAAGCGAATCATCATATTGTATCTGTTGTAGACTGATTATGTTTCCTTACTAACTGTACCACAACTGGTTTCTAAACGTTTAGAGTAATAAAACTTAAGAGGTTGTAATTGTCAAAAAATGAGCACATAACAAAAGTGCAGCTATTGCGCCTCAACCTCTGTATGCACTGGGTTTTGTCTCCATCTAGTGGTCGTTGGGTGTCTCCCATATATTTATACAGCTAATAAAGCATATTCCTTGTCCACTTAAACCTTTATATTTGCACAGTGTGTCACAGTTTTAATGTTAAATATAGCCTAATATTAAAGCAAGACACAGACATATGTTTAATTTAAGTCAGATATGATGGCAGAATAACAAGTGTTTGTCTTGAGACGTGCAACTGTACATATAAAGAGTGTGTTACCTTAAATTACCGACAGAAGGCAGTATTGTTATATTTATCGATGTGTTTCACGCGTTTGCGGCGCAGTCGTTCTCGAAAAATTGCTCTGGTCAGACCGAGATTCTGACGTTTTAATTTTATGTCCTGTCAGTGAAGCTTGTTGCTTCCCACCACTACTTTTCTTGCTTAATAAAAGGCATTTTCAGTCAATTTGTTATGCCCCATTTAATGTAAAAAATATATATTTTAATGTACGTTAGTGTTTTTGTTTTCATAAACTCAGCAACCATACATGGCAGTTTCCCAAGCTCGTTTGTGTCAGAGAGGGACTGAGAAGGGGTGTCTTGGTGATACTTTACCTTACTAAAATGCCAACATATTACCTGTTGTAACTGTCTTGGTATTAGTACAGTTTGTTAATGTTAAAAAATCAATCACTAATTGTTAACTTTATTGCCAGTCAACTTTGTCTAACATTGTAAACGGTGTACTAGCCTATATCCTTCTTTATGTATAGATGTTTGCTTCTTTAATGTTTGGATACTCTCAAAATATTTAAATCACATAATTCCAAATGTATTTCTAATGTATAATGCATCATTGTTTTTCCTTAGAAATCCATTGTTGCATGGCCCTGTTAAACGCTAAATCAAGGTTTGCTATTTGGATGCAAGTCAGTACATGTATAGGCTACTTAGTTTCATTGGACTGCGTCGGGATTTGGAGAAGGAATATGCTTTATTATCTGTATGTATGGGAAATTACTTCAGGGGTAACATTTTTATTAAAAGAATGAAAAAAGTTCATTGTTCATGCCAAAGCTTGCCAATGTGAGCTATATAGCTTAATATCTTTAAAGTGGTTGTTTGGAGGTTTCTGCAGTTTTTTTGTTTGTGTTTGATATAATTACTATAGTGATATATTTCATTGTTGACACTTGTTTTATCAAAATTGACTTGGTGCAACAAATTGCAAGTATACGCTTCTTTGGTGAAACTAAACTTTTCCTTTATGCCAGTTTGAAAGTTATGTTGACTTGTAGAAGCAAATTACTTAAACCATCATCTGGCTGTAGTTTGATAACACTTACGTGCATGTTGGCCCAGGATATAAAGTAGCCTACTCTTACTGGCTGTTTACAGGCAAAGTATGAAAAACCTTGAAGATCAAGTGAATGAAGGCAAATGAAGAGGAACATAATAAAGAGGTGTCTGAAAGGCGATATCTGAGGGATTTATTTATTTTCTGATGGGGGGAATGTGGGCATGAAATTGTTTGGGGAGTTTAAGCACTGAAGTATTGAGGGAGTTCAAGGCCAATAAATTTAGAGAGCACAAAAGTCTGAGAGTTAAGAGCAGAGTCTCTTTTTATTATTAATCCTCAAAATGAATTAGATTTATTGGGGGGAGGGGGGTGTTGAGACAGAGTTGATTTTTCTTATTTATTTTTTTCCCCCCTTTTCTTTTCCTCTCCATTTTTCAACAGATGTAGAAATGATTGAATTCCCAGCAGGCCTCATTATCTGAATCCTCCTGATGCCCAGGGAGGGCTTAAGGTCTTAAAGAAACGATTCAAACATGATTTGTATTAAAGCCAACAATCTCCTGCGCTGGAACATCAAATTACTGAGAACTTGCACAGAAAAATGCGTGTGTGAGGGAGTTATGTGTGTATGTGTGTTTTGAGGCGTGGGGTGTTCACTTTCCACAAAACTGTTATTGCATTTGACACGATGAATATTAACTTTGATTATAACAGGTTACATGGAAATAAAAAGTATATTGTTTTGGTCTGTTGTTTTTATTTTTGATGTGAAATGTGCCTCGGGTTGCACCGTATTGACAGTACGCATTGAAAAAAAATAATTGGCTGATACCACATTTAACACATCTATGCATAGAGCAAAAGGCTTTAGCATTAGCAGATACATATGCAGCCGTGCTAATGACTTAAACCAGGCCTCATGGGAGCTTCCTTCTCTACTGTGTGTTAATTAGTGCTTTGTTTGCTCTGTTTATTAATGGTTCAGCTTTAACCTTACAAATCCGTCTCCGGCAGCACGCACCCATGCCAATTCTGTTATTTTTTCCCCCTTTTTTATGTTTCATCTGCTAGTGAAAGCATTTGACAGTGCAAACAGCTGCACACAACACTAAATAGATGTGACATTAGGCTTCCTCTGCTTTCGAAAGCGCTTGTTTGATCCATACTCTGTCATACTGGTTGAGCTAGGCCTCAAAGGCCAGAGAGAGAAGAGACATGAATGAGAGATATGTTTCTTTGTACCATCTGTGGCATAGCCTTCGACTGGCGTGGAAAGATATTCAAGAAAATTGACTGTGATATGAGGCTCAGTATCGTCTAAGGGGACGACATGCCCACTAGTGCCCCATATTGAGCTCTTATGAATGGATTCCCACCTTGGGAGTGGCAACCACATAATCGTATATTGCTATGAGCGATGGGCAAGCGCAGTTCTTTGATTCTTAATATTCCTAGCAATCCAGGGCCCAGGCAGCACGCATGGCCTTGCGATGCACTTTTCCTGTTCTATCCGCTTCTCATGTCTTCCACTCACTGTTTCACTGAATAAAAAGCTTTGAAGAGGAAAAAAAGATAGAGAGGGTAGAAAAGAGAGGGAGGATCGATGCCCCCTCTGAAAGATGCAGGGCCGAACAGGGCCCGGGCTGCATTGTGAGTCCGGCCCCTCGTCGATCGATAGCGCAACTCGAAGTGAGGAGGAGGCTGAAATCCCTGGTTGAATGAAGCACAGCTAAAACACCAGAGGAAAAGCAGGAATGTTAAGAGGAAAGGCAATTGACAGGCAGATTGATTGATGGATAATCTAAATTCAGATTTCGGGCTCCGAGCAGCACACGGTGCTGGGTGTAAATGTTAACTTTTGTGTAGTACTTGGGTGTTCTTGATGCATTCGTGCATATCTTAAATGGGCAATTAAAGGCAGATTCCACTCCAACATATACTGACCGACTGATTGATTCAGTGAGTTTGATTCAGTTGAAGATTTGGCCACCAGCGCAGTGTAGCAACAGTGATGGGGTAGAATAATAATAGCCGGAGCAAGACGGCAGCCAGCCTAGTGGATTATGACTTCATCTACTGCTAATGAGGGAAAGACTGCTCTTTGTTCTTCTTGAAATCAATAGACAGATCATAATAAGACCTGGCTCAGTTAAAGCTTTTCAACAGGATCAGAGCAGCGTGACTTTTATGAGGACAGACCCAAGCTGTTCCACATTATCTCAGATAAGAAGGCCTGAGCAGACCCATGGGAATTGGGGTTCTTTTGTGTCTACAGTCATTTGCTGCCCTATCAGGGCCCAAGTATGTGGGCAAATTACAGTACAAAGATTCAATTACCCAGGAACCTTTAGAGACATTTTAGCACATTGAATTCTTAACGTAATATTCTCCTGCTTACCCTTGCTCCCTGTCTTTGCGAGATTATTTTTTCGGGTTCATTCTGATTTTACTGAAAAACATTAATGCGACTCCGTCATACGCAAGGCCCCGCCCACACTATTTCGTCTTACAATGTACATTAGTCCTTGAATTAGCATCTGCACCTCCCTGTGCCTGAACAAACAATTCCTTGTGCAACCCTGCCTGACTCTCCAATAGACCCGTCAATGCCTCTCCATCTCTGGGGCACTGTTCCTTGATAACCCATTAATCTGGCCAGGCATTCGAGAGCCTGGGCAAACACCATCTCTATATGGTAAACACCCTCCCCTCTCCCCCTCTGTTGCCCAGGTGGCTGGGCACGGGAGCCTGGCGCCGTGGGGTTAAATTCTTTCAGATCATGTACACATAATAGGCCCGGTTAATATTCATGACAGGGGCCAGGTACAGGGAAGGTTAAATTTGACTTACTTTTCAAAAGTGCATTACTAATGCATGATGCCAATAAGAATATTCAAAGAGGCCGGGTGACCAAAGGTTGATGAGATCCTTACCTCTCCACTGACATTTTAAACACATTACCATGTGGGTGCCCTGCCTCTCAATCGTGGAGAGAGAATAAATTGCTGGCTAATCATGGCTAACCCCCGGCCTGTCCAAGCACAGACCTGCATGATGATGTTACTGGTGAGAGGGCCACTTAAGGGTTATGCGAATCTGGGCAACTGGAAAGGAAGAATCTCATTTGATGAGCAGACTGATCAGTATTGAACGCTCCTCCAAGTGTCGAAGTCAAAACCATAATATGGCAACAATCTGTTGTTGCCGTCAGCATTAAAAGCATCATGTTAATCTGATGTACTGTAGCCATTTTAACTATACAACATGCAATCTTGAAAGGGTCATGTGAAACTTTTTTCACATGACATTTAGGGGCAAGTAGATCTTGAGTAGTTTTACCCCAAAATTAAAATTAGCCCATTATCCAGCTTATGGGGCAAGTAGATCTTGGAAGCTCTGGTGAGAATACAGTCAGAAAAAAGGTACATTGTCGTCACTGGGGCGGTACCCTAAGGTACAAAACCGAAAAGGTACTAATATGTACGCACACTTAAAGTACTGATATGTACCTTTTAAGGTACAAATAGGTACCATTTACTTTTGTACCTTAGGGTACCACCCCAGTGACAGCACTGTACCTTTTTTTGAGAGTGTATGCTGGTTCTTGCGAGAACCAAGTTTTGTTTTGCTCCATCCTCTGTGTTTCCGCGTTTGTCACCGGAACTTACACACCATCCTACATCATTCGTACATAAGGGCTGAGTCCAAAATCGCATACTCCGTTGAATAGGTGCTTATTTTATCTTATGTTTTATATCAGGAGTGGGGAACTCCAGTCCTGGAGAGCTCACCTGCCTGTAGCTTTCTAGTAACTCTTCAGACCTTGATTAAGTTGTTCAGGTGTGTTTGTTTAGGGTTGAAGCAAGAGTTCGCCACCCCTGTTATATTATGAATGTTTGTAGAATGTAATCCAGATGTACTACATTCGCCATCTGTTGCGTCATTCACATAATCTTTCCTGTGCCTTGTGGATAGTAAAGTATTTTCAAATACATCATTCATTCAAGTCATTCATTCATGCTGCAACAATCTGCATGAAAGCAACTAATTAATTACTTAGAAATGTCTGTAAAGTTTGTTCCTAGAATTTTAATCCACCTAGTAGTATTTATTTCTAGTAGTAACTTTATCAAGAGCTATTCCTATCCAGTCTGTTTGGAGCATGTCTCCAGTCAATGCCACAACTCGATCTTACAGTGAAAATGACAGATGCTACTTTCATTTCATTGCAACTTTGATTACAATGAACACCCAGACGTGTGCCTGACAATATGGCACTGACATTTGCTGCACAAAATGATTAAAAAACATAAATTATAAAAAAAATATTTTTATATTGCTGTTTTAAACTATGTTCTGAAAAGTGCTATTTGATTTGAGGTTAGAAGTTAGACAAACATTTTTGATCATTTTAATGCATCAGATGTTTAGGGAATGGAGGGTGGTCTGAGGCAGAGACTTCTATTTACTGATTATCTTTCAAACATTTCTGATTGATCTGGGTTGGGCAGCATTAAGAATTTAATAATTTGGCTTTCTTTCAAATCATAATTTAGAATTGGAAACCGAGAATGTTTGACCACAAAAGGCTGAACAGTTTCACAATGTGTCTGCGGGAGCTGCTAACACAAGCTCTTGAAGCTCGGCCCTTTTCTTGAAAGTGGGCTGGGAGTAGCAGCTCTTTTACATTTTACATTTATGCATTTGGCAGACGCTTTTATCCAAAGTGACTTACATTGCATTCAAGGTACACATTTTACATCATTGTCATTCCTTGCTTTCCCTGGGAATCGAACCCATGACCTTGGCGTTGCTAGCGCCACGCTCTCCTGGTTGAGCTACAGGAAAGTTACAATACAATACTTTTGCATTTGTACTTTTGTACTTTACAATACTTTTGTATTTAAAGGGACACACACAAAAACGGCACATTTTTGCTCACCCTTAAAAAGTGACAATTTTAACATGCCATAGAATTTTTTTTTCAGCTAAAACCAAACTTTAGGGACATCAGAGTAAAAAAGGGGCATAATATGTCCTATAGTACCCCTTATGTGGTCTTCATTTGGGGTGTACACTCTGGGTCTTTAGAGTGTCCAGAGACCCCAGGTAACATTTTGCTACAATTTTAATTTTGTAACTATATATATATATATATATATATATATATATATATATATATATATATATATATATATATATATATATATATATATATATATATATATATATATAGTTTACAAAATACTGCTTTTTATGTAAAATTCACTTAATAATAAAAAAACAACACATTTCTAACTTTCATTCATGGGGATAACATGGGCAATTTTACATGGTTTAGTGTAAGATGTATGCCCATCTTTTGCAAAATGCTGTTAAAAAAAAATCATTGGATTCATATCTAAATATTACGAAATCACAATTATAACAACATTATTTTGTAGAAAAATTGTAGTCTTTAGAGTTCATTCTTTATTATTTATTTCAATCCAATTTTTTTTCCCTTTAATTCTCTAAATGAAATTTAATTTTCATTTAATAATTCAATTTTCTTCAGATGGTTTTCAGATGTAAGCATATTTTGCAGGATGTGGGAACACCTCTGTCAGGGCAGTGAGCAATGAGTTTCTTCTCATACTGAAGAACTGATAAGCCATTGTTCTACTTGAAAAATCCATACATCATTAATTATTTTATATATAATATATTTTGAATTTCAGAACAACATTTGCAACAGTGAATACATCAAACACAACTGACCTTCTTAATTCAATTAATGATATAGTCTTTCACATCTTTAAAGATGCTGCTGTATCAATCCTTCCCCCAGAAGTCCGCAATATGGCTGTAACAGAGGTAGTCTCTTATGGCTTGTCACAGGTTGGTCACCCGCAGGCATCTGACGGACAAAGCGATGTGTTAGATAACAAACAGAGGGCAAACTTTCATCTTTCAGACCTAATCAGTGTCAACGGCAGCTGAAATGGAGCTGTCTGTCACCCTGAGGCACAACAGAGCTACAGTCAGGAGGTAGAGGAGCAGCACTGGGGGCTTCAGGTGACACACATGCATTTCTGGCAGTTGCGATGCCCGGTTTGCTCTAGTTGTTTTTGCCATGTCTGTTATCAACAGGGCAGGCATACAGCACACAAATTGATCTCACAATGCTGAATATAATATAATGGAGTCTAAAAAGATTAATTTAATCAAATTCTCCATCAAAGCAAAGGAAAAATTATTTCTCTTGCCAACACTTGTTTTGCTGGTTTTGAGTAAGACTCACTTTCTAATAATGTAATTTTTTTTTTTTTTTTACCATCTTCACTGATCAAAATCATTTTCACAGGGCTATTATTAGACACCATATTTTGCAAGGGGAATGTTGTCCTTACTTAAAGGGGTCATATATAATGGTACATGTACATTTACAAGCTGATTGTATGGAAATGTGTGTTGGTAGTGCCTGTCCCCAATCATCATATAATGATAAAAATCCATCCAGTGTTTTTTTTATTTGATTTCCTTATCCATTTTCTCCTGTCTCAATTCATGCCGTTCCACTGTGTTCGACACACGCCTCTCCCACGATTTTCTAAATCCGAACCGCTGAAGACGGAGTGGCTGAGTTTTGTTTTCGTCAATGTTTTTATGTCTGCGGCAAACTGCGAAGCATTTCTCACCAGACTGCTTTATAAATGAGGGTCAGTATAAAGCAAGTTTTGCTAAGAAGCTGCTCCTGAATAAAGGGATTCAGATCTGTCGTGTTCCTGCTGCCCCTCCAGAAGAAGTGAGTGTAGTTTTGAATCGCTTGCACGCTTCACGATGAATCCGGCTAAAGTTTACAGGGTAAGTTAAACTACGGCATGCTTTCTATGTATGATGTTCTTAATTTTGAATATTCCAATCTAATATTATTTCTGACCTGTAAGGTTGCCAGAATAATAATCTTACACGGTGTGTTAATAGGCCAGAGGAGAACTGGCACCCCGACTGAGTCTGGTTTCTCCCAAGGTTTATTTTTCTCCATCATGCCCCGATGGAGTTTTGGTTCCTTGCCACTGTCGCCTTTGGCTTGGCTTGCTCAGTTGGGGACACTAAAATTATGATCTAAGTTATTCAACTTATTATACAAATAAAATGTATGAATTAGGTCTTATTTAATTCTATAAACTATAATACTGATCTGCCAACATTGTCACTATATGATAAATGAAAATAAGCTGATAACATCACTGTTTTCTCCAGTACAACTTTACAGCCAAATCTAATTTTGTCGCAATATTATCCTGTTTGACACTGTGAAGCTGCTTTGACACAATCGTGATTGTAAAAGCGCTATATAAATAAAGTTGATTGATTGATTGATTGAATATAATTCATAATCCCACGTTTATAATGAACAACACGTTGTGGTTATTGTGTTATTACAAACTGGTGATAAAGTTAAGATGGACGTGGTAACACTATAGCTTAATTATGTAGATGGTTTATAACGGTGTCTGTTATTGACTGCGCATGCGTCAATGCGCCCAGGCGGAAATCAATCACGGGGACCGTGAAGTGTCGAGCTCCAGGTAAGATTTGTGTTTGTCATGTCAAATGTAAACCTATTTAATGGCAAGATTTGCCAAAAGATTTGTACATTTTTCGTTTCTTTTATCATGTCGGTGCCACAGTCTTAGTGTTAGGTACCGTACAGGTAACGTTAAGCCCAATAAAGCTGCCCTCGTGCAAAGCGTAAACGATTAGAATTATTTAACGTGCAAAAACAACAAGTGAAAAACTATTATATTCATATTTAAGTTATTAAACTATATGATTGCTCTCCTCATTTGTTAATCCCTTTGAATAAAAGTGTCAAATGTAAAAAACAAGACTATTCTTGTTGTTTAACTATGTAATTTGGTATTAAGTAAACCCTCAAGCACATAGTTTACATAGATATACAACGATTGGCACATTTAAGTTTTAAATTCATTGAAAGTCTTTGGGATGTGCAGGTGGAGACTTGAAAGAGTGCTGGACTCTTGCATTGCCAATAAAAGATCTTGACCAAAAATCGACTGAAATCACAACATTTATTTCCATCAAGAGGTGCATTCTCTCTCTCTCTCTCTCTCTCTCTCTCTCTCTCTCTCTCTCTCTCTCTCTCTCTCTCTCTCTCTCTCTCTCTCTCTCTCTCTCTCTCTCTCTCTGTGGTGGTATTGGTAAGTTTAAGGACATGGTTAGGGGTAAGGGAAGTGTCAACTGTGTAATTATAAATGTAACTACAGAAATTAATTACAGACATAATTACAGGTATTTTAAAAATGTAAATACAATGTAAAACATCAATCAATCAATCAATCAACTTGTACATGTACACAATAAGTGTATTCTATCGAATTATTAATTTAAATGACAGTACATAGTAGTTAAGGCCACCTAATATAAAGTGGGTATCTTATTTCTTTTGAGAACAATGATCAATGATGTGCAGGTCTGATGACTTTACCGAAAAAACAATGAAACATACTATTTGGCCATGATTTTTAGCAATGTAATGCAACTGCACAAATGCACATTTATAGTCCATCTCATACTTTCCTGATGATAATATGCATATGAAAATCATGAATATATGCACAGTAAAACTGTATGGTTATGTCTAGGAGATCACAATCTTTCGCTGAATTGGTTTTCTAAACGTGTGGTTTCATAAATCTGAAAATTTTTGTGCGTATCTAAACCAGAATCTATAGAGTTTGGGATGCTTTTAGGATAAAATATATGTAAAGTTTAATACATGAGGCCCTATGACTTTAGGCCTTTAAAAATTACTAATAAATACAATTTTCATCTATTCTCTTTCTTTAAATTAACTTATGTAAGTCCTTCCAAACCTTACTCCCAATGGGTGTCTCCTCAGACCTGGGCCCTGGTTCCTTCCTAAACGGTGGTAAATGGCTCTCGGCACAAATAATGCATAAACAGCTGTTTTGCCCAAGTAAGTTATCCTCTTAAAAGATTTAGAAGCCTCTGCCGCACTCTCTCCCACTCACTCTCTCTCTCTCTCAGTTAATTCATCAATTTCTTATGATAGCAACAGTTCGGAGCAGCGCAAGTGTTTAAGTACCAATTAGGGGGCCTGGTTCCCATGGTCCTTTTTGCCACACCTCTTCTCCTCCCCAATCTCTCTTCCTCCTCCCACTTTCCTCACTGTCCGTGTCCCTTCACACCTCTTTGCCCCCACTGACCACACATCCATTCTGTCATCTTCCCATCCATCAAACCCCCTCCTGTCTAAGTAGATGCCTTCTACTTAAATTATGAGGTCCATCGTATTTTCTTTATTAAGTTTTTAGTACCCTAAATTATTTATCCTAGATAATCACTGATCATAAGATTGAAATAAGAGCACATCAATCAAAAGGAGTTTTTTTAAAGCTCTCTTTCCCTCAGCCAGGGACAGTGTCTTCGCCTTGAGCAAACATCATGCCAAATGGTGGTGTCCTGAGCTGGCGCACCCCAATTTAAGATGAACCCACTGGACTCAGTCAGCTCAGTCCTAAACAGGACATTCACTTCAACATTAGACACACATACATATGCACACACACACACACACACATACATGTCTTGTAATAAACAGGCCAGAGACAGATGGTGTTCGTCTCTCTCATGTCAGAAGATCTTAAGTTGTCTCCCTCGAGGTAGAGCTCGACAGCCGTATCTGGTTTATAATTAGCCTGTAACTGATTGGTCATCACTTTTAATTCTGATGTCTTGCCACTTCTTGGAAAGCGGTTCTAGCTTGATTTGCTGAGAGTCTTCAAGCTTTTCTTGGTTGACGCTTCATGCTGAGGGCTGGACACATATTCTGCAGTACTACATTCTTGTAACAGGCGGGTCTCTTTTTATACAATGCCAGGCCGAAGCCTAGGCAACTCTGACTCCTGAAGAAAGGAATAAAACAGATGGTAAAAGCCCAAGAAGCACTTGAGAGAAAAACCTTTTGGGACATAGTCTGAATTCATAACTTTTGCATGTGGGGCATCTAGGAAGGAATGCAGTCTGGAGAATGTGCACACATTTGATTTTCTTTGTTTTTCTGAGGATTTCTTTGAGTTGTCTTTTCAGTGTTTTAAGTACAGCTACCGTTCTCACATTTCATGTTCTTGTCAATCTGGTGAATATTTCTGGCATTCATTTAAAAAAAGGTTGAAGAAATATAAAAGAATAGAAACTGAACAGCTGGATACCAGACAAGCCCCCAATTTATGTTACAACCCAGGATTATTTCAATGTCTAGGGCCCTGTTTACACCTGGTATTAAGATCCGTTTTAGTCGATCGAATCACAAATAAATGAGGGAAACAATTCCTTGTCTTGCTTACATCTGGTGTTTTAATCCATCTCTTTCAGCCATGTATGTCCTGATTTCTTCAAGTGGATGGTCTACGGGTAAATGTATGTTTTTTTTCCAGATCTTTCAATCTAATGAACACAATAAACGTGCGTGATTTACATATAAATGTGACCGGATCGAGACAATGGAAAAACAAATGGAGAGCATCAGCTCTGATAGCCAAAAGACTGCTCTGCACGCAGTGAGTGTGCGTTAGAAACCAGGAATGGTGAGAGAAAATTGTGATTGTGGGGTTTCCAGCCAACAAAGTTTAAATCCCGTCCCGTCTTAACACGCTTTCCATAATGTAGGTCAGTAGGCGGAGAGTAGATGGTCTTTTGCGGCTGTTCGAACACATTTAATCACATGATCCAGTCAAATCCAGTGTTTTTGACCACCTCTGAAAGTGGTCGAAAATGGACAAGCTCAAAATGTTTGAGACCCCATTTACACCTGTATTTAGGGTCCTCTACCTGTGATATGATCGACCAAAACACATCTTAATACCAGGTGAAAACAGGCCCTAGGAGTTTACAGAGTCGTAGCTTTAAAACATCGATCACATGTGAATGCATATCAATAGTACCAGTGTGCAATCTCGTGGAATGTATACACCAAAATGAGTTTTGGTGTGCATATGCTATACGCATTTTTTAGCGTGCATATGAGACGCATTTTATGGCGTGCATATGACACGCTTTTGGGTAGGATGGGGGTTGGAGGGGTGGCTGGTTTGTGTGTATAATACTACATGAAGTGCGTATCATATGCACGTGAAAAACTGCGTAGTGCATACCATATGCTAATTAATTTTAAACTAATTTTTAAAATGAACTAAAACTAATTTTGGCGTATACATTCCATGAGATTGCACACTCGTACTATTTATACGCATTTTCGTGAGATCGGGCTCCATTTAGACATGGGTACTGCTCATAAATGGTCTTGGTTCTGTCAATTGTGTGTCAAGTTGTGACATTGGGCCAGGAATGAAAACACCTGCTTTTAGTTTCATGAACTAGAATCACACAATTTGACACAATTACCCATGAGAGCAATGGCATTGGATATATATACACTGTCCTCCATAAGTTTCTCAGTTACAGCTAAATAGGCCTCACTGCCCCCTTCTTAAAAACTTTGTCTTCTTATATTTCTTTATGATTATTTCATTTTCCCTCACTTTGATCTGAGTTGCATGCCAAGGGACACACCATTTTTTCCACGTTCAAAGATGTTTTGGAGCCAACTAACTTTTTCTGTTTTCTGTTTCCCTACCCCTCCCACCTCATCTTTTCCTGAATGGCAGGAGAGAGGGGCTTTATTCTGATTTGACACTACTAGTTGGGGAAGGTTTTTTTTTTTTTTTTTTGCTGACGTTCCACATCAGAATTGCACTCTGAAGAGAAGGAATAAAAGATCATCTTTGAGAGTCTCCCAAGATTCCCAGCGCCCTTTCAAGATGCGCTTCTCGATTCATTTACTTGCCTTTCATGTGAAAAATTCGGTTTCATTATGGCAATTAGCTACTTTATCTCCACGCCAATTATTGCATTCAAATAATCATCCTTCTCATCTGAAGCACCATCTTTTTTTGGTTTCTCTAATTGATTCTTCTGGATAGCACTGTTTCCTTGTTGCTGTGTATGGTGATTTGTCCTTCCTCATTTAAGCAGCATTTGCTTACTCATTAATGGTAGCTTGTTAAATTTAAGGATTTGGGGCTGCACCATAAAATTTCGGCTGCTGCCAAATCAGTAGTGCAGTCATGCTAAGTAATTTGTCAAACACGCCAGATAATGGGCTGTACCATAGAGCCATGACACAAATAAACTCCCGTCTTTTGTTGCATGCTTCATGCCTTGTTCGAAAGACAGTCTTTCATAAAAGAAAGAATGCAAGAAAGACAGAAAGAAAGAGCAAAAATATGATATGTGTGTGTGTGTTGCATGCATGATTTATGAGGTCCACGGAGAAAGGGAGCGTGGAGAAAGAGAAACAGAGGAGGAGACAGCTTCAAAGGGGAACGCTGTTGATTTTTCTGCTCCGTCCAGAGATCCGGGAGGTCGGGCAGAAGGGGAGCCCAGGGGAAGGGCTCCTTGGTGGTTCACTCGTCTCTCTCTCGCACCCCCAGCCCCCACCACCCCAGATATCCAGAGATTCCTGCACCCCCCCTGATCTGTGCCCTGCGGCAGCCAGGGTCAGCCTCTGGCTCCCTCTAATGAAGCCCCCGGCCCCCTTGCCTGCAGACTGAGTGGCATGTGTTCGTTTCACCTCCTACTCGACACATCCCCGTGCGCCTGCTGAAGCCCAGCACATCGAACTGTACACACACGTACACACCAGCCACCCAAGCCTTTGATTTGGACTCCAAACAGACATAATCATTTCCAATACACCTTCAGTCACAATGCCCAGTTGTATGCCAGGTCAGGCAGCTGAGTTAATAGATAATAATTTGTATACACATTACTTCAAGTTTGTCAGAGATAAGGACAAGAAGAATATAATAGTTAAATGCAAATGCAGTCAAATGCAACCTTTATCTAAAACCGCAAAATTAGCAAAATTGCACTAGCAATTAAAAAAAAAAAAAGTGCATGAATGAGCATGATGTTTTTTTTTTGTTGTGAAGCTCTTGAATTCAAAGAGAACAATTACAACAATAAGAAAAGAAAATATGTGCATATTTTGTCATGACAGTTTACATACAGTTCTGTTGTGTCTAATATGAATAGACCCAAGCTAGCATTATGGGCGAGGTCCCCCACAGGTAGAGATCGCATTTGGGGCGGGGTCCCCCGCAGGTAGAGATCGCATTTGGGGCGGGGTCCCCCGCAGGTAGAGATCGCATTAGGGGAGTGGTCCCCCGTAGGTAGAAATCACATTTGGGGCAGGGGCGATAAATAATGCTACATGCACCAGTAAATTGACGTGGCTTATCTTAGTAAATCCCCTTAGTTGTTTCATTTAAATACTCTCCTGCCATACATGTTTGCGTCTGAAAGGGAAACTCCTACAAATCCATATGCAATAAAGTCAACTGCTATAAATACCCTGTCCACACCTTTTGTGCTGGCACAAGGTGTTAGTAAATCTGGCCCTTAATATGATATATAATATAGTTATCTTAACTTATCCTAAGTATGAATATTAATTCAACAGTTTTCTTTTTTTTTTTTTTTTTTGCTCTTTCAATATTCTATTAGTTGGCTTTTTACAGTGTCAGGCTCCACTGCATACAGATTTTTTAAAATGTATTGTAATTTTTTTTGTGTGTCAAATTTGATAACTGAAATCCCTTAAAAATAGGGACCTTTAACTCTTAACTTTGTATTTTTTAATATGACCATCCCTCCCTTGCTTTCCCACTAAATGAAAATTGAAAATAAGGGAGGTAGGGGGGGGGGGGAGCTTCTGGGAGGCTTAAGGGCGGCTTTGGCGGCTAATTAAATTAGCAGCTAAATTAAAACTTGATTATTCCCATGGTATATGGTGGAAAATTATTTACATACTAGAATTTTTTTTTAAACAAGACTTTTTCATGGGGTCCTTTTCTGCTGTGCAAAGGAAGTTCTTCAAGGCCATGTCTTGAGGGGATCGTCTGGAGGACGGAGATTTTTTACTCACTGCTAATTGCATTAATCTAAACACTTTCAAAGTACCTCTGATGAGGCTAATCGTGTCTCCAGCTCCTCTCTTTTCCACAGTTCCTGGAAAGGGGACAGTTTTTATGGAGACACAAGCAGAAAAGACTTTCAAAGAAAATTCAAATGACCCTCCTGCCACCATGTGATGATGAAAGATGTGTCTTGGGACTGGAGCATGGCTGTGCATTTTGATAATCCTGTTGTTGTGGATTTATTCTTTAGTGTTAAGGATTTGATATGTTTGGGAACTGACATTTCAACAGTGTTTTGCTGTTGTGGCATTTTACATTGTAGTTGGTTAAGATTCAGAAGAGAGTATATATATATATATATATATATATATATATATATATATATATATATATATATATATATATATATATATATATATATATACACACACATTAATGGGACCATCTAATTAATAGTTATTGATGCGGTAGTGTGAGAATTACAGTATAGCTGGCATAATAAATACTAAATACATAATAAAAATTTTCAAATTTGAAGCCCAAAAAAGTGCATCAATCAATTATAAAAGTAATCCATATGACTCCAGTGGTTTAATTAAGGCATTCTGAAGTGAATCGCTGGATTTGTGTAAGACAAATATTCATGTTTAAAAAAATTTAAAGTAATACATCTAGCTGCTAGACCGAAGAGAAAATGCATGTTTGAGCTGTTTTAACTGAAAGCACTGACATATCCTAAAGGGGGTCAAGCTTTTGACATATAAGAGGTCATCATACTAAAAAAAATATCTTGTAAGTTTCAGAACTTCCTAGTTTGTACGAATTTTGTTTTATTGTAACTAAGCCCAGAGACTGAGACAGCCGCTTCAGAATAAGCTTATGGACATTTGTCTCTACCTGTCCATCAAAAGCTCTTTATCCAATCAGAGTAGACCACTGTTAAGCCCGCCCCAACGGGAGGTTTGTGTCAAAACAGCAAATGAAAAACTGAGAAACGTAAACAAAATCTTTGGCAATGTATTCACAATCCACGATTTGCAAAAAAGGAATCTTTGAAAAACATTAACAAAGAATGAATCATACTGAATATCCTGTTCATCATTTTTTTCATTCTTTTGTAATGGCATATTTTTAATAGTTTCTGAAAAAGTTTTGTTCGTTTTTATAAAGTTTCATTCAGTTTTATTGAGACAAAGGTAATTCCATAATTACCGTCCTGACAGAACACAGACCAACTGAATTACATTTTAAAGCTACACTGTGTAACTTTTTTAGTTTATTCTTAGCTAAAATCACTTGTAAATATATGTGCTCAAAATATATGTGCTCATTAATGTATATTTACTTCTTTCAAGTAATAAAGTATTTTCATAAGTTTATAATATGCCATTGAAAATACATACGGGTGAGGGGTTCGAATGCCGGTCGCCATGTTGCTCCTCAATCTTGAAAGTACATTAGCCAAAGAGGCACATACCCGTAAATTCAAGCTTCGCTTTTTGCGTTTTAACACTCGATGGCAGTCATGAATGAGGTCGAACTGGAAGCCATGTGAATCTTGGACTTAATCGGCCACCGTAGGAGTTAAAACGAAATCGGAATTGAGAGGAACAGAAACTAATATTCACTGGATTGTCATATACCTTTACACCGCTAGATGGGGGAAAATATCACACAGTGTAGCTTTAAGCAGAACATCTCAAATGGAGATTGCTGAAATGCAGCCTACTTGTTTATTTGTGTTTTCAGTTCATCCCCGCGCGAGAGAGAGCTTGCGTGCATTTGGTTGCCAGATTGGACATGTTTAGGTAAAACACCGGATATTATACGTGTTCTTTTCAAAGAAAAGCTCTGTTTGGGGATTTAAATTACTGAAATCTGGCAACCGCAAACACGCAAGCTCTTTCTCGCGTGCGGATAATCTGAAAATACCAATAAACAAGTATGCTGCATTTTATCAGTCTCCATTTGAGATGTTCTACATAAAGTGTCATTTAGTCTGTCTGTGTTCTGTCAGGGCTCACGAGCAGCTTCGCTGAACAACTGAACTGCTGTGAGTGGCTGAAATAAGCCAATCAGAGCAGAGCTCAACATTAATATTCATGACTCTTCCAAATAAGGCAAAAAGAGAGCATTACGTCCTAGGGACAATTTATAGGGTTGTAAATGGACCTGTAAAACTGTATCTGGACAATTTTTGCCCTTAAATAAGCCACATACCCTCTATGTAGATATCAGAGAACATATTATTTCAAATCATTCTAGGGCACCTTTAACCACAAAAAGAGCATTCAGAGCAGAGGCCTAAATCATGGTAGGAAAAATGCCTTTTAGTTTACTTTGACCATTTTAACATTATAAGTTCATACCAGAAAAAATAATAAAATAACGTATAAAAAAACCTACCTAATTAATTTAACCCTGTATGTGAAACTAGTCTATCAAATGTACATCACAAATAAAAGAAAACCTTTTTCAAATGCCTTATGGAGATTGGACATATGTAAGTGATGCGTCGTGAAAGGTTAAAAAATCCTCCTGGTTTTTCTTGGCCTTGGACCCATTTATGTCACAAGCATTTTTCATTATGAATCTATCACTGCACTTTTGTGTGGACAGCAGGCAGTGACTTGGAAAACATAACCCTCCATTCATAATTTACTAGTATAGCATAGGACCAGTTCCATTAATGGTGTATTCTGGTATTGAGGTTCTGGACATAGAAGCATTTATAGAGCGTGGACTTCTGGGAGCCCAGGGCTCTTTGTCTTTCTGTTGCTCCCAATGCCAGGAATCAGATGAAGGCTTCCAAGGGCACTTTGTTTTGTTTAGTATTTTCATGTTCTAGCCATTAAAGTAATAGTTGTTCATGGTCATTCACATGTTTGTGTTTTCAATGGCCTTGATTTTTTATGTAAGGCTTGTTTTTGTTTGATTTTATATGTTCAAGCAGGACCTGCCCAAAACGTCAATGTATGTTTATGGTTGTGTATACATGTGCAAGTACTTGAATTCTTTGGCTTTGTAAGTAAGGCTAGGTATGACTACTGACTACCTAACAATACGTTAATAAATGGGGCTTTTCACACTTGAAATAGTTAACCCTGGTTCATTCCAAGCCCAGGATAAATGGAATTGCGTTTAACATTGCTTATACTTTACACAGGGTATATATATATATATATATATATATATATATATATATATATATATATATATATATATATATATATATATATATATATATATATATATATATATATATATATTGGTGTACAATTGGCTGTCGTTTGCAAAGCAACTAGCTGTAACTTTCTAGCCCCACTGCATCATTTCACACTTTGCCACTTAAATTCTGGATTCTGCTCTGAGGGTGGGTTTCATAGTGGTGATATAGCCCTATTTAAATAATAAGTTGTCATTCTCTGTGTATCATGACAATAACCCCATGTAAAAAAACAGTGCTAACCCCATTCCTTTACCCAGGGTTAAAAGAGGGGCCAACTATGATGATAACGCAGGGTTAAGCGCAGTGGGAAAATCCTTATGCATCACAAATCAATACATTGTGGTTCTGGTTCATCAAAGCAAGGCAAGGCAAGTTTATTTATATAGCACATTTCATACACAATGGCAATTCAAAGTGCTTTACATAGAAATGAATTAAAATAGGGATAACAAATGCATAAGAAAAAGAATACAATGTATACAAATAAAAATAGTTGTATCATTACTAAAGAAAAGAACAAAGGTAAACTAAAACAGTTATAAAAGGAATAAAAAAAGGATGCATAGATAAGGTGCAATCAGACGGACGTACAGTGGCACAGAGCTCATTCAGTAAATGCACAGCTGAACAGATGTGTTTTCAGTCTGGATTTAAATGTGGCTACTGTTGGAGCACATCTGATCTGTTCAGGAAGCTGGTTCCAACTACGGCTGACATAATAGCTAAAAGCAGACTGTTCTTGCTTTGAGTGAACTCTTGGTATTTCTAACTGACTTGAACCTGCTGATCTGAGTGATCTGTTGGGTTTGTATTTAATCAGCATATCTTCAATGTATTGAGGTCCCAGCTCATTGAGTGATTTATAAACAAGTAGTAGTACTTTAAAATCGATTCTAAATGTAACTGGAAGCCAGTGTAAAGACCTGAGGACTGGTGTGATATGGTCATATTTTCTGGTTCTGCTCACAATCCTGGCAGCGGCGTTCTGTGCTAAGTAAATCTGAGTGTTGTCAACATAGCTGTGGTAAGCAATGTTTTTATTTTTTATTATTTGGCTCAGTGGCAGCATATACAGGTTGAATAGAAGTGGTGCAAGAATTGACCCTTGTGGGACTCCACATGTCATGGATGTCCACTCAGACTTATGGTCTCCTATACTCACATAATAACCTCTCCCTTCTAAATATGACCTGAACCATTTGAGGACCATCCCAGAAAGCCCAACCCAGTTTTTCAGCCTGTCAAGAAGTATGTTGTGGTCAACAGTGTTGAATGCAGCACTGCGGTCGAGTAGAACCAGAATTGATGTTTTGCCTGTATCAGTATTTAAGCGAATATCATTTATAATCTTTATGAGCGCTGTCTCTGTGCTGTGATGCGGTCGGAAACCAGACTGAAAATTGTCAAAGTATCCGTTTGAGTTAAAGAATTTGTTCAATTGAACTTTTTCAATGATCTTGCCTATAAAAGGGAGATTTTAGATTGGTCTGTAGTTGCTCAGTATGGAGTTATCCAGATTTCTCTTTTTCAGAAGAGGCTTAACAATACAAGTTATAAGGGCAGTTGTAGGAGACCACTTCTAGGAGATCTGTTTCTAAACAGTTAAACACACTTTTGGAATAAAAGAAGTGGGGAGTGCACAGGTTGATGTTTTAAGGTGCTGTACTGTGTCTTCTAAAATTTTACCATCAATTGTTTTGAAGTCAGACATAGTAACTTTCTGAGGTTTTGGTCTGATCTGACTGACCCCAGAGCAACTCAAGGATGTGCTGATTGCCTTTCTAATATTTTTGATTTTCTCTGATAAGAAGGAAGCGATCTCGCTGCATTTGCTGTCTGAGAGCATTTCTCTGAGAATGTGACTCTGGGAGTTTGTTAGTCTGTCTACAGTAGCAAAAAGAGTGTGTGTGTTGTTAATGTTTCTGTTTATAATATTTGAGAAGAAGGTCTGTCTAGCTTTGTCTAGTTCCACATTGAAAGCATGAAGGCTGTCTTTATAGATGTTATAATGGACTACAAGTTTTGTCTTCCGCCACTTTCATTCAGATTTTCTGCATTGTCTTTTCATCATTTGAACTGCTCTTGTGTTTCTCCATGGTGCCTTTTGTTTGCCACTCTTTTTCCTTACTTTCAGAGGAGCAATATAATCAATTACACTCTTAACTTTTGAGTCAAAGGAGTCAAGGAGAAAATCAGCAGAGTCTGCAGATATGTTTGGTGTTAGAGATAAAGCCTTCATAAACAGCACATTAGTGTTCTCATTTAAGCATCTCTTTTTTACACAGACAGATCTAGCTTCAATGGCAGGAGAGATTGATATATCAAAGAAAATACAGAAATTATCAGACAGTGCCACATCCTTAATAACAATTAATGAAAAGTTTAGACCCTTGCTGATAAGTAAATCTAGAGTGTGTCCATGATTGTGTGTGGGTCTATTTACATGCTGTGTCATATCATCACATCACAATATCATAACGGGTCAAAACTGATATTGTGATATCAAGAAGAAAAAAAAAACTAATTAAAAGAACTAACTAGGTAGTCTGACAAGCCAGACCCACATCAAGATGTTTGGTCTGGAAACTCACCATTGACAGGGCTCAATCCGAGGGAAGGATAAACGGTTGTCTTTCAAACTCCCTTTGCACGCAATTGGATAGCGCTACAACCAACCAGAGCGACGAAGGTGAAGCAGAGCTAGTTGACAGATAAAATTTACGTTGTATCCGGTCGGCAAAACTCTGAACACATCTTCCCCATTTTATGAGTGACTTCTGTGCCGTGACTTCTGTGCCGTTCTTTGTTCTTCTCAGAGAAAAGCTTAAATCCAAGTCTTCCAGAGTCTCGGTCAAAGCTGATTTGAAAGACCACCGTTTGCCAGTTTCTGTGTTTACTAGAAACACACAAGCGCAACTCGGCCATCATTATGTTAAGCCCCGCCCACCGACTCTATACCAATGTGAATGACCCAACAAGAGTTTGGCTTTTACAGCTCAGAAGTGTATTGAGAGTTGCTAGACGACACTCGCGTCTAGATTTCTAGGCTACTAACTAGATCTTTTTTCTCACTATTTTTGAAAGACCTTTATCCTCCAAATCACTTCATGAGGTCATGAAAACACTTTTAGCCTACAATGGTTTTGAAAATAATGAAATAAAAGATGTATACTCAAGGTTTAAGGAAAATAGGCTAGTACTTTTAAGCTTCGCGAGGACGAGGATGCACTGAAGCTCTCTTTGCTTAAATTAGCTCAGAATTACTGTCAAGTGTAAGTAATTACTAGCCTGGTTTTACCAGAATCTCATACATTTCATTTGTACATAGAGTCTGGCCACTCTCCATTGACAAGGGTTTATTTCCGCAAAGGCGGCACCCTGTTGAGGATTAAAACTATTGGATCTGCCCTGAGCCACTCTGGATCTGCCATAACCAATCGCTAACGTTTGGTCGTGATGTATGTCATGCGGCCTTTGCCTGTTTCACTCATGGAAATCCGACAAAATAAAAGTGCACATGTGCATGCCACCTCAGTAATTAAACTATAGGATAAAACCTAAAACTCATTGTGGCAGAGGGGGCGTGGTTCAGCGAGGTCTGCAGCAGGAGAGAGAGGCGGGAGACAAGCGGTAAAGGCGGGCGTACACGGTGCGATTTTTGCTGTCGTACGAACTTGCAGACGATTTTTTTTTCTCGGGAGAAATCGCGTGGACATCGTGGATGCTCGTATGGTCGCGGCGCGCACTGTGTGAGAGGAAATACGAGACGAGCCGAGCACGTTAAGAGCACCTCCCGACCTTACGATACTTTTTAAACATGTTTAAAAAGTTCGGGGAGTCGGCCCGATTTTTACCAGCATATGGCTGTCCCCTATTGCCAAATCATGCACAAGCACGTCACATACGCTCAGCTCAGTGGCTGCCACATACTGAGTTCACACACACACACACACACACACACACACACACACACACACACACACACACACACACACACACACACACACACACACACACTTTCTCTCTCTCACGTGTACTCTTCTCTCTCCCTCTGGTTGTTTCGGTTAAAAGGAATGGCTGTTCTCTGCTTTTCAACAAATCATGTTCACTTCTTTTTTCTTTATTTTTTGTATCTAAAGCTATAGCAGCAACATTGAAAGCTCCGGTGTCTGTGTTACATGAAAACTCGTGTGATCGCGGCCGGCTCGCGGTGCAAACAGTCGTGCCGTGTACCAGCTGATTTGATGTGATGATCAGATTAAATGACTCGTAGCGTCTGCAATATCTTACGACCATCCGAGTGTCCGAATTCGCACAGTGTACGCCCGCCTTAAGTGAGTGGGTTGGACACAAACTACCAACACCTGTCTCTCCTTCCAGTAATTGGCGCGGGGAGAGTATAAGAGCTCTGGAGAGACGGAAGACAGTAGTGATGTCCGGTTCGCGAACGAATCGTTCTTTTTAACCGGATCTTTATAGTGAACCGGTCGAACCAGTTCACCAAATCGAACTGAATCGTTCTAAACGGTTCGCGTCTCAAATCAGGGCTGATCCCACAAATACTGTAGATATTAACTTTCTGCCATCAGTGACAGTCTCTCAAACTAGAAATAAAACGAATATCTTGAAGTAGATGCTGTAACTCCAATCGTTAGCTGAAGTGAGACATGTTTTGCTGAGAGATCTGATGAACTCACGAGCAGCTGATACTGAGCATGCGCGTGTAACCGAACGTACCGGTTCGGTTGTCGGACCCTCGGATCAGCAGTACAGAATCAAAACCGTTTCTATCGGACACGTTCGATACTGAGAACCGATGAGCCGATGAGCTGCGCATGCGTTATTTGTTCAGAGGAACGAAATGCAGGTTAAGTGTATTTAAAACTAATCACGTTTGGAAACATTAATACAGCTGTCTGTATTTATACAGCTGTCTGTAAATAATACAGCTGTCACTGTATTATTTTAAAGTTTTGGAAACAATAGATTGTAAAACGGTCAAATTAAACATTTATTTGTTTTATCAATAATGCATGATATTTTCAAGAACAGCTTTTATCTTATTTAATTTCTAAGTCGATAAAGATTTTAAAATAGATGTAATCAAAACAGTAGCCTATGATATAGACTATTCAGCTAGCAGCAGTTCGCAGCTCAGCACCCTGTGCTCAGCACACACACACACACACAACACACACACACACACACTGATACAGCGGTTCTCGAGTCAGATCGACCGGTTGCAACGGATCACTGGTACAGAATCGAGAACCGTTTCTATCGGACACATTCGATCTTTCGGACATGTTCGATTCTGAGAACCGGTGAGCTGAGATACTGAGCATGCGTGAGAGCGTCGTAACCGAACTGTTTCTCTCGGACTGGGACAGCTGATGCTGATAATACATGAGCCCGGGTGAACTGAGGATTTGTGTAAGTATTATGTCAATGTAAGTTTATTTAATCCGTGTAAAACATCAGTGTGTGCACGACAGTGACAGTGACAGTCTCTCTAGAAATAAAACTAATATCTTGAAGTAGATGTTGTAAATCGATTCAGTTCGATTTTGTGAACTGTATTGAGTGCTGTTGCTAAACATAAATGAAAAAATGTTTCCAAGATGATGATGATGTCAATTATAATTATTACTATACTAAGTTTTGATTACAAATACTTTATATGGATGTGTTTGAATGTATATTCATCCGCCGGGATGATAGAAATGACGTCATTACGTAAAGACGTAAAAGAACCGGTGATCCGGTTTTTTTAACCGGATCATTGAAACGAACTGTCCGAAAGAACCGGTTCGCGGAAAAGAACCGAACTTCCCATCACTAGAAGACAGTGAGAGAGAGAAGGACTACTGACGTGTCCCCCAGAGTTCCCGGATGATCGCAACCCGGAAGTGATTACGACGAATGATTGAGTTGAGCGTGCACTTTGGTGCCAACACGAAGTTACCTTGAGTTTATTAATAAAAACGTCAGTAGTCCAGCCGACCCCTGTGTCCTCTTCCTTACCCCACACACGATCCTCTACACTCATGCATTCGGATTGTGATTTATTCACGCCACGGTGGAGAGGAGAGTTTTGTGATCGGGAACGCGGCGCTCACCTGGTCTGTAACATCATTGTATGCTGTAAATAAAATGTCATATGCTTGGTATGATAATAAATGCTGCTATAAATAACGGACCAATTCAAATGTTTAAGTGCTTTTATTTTAATTTGTTTGAGCGGTGATGAAATACATTGCTCTTCTAAATACTTGCCAGCATTTTAAGGAAATACAAACAGTGAATTTTGAAATTATATATTGTTGAAAACCCAGAGATGTGGATTCGGACAGCTTTTACATCAACACGATCTTGCGTTTGTCAAAAGCAGTAGGTAACTTGGCCGGGGATTTTTACGCGGGTGGTGAGAGACGGACGGCAATAAAATAACTGACCAGTCCCTGTAACTTAAATGATGGCAATACCTTCCGACCCCATGAGAAACAGTTAACGTTACTGTCTGAATAGCTTCAGCCAACTCCTTCATTACTAACGAAGCGATCTGGAAAATTAAACTTTTCCCGAATTTACCCTGTTGGAGGGCCACCAACAAACCCCAGCAAAGACTGTTATTGCTCCGGCTTTAACTTCTGGAAATTTGGCAGCGGTGCCACAATGCAATGAATGGTTTAGTATGCATCTTTCTCCGCTGCCATTACTGAAGTACATCTCAAACTAGCGCTCGACATCAACGTCATCGTTCTCAGCCACTCCCTCTGTTCGCTGATTGGACCGGTAAAAATTTGTTCGGAGAAAACCTAAGACTACACAGCAGTCCCAGACGTAGTACTGAAGGAAAATGAAAATTGAGCGGAAGTACGTAGGAGGGCAGAGCCAGGCTAAGTAATTACACCGACATCATTAAAAATATCATTCAGAGTAACAAGTAACATACAAAAGTATTATAAAGACCTCATTAAAAGTAGTTACACAATATACATCATTAAAAAGATCTAAGAATAGTTTTTTTTTTTTTTACCTTTTACCTTTTTTATTATCAAAGTGACATTAAGTATTCTTATTGTCTTGAAGACTCACGACAAAACAACATCCCCCAGGGCTTTAGTTCAAATGTGTGCAGATGTGGAGACATATTGATAGATTCTCATATGTTTGAGTCAAATTTCTATACAGCAAAGTATTTTTTTTTCAATATTTACCCAAAATATGGCACCCATGAAGAAGAAGTGACAAACCATGTGACATTGAACTCCCTGAAATAAACAAACCTTCCAGCAATCGCTATAACATGCAGATAGACGTTTGAAGACAATAAACACACACAGTCTTTACAATTTATAAGATTTATAAGATTAAATTCATGTTTTGAATTTAATCTTATAAATTGTTGTTTTGCTGGTGTGCTAAGCTAACATGCTAGATTGCCCTAAGATGCTCTCCCACTGAGCAAATACTTTATTATTTTTATGAACATTTTTGAAATGTAAAACTACTTAAATGTTTATTTGCAAGAAAGGCAATTGACAGAGTCTCAGAGAAGGTGAAGTGAGAAGTTTGATTTAGAAATTAGGTTTGAATAGAACAGTTTAAATAGAGAGTTGTTAGTAAATACAATGCAGACAAGGGAATAATAATTAGCACCATAACCAGGTCGCAGAGGTGTAAATGTGTGCTTAATAAACTGAATATAGCAGTTTGCACCTCTAAACAATAGAGGCAATACACTGAATGAAAGCTCAGAAGACATGGCAATAAACATCAGTTAACATTTTAGAGAAATCTCAAAATATAATCACATGACATGCGCTTGTAAAACATTTAAAGGGGGGGGGGCTGAAACACTCAGTTTCAGTCAATCTCATGTCAATCTTGAGTACCTATAGAGTAGTATTGCATCCTTCATATCTCCGAAAAGTCTTTACTTTTATTATATTTATAAAAGTAATATGGGCTGTACCGAGTCTTTCCGGAAAAAAACGAGCGCCTGGAGGCGTATCGTGTGGGCGGAGCTAAAGAATGACGAATGCGCAAAGCGGTGACGTCCTCAAGCATGGAGAAACCCTTGCTATCGATCTCAGCTAATAGATATGATCCAGAATCTAATTCGGAGGCTGAAATAGAAACAGCAACAGCAGGACGTCCGTCTCTGTGGAATATGTACTGTATTTAGTGGCCTGTCAACATTTGTCTGTCTTTACTCGCAGTTTATGAGGACATGATTCGGTTTATGGACTATTGTGTGCGACTAACGTAAACCTTAGCAGTAGTAAGCAAAACGGTTTTGCACGTCAGACTAGTGTAACGTTAAATTATATAGAACAACAATGGAGTCCGTTAGCGCATTTGAATGACGAAGCACGCGATCGTGTCGTTTACTAATGTTTACTCACGCGACGATAAGCAAAAGCATAGACATTTGAAGCAGTTTTACTCACAAGCTGCTTCCAAAGCAGGACCGAACCTTTATCGCTGGGACCGCTCCGTCAAAAACACACTTCTTGGAGTGTGGAGATCCACTTTGCGATGCGACTGAAGCGATGTTGTGAAGCTTCCCGTCATTTCTGCGTTCAAATCGGTTCAAATGCAGCGCTGCCTTTCCGGAATGCTGTGCTGAAGCGTTGAAGACCCCGTACGGCCCATACAAGGACCTTCCGTTCTATTAACGTCAAGCTGAGCCATACTCGAAAAAAACTCTCCGAAACTTGTGAGAAACCGGAAGGAGTATTTTTAACACAGAAATACTCCATCAAATGTCCAACATTAGTTTTTGAAACTTTGTCTATGTTTAGGATGGGAATCCAAGTCTTTAACAGTGTAAAAAGCTCAGTATGCATGAAACAGCATTTCACCCCCAGCTGGGTCTTTGGGGTCTCCAGAGACCCCAGGCAACATTTTTTTACAATTTTAATTTTGCAACAATATAGAGCAGGGATTCCCAAAGTGTGGGTACGCGAGCTGCCACCAGGGGGTGCGCGAGAGGAAATGTAATAGTGGTGTTTTTTTAATGGGAATTTCCATACAATAAAAAAGACGAGATGATCATGGAAGATTTGGTTTCTAAATGAAATGTAAAAGTGTCTATTTAAGTGAGTTTGTCATTGTGTGTTGTGCTTTTCATTAAGAATAATAGGCCAATTGACCTACATTTCAAGCAACCCGCCCCCAGCGCTAATTCTAAACCGAAACTAAAATCTCTTTATTTTTTTGTGTTTCGTGTGTTGGCTAATATTGTCACACTTGAAAAGTTTCAGATTGATCCTCAGTTTTTATTTGATCTTTTTCCAGACCTTATTCTCTTTAATGTTGTGGATCATTTCTAACTTCATTGCAATTTAATTCAATGTACTGTCGTTCTAATTTCCATATCCATTGTGTTATGACGACACATAGCTCCATCATTGAATAGCGGCCTATTGCTACAATGTTTCTTTTATTGCGGCTGAAAATAACACTGCTTTCTGTTACTGAGCCTGTGTCTGTGACATCCTCTTAGAAGTGGAAGCTTGTGCATAGCTTTGTTGCATTATATTGAAACTTTTTTGCTGTTGTCGTCAGCGTGTTCTGGTTATTTGCGCATGATTCACAAGTCTCTATATGGCAATAAAACACAGCTTTGTGTTTTTTTTTTTTAAGCGGGTATTGAGGATGCACCAACCCATTCAGGACATAGAAGGAGGTGCGCAGGTAAAAAAGTTTGGGAACCACTGATCTAGATAATCTTCACTGACGTTGTTCATAATGATAACAGAAGTGGCACATTAGGACAGGACTTAAACCTCTGGTAATAGTTACTTTACCCCCACATCCCCATGGTCAACTAATCCCACCTGAAAAGGGCTTTAGAAGGTAATCCCTGACACCAGCTTGAAGTGTTCCACAAGTGGACAGGGGAGGTTTATATGGACAGACTCTTGACTCATTGATTATGAAAGGGGACACAGCCACACATACATTGAACTTTCCAAGTCAACCCATTGCACATAAAATCTTTGTAGTTTAGGTTAGCTGCCCAATAAAGCAAACAGAACAGTCATGAAAGAGCCAACAGCGTTGGAAAGTGATACCAAGGAGACACTGATGTTGAGTTAAGTTTAATAAGACCACTAAAGTCACATGACCAGAGTAACTTCTCCACTAGACACCACAGTTTGTCCACTAGAGACTGTCTTGACTTCAGCATCTCTTCCTGGAAAAGAAAGGCAGAATCGTGAGGTGCATTTAGAAAAACTAATTCTCATAGTTCCTGAAGTCAGTTTACAGCAAGCACTCACTTTTCCTAGCACAGCTTTGCTCACAGGTGCCAGAAGAGGGATGGCACACCGATGTACTACAGTGGATGAAGATCTAAGAGGGGGAAAAGGGTCAAGCCACAGAAACCACTATAAAAAGACTAATATCAAGGGTTCAGGTAAGGTTGTGGAGCATACGGTTTCCTGCAGAGGAGCCAGTGATGCTGGATCCACAAATGTGAACATCTTCACAACAAAGCGCTTATAGTGGGTTGGGAACTGAAGACCAGAAGATCCAGCCACTGGAACCAATGTGGTCAGGTAACGGTCAGCCCAGTAAGGGCATCTGAAAGGCAAAGGGGCAGTCAGAAATGCCTTACAGCACACTAGATGGATGAAGACCAGCCTTACTCACCCATCAACCAGAAGATCCCACTGGGGTAGACTGAGTGGACTGGGGGTTGATGTCACCCAGCAACGTCCTAGCATCAGGGCAATGTTGGGGTCAGTCCTCTCCAACAGGCGCACCTCAACAAACACAGGCTCCCGCAGGACTTTTGTGACTGGATAATCAGCGTCACTGTAGTAGGACGTGTACGCCTCATCCCCTGAGGAAGAACAGAGTTTAAACAGAAACTGCAACCTGGAGTTGTAGAAAATCATTCATACTTGGGCAGAAACTTGCCTTCTGCACAGCCTTTGGTGACACATTGACCATTTGCCAGTCTAAGCTCCACCCTGAGGGGTCCAGAAGCAGCTACTGGTGGAGGTGCAGGAACAGTGTTGACCTCCACAACCAGGGCTTCTACAGAAGTACCAGAGTATCTACACTGGAAGAGAAGCCTGGACAACAAACAGTGAGCTTGTAGAATGTCAAGTATTAACATTTATGCTAAAGTGTAAAAATCACCTACTCAAAGTGGCTGTCCCTTGTGATGGAACCAAGGGGTCCGACACCCACTTCATACGAGGAAGTCATCCTGTTTTCATACACAACATATCCACTGTCCTCCTGCAAATAATAACTGTTGACATCCGGTCCATTCTAAGCAGAAAAGCACAAGCAGCTACTCACCATCATGATTGTGCCACATGCAGTGACAGGGAACTGGTATATAGCAAAGGAAGGTGTGGATCCCACAGGACTGCAAGGTGGGTCATTTCCACCCAGTAGACGGACTGAATCCAGGCTCAATCGAGGCAGAGTAACATCTCTAGCCACCACTACCACAAACTGACCATCTCTTATACACTGGACAGTCACTGGAACAGGGTACGAGATCAGTTTATTGCTGAAGAGAAATTTAACATGAACCCCTTTACATTGACTCAACACTTACCTGCCTTCCCATAGTAACACTGCTGTCCATTAAAACAGCAGTTGAGCGCTCCACAATCAGCACCACTGATACCATCTTGGCCACATTGGATCTGCTCATAATCAGCTACAGCACATTTGTCAAGGGGCTCCGCCTGCACCACAGGCTGCTTAGACTGAACCTGCTGACTAGCTTGCTGTTGTACCCACTGAGGAGACTGTTGACTAGTTTGCTGTTGTACCCACTGAGGAGACTGTTGACTAGCTTGTTTCTGAACCTGCTGACTAGCTTGCTTCTGAATCTGCTGACTAGCTTGCTGTTGAACCCACTGAGGAAACTGTTGCCTAACTTGCTTCTGAAGGCGCTGGTCAGTTTTCTGTAACATCAGAGCTTGAGGATTCTGGGGCAGATTACTCCACTGTGGAACAGCATGACAGAAAGCACAAAACCACACACAAAGTGCTAGAGACTGCACTGCATACCAAATTCCTGCCATTGTTCAACAGCTAGTCACACTGTTGAAATGCTGCCCTTTGGTCTTTTTGTATTCTACAGATTTTGGCTAATTAACAATAATCCCTCCCTCTTCATTAACAGTCATGAGTCTCCAGACTTGCCCAAATGGGAGCTTCTGCTACCAGAAGATTCTCATTGGTTCTCAAAATTATACGCGGGATTTCTTGATCGCAATTGGTCAGATTTGTCATATTGAAGACAAGTAAAAAGGTTCATGCTTAGGTTTGCTACTGGAGCTTGCCCAGAGTGCTTTGGGTAGATGTGTGGTATTTTCTGCTTTGCTTGTAGACATGCTGAAATAGTAACTAATATACCTTGTTTAAAACAATCTAAAGAGCAAGTACAATCCAATAATTCTGATATAATATTATCATTATATTCTGTGAGGTTATACAGCCCAAATTCACAGGAAAAAAATAGCAGAAATAGACTTCATACAATCAGACACCTAAAAGTTAATGTCTTTTTGTTTTACTCCTCGGCATTGCAAATTTCCTGTGCTGCTGTTGTAGATAACTAGGTGTTGGATTGTCCTGAATTAATTCAGTAAAATGTGTTGATGTCAGAATACCTTTTATCTGGCTGCAATGTTTTTAAACCTCCTGTAACTCATCAGATAGACCTTTAGGTTATCCACCCCATACTAGGCTAGAATTCTCATTTGTGTTAAAACATCAGAAGGGAGACCCGCTTTTTAGCAACACAAAGAAAGTAGATTCTACGACTTACTTTTGTTATCATGTACTTAATGTGGGCGTCCCATGTTCGGAAGAGATATGAAATCCCACTGTCTTAGTTCCATTCATTGCCAATATAAATTCCTGTCCCCATTCCCCATTAGTTCTGGCAGAGCACGTTAGTCTCTCATCAGCTGACTACATCCACCTATGAGAATAGAATGCCTATCAGAGCCTTCATATATAAGCCCCTTCAGTATTATCAGCCAAAATCATGTTTCTCCGGAGGTAATATGCCCAATGTGGTCATCTGATGTTTCAAAGAAGGAACACATATTCATATTGAGTAAAGATTATTTAAGACAGCTTACACGGATGAAGGATTACCACAAGACTATGGACAACAGACATGCACATCTGCATGATGGGAATAAAAGTCCAGACCAGCAGGCGGTAGTAGCATTCACCACTCAAGAACTGGAACTTGGACTGCTGATATAGAACCATAAGCAAGCAGCGACTGATGCATTGATAACTCAATCTTCACTTTATTCCAGATGGCACATCATTCATGGAAATGCTGTGTTGCTTTAACTTCAAGTATAGGCATCCTGCTTGCTGTTTTGGCAATATGTTTGTTTAGGTCATCTGGGTAAGGGCAACATGCTTGTTGCTTAAGGCTTTCTGATATTATTGGCAGCATGCTTGTGGCTCTCACTAGTTGTGATTGGAGGATATCAGTATTGTTTTTGGGGGGTTTGTCACTGCTCTCCCTGCTGTTATTCATGATGCACAGGGAGTTCTTGCCCAGAACAGAACCATACCGCCAATCTAAACTATATGCTAATTGTCTATCATCTTTGATGATAGTGGTCCTGACAGAAGTGCGTTTGATACCTTAAGCCATTTTCGGACATGATTAGATTAACATTGAGATGTCGGGGTAAATAATTTTACCTCAGGACATCTGTAATATTAATGGGCAATTCGCACGGGATAAGACATCTCAGTAAAACTAGCAGAAGTGGGAGGAGTAACTTGCTTTACGAACAACAGTAACCTCCGTGTCATCATGTGTGTATGACGTTGCCATTATCACATGACCACCAGTCTGAACTCTCCTATATACATGTTTTATAAAACAGTTAGGTACAGTATAATGATTCTGATTGAATTGTGTTGGTAATAGACACTTTCCTAGAGCTAAAATAGGTGTTACCCTCTAATAAGTGATTTTTTGCATTTCAGAACCTTAGGAAATGGACAGCGGCTGACATGAACACACACACCTATTTAATTGATAATAAATCCGTAAAGTAGCATATCTTTCTGAGACGTAACCGCGATCAGCTTTGTGGGAAATTAAGAATCAATGTCACACAAGTCCACACAGTAAAATTGGTGGATAGGATATTGGAGCAGGCGACTGACAGTGACACATAGCACCAACTTCAATGTTTAATTTTAAATGAATGTAGCCTACCGGCAGTCTGGCACACGTGGGTGCTCGGTATTTTCCGTGGGTGCTCGAGCCCCAGATATATATATAAGCATATATATAAGCATATAAATAAATATATATATATATATATATATATATATATATATATATATATATATATATATATATATATATATATATATATATATATATGCTTAACTGGCTGAAATCAGGGAAACTGTCAAGTGGGACGTTTTATGATAAAGTTAGTGACAAAGGAGGAGAGGGATCAAGAGAGAGTGAGGATTTGGAGGCAAAAGAGATCTTAAAGTAACTCTTTGTTACTTTATTATGTTGTGTATTGTGTGTAGGCTAATTTTATTGTTGCACTTGAAAAGTTTCAGATTGATCCTCGTTTTTTATTTATTTGATCTATCTCGGACCTTATTCTCGTTAATGTTGTGGCTTGTTTGTAACTTCATTGCAATTTAATTCAATGTACTGTCGTTCTAATTTCCATAACCGTTGTGTTATGATGATGATGATGCTAGCTCCAACGTCATTGAATAGCGGCCTAATGCTACAATGTTTCTTTTATGCGGCTGAAAATAACCGTGCTTTCTGTTACTGAGCCTGTGTCTGTCACATCCTCTTAGAAGAGGAGGATTTTTTTTTTTCAAAAAAAAAAAAAGTTTGGGAACCGCTGATATATATAATTTATCTACAAATGGACACTGATTAAATTATATTGAACAGTTTTTAGTAATTTTGGTTTGTTTATGTTGTAATATCTTGTGATGAAACGGCTGTATTGCTGACCCCCCCCCCACACACACAAATATATATATATATATATATATATATATATATATATATATATATATATATATATATATATATATAATGTAAACACAAACTTTTATTTTGGATGTGATTAATCATGATTAATCGATTTGACCGCACTACTTTCTTTTAATATGGACATTCTTGTTTTCCACTGACCCATATACATGTCCACAAGATCCTTGGGATTGTTTTCAGGACATTGTATAAATGCACAAATAATTTGTACAAATATAATAAATGAATAAATGATTCTAAGATGATTGAACGTTTTGTGACATGTGATTGTATCAGTTTGTAGGAGTGTGTGCTTTGCGAGTTGGAGGTTGAGATTGGGGTATGGTGTGGGCCCAGAGGAGTGAAGCAGTAGGATGGCTGCTGTCTTTCCGCTTTACTGAATTTTCCTTTTGCCCCTTTAGTGGGGATCCTAACCTCCCTGACAAAGACACGGCTTTCTCATCGATTCTCGCTCACTGACTCTCCCTGTGGCCTTGTCCTTTAAAGCATGGATGTTATGAATGCTCTGCCCTGCCCTGTGTGTATGTGTGTTCACAGAATCATGATTTTGAATGCCTGAGTGGATCTGTATGTGTGTGTTTACCAGGTCATATCAGGTGTGTGTAGAGAAGGAAAAATTCGTAGAGGTGGGGACCAGCAGGGAATTTGTTTCTGTTTGCTTGCATCTCATCTTGAGAAGATACACAGAAACACACCCCTCCTCCACCCCCCCCCCCCCCCCCCTCTCTCTCTCTCTCTCTCTCTCTCTCTCTCTCTCTCTCTCTCTTTACAGAACTTTGCTCTGGTTGAGGTAAAGCCTCCCTTGGCCCCTGTCCTGGCCCTGCTGAGTAGGCGGATGTTCATCCTGCCCACTTGTTTTTACGTGCCATTGGCCTTCCCATGTAAGAGGGCTGTCTGGTAGCTTCTGCATCATTTAGCAGGCTGTAGCAGCGGGATGCCAGGTACTGTCCTGACATGGCAAGGCCCCCAGGTGAGCCGTCTAACCATTGGCACTGCGCTACAATGCCACTCAGGGCTTACTGAGTAAAATTCATTTCTCTTGCCTCTCTCTGCTCTTTGTGATCTTTGCGATGCCGAAAGAACACACAGAGAATAATGTTCCTTTTTTCCAGCATTTTTCAGATCTACAAACCCTTGCTTGGAACATGCTTTTATTGACTCAGCCTAGTGTAAAAATACTGTACTTTGGACCACATAGTGAGCTATTATGGCTGGTGATATATTTCTGAGATACAGACCTGACAGTAGTTTTTCAAATGTAATCTTGGATAGGATCTTTGCCAGGAGATGTATTGTCAATTGCTATGTAGATATCTTTTAATCCCTATTGAATCTGTGATTTGATTTATAGATCAAATCTATAAATCCACACACATTGTTTTGGATAAAATGCTTATTTTTGAAGCAGTAAATTATATTATACTATAAAAACGCTCACTGCTTATTTAGTGGATTATGCCATTTCACCCTACTTTAAAATGTCAGTAAATGTATTTTATTATTCATTTATTTAAATTTTAAACTTTAATATGATCAATGCTTTTGTTGAAAAAAAGGTGTTTTTGTTGACAACGATGCTTTCAGTCATTAAAAAAATGCAATATAAACTACAGAACAACAGCTAAAGCCTTTCAAATGCAAGTCTAATTTGAATCTTGGTATGTTAAAGAAAATTTTTATTGCTGGATTGTCTTTATCACAAATAATGCGTGTGGTCCAGGTGAACCCTACATTATGAAGACAAAATTTTCCCAAAATGATGGCATTATGCTAAATCCTTGTCCATGTGTGTCCAACATTTTTTTTGTCCCCATGAGAAAAACAGCTTCTAAATCAGACTAAATAATGTTTTTTGAAAATGTAAAAATGCTGTAAGTTTTCTGTGAGGGGTAGGTTTGGTGTTAAAATATACAGTTTGCACAGTATAAAAATCATTATGTCTATGGAAAGTTCCCATAAAAGTGTTCTTTCTGTAAATGTTGAGTTGAGTTTAAACTAAATCGGTTATGATACTTGGAAAGGTGCATTTTCTGCTTTGCTTGTTTCTTTGGAACCCTCTCCTCATTGCCTGTTTTAATCTGACTAAATACGATAACCTGCTCTTCATAAAAAATGGATGGTACTTCATTCAATGGGACCACCGGAGCCCCAGGAGGCCCCATAAGCGAGGAGGTTGTGGGGTGTGCTCGCCAAAATCACCGGGCGTAATTAATTTCCCCATAAATGAAATTTGGTTAAAAAGAAAAAAAAAAGCAGAAGTGGGTGGTGGTGGGGCAGAGCGACGGAGCAAGGGGGAGCAGGGACGCTCTTGCCCAATCATGTGGGAGAGTTTGTCAAGCAGGAGATTGCAGTCTAAAATATTTATCAGCCTCCCTCCACCAAGAATGAGTGAGCCAGCTCCTAGAAGGGACACGACCTCTCAATATTTCATGAGCCAGTCCTGGCCCAGACATGGGGCCCGCAACTGGGCTGCCTTCCCCTTTAACGCTACATGCATCAGCCGTCCCTTTAATGGACCCAGAGGTTGGGGCTGGCATAGGGTAGGATAGGGTACGTATGCTGATGGGGGTGGGTTAGGTAAATAGAAGAGTGGGTATCCAGGCAAAACATGACCTTTAAAACGACACACCAAAGAGGAAGATTACAATGACCTCTTGCTTTAAATGTTAGGGATAGAATTAAAGCAGTACGCCAGTGAGTGTCAACATCAGCGAAATGAGAATCCTGAAGCTGTGAGGAATAGTCTATTAGCAGCAAATTCCTGAACTTGATTCCTACTGAAAATGCATTTCCTAATGGTAAATGGACTGCATTTATATAGCACTTTTAACAGACCCTATGGCCATCCAAAGAACAAACATTTTTGCCTCACTTTCACCCATTCATACACCAACGGCAATGTCAGCCATCCAGCTCATCGGGAACAGCTTAGGTTAGGTGTCTTGGTCAAGGACACTTCGACACTTGGTCAGGTGGAACCAGGGATCGAACCACCAACCTTTCGGTTTGTAGACAAGCTACATGAACCACTGAGTCACTGCTGCCCCGAAGTGTATGATTTCCTAATCATACACTTAACATTGGTTGTTTTAGACCTTTGCCTGCACAAGCCCCAGGCCGTAGGCAACAATAATGCAGGCTCGTGTAGGAATTCACCCTGAACTTGAGCTCTGGCCTGTTGTGAAGCAGCCACTCAACCTTGTCTGTGGTCAGAGGAAACCCTGTCTTTAAGAATACAACAGATCACATGAAGGATAAGATACACCATCTGCTGTGGGGACAAATGAACCTATGCTTAGTCCATGGCTTCATGAATACAAAATATCTCATTCAACTCTTAAATATCCATGGCAGACTAGAAAAAAAGATCTATAAATGAATTGCAGGATTGAGAGTTCAGTATCTGTGAGATGCTAACATATGGCATTAACTTCAGTTATTTTACATTCCCTACTGCCTTAAATCTACTGCCTTAAATCTCCCTACTGCTGACTTTGACCTACAAGAGATGAAGGCACGGAAGGTTTTACTTATGAAAGCTGCCTGGGACCAATGGCAAATCGAAAGAAACAGAAGTGCAGTAAAACTCGAAAGCTTCCTAGTGGTTGCTTGCATGTGGGAGATTGAGTATTTGTATATCCCCCAAACCAGTGATAGAGCAGTGCTACTTATCCGCATTTATATGTATGCTAAAATTAAGTACTTGTGGCCATATTGATGGCAACAGACCAAGTTGATGAAGAATGTTGCCCTTACCCTCACTCATCTCAAATTGTGCGGCTTATTGGGTGGTGCAACAAATTCAGCAGTATCTCTGTATGCCCCTTAAATCTTGTCAGGGTGTAATTCTGACTCTGAATAGGTAATGCAATGTTTAGCAGGAACAAGAAATTTTAACATTTAATGAAAATATCTAGCCTGTCATTATAGGTAACATCCAGAGCATGACAGTCCTTGCCAACTAGATTATACTTTCTGTTTGCTTTCGAGTGTCGCACCTGGAGCACCACTGGGTGCTAGTGTTTGACCTTTGACCTTTCTGAGCATTTCATGTGCCTGGGCCGCTGAATAATTGATGTGTGTGCATCATCCTGCCATGGGAGTTGGGCCACACCCCCTGTAGGCCTGGTTTCACACGCACACTAGTATTGATTTTGTTAACTGAGACCATTCAGCCAAGTGAGGAACATAAACACTGCCCACTTTCTTCAATGTCAGCTGAATGTTTAATTTTGGGACATTATTCTTTTTATTTTATGTACAAAAGACCCAATGAGAGACGTAATGTCTTTATTAGTTATTTTGCACCCTAATTAAGGTACTGGATGTACTGGCTTTACATGTTTCTGTTCCCAAAGTGCCTATCTAATCAGTGAAGATGCACTGTTCCATTGGCCATCGGAATGCTTTTTTTTTAGGTTTCATTTTGGTCAATCTTTTTCTGGACTTTCAAATAAACTGCATTGCAATCATTTCCCAAAATGAAATGTGTGAGGAAATATTACAAAGTCTGTAAACAGGGGCCTGAACACGGACCCAAGACTGGACATGCCGGAGAGGAGAACAGAGTGTGCCAGTATCAGGAGAGGAGAGTGTGCCAGTATCAGGCACAACAAACTCACGATGCTTGAAATAAAGCAAGTAAAATATAAATATTGAATTGGTGTTGGAATTCAACCGAATGTCTCTCTGAAGGCAAATGACTGTGTTCAGAAAATTTTCAATGGCATATTATTTTCCTCTTACCTCTGTATAAGGTAGGCACAGCTGCTTTGTGTAGTAACCAAAGAAACTCTATATCACTCACTGTGTATACATGGAGCCTAATAATCCGTAATAAATTGTAATCAGGTAAAAGGTTTTGGGTGCAGGAATAAGGGCGTTTTTACTGTTTGATAAATATAAACAGAATGCGATAACTGTTCATATGCTCACCATCACCTAATAAGGACTAGAAATACACTATACTGACAAAAGTTTTGGGACGTCTGTCTTTACATGAACATGCATTTTAATGACATCCCATTCTAAATCCGTAGGGTTTCATATTGAGTGGACCCATCTTTTGCAGTTATAACAGCTTCAACTCTTCTGGGAAGGCTTTCCACAAAGTTTAGGAGTGTGTTTATGGGAAGTTTTCTTCTAGAAGCACATTTGAATGTCAGGCACTGATGTTGGATGAGAAGGCCTGGCTCGCAGTCTCCGCTCTAATTCATCTGGAGAAAGCGATGATGTCATCCGCTCATTTCAATTATCATATAGTGTCAATGTGGGCAAATCAGTAGTATAGTTGAAAATTTAGTGTCCCCAACGAAGCAAACCAAAAGAAAAAGGTGACAGTGGCAAGGAACCAAAACCCCTTCAGGCCCAGAATGGAGAAAAAAACCTTGGGAGAAACCAAGCTCAGTCGGGGTGCCAGTTCTCCTCTGGCCAATGAACAAACAGTGTATGATTATGATTCAGGCAACATTACAGGTCAGGTCATATTAGATCAGAATATTCAAATGATTGGAGTCATCATGCCAGAGATGGGTTTAATGAGGATGTTGTGTCGATGCGGAATTTACAGGGGGGAGTTTAATTGACACGCTCCCTGCAGACACTTCAGGGACGCGTTGAATAATATAAACTGATAATGTTCTATGTGCATGCCAGGTTATAGAGATATGTTTTTAGGCTAGTTATAGTCTTTTAAACTGATAGAGTGTGTTTGCTTCCCGGACAATGCTATGAAGAGTTTAGGTGCTAAATAGGAAAAGCATTGACAGCCTGCAGTTGATTTTGATATTCTAGGTATTATCAACTGGCCAGAGTTTTGAGACTGCAATAGACATGATGGAGTATAATGTGTTAAGAGCTTGCTCAAGAACTGGGGAGCTAAACCATCTAGTGCTTTGTAAGTAATTATCAAGATTTTAAAATATATTAAATGTTTAATAGGGAGCCAGTGCAATGTTGAGAGAACTGGGCTAATATAGTTATACTTCCTGGTTCTAGTAAGAACTCGAGCTGCTGCGTTTTTGACCAGCTGGAGTTTATTTATTAAGCGAGCAGGGCAACCACCCAGTAGAGCATTACAATAATCTAGCCTTGAGCTCATGAACGCATGTACTAATTGTGTTCAGCATTTTGCATTGAAAGCATGTGCCGTAATTTATATATATGTATAAAAAGAAACGCTAGAAACGTGGCTTTCATATGAAAGATTGGTATCAAACATTGTGTAAAAGTACCAAAATCATGACCAGTCCATCCCTACTGAAATGCATTTTAAATGGTCATGAAACCCCCCTGCTGCAGCAGTGTTTTTTCATACCTTCGATTTAAAAAGGTTTTTTTTAAAAGGAAGTGGTCGACTGTGAAAAGGTGGGATGGGTATTGTGTGGAAAGAAGGAAATAAGAGCCCGAACACATGCGGTTTAGTGCATGTCTATGACCACAAATAAACAAATGTGGCTTTTGATTCTTGTTGATATTTCATCAAAAATATTGTTAATTAGCCTACAGATCGGTTATTTTGCACTCCTGACAATTAGATAGTCAACGCTTGCAGGTTCGGCGTGCGATTCCTCAAGTTTATTTTACTTTACCGAGCCTTTGTAGCAAAGGGTTCCACAGTTGGCGCCCGGTTATAGCTTGCTTACGTTACTTCGTATCAGCACGCTACTTTCAAAACTTCCCTAACATACAATAATGATGGAAGACGAGCCCGACAGAAGTGACTGTCTCATGCATATTAACTAAATTATCTTGTAAGCATACTACAATGCAGTGATTGGACTAAATAAGCTTTATGTCAGAAATGTATATCGAGAGTCGCTCGGAACGGTTGACGTCAGCATGTCCCCAGCAGCCCATACTTGGGCCAAAAGCACACGCTGACGTCAGCATTTGTGACGCTGCTCCGACTCAAAATCGCTCTGAAAAATGCAAAAATAACTTTTTCACATATGAAGAACATTAATGAGTACCCATAGTGTTTTAAATGATGTGCAGCCTATACATATCTGTTTACATCTTTGTTTTGGGGTTCCATGACCCTTTAAGGCATAAAATGTACTACCAGCATTTATTTGCTCTAGCAACATTCTGATTACAAACTTAAATCACGTGTTTTCTGTGTGGAGTTGCTACCTATGTAGAGAGTTACAAATGATTATGACATTTCAGTAAAAAATAATGGGTAAAAGAGGTCTATTGTCAATAGTGTAGTGATGCATGAAGCACCGACCACACAGAAGTCACTTTTGCATTTGCCAGACCAACTTGAACTCAAGCAAAATCTTCATGGAGAACTTTTGTGACTTTCCATTTGCAAGGGTTTCGGTTTAAATGACTGGATATCACCCAAAAATGTATGCTGAACAACGGCAAGTAATTTTGGTTAAAAGCATCTGCCAAATTTATAATTTTAAGACTTTAGATAACGTTGATAGGCTCCTGCTGTAGGGTGATAATCATTGTTTAAAGCTTGTCTTTTTAAAGTTTTATTTATAGGTTATCCTATCCTTACATTTACAAAATAATGGAAATTATTTTCTGATAGTGAAAATGGATGAGTGTTTAAATCTTAGATTCTGTGCTTCAGTGCATGAGATTTTATTTTTTGCTTGAGGTATTCATAGAAAAAAACTTTACGTTTTGTTGTCTACATACAGGCTCTGGTTCAGATGTTTTTCTGGGTCAGTTCTAGCCCCATTGGTATGACTGACCCCATCTTGTCCTCATGAGATCCCCTCCCTGTCCGCCCCAGGTGCCCCTGGCATGGTCTTCACTCAGTTTTGTCCGTTAAGTACCACCTCAAATATTGATGAGTCTGTGTAGGTCAGGAGGTGGTGCATGCATGAAGTTACTGTTGACCACTGAGGTTTAGCCACCCCCCTGAGTAGTGCTCATCTATGTACAGAATGTTCAGCTTCAGAGCCTCTGAGGAGAATATACTGGAGGTCTCCATAAAACTGATGTTTTTAACAGTTGCCATTAGGGGTTTAACAGTACACGTACCAGAAAATTTGGTTAGGAGTCTTTCGGTACGCACGTGTACAGTGCTGTTTTAACCAATGCAATGTGTCTCAGTACGCAGAACATAGTTTCAAACTCAGAGACTAATGCCAAGTGCATTCATTCTAGATTTAAACTGACAGTTGTCAGACACAGAGGTAAGTGTAACGTGAAACAGTTTAATTAACAGAGGTAACAAATCTTAATATGATATCTATATATGGTATCTTGACAAAGAGAAACCTTAACTGACTGATGACTGAACTTTCCTTGTAGATGGTGGAGACGCTGGTGAAGACAAAAACGACGATGAAGATGGAGACCACGAAGACAGGTAAATAGCAAGCCAGGTAAGTAGCAAGCCAGGTAAGTAGCAAGCCAGGTAAGTAGCAAGCCAGGTAAGTAGCAAGCCAGGTAAGTAGCCGGTTGTCATAGGATGGTAATCATTGCAAGACCCGACGATGAGTGTTTGTGACTGTCGTGCTTATATGTGGCTCTGGTGATGATGTGCAGGTGATCAGAATGTTGGTGATTGTGAACCAGTGGGCGTGGCATACGTGTCCGTCTCCGATGGTGCAGGAAATGTGGTTGTGACAACAGCGTGTGTCTGCTTCCTGAACAATGCTAGGAAGACTGTTCCAGATTTTAGGTGCTACATAGGAAAAGGATCGACCGCCTGCAGTTGATTTTGATATTATTGGTATTATAAACTGGCCAGAATTTTAAGAATGCAATAGACCTGGTGGAGTATAATGCATTAATACAATTTTGTGATAGCTCTTAGGATGTTAATATATTTCCAACCAGCATAACAAATAATATGGCAATAATAATAATAATAATAATAATAATAATAATAATAAATAATCTGGAACAAATCATCTACCCCTGCCTTTAAGATGCACTGCTTGAGGTTAACATTTTCACACAAACAACAAAACGTAATTGTCTATTGGCATGTTTCAAACCCAGTGTGGGGAAAGTGAGAAGTTGGGGGGGGGAGGAAGCACCTCGTACACATGATCTGACTCCTGCGTGTTTGTGTTTAAAATTCAGAACTGTGCTGATTGACAGAGCCTTGCGTGTGGCTATTAAAGAGGATTCGAGCAGCCACTCGACGGAGTGTGAAATTACACCTGTTCGCTGTTTGCACACACTCTCATATCTGCATGAGCCCAAAATCACCATCAGAATTATATTCAAATACCTCCATGAGACAGCCAGTGACATGTGAAGGTCAGGTAAGAAATGTTTGCTTGGGAGGTCAGTTGTCTCATTATAAATAGCATGTTCAATCCAATGTTTAACTTTTAAAGAGATATGTGTAGTAAACGTAAAATTAGGACTATATATATACATTTGCCTAAAGGATTATTTGGAACACCTGTTCAATTTCTCATTAATGCAATTATCTAATCAACCAATCACATGGCAGTTGCTTCAATGCATTTTGGGGTGTGGTCCTGGTCAAGACAATCTCCTGAACTCCAAACTGAAATTCAGAATGGGAAGGAAAGGTAATTTAAGCAATTTCGAGCGTAGCGTGGTTGTTGGTGCCAGACGGGCCTGTCTGAATATTTCACAATCTGCTCAGTTACTGGGATTTTCACACACAACCATTTCTAGGGTTTACAAAGAACGGTGTGAAAAGGGAAAACATCTAGTATGCAGCGTCCTGTGGGCGAAAATGCCTTGTTGATGCTATAGAGGTCAGAGGAGAATGGGTCGACTGATTCAAGCTGATAGAAGAGCAACTTTGACTGAAATAACCACTCGTTACAACCGAGGTATGCAGCAAAGCATTTGTGAAGCCACAACACGCACAACCTTGAGGCAGATGGGCTACAACAGCAGAAGTCCCCATCGGGTACCACTTATCTCCACTACAAATAGGAAAAAGAGGCTACAATTTGCACATGCTCACCAAAATTGGACAGTTTAAGACTGGAAAATGTTGCCTGGTCTGATGAGACATTCAGATGGTAGAGTCAGAATTTGGCGTAAACAGAATGAGAACATGGATCCATCATGCCTTGTTACCACTGTGCAGGCTGGTGGTGGTGTAATGGTGTGGGGGATGTTTTCTTGGCACACTTTAGGCCCCTTAGTGCCAAATGGGCATCATTTAAATGCCACGGCCTACCTGAGCATTGTTTCTGACCATGTTCATCCCTTTATGACCACCATGTACCCATCCTCTGATGGCTACTTCCAGCAGGATAATGCACCATGTCACAAAGCTCTAATCATTTCAAATTGGTTTCTTGAACATGACAATGAGTTCAATGTACTAAAATGGCCCCCACAGTCACCAGATCTCAACCCAATAGAGCATTTTGGGATGTGGTGGAATGGGAGCTTCGTGCTCTGGATGTGCTATCCTATCAATATTGGCCAACATTTCTAAAGAATGCTTTCAGCACCTTGTTGAATCAATGCCACAAAGAATTAAGGCAGTTCTACAGGCAAAAGGGGGTCAAAGTATGGTATTCCTAATAATCCTTTAGATGAGTATTTTTTTTTACAATGAAAATGGAAATGGTAAGTAAATAAATAGCGTTCAACGTTTAAAAATCAACGTTTAAACATAACAGGACAGAAATTAATATGTGTACAGGCTTTGATGGAATGGTATAGATTGACCCATGGATGGATGGATGGAAAAATTGAACCTTTCTTGAAACTCATAACTGCTCAACATTTAGAGGTTTTATTTTTTGTTTTTTATTTGCATTTGTGTGTTTGTTAAGTGTTAAGTGTTTTTGTTTTTTGCATTTGTCCTCCTTTTCCACATGATTGATCTACCCATTCTTTCGTGATTACGTTATCCAAACCATCTGCGCACATTGTCTTCCTCGGTGCATAGACGTGGATGAGCCGGGCTGCTCGACTCTTGCGTGTTTTTACTTTAATTTGTCTGTGCTGTTTGTTGAGTGGTCCAGTGGAGCGCGTGGTGACAGATGATGTGAATTATTGATTGCAGCCTTCCTGTAGCTGAGTGTAGCAGGCCTTGTTCTCCTCCTATCTCCACCCATCAGCTTCTCTCCAGCAGCACCACTCTACTCCGCCTGCCCTTTGCTCCTTCACCACCTGCAGACTGTGCGCTTTGGGGTTCAGAGAGAGAAAAGATAGTTGTTCTCTTTGGCTCCAGTCCTGTTCACTAGACCCATGGCTTAACATTCAATTCAGTCTGTTCTCTGCACCCTATCATACAGTTGTTCATTATAATCTGTTAAATTGCAGTATTACTGCAGTAGTATTTATAGTGAAACTAGTACAAAAGTTGGAAGATGATGTAGAGAATCTTGACTTTTGGGGGATTTGATAGGTGAAAGATGTTCAAGGGTCAGTTCACCCCCCCAAAAAAAATCTGTCATTAAATACTCACCCTCATGTCGTTCCAACAAAGATCTTCGTTCATCTTCAGAACACAAATTAAGATATATTTGATGAAATTCGAGAGCTCTTTGACCCCTCCATAGGCAGCAACACAACAATCACTTTCAAGGCCCAGAAAGGTAGTAAAGACATTATTAAAATAGTCCATGTGACTGCAGTGGTTTAATAATAATTTTATGAAGCATTGAGAATACTTTTTTCTTAAACAAAATTAACTACTTTATTAAAAAATCTTTTCTCTTCGTTTCACTTTCCTACCCGGTTTATGTAAGCAGCACAACGCATGCATGTGGTGCTCAGCCAATAGAGAACCAGCGTTCTGACGTAGAACTAGGAAGCGCTTTGTGAATAGCCCAGCGATGTGAATAGCGTAAGAGAGTGACAGGGAACAGAAGACATTATTATTCATCTTTCAAATATTCATATTCTTGTGTAATCAACGCACCATCATCAATTAACCCTAACTAATATCAATTAATTGATTGATTGATATTAGTTAGTTGCCCATGTTGATATAATAGCATCAGGTAGTTGCTTCAGATTTGTCAACTTCAGATTAAAATTGTGATTCTTCCATTCTACCACATCTCAAATCTGTTCTACTGGGTTGAGATTTTGTGTCAGGAGGCTAATGGAGTACCCTGAACTCTTAAATATATTTCCAAAAATGTGGTCATAAAGGGATGCAAACCACCAACAACCAACACAAAGTCCCTATCAGCCCTGCCAACCATAAAAAGTGAAACAAGGTGTGATGGATCTGTTGGTAATGCTAATATATTCCCCTACCATTTCATATTTTCCCTTACCATATTTTCATATTTTCCCCTAACATATTATTCCCCTACAATTTCATATTTTTGTGTAGTTGACGCGTCATCCTCTATAAACCTGTCTCTTGGTGATACACCAAACTTTCGAATATTCCGATCTAATATGATTTCTGACCTGTAAGGTTGCCAGAATAATAATCTTACACGGTGTGTTAATAGGCCAGAGGAGAACTGGCACACCGACTGAGTCTGGTTACTCCCAAGGTTTATTTTTCTCCATCATGCCCTGGTGGAGTTTTGGTTTTCCTTGCCACTGTTGCCTTTGGCTTGGCTTGCTCAGTTGGGGACGCTAAAATTTCAACTAAATATCCAAATAAAATTAATAACTAAATTAACTGTATTAACTTTATTACTGATCTGCCCACATTGTCACCTTGTTAAATTGAAATAAGCTGATAACGTCACCGTTTCCTCCAGAGGGGCTGTACAGCCGAGTAAAATTTTGTTGCAATATTTTCCTGCTATTTAACACTGTGAAGCTGCTTTGAAACAATCATCATTGTTAAATCGCTGTATAAATAAAGTTGACTTGACTTGACATTTGTATGTTAGCATAAATCAAGAATCATCAGACCAATAATCTTCAAGTTGTCTACAGTCCAGTTTTGGGCAGCCTGTTCTGCCAGTTTCATGTTCTGGGCTGACAGGAGTTAGAATGTTTGGATTTCTGTTTGTATTGCCTATCCACTTCAAGGTTTGACATGTTGTGGGTTCAGAGATGTTCTGCTGCACACCAAGTTTGTCAAGTACTGTCATCTTCCTGTCAACCTGAGCCAACCTGGCCATTGTCCTCTAACCTCTTTTACTAATTAACTAAGTTGTTTTCACCCACAGAACCGCTGAGTTTTGCTGCAATTTTTTCCAACACATCAGCCTGTAATTGTGATCCTGAAGACCTTGATTAGCTGGAACACTTGTGTTTAATTAGGGTTGGAGCACCTCTGCATTGAGACTGTTGCATATCCCAAAAGGTCGGCACTTTCTCTGATTTAACATACTCTAAGGCCATGTTCAGACTGCCAGCAATATTCAGATTTTTTTGCAAATCCAGATTTTTCTTTCTTTTTACAAACTGATTAAAACCACATTTGGAGGTGGTTTTGAAATTAAATTCTAAGCAGTTCACATTCCAACAGTTCTGTTGGATCTGGCTGATCAAATGGGACTTCAAATTGTATTTCGCGTAACTCTTACCACAACACAGAATAAGGTCAAAACCAGTAATGGCAATGCCAGAAGTATTCATACAGTATTTAAACTCTATGCCCAAAATTTCAGTTATGATTATAGCACAGAACATCACAATTTACCAGCCCTCTTCAGTTTTTCTTTTTGCTGTGGAGGAGTTCATTGAGCTGAATTACACGTGGCACTGAAATGGTGGCTTACAATGAAGCGTTCATTTTGATAATGGCTCATCAAAAAAAAAAAAAAAAAAAAAAAACTAATTTGTTATTATTATATAGTAATTTATTTAGTGTTTTTTTTACAATACAGATTGTTTCAAAGTAGCTTTACAGTGATAACAAGAAAATAATGCAAAGTTTGTTCCGGCTCAGTTCAATTTTCTTGGAACATGTCAATACAGGCAGATTTGGCAGATATATTGTTGAATATTTTGTGTACCTATAAGCAAGCCAAAAGCCAAAGGCCTCAAAGGCAGTGGTGGCAAGGAACCAAAACTCCATCAGTTGACATAATGGGGAAAAGAACCTTGAGAGAAACCAGGCTCAGTCTAGTTGACACAATCTCTGCAGACACTTTGTGGATGTGTTGTGGTCGTGACTAGGTGCAGGTCCACCATCTGATCTGGATCCAGCTCGGATCCAGCTGACTAAAGTAAACCTTGGGATAAACAGAGGGACTAGTATTAGCATAGATGCCATTCTTCTTATGATGTGATGAGTACATTGGGTGTTATGGTATGTGTTCCCATTTCCGGCTGACCTAGTTCTATGTGTATGCCAGGTTATAGAGATGTGGTTTTAGTCTAGTTATAGTCTTTTAAACTGACAGAGTGTGTCTGCTTCCCCAACAATGCTAGTAAGACTGTTCCAGAGTTTAGGTGCTAAATAGGAAAATGATTGACAGTTGATTTTGATATACCAAGTATTATCATCACTTAATTAGCAAGTAACTAGCAAAAATTTGTTTCTAATAATCCTTTAGGTGAGTGTTTATATATATGCTGTCATTGAACAAGTCAAACTAATGACCAAAGACGTCCAGAGATAGAGAAGGCTTTACTCGTTCTGTGGCACCGTTGCTCTCACTCCAGAAGGTACTAGTAGTAGTGGTGTAGTAAGTAGTGCTTATTTTACTTATTATTTTACATATAGTGTTATAAATCCTTTTGTACGTAGCGTCAGATGGAATCCTGCAAGTGTCCATGCTTTCCCTGTCCATGCAATACATGCACATTCTTGAGTGAGCTCCTTTTTTTAACAAGCAGAATAATACAGCATCATGATGCACATAGTCTCATTTTTAGCTATGTATTTCAAAGGACAAAAACATGAACTATAACTATTGGCTTTACATAATCTAGTCAGCTGTCACTTTACTTTGCGTGAGGCCCTGTGCAGTCGCACACTGGCACAGCCCTTGCGCTGGTACTGTCTGGACATACAAATCTTATTTGATCACTTGCAAGTAATAGAGTGGACAGTCATGCCTGAAAAGATCTTATTTGAGAAAAAAATCAGATTTGGTCAGGTCTGATATGTCACTTGCATCACATTTCTTCCCCATTCGGTTGTTTGGTTTGAACAACAGCTGAACACATCTACATCCTTTTCAACACAATCTCATGGTAATGTCTATCAATAATACGAGTGTGAAATCTCGTAGAATCGATATGCCAAAATTAGTTTTGGCGTGCAAATGCTACGCAGTTTTTCGCGTGCATATGATACACACTTTATGCCGTGCATATGACACGCTCTTGGGTAGGATTAGGGTGGTGGGGTGGGGATTTGTACGTATAATACGCCATAAGGTGCATATCATATGCACGCAAAAACTCATTTTGGCATATACATTCCACGAGTTTGCGCACTCGTACTATTTATACACATTTTTTGTGGGATCGGGCTCATCCTTTTATATGGTGTGGAATATGTTCCTTTAATAAGTTTAACTAGTTTTGACAGTCGACAAACTCTAGCACACTTTTGTAGCCTGACGTGAAGTGATCATCTGCTTCCAAAACTATCCAATGTGTTTTGTTTATTTTTTATTCAAGATATTTATTCATTAAGATATGGGTAAATCTCAAATTGATTATACAACAATAAAAGACTGGTGTGGGAGAAAAAAAATCCAATAATTGTGCTCCAGTCTTCAAGAATTGTTTTACTGGGTGTAGCTTAGAGCAATAGTCCCAAGGTCCCTTGAAGTGAACCAAACCATTGTGACAGATATAACAGCTTAAATCCCCGTTGAGAGTAATATTACCAATGATCAATTTAGGGAAAAAAATCCCTTTAACACATTTACCATTTATATCAGCCCAGTTCTTCACCTTATCCTTGCATGTAATTAGTTGTACATCTGTGTTGGTGAATTCTCAACTTGGAAACAACCTAATAGAGTACAGCTTTTTTTTAAAGTGCATTTTAGCATGTCTTGCACTGCACAAAGCTCGCAAAGCTTTGCTTCTGAATATAACCTCAAACTCTGACTTTGCCACTGTCTTGGCCATTAGCAGGGACTGTTGCGTATTTTTATATAGCATGGTACAACTGCTGTCACATGTGTCAAGGGCCACTTTTGGCCTGATGGATCGGAGCAATGGAGACCCCATGAGTCGAGGTGATGGCATCCATAGTAGCAGGCGGGAAAAAAGAAACAATTACCTCGCTGCAAAAACGTTAAACCTCATCAATATTTCAGCTTGCTTCTCGTCGTACAAGACTGTTGTTCCTCTCCACTGGCTGAAAATACTTTCTTCCCGGGCTGCTCTTTACCTGGAGAGTCTCCAGCTGCCATGCCACAGCTGGCTCTAGACAAGAGGGCAGGGGAGTAAAAAGTGGCCATACTCATTGAGTAGTTTCTCCTCATAGCACCCCCATCTCCCCTGCCCAGGTCCCCATCACACCACCACACATCTTAGGAAAGCTCCTCATTTTGGTGATGATTAGCTTATTATTAATTCATAAGGCCATTCAGCTGTATGGTTGCCCCTTCCTATCCACAGACCTCTTCTACTTATACTTGGTCAAACCATCTAGTAACACGTTCCACACACACACACACAAACACACTTCCACCTTTTTGGGCTCTGAGGCACATTGATTTCTCCATTAAGCAGCACTCCGAAGCCACTCTGTCCCCCTGTGGATTCTGGTCTCCCTTCTTTCTCTTTGACTCACCCTCATCCAGTCATCTGGGACTGCCAAGAGACAAAATAGCTGTCAACACTCTGATTCACATCACATCTCCAAGTGCTCCACGATGATCCATGCAAAGCACTATGATGTGGAATGGAGACTGTCTATCCATGGTGCCTCCTGCTGGTTGGTTGTAACACTACATAGGCTGGATTTCTTCTGCTTATGGGAATGTCTAAGATGTGTTGGAGCAAACATTTCCAGGACCAGGGTTTTATGCAGCTGAACTAGATAATACATCAATAATTTGTATTATAATATATGTGGTATATATAAGGTGGGACAATATTTGTTGCAGATTGTGGTGTGTAGGTTCAGGGAATTTTCATTCATTTTCAGTCCTACCTTTTTTACTGTGTATATATATTAGGCCATATGTGGGGAGCTGTGTGAATGAAATTGCTGAATTTGGAATAAACCTTGAAACCCAGGGCCACAGGCTTGATAGATTTTTTGCTGAAGTATGTTTTCAACATGTTGAACCTTTGGGCATGCAGTATTGTATCGGATGCACAGCTCTAATGGTGGCAAAGGCAAAGTGAAAGGCTGCATCTGTAGGAAAATCAATATGGATCTTCCATATGGGTTTAGGGTAGAAGAAAAATTCTCAGACATGCATCCCGATGAAATATTATTCCCCCCCCCCCCTCTTTTTTTACTGTTAGAGTAATCATAAAATTGTGTGCCCTCTTTACAGTATCGATCAGTCAATAAATGACTTCGCTGACCAAATGGTGAGTACATTACAGGTCATAAGCACACCTTAGCAGAAATAAAAGCACACTGTGCCGGTGTGTGTGTGTGTGTATATATATATATATATATATATATATATATATATATATATATATATATATATATATAATATATATATATATATATATATATATGTGTGTGTGTGTGTGTGTGTGTGTGTGTGTGTGTGTGTGTGTGTGTGTGTGTGTGTGCAAAATATTTAGCTGAAATTCACCACTGTTTCTTCCCTGGACCACTTTTGATAGATACTGACCACTGCAGGATGTGAACACCCTACAAGATCTGCAGTTTTGGACACAGTCATCTAGCCATCACAATTTGGCACTTGTCAAATGCACTCCAATCTTTACATTTGCCACTTTGTCCTGCTTCTTACACATCAACTTTGAAGACAAAGTGTTCTCTAGTTGCCTAATATTTCCCACCCACTAGCAGGTGCAGCAATAAGATAATCAGTGTTATTCACTTCACCTGTCAGTGGTCATAATTTTCTGCATGATCTGTGTATATATATAAACTTCTGGAAAAAAAATCTGTTTCACAATTTATTTCACTTCTACAGTAATCTGCCAAATATCTTTAAATGAGACCACATTTATGTCTATATTCCAAATCATTCTTAAATTACAACCATTTAATTTTGAATAGTGCATTCACGTCACGTCTACTCAAAAACGTCTTTCACACTAAGATCATGGTAACACATATAGAAGTTTTCATCTTGTAACTGTACTTTGGTAGTGCATTTTAAGAGTTTAAGGATTGACCCATTGACTTACATGGAACCTTTTCACAAATTATGATGACAGTGTTTCCCAAGTTCTTGACTTTGTAAGTCTAGCAAAGTGCAGAAACACAAAAAAGTGCCCACAGCCTAAACACAGGCACCACTCTTCAGCATAACGGTAACCACAAAATTACAGAAACTCCTCACAATCCAACAAAGCTGAACATTAAACACTAACATAAACTAAAAGCATCTTTCTCTTTATTGAAAGAACACATAAAATAACACTTTAATCCCTAAATTTTCTCTCTCCTAACGCAGTCCCTTGCAAAGGATGCTGGGAATTACAGATCCACTGCCCAGTTAGCTATGTCAGCACAAATATTTAATGTAGTTTTAACACAAATTAATTAAGTAAACTTCAGTTTTTAATATGTTAGGTTGATTGAACACAATTGAATTAAGTTGAGACAAAATTAGATATGTTTGAGTAAAGTGGACAGAATTTAAATGTGTCATATCTATGAAGGGCCTGAATCATAATGAAATATGTGAAAGGTCCATTCTAAGTGCCTCGCTCTAAGTGCCACAACAAATAGCTTGGCTTTTAGATATTCATACTGTTGGTTTGATTGTTTTTCAGAGTAAATGATGTGGAAACCACGTCTAATGTGAATAAATAAGGCAACATCCATTTTATTTACTGCCATTTCACATATCATTGATCCTTCCTTGGATGTACATTCATTAACATGCATAATTAAATTTTCTCCAGAATATAACACCACTCAAGGGGATATGATTTAGAAGGCAAGTTATTGAGTGATGTGCAACTGATCGTGAGATAATCATGAGCTATGATTGAGAGGTTCAGGTAAGCTAAAGGGCATTTTACTCCAACTGAGGCCCCTGGACATCTCATTTTCCAGGGTTGATTTAGCGGTTGGGTAGGAGGAGGTTGTGTTCTACTTTGAGGAGGTGCTTATTTACATGGCTGACACACTGGGATCACCTTCAAAGCAGCTCGTAATGAGACGGGACGAGTGAGGAGGGAGGCCAGCCGCTGCATGTGGTGCAGGGGACGACCGGGGAATGCACTGAATTATAAATGAGTTTTCTGCACAAGAAATGTGACAGTTAGCTTTAATTCCTCGTTTAGCCGGAATAGGCTTAGACAAGACTGTGCTAACTAATCAATAGAGCCCTGCCGCAAATGTTCTCACTGCTCCTCTACTCCACAGACAAGCCAAGACTCAGATGCATTTCACTCTACTCTGCTCTGATTCGTCTTTGTGTAACTCTGTTACTTTTACTTATGAGCTTTTACTTATTTTTTAATCTGAAGTTTAAGAGGTAAGCACTCCACACCATGAATATGGATTTCAGATTACATCACCCTGAAGGAACTTTAGCCGATCCTGATTTGTGTCAGAATAAAGTATGGAAATGAAAATAAGATGACCAAGAGCATTATTGAGTGAAATTAGACATAAATACCTATATTTCCTAAATTTCTGCAGTTTTACTGTACTGGTATCAAAGTCAGAACCTGATTTTACACAACATGTTCCTGGGTCAACATCTTTGTTGATCTTGGAACAACATTCCAATCAACCAATCAGATTTGAGGCACAGGTTTACAGTTTATGTCAAGTTTAGGCTTACAGCCAGGGTTTGGCACACTACATCAATGTAATTCACCTATCATTTGCATCTGATTTTAGGTGCAACCTGTGGGATTTGATTAGGGTTAGGGCAACATTTTTGGACAGGAATGTTGTTCCAGGTTCAACAAAACTAAAAATTCAGCAGAATCGGGACATGCCAATATATTACAGCTCCTATCCACTTATATTGGAAAGAAAAAAATCTCCAAAACTGTTTTTCAAAACCAAGTATGCAAACTTCGGACTTGTGTCCATGGTAGTTCAGACTTGCCATGTTCAATTCAGGACAACAAACTTCCAAGGACTGGAGGACACAAGTCTGGTGATTATACAAGTGGAACAGCAGCATTCTTGATAGCGTCACTTAGCTCACTCTGGCATCTCTGGTTATCTCTGTATATATTTGAGGCTGCAATAAAACAAAATCTGTCATAAAACACCACCCTGCCTCTATTCATTTTCATTTAAAAAAATCTTAAACATAGTAATAGCCACACAAAACAAAATATAAAATACAACCTTGCCTCTTTTCAATTATGTTCTAAAAATATTAAACATATTAATATGTAGTGCAGGCAATACGTATACATACTGTACACTGTATATGATTATCTTCAATGTAACAAAATTAAATATGACATAAAACAGTCAGTTTATGTATGATCAATAATAGCCATTATAAAAGTAGAAATAAAAGGTATAAGAAGCTATACAAGAAATAAAGCAAACAATTCAGTCAAACACACAGTGTCAGCACGTTACAGCAGTAAAGTTAAATAGTCTAAATATATAAAGTTATGAAATTTCACTTTGCCCTCAGCCAAAACAAATTGCCAGGGAACAAATTATATTTTCCTTTCACAAATTGGGGATTACTTTCAGAGACCAATCTACTTTGAGTGTAGCTAAATGAACCAATGAACATTGGCATGCGGTTCACACATTTGACGCTCCTCCCTGCAGGGTATAAATAAGGTATAAATAAGGAATAAGGTAATTAATAAATAAGGTTTTGCCTCAAAAGGATGCATGTTGCAACTTGCCCGCCATCTCCTCCTTTGGAGTCAGAAGCATCTGAGTTTGCTTCGGGCCATTCACATCCCTGGTGTGTTCAATCGTGCAGCCGACAAGCTCTCACGACAGCCGACACTTCTGGGAGAATGGTGACTCCATCCCCATGCAGTCCAGCTGATCTGGGACCTCTTTGGAGCCGCACAGGTAGACCTGTTTGCCTCTTTGGACTCGACCCATTGCCGGTTTGTCACGGTTCATGAATTCACTGTCTCCTTCTGCCTGTGTTGTGTGGTGTTGTTGGAGGCGTGGTCACTAATTACTCATCACTGATCACTCTCACATGCTGCACCTCATTACCGGGCACATATATTCCTGTGTCTCACTCAGTCTTTTGTCAGATCGTTGCAGTGTGTTTTGTGGATTCCTGTGTCTTCATGTTCTTCGTGGGATTGCTTCGCTCCGGTTCCGTCCGACCGCGTCTGCCCTTGCCTCCCTGCTCACGGATCATCTGTGCTTCCCCTTACGGACTGCGCTGCCTCATTGCCTGGTTACCACCTGAGACCGATCATTCTGACTTTCATGAGAGATACTGTTCTTTGCTACGTGTCTGAGAGTAATAAATCATTATTATTTCGCAATTGAATCTTGCTGTTCTTCACAAATATGCGTTTTCCCCAGTAAGCCTTCTTTCACAGACTCTGTGCAAAGTCAGAGAGCATGTCTTGTTAGTTGGGCTGTACTGGCCCAACCAGACCTGGTTTGCCAAACTCTCACTCCTCGTAACAGCCCCTCCTTGGCCCACTCCTCTGAGAAAGGACATCTGCTAGAGATCCCTCTACAAGGAGCCTCTATTGGTTGAAGTGGAAGCTTTTCGTTCAATGGTGTTCCTTCCTGCCTGGAAAACCCCTGAAAGTGTTTGATTAGAGTCATGCTTTCCTTTCTGCAAGATGGGATGGAGCGAAGGCTGTCTCCCCGCACCCTTAAAGTTTACGTCACAGCAATTGGGGCATATCATGACACAGTCGAAGGTAAGTCTTTAGGAAAGCACGACATGATCGTCAGGTAACTCAGAGGTGCAAGGAGGTTCTATCTCTGTGGCTCAGGGCACTTCAGAGACCTCCCTTAGAGTCTTGCAGTCTGTAGAGCTGAAATTCCTATCCAAGAAGCCAGTGCTCTTGACGACACTGGCCTCCATCAAGAGGGCCTGCACACATTTTCATCAAGGCCAGTCAACTGTAACATTGTCCTGGGTCCCCGGCCTGGATGCATGCGCTCCTTCCACTCCCTTCAAGTACCAGGTAGTGAACCTCTAAGCACTGCCTTCAGAGGAGGCAGGCCCAGCCCTGTCTTAGATCTGTCCCATCCGCGCTTTGTGATGTTATGTGGACAGAACGCAAAGCTTTAGGACCTCAAAGTAGCTCTTCGTCTGTTACGGAGGCCAGCAGATGGCAAGGCTGTCTACAAGCAGAGATTAGTCCACTGGATAGTGGATGCTATTGTCTTGGCGTATAAATCCCAAGACGTGCCTTTGTCTGTTCGGGTTGTGAGCACCCTCAACTAGAAGGGTTGCTTCCTCATGGGCGCTGGCTCAAGTCACCTTGCTGACAGATATTGTAGAGCTGAGGGCTGGGTGACACATAAAACATTCACTAGATTCTATAGGCTACGTGTAGAGCCGGTATCTTCCCACGCACTCGCCCCCAGTGGCCAGTAGCACGAAGGTCTTGTTATGGTGTTGGCTTGCAACGCCAGTCTCGATTAACGTCAGTCTGTGCTACATGGGCTTGATACATGCGTTTCTTGACTCCAGTAGTGATCTCCAGAAATGGCTAACCCTGTTGAGTTCCCCCATCACCCTCAGCAGTCGGACGTTGCTGAGCATCTGACGCTAGGCCTACACTCGTATGCATGGTGGAACCTGTGTTAGGCTGGGCGTCCATTTGTAGCGGTCCCTACGGCGACCCCATATGTGTATTCCTCCACAGTATCCTACTTACCCTACTCGCCACCCTACTCACCTAGCCTGTGTCTTTCCTGTGACAGAGCTCCAAAAGATGGGGACAGTGAACTCAAGCATAGTGCTGGAAGAGCCAGTGCCTGTGGCTTGTCTGTAGATCCCCAATTCAAAAGGGACTGAAAGGGAACGTCTCGGTTACGTATGTAACCCCCGTTCCCTGAAGGTGCTGCAGATCACTAGTTCGGCTCCTCAGTGGAAAAGTAAAGATGCAGAGCTTCCACTTCCTTATATATATATATATATATATATATATATATATATATATATATATATATATATATATATATCCGCGATGCGGGAAGGAGCGTGGAATGCATGAACCGCATGCTAACGTTCATTGGCTCGTTTAGTTACAGTCGAAGTAGATTTGTCTCTAAAAGCGATCCCCAATTCGTTGCTCAGTTACGATGTACATCTCCGTTCCCTCTTTCAGGGAACAAGGGTTACATACATAATCGAGACAATTCATGAGACCAAAGACTTCCCTGCATCCTTGATCAAATTCTATTTTATTTATTAGTTATATATATTTATTAGACGGCTCTGTGAAATACTTTATTCTGATTAGTCAATCGCGCATTCCAGTGATGTTGAATAACTAAAGTTGAATAACACTGACTGTCTGGCGTCATCTTGAGAATGTTAAACATTCTTAAAGGAACACTCCACGGTGTTTAGAAATAGTACTTATTCAACTTCTTTCCTACATTTAGATATGTTGTCAAATGCATTTTTGACTCAGTGAATGCATTGTTTTAGTTTGGCAGGGATGCCCCTAGCTTAGCGGATGGAATTCTATGTTGCCTACTAGCATGCTTGGTCAGGTGGAACCGGGGTTTGAACCACCAACCTTTCGGTTTGTAGACAATCTACATGAACCACTGAGCCACTGCCGCCCATATCATGCAACACATTGCGATGTGGAGGACGTGAGGATGTGCGCTCATCACTGGCCATATCTCTGCGCCCAAGAAGCAGTACTTCACCAGTGCTTCCCCATAATACAGTTGGAGAGGAGATATTTTTCTTCACACATGCTGCTTAGAATTAAGGCCAAAAAGTTATATCTTGGTCTCTTCAGACCAGAGAATTGTATTTCTTACTATCTTGGAGTCCTTCGGGTGTTTTTTAACAAACTTTCATGTGTCTTGCACTAAGGAGATGCTTCTGTAGGCCCAATCTATCATAAAGCCCGCAGTGGAGGGCTCATCTCAATGATGATCAGAAGAAATGGATAGCACCTGAGTTAAATATATCAGTGTCACATCAAAGGGTCTGAATACTTAGTACCATTTGATATTTCAGTTTTTCTTTTTTTAATTAATCTGCAAAAATGTCAACAATTCTGTGTTTTTCTGTCAATATGGGGTGCTGTGTCTACATTAATGTGAAAAAATTAACTTAAATGATTTTAGCAAATGGCTGCAATGCAAAGAGTGAAAAATAAAAGGGGGGGGGGGGGTCTGAATCTTTCCATACCCTGTGCATATATATATATATATATATATATGCGCTAATACAGCGTTAATACTGTCAAAAACACACAAGGTTTACATAAACCCAGTCGGTTATGTCTAAAGTGAAAGTAAAATCGACATATCTGTATATTAGATGCATGCATGTCTTAAATTGACAGCACCAGGCTCAGTCAGGGTGCCAGTTCTCCTCCTCCCTATTATCAAACAGTGTATGATTATTATTTTGGCAACTTTACAATATTTAAAATATCTGGGTATCATGCAAGAGACTTGGAATGGGTTTATTGAGGATGGCGCGTTGATTACACAAGAGTATGAATACTTGAAAGAAGTTATTGCGCCGGAGACGGGTTTATTGAGGATGACATACCAGTGAGGCAATTTCAGATAAGACACTAATTGACACGGTCTCAGCAGACACTAATTGACACGGTCTCAGCAGACACCTGAATGTAGCGGCAGACTCTCTGTCGAGGCAGGGAGTGGTGCCGGGGGAATGGAGGCTCCACCCCGAGGTGGTGGAGGAGCTGTGGATCCGCTTTGGAATGAAAATAAGCTGATAACATCACAGTTTTCTCCAGAACGACTGTACAGCCAAATCTAATTTTGTTGCAATAGTATCCTGTTTGACACTGTGAAGCTGCTTTGACACAATCGTGATTGTAAAAGCGCTATACAAATAAAGTTGATTGATTGATTGATTGATTTGGGCGAGCCCAGGTGGATCTGTTTGCGTCTCGAGAGACGACACACTGTCCAGCATTCTTTTCCCTCAGACATACAGCCCCGCTGGGGCTGGAGGCAATGGTACAGACGTGGCCGAGGCTGCGCCTGTACGCCTTTCCCCCTCTGGCGTTGCTCCGAGGAGTGCTGAAGAGAGTCCGCCGGGACGGGGTTCAGCTCTTATTGGTAGCCCCGTTCTGGCCGGGCCGAGTATGGCTCCCAGACATCATGTCTCTCCTAGAGGGTCCTTCCTGGGAAATCCCAGTCAGGTGGGATCTTCTTTCGCAGGCCGGGGGGTCAGTACTGGACCCGTGCCCGGAACTGTGGAAACTGTGGGCTTGGCCCCTGAGGGGGCCCAGTTCATAAACACGGGTCTATCGACTGAGGTGATAGAGACCAGAGCACCATCCACAAGGAGACTTTACGCACTCAAATGGAGAGTTTTTGTCGCCTGGTGTGCGCACCAGACTTTGGACCCTGTTAACTGCCCGGTCGGTTCAGTTCTCGAGTTCTTACAAGAAAAATTTTCCGCAGGGTTATCCCCGTCGACTCTGAAAGAGTATGTGTCGGCGATATATGCGTATCATAATCCATTAGATAACGCATCATTAGGGAGACACCCATGGGTCACTCGTTTCCTCTGTGGTACCTTGAGGCTCAGACCTGCAGCACGCTCGAGGGTGCCGACTTGGGACCTGGCCATAGTGCTGGAAGGCCTTATGTTGGCTCCCTTCGAGCCATTAGAGGAAGTGTCAGAAAAGTTCCTCACACTAAAAACAGTGTTTCTTCTAGCGATTTCATCACTGAAAAGAGTAGGAGACCTACAGGCTCTATCAGTAGCACCCTCTTGCCTTGAGTTTGCACCAGGAATGGTGAAAGCATTTCTCTTCCCGAGGGAAGGATATGTTCCCAAGGTCCCGACCAACGTGCCGGGACCAGTAATGCTGCAGGCTTTCTGTCCCCCTCCGTTCACTAGTCAAGACCAAGAGAAGCTAAATCTGCTATGTCCGGTCAGGGCCCTAGATGCATATGTCCACAGAGCTGCCCTGTGGCAAAAGTCAGAACAGTTGTTCGTGTGTTTTGGGTCCTCGAGCAAGGGAAAATCGGCTTCAAAGCAGACGCTTAGCAAGTGGATAGTCAAGGCTATTTCGCTCGCTTATGAGTCGGCCGGACATCCTTCACCTATGAGGGTCCGCACCCACTCCACTAGGAGTATGGCTGCCTCTATGGCTCTTATTTCAGGAGTTTCATTATCAGAGGTTTGTGATGCGGCTGGGTGGTCCTCTCCGCATACATTTGTGAGGTTTTACAATCTAAACGTAGCCTCTACTCCGGGGTCCCGGGTGTTTCTGGGTTGAATCACACATACAGACATTTGGGACTCTGACGGCGTGGGTATTGAGGTCCCCTAGCGTTTCGACGCAGCTCGAAGTTCCCTCGAGATAGGGAACGTCTCAGGTTACGTATGTAAACATGGTTCCCTGAGAGGGAACGAGACGCTGCGTCGCGATGCCATACTCCCGGCATGCCTGTGATCGATTTGTTCGACTTTTCCAGAAGCTAGTGACTCTTTGGTCCAGGTGTGCTTTATAGCTTCCTGGACGATACGTCACCCGCCCGTGACGTATCGTCCCACTATTGGACTGATTACACAAGTGCTTCATGACATGGTACGCAGAGGCGTCCCCTAGCGTTTCGACGCAGCGTCTCGTTCCCTCTCAGGGAACCATGGTTACATACGTAACCTGAGACGATTTTAGGTTACTACTTGTGGAGCTTTTCTGTCCAATAATTAAAAATTCAGTTTTATCTGATTAAGTTGCAGGAAATTACTATTCATCCAATTTTTTATATCATCTATGCATTCCGTTAATCTTGTGAATTGGTTAGTTTCGTCAGGGCGTGAGGAAATATAGAGCTGAGTATCGTCAGCATAATAATGAAAACTAACTCCATGCTTCCTAATGATATCTCCCAGTGGTAGCATATACAGGGTGAAAAGCAACGGTCCTAACACTGAGCCTTGCGGTACCCCATACTGAACTTCTCGGAAGCATCTCTTTTAATAGCCTATAGTCAGTATAGAGTCAAGCATACATGTTGTTGATTTTGAAGATTTAACAAGTTTAGCCAATTCTTCTCCTCCTATAGCAGTGAATGAGTGTATTTTTTCCTCAGTGACACTACAATGCTCTGTCTGAAGGGATACTGTAGTAGACGCTGCATGGTTATAATTTTATTCCTAATATTATCATTCTTACTAGTAAAGAAGTTCATAAAATCATTACTGCTGTGTTGTTTACAAACGTCAGAAGTTGAAGCTTTATTTATTTCTTAATTTAGCCACTGTATCGAATAAATACCTAGGTTTGTTTTCTTCTAAAAGAGTTGAGAAATAAGCAGATCTAGCAGTTTTTATGGCCTTTCTGTATGCAATCATGCTCTCTTTCCACAAAGTGCGAAAAACCTCCAGTTTTGTTTTCTTCCAGCTGCGCTCCATTTTTCTGGCTACTATTTTAAGGGCCCAAGTGTGCTCATTGTACCACGGCGTTGGATTATTTGCTTTAATCTTCTTTAAGCGCCAGGGAGCAACTATGTCTAAAGTGCTGGTAAAGAGAGAGTCAATAGTTTCTGTTGCAAAATCTAGTTCCTCTTGGCTATCTAAAATGCTAAGGAGATGTAACTGATGAGGAAGATTATGTACAAAGCAATCTTTAGTCGCAGTGGTTATAGTCCTGCCATATTTGAATCGAGGGGATGGCTTTGCAGCCTTAGCTAAATCAAGTATACATGATATTAGGTATTATATATTAGATCTGAGATGTCATCACTCTGCTGCAGAATTTTAACGGTATCAAAATTTATTCCATTTGACATTATTAGATCTAAAGTATGATTAAGGCGATGAGTGGGTCCCGATACGTATTGTCTAACTCCAATAGAGTTTAGAATGTCTCTAAATGCCAATCCCAATGCGTCTTTTTCATTCTCTACATGGATATTAAAATCACCAACAATTAGTACTTTATCTGCAGCCAGTACTAACTCTGATAGATAGCCAGCAAATTTTTTGATAAAGTCTGTATTGTGCCCTGGTGACCTGTATACAGTAGCCAACACAAATGTCAAACGGGATTTATCATTTACACTACACAACGTTCCATAAAGTACCAAAACTTCAAAGGAATTATATTTGAAGCTAGACTTCTGAGTAATACTGAAGATATTATTATAAATTACAGCAACACCTCCCCCTTAACCTTTCAGACATGGCTTGTGTTTATAACAATAATCTTGGGGGGTGCACTCAATTAAAGTAATGTAGTCCTCAGGTTTTAGCCAGGATTCTGTCAAACACAGCACATCTAGGTTATGATCTATAATCATATCATTAACAATATGCGTTTTTGCTGAAAGGGATCGGATATTCAGCAACCTGAGCTTTATCAGTTGTTCATCCGTATTATATATGTTGTTTATTTGTTGGACATCAATTACATTTTTACTGTTAAATGATTTTTATAGTTTTTTTTGTATTTACTAATTCGGGGAAACAACATAGTTTCTATGTGATAATATCTAGGTGAAAGAGTCTCTATGTGCTGGGATTTAGCTGACACTGGTGACGTGAGACAGCTAGCAGACGGTTGGTTTAGCCAGTTTGTCTTCTTCCTGACCTGGGCCCCAGTGAGTCATGGTTTAGCTCTAAGACTATGTGCCAAATTACTAGAGAGAAGAGCAGCACCAGCCCAGGAGGGATGAATGCCGTCTATCTTCAACAGGTCAGGTCTGCCCCAAAAACTTTTCCAATTGTCTTTGAACCCTATGTTATTTTGCGGACACTCCTTTGACATCACTCCTTTTAACAGGGAGGGGACCAGAGAAACAGACTGCCTTTGACATCATACTTGCGAGTTTATACACCTGTTTAATGTTAATTTTGGTGATCTCCGACTGGCGAAGTCGAACATCATTAGTGCCGACGTGAATAATAATCTTAGAGAATTTACGTTTAGCTTTAAATTTGCTTTGATGTCAGGCGCTCTGGCTCCCGGTGAACATGTGGCTATGGTGGCTGGTGTCTCTATTTTCACCTTCCGTGTAATAGAATCGCCAGTAACTAGGGCACTTTCAACAGGATCCTCAGTGGGTGAATCACTGTGTAGGGAGAACCTGTTTGATGTTCTAATCGGAACGGAAGAGTGGTTTTTAGATCCGCGACTATGCCGTCTCACAGTTACCCAGCCCTGCTGCGCAGGCTCAGCCGGAACCAAACAATGAGTGTTCACTAAGCTAGTCGCATCCAAAGCAGTACCAAAAGCTGTTACATTCTCACTATTCTCACATAAAGTCTAGATGCGTGTCTCTAATTTTGAAATCTTCTCAGTCAGCCTGACTATTTCCCTACATTTATCACATGTGAAGCCCTGTTCGCCAACGGATATAGATATGCTAAACATGTAGCATGCAGTGCAAGTGATAATGACTGGAGAAGAAGATATGGCTTACCGTATTTGTTGATGAATCCAAAACTTACCACAGTTGTTTGATGGAGTCTATTTAATAATCCAACTCACCACAGTTGTCTAAAGAACTCAGAAAACAGGAGACCCGGGTGCCAGGATGGAAAGCTACCAGGCTAACGAAAAGCTAACATGTGGTAGTGATTTATATTAAAAGCTATTGATGTCAAATTTAACTTGCTAGACTATATAATACAATATATGGTGATAAGTAAGTTATATTTATCAGTATAGATAACAAAGAAAATATATCAAATATACACTTAACTGGGACTAGTCACAGCACTTGCATATTTTTGCCTTATTTTTTATATTTTTCTCCTCATTTGTAAGTACCTTTGGATAAAAGCATCTTCTAAATGATTAAATGTATTTAGTAATAATATTACTTATAATAATGCCAAATCAGCAGTAATAACTAGCAGTGGTATTATAAATGTTGCTTTTTAAACTTTTTTTTCCTCATATATTTTTCTACAAGTATTCATTCTCCCCCATATATTTTCTCTGTTCATTGTAAAATGTGATCAATAAGGCAAAGACAGACATAAGGTGTGAATGTTATTTATAATTCTGTTGAAGATTGTATGAATTTTTCACAATGTGGATAGAGACCACATAGTGCTACAAATATGCTGCATTTAATACTTCTTCACATAAGCGTGGCCTTATTTCTATGTTTGTAAAAAAAAAAATACTGCAGTAAAAATCTTCAATCTTTTAAAACAACAACAAAATGGGTGACCAGTAGAGTAATGATTTTATCTTAAATTTTAAGTATTTAAATGTTTCAAAGATTTTTTTTATCTAATCAATAATAAATATAAAACAACAGAATTGTTCTACAGTACAGCATGTAATATCGACTCCAGTGCTAAACAGTAAAATGTTAAAGAGATAGTTCACCCAAAAATGAAAATTCTGTCATCATTTATGAACCTGTATGAAATTGTTTGTTCTGCTGAACACAAAGGAAGATCTTTTGATGAATGTCTATTACCAAACAGATGATGAGCACCATTGACTTTACTATTTGACATAGTTTTTTCCCCTACTACAACTGTTTGGTTTCTCACTTTAAAATATCTTCTTTTGTGTTCAGCAGAAAAAACTAATTCATGCTGGTTTGAAACAACTTGAGGTTGAATAAATGATGAAAAAAATTTTATTTTAGGGTAAACTATTCCTTTAGGTACTCTCCTGTTTATCAGCCTAGATAGATTTGAAAAACTTTCAGGAGTAAATGTTGATTCATGTCAGAAGACTATGAAGAATGAGGTTAATACTGAACTAAGATCCACAAATCGCTTATAACTGAACAAACAAGGTATATAACATGCATGACATAAGAACATGACAAATTTTACTAGTCTTTGGTAGATAGACCTGACTGATTAGCATACAATTTGGTTCAAATCACTTCTATAGGTCTCCTACAACAGGTTCACATGCATTAAAAATAGTAAAAAATTTCTGGTAATATACACTCACCTAAAGGATTAATAGGACCCCACCGGTTACCATGGATCCATCATGCCTTGTTACCACTGTGCAGGCTGGTGGTGGTGTAATGGTGTGGGGGATGTTTTCTTGGTACACTTTAGGCCCCTTAGTGCCAATTGGGCATCGTTTAAATGTCATGGTCTACCTGAGCATTGTTTTTGAACATGTCCATCCCTTTATGACCACCATGTACCCATCCTCTGATGGCTACTTCCAGCAGGATAATGCACCATGTCACAAAGCTTGAATCATTTCAAATTGATTTCTTGAACATGACAATGAGTTCACTGTACTAAAATGGCCACCACAGTCACCAGATTTCAGCCCAATAGAGCATCTTTGGGATGTGGATGAACGGGAGCTTCGTGCCCTGGATGTGCATCCCACAAATCTCCGTCAATTGCAAGATGCTATCCTATCAATACGGGCCAACATTTCTAAAGAATGCTTTCTGAACCTTGTTCAGTCAATGCCAAGTAGAATTAAGGCAGTTCTGAAGGCGAAAGGGGGTCAAACACAGTATTAGTATGGTGTTCCTAATTATCCTTTAGATAAGTGTACATTGCACATCACCACAATTTTCAATGACCTCAAACAACTTGTCGGATAAATCACTCTCTCTAAATCCCCTTTTCCTGCAAAAAGCTGCGAGCATACTCTGCTCTGATTGGCCAGACTGCCAGTCTGTTGTGATTGGCCATTTACAACACGTGTTTCGGAAGCAAAACATCCATTACCATAAGTGAAGCTCAGTATTTGTACAACACTGTAAAGACACTAATGATGGTGTCGTTTTTACCATCTCAATCCGAGTCCGATGATGAAACATTGGAAGAACTTTCAAAACTTTCAAAGGAAGAAGATTCAACCTGAACCTCCATCTCAAGGACGACTTGAGCAGGACGTTTTTCAGTGATACGCTACTCAGTTTGAGGTGCATTATGAAATGTTGCAACACCATTAGAATTAACAAGTGTATGTCTATCAACAAACCTATGTGTATATTTCTAATTTAGTGCAGCGCACATGCTGGAACTGTTTCAATAACAGCACAAAGGTTAGCTTAGCACTAACATGAAGGACTGATGTAACGTAAATGTTTGTAAAACAAATCTTGCTTCATCCTTTATCTTTACTCGAAGTCATAAGAACAACAGAAAATCTGCATTAATACACAGTTTTAGGTAATAGTAGCCCACAGCTGATTAGCAGAAGTATTTAAGTAAGACAGTAATAACGCTAGTTAGCCAGTTAGCCAGAATCATACACCATATAAAACATGCATACAGAGTCGATTTTTTGGGGAGACAATAACTTTATTCATTCTGCACTTTCGACTTAACAACTTTGCAAACTTTTACATTCACAAACAACTTTCAAACTAAATTCGTTCAAATATTGATGCCACTAACCTAGCAAACTTTAGCAAATCCAATTCTAAGATTTGATTGTATCATCTTGGAACCTTGTAAATACAGTTTCCAAGCAGACTGGGTGGGGGGAGCTTCTTTTGACATCTTCCAAACTTACAGCTGGAAGATGTGCATCACATACAGTATGGGGTGGGTAGTCCCGTCTTAGGCAGAGACTCACAGACTTTTCATATCTGTAGAGTTTAAAATGTTTTGTGTAATTAATTTATTGGCCGATTAATCTGTTTGTTCACAATACAATTGTTTTTAAACGAAAATACATTGTTCTGATTCTTTCTAGAACAACTTGAAATCAGATATATTTTAGAAAGGTATAAAGGGGCCAAACATCCTTCATTGTGAAACATGCAAAAGCTTTTCTCTGACCTTGGCTTTATCAGTTGGGGCTGTGGGTTGTGTAGCTGTGGTGGAGGAAGAAATACTTCATCAAATCTCCAATGACTTTTGTGAAATTCAAATGCGCTCCTACAAGCACAAGAGATGAAGCAGACTGCCATTCACAGGGATGAGTGATATGGCACCCAGTGCTCTGACAGGACGGCGATCGATCCCTGCAAACCTTGCTTTATAAAAGGCATATGAGAAGATAAAGGGGAAAAAAGCTCTAATAAACATCTCTTTAACTTGGCTTGCTTACAACAAAGCTACCCTTTCTGTCAGCCAGAGCTGCCTTCGAAAAAAAGATGCACATGTGATCAATTATGGATGCGCTGTCTCCTACCCCTGGAGTTGGCGAACACATTAGGTAATGCAGGAGCTCAATTTAACTAGATGGGCTTGTTAATGTGTCCCGCTGGGAAAGGCCTCCGGTTCCTTTGAGTTTCCTCTTGAGCGGGGAGGGAAAATAATGTTTGGAGATGGTAGATGAGAGAACACTTGGAGTTGGCACTGTGTCCCAAAGAGAGGGCCACCCTTCTATGCTTGAGTCAAGGACGCACGATGTGGACATTGGACATAAACAATGTCAAGGACGCTGGTTGTGCTCTAGGAACCTGCCGATCAGAGTGTGCTTTGCAGTTATTAAGGTTCAGTGTTTGAACTAATGCAATGGAGATATAAATTATGACAATGTTCTAGTAAAGTTCTAACCTGGAAATCTAGACGCACCCTAGCGGCAGCAAATATAATCTGCCGCAAGTATCGTCTAGGAACTCTCAATAGAGTTCTGAGCTGTAAAAACCAAACTCTGGTCTGGCCAATCACATCGTGTATAGAGTCGGTGGACGGGGCTTAACATAGTGACGGCAGGGTTGCGCTTGCGTGCTACTAGTAAACACAGAGGCTGTCGAACGGCGTCTTTCAAATCAGCTTTGACCGCGACTCTGGAAGACATGGAGTTATGCTTTTCTCTAAGAAAAGAACAAAGAATGGCACTGAAGTCATTCTTAAAAAGGGAATGTGTTCAGAGTTTTGCCGACCAGATACAGCGAATGTTTAATCTATCAACGAGCTACGCTTTACGTTGCTCTGGTTGGTTGTAACGCTAACCAATTGCGTGCAGAGGGAGTTTAAAAGAGAACGGTTTATCCGTCCCTCGGATTGAGCCCTGTCTATGGTGAGTTTCCAGACCAAACATCTTGATGTGGGTCTGGCTTGTCAGGCTGGTAAAGTTCTGGTGGTTCTAAAATGTAGTCAAGTGTGTAGTTCTATTTATTCATTGTTTGACTTTTAAATACACTGTAAACCAGAATTTGGCACACAAAAAAAAAAAAAAAAAGTTGCCAGAATTTGCAAATATTATTGTGTACTTATACATTTTAATTACTCTTACCTTGACACATTTGAGCAATCTAATTAATATACATTTAACTTTAAATTAGCATTAAATCTCAACTATCTATTTTTAACTGTGGTTTAACTAGCTAATTCAATAAATGTCAACTTGCTAATTGGCAACACACTGTTTGATAGCAATATCTTACCATAGCAAATGCATGTTAAATAGGATAATATAGAAAATGTATTATCTTTTCTCAAACCAAACTCATACTCCTCTCGTCACTGTGGGTCCCCTTAAGTTGCAATTTTGCTGTGTCATGTTTATAGATATAGTAACACTGTTCTAAATTGACATATAGCAAACCATTAAATACTACTAAATATACCCCTTAACATTAATATTGCACAAAAACTATATAACTCGTAATTTTAGCATTTATTCGCCCTTTTGTGTCATGGTGAAGCAAGCTGGAAAATTAGCCCAGTTTCAGTTAAATTTAAATTTGTCTAAATTAAAAGAAACAAGCTCATGAAACTCAAACCAATGTAACAATTCAGATTAATTAAAGGTTTATGAGGATCTATTGACAGAAATGCAATATAACATTTTTTTTTTTTTTTCAGTGGTGTATAAAGACCTTGTGATAAACCTTTATGTTTTTATTGTATTAGAATGAGCCATTTCTATACATACACCGCAGGTCACCTTACAGTGAAGTCGCCATTTTGCTGCGTCATGTTTCAAGAATAGCCCTAAACGGACAAACTGCTCAATAGAGCGCTAGCTATACTCTCTGCTGTCTCAGACAACATCTTTGTCCTGTGTCAAACACCGTAGTTTCTCTCTATTTGCTTTGAAAGGGAGGGGTGTGCGGTGGACAGTTGCAATTCACAACCTCACAACTAGATGCCACTCAAATTTACACAGTGCACCTTTAATGGGTCAGTTTTTTTAACTCAAAAGAAAAAGAAAGTTCTATATAGTCATAAAAATGTATTATAATTAAATTTATCAAATAAATTTATCAAACTACTTTAATTAAACTAATTTAAGTTTACCCATCTCAAAATAATTAATTACATCAAACATGGCTGGAAGGTAATTTGTTGTGTCATTCAAGAGGGACCTGATGCCTTTTTGTTTGTCTCTTCTGGATCATTTTGCTTTGTTCTACAATAGCAAGAGATAGAGGGTTTAACTCCAACACTATATAGTGACCCATACACATGCAGATGCAGTCCTTGCAGAGAAATGTATGATCTTTCTCCTGTGCCCTGCACTCCAAGATAGGTCTTTGTAGAGAATCTAAAAGGACCTCAATTAGCGGGCCGAGAAAGCACATGACGGAATGAGAGTGCCGTCCGTGAACTCACTCTGCATGAGTCCGCTAATGCAGGCTCCGTTTGGGTCCGTGCCCTCAGCTCTAATGTGAGCCACGTTGCTCTTTGAGTGACATACCGTATGCAAAAAAAAAAAGAGCGAGACTAGGCTGGTCTGAGCTTTTTAATGTGACCACTTCCTTGGGACCAGGACCTGAGTGGTAATTGCAGACTGACGGAGAGGAGGTGGCAGGTGTGACTGTCAGCTCTAATCAAGCCCTCGTGCCCAAAACCCATGATCCTTCAGGAGCGCACGGGGGTGGGGTGGGGTGGGGGGGTAAGCGAAAATAGAGCGCTCTCTTTCCACCGCCACATCCATTTCCTCTCACCCCACCTTCGCTCGTCCCCTGACTCTGTATTCACCTTTCTCTTCTCTACCTTAGCCTGTGCTCTTTCACCCTTTCCACACCTGTCGACTCGATTATGGAAATTAGCATTTGTGACGGAGCTCTAAAAAGCAGATTAGCAGGAGGAAAGGCTTTTTATTGTGACAAGACTATTCCATTGGGGGACCAGAGGGTGGAATTTGCACATCATTGCACGTCCCTTATGTTTGCTTATTCTGGTTGGGAAGAGAAGTGATTTTGTTTTGTGTTTTTCGCCCCCCCCAAATGGGGGCAGGGTATCGGTGCACAACAGGACATCCCGTGGAAGGAGTCTATGCTACATGGAAGATCAGAGCAATAGACATTGTTTCAGCAATATCATATCAAATGTCTCTGACCTGCATGATCTCTGACTTGAACACAAACATGTAATGCCACAAAACAAATCTTCTGTTATTTTAGGAATATTCCAGGTTCAATGCAAGTTAAGGTCGATTGACAGCCTTTTTGACGTAATGTTGATTATTACAAAATATAATGTTGACTAGTTAAGGTTACATTGAGGATTTGATTTTGGAGGGTTTAAAAGAAGTAATGTAAATACTTAAGATTTTTTTGTGTGTGAAATTTTTACAAATCAGATTTCAAGATTTGTTTTGTCATTTTTTATTGTTTGATTTAAGAATTATGTTGTCAAGGCAATCACGTTGTACATTTTGATATAACTATAAAAGGTTATTGACATTTTTGTTTGCACTAAAATAATGTTAACATATATAGGTACTTCTTGGCTATAATTGTGAAACAATTGGTATTGTAACTTTTAAGCATTTTAAGTGCCGCACTGTGACGTCGATTTTTGCTGTTTTTTCTTCTTTTAATTAAGTATTAAAACTACATTTTGTGGTAATCAACATTATGTAACAAATGGCGTCAGTTAAGCTTCATTTTTATTTTATGTTTTTACTCTGGACATTACTTTGATTTCTTTTTTGTTGTTTTAATCTACTTAAGCTGGTTCCTATGCATTTCACACAAGCGGTAAAGTTCAAGAACTTGTAAAGGCAAGACAATGATAAGATGAGATCTGAAGTCTTCGGTGATGATACTATTGTATAAAGCTTTAATTTTTCAGAAAGATTTGATTCATTAAAAATGAACTGTGTCCCATTTTGCAGAGAGTGTTTAAATATTGTAACTGCCATATTTCAGGCTGCATTTCACTGTATTATGATCCAGCACTTGAAGACTGCTTAACCCAGGGTTTCAGGGAGATGTCGTCTTGGCGTCTGTCCCATATCAGCATTTCAACATTTGAGGCCTGAGTTCTTCATCTATCGGCGGCTTTTTGAAGGCAGTCACTCAGCAGGAGGGCTCTGATCCGCTGGTGACCGCAAACTGTGCGTCAAACACACAGTTTAACTCTGACCTGATTTGATGTCAGTATTCATGGTGGTAAGTAAATAGCCTTCCATATAGGATTTTGGCATCATGCAGTGATACATCGATCATGATTTTTCATGGCTGATTCCAATTCTGATTTTTGTTTAAGCAAAAGTATTTGTTGTTTATTTGCTCAACAACAGGTACTGGCCTAAAACAAAAACATTTCGGTAACCATTTGAAACTAGAAGCAACCACTGCACTTAATCACGATCCGAACAGAGGTACCACATACATGTAGCACGAGGAGTTGCTTTTTATTTAAATTAGATTGTATAATCTCAAGATTTAAAGCGAAAACAGAATGGTCTGACTTTAGATTTGTGAAATTATGCTATAAGAAACCTGCACAAAATAAAAATAGCAGACAGACTAAATGAGAATGCAAATCCACTCTCTAACAGTAGGTTACGCAAATGGAAGCACCACTTATACTGGGGTAAGAGGATAAGAAAATGCAATACTTTTTTCAAAGAAAATCTAAACTTTTCTGAAGACAGTCAGTTCCTTTATGAGATACATTCATATAAAGCCCTCACAGAACCTCTAAATTTATTATTATTATTATTATTATTATTATTATCATTATTATTATTATTATTTATTTTTTTTCTATTTTCAATTTTTTTCTATTTCATTTTACACCTAATCCGTCTCTTTTGTCCACGTTCATCCACTTTTGTCATGATTTTTTTGATGGTATCAAATAAATAAAGTAGCTTGCGTAAATCTACATATAAACACGCCCGGAGACAAAGGAAAAACATACGGAGACCATCAGCTTTTGTTTCTCCTCTGAGAGCTGCAAGTATTCTATATGCTGGAAATGATGAGAGGACATTGTGCTTGGTACATTTTCTGTCTTCATACCAAACTTCTGGCTAGCATGCTTCCCATAATATTTGCGTAACCTATTAGATCAGTATAGGCGGAGAGTTGGTGGTATTTTGTGGCTGTTCGAACACATTCAACCACATGAGTGTCTACGCCACAAAAGCAATCTGGTCGAATGCTTTTTCAACTTCCTCTGGAAGTGGACAAGCTCAAAACATTTTACACCCCATTTACACCTGTATTTAGCTTCATCCACTTGCTTCATCCACTGCACCTTAGGTCCTATATACACCTGGTATTAAAGGATTAGTTCACTTTAAAATTTAGTTAAGATTTACTCATCCTCAAGAAAGTGTATATGACTTTCTTCTTTCTGATGAACACAATCTGAGTTATATTTTTAAATATCCTGATGTTTCCAAGATTTATAATAGCAGTGAACGGGGCTCATGAGTTTGAGGCTCAAAAAGTGCATCCATCCTACATAAACATAATTCGCATGGCCCTTAGGTGATTAATAAAGGCCTTCTTAAGCAAAGCAATGCATTTGTGTAAGAAAAATATCCATATTTCACATTATAAAGTAAAATATAGCATTTCACCTTTCTCATCCTGAGATGGAAGGTTTAACAGAGAGTAAAATGCATGTTTGGTTCCCCCGGAGCCGTGTGGAGTACGTTTATTATGGATGGATGCACTTTTTGAGCTTCAAACTTATGAGCCCCGTTCACTGCCAGTATAAAGCTTGGAAACATCAGGATATAATATAACTCCGATTGTGTTCATCTTAAAGAAGGAAGTCATATCACCTATGGCTCGAGGGGGATTAAATCGTGGGGTAATTTTAATTTTAAAGTGAACTTGTAAAAAATTTATACAAATAAAAAAAGGCTTGCTCAGTTGGGGACACTAAAATTTCAAACTAAATATCCAAATAAAATTAATTACTACATTAACTGTACTATATCACTGATCTGCCCACATTGCTGCTATATGATAAATGAGCTGATGACATCACTGTTTTCTCCAGAGGGGCTGTACAGCCGAATCAAATTTTGTTGCAATATTTTCCAATTAACACTGTGAAGCTGCTTTGAAACAATCGTCATTGTAAAAGCGCTATATAAATAAAGTTGACTTGACTTAAGATGTGTTTTGGTTTGACAAAACAGTCACATTCCCGTTTACACCTGGTGTTTAAGGCCCCGTCCACACGGAGACGCGTTTAGCTGTATAGGTATACATTTTTTACCGTATCAGCGTTTCGTCCACACGGATCCGGCGTTTTAGAAGCATGCATCCGATATTTTTCGAAATCGGGTCCCAAAGCAAATAAATCTGAAAACGATGACAATGTCTTCAGGATCATTAGAAAATCACAGGTGAGTGTGTTTGATCAGGGTTGGAGCTAAACTCTGCAGTTTCATTGGCCCTCCAGGGTAAGATTTGAATAGCCCTGCTGCAAGGGTATGTTTTGGGTTGGGGTAGGTGTAGGCATGAATAAAAACACATCTGTTAAGTAGCAAATGTATTTATTGTTATTTTATTGTGAGATTTTGGCTCACCTCCGACCACTGCTATACCCTTCTAGCCACAACTCTTCTTCTCCGTTTAAAGTGTATTTATGTGGCAGAATTACAGCGCCACACACTGGCCTGGCATGCAAACTACATCGTTTTTAATCCGTTTTCTTAATCTCGTGTGGACGCAGATATTTCTTGAAACGAGGAAAAAAAAAGATCAGATTAGGAAAGCGCTGGCTTCGTGTGGACGAGGCCTAAGTCTGTCTCTTTCCTGACTGAGGCAGCTATGGTACATTTTTTGAAATCTGAGATATATTTGAGCCATTGAGATGATTTAAGCAAATGCTTTAGTCTATAATTCTACTATCATTGCAGGAAGGAACATTTTTGTTGTCTAATTTTATACCTTTGTATAATATTAAATCTCTATCCTTCACACTGTCACAGGATCATCCCTGAAAGGTTTTTGTGTCTGATTGGCCAGGCTGGTCATGTCTAGTGCTTCGTTGAACAACATGTGGTGGAAAGCGAGTATTGTGTAGAATATTTAATTTTTTTTTTTTTTTTTTCTGCTGAGGAGGCCAGAAGGTCAATATCTCATGTCTTTGAAGATGAGGAAGTGGAGTTGTTTTTTTGTTTTTTTGGAATTGGTAAAGTTTTGTTGTTACATTCCTGTCCCAACTTTATTTTTAAAAAATGTTTGTCAATATGTATTTACTGCAAGTGCTGTTTATTAAAGACAATCCAGTGTAGGTAATCAAGGTGTCAAAGATCATTAACTTTGGTTCTGCATATAATTTACAAAAACATTTTTCTGAGCATTTATCATTCAATATATCAAAAGAAGGAACACACTTTCTACTTTTAAACAAAAACATGTATTTTTTTCCTAGATTAATGCATTCTTGTTTTGTTTTTTTATAAACACTGAAAAAAATCACATTTCTGTAAGAACCACTTTTGTCAAAGATGATAGACAATTAGCATATATATTTTAGGTTGGCGGTATGGTTCTGTTCAGAACTCGCTGCGCATCCATGCAGCCTAGCATGGATTAGAGCAGGGAGGGAAGCAAAAAAAAAAAAAAAAAAATACACACACTTTGGGTAAACAGAACAGAACCAACAATGTGTTGCAGATATTGTTAATGTCAATATTAAAATGTACAACATAATTCGGGAATTTAGTCTATCCAGGTGACTATTTGACTTTGAGTTATGTTATACAAGTAATAGACTGTTTGCTTCAATATTTTAACTAAATATACAAATAAAATTAATGAATAAGGTCATATTTTATTCTATAAACTATCCAAATCAAACTAGCCAAATCAAATTGTGTTGCAATATTTTCCTGTTCAACACTATGAAGCTGCTTTGAAACAATCATCATTGTAAAAGCGCTATAAATAAAGTTGATTGATTGATTTGCTGCTGGCACAGTTAGAAACAAACTTCTTATTTAACTAGCATTCGTAAAGTTATTGCTCAATGAACAATGCAAGATGAATTAGATTTATATTTATATTACTAATAATAATAATACTTGCAGTTATTCACATCACAACCTAACCATAAGCTCCACTCTTCTGCACAATGATAACGGCCAAAATTTCAACATAGCAGAAATTCTTTCAAATGTCAATCATAACTGATCATTAAACATTAACAGCTGTTTCCCCTCACTCAAAAACACATTAAACAACACTTAATTTCAATATTACATTTCCATTTTCAGCCATATGCAAAGCATGCTGGGAACTAACAATGGTGTCTCTAAATAAAACTGCATAATTGAGCTAAATCTCTTAAAATAAATAGGTAACCGTATTTTGTAATATATATATATATATATATATATATATATATATATATATATATATATGTTTTTTTTTACAGTCATTCCTCAACCCTGCACACATTTTTTTCTAAAATATAGATAATGATCAAATTCTGATTAACCCCTCAATGTTGTTTAATTCGTTTTGTTCCAATGTTATATTGATTTTAAAGTAATAAAATAAGACAAAGTTGTTGTAAATGCAGTTATTATTTAATCCCATGCAAAACTCACTGGGCAACACTGATGCATCTAATTCTCAAGAGCTCTTCAAATGTTTTATCATTAAGTCTGCAGCGTTCTTGTCTGAAGATCTTTCCTGTAAGTTTCTCTCAACAGGTGCAGAGGATGCTGCTATTGCAAGTGGTAATTTTAATAATATTTCAATTCTGCTTCCTTTAATTCAAATTCAAATTGTAATTCTATATCCTGTTTTTGGCATCAATTCAAATTCAATTCTACTTCAAGAATTGAATTGGAATTTAGGAGTCATTCTCAATTCAATTCTGAATTTTGCACAAGCGTCCTATAGGCAGACGTGATCAGCTGACAGTCCGCTGCTGCAAGCCTGACTAACGTGACCTGACAGAACTAACTCTATGGTTGATTTTTGTCAAAGACTAAACCTGGGTCAGATTCAGTTCAATAATCGAAACACATATAGAGCTGATAGAGTCCACCAACACCTCCAGAGCTTGCACAGTCCTAACCACTTCCTGGTCGACATTTTACATGGTAACATTAGGTCATTTTGATTCAAATGCATTTATCTGTTTACCCCCAGGGTATTCAAGATGTAGGTGTGTTTGTTTCTTCAATAGAACACAAATGAAGCTTTTTAACTCCAACCGTTGCCATGTCAATGGGATGTTTTAATGAGAGTAAAAAACACATAGTGGATTGCCACTATGGTCAAGCTAGGCATGTGTGGTTTCAGCAACCAGGCACCTCAGCTCCACCCACGTCCCGCCTCTTTGCCGATTTTCAGTTATCTGGGAGTGACGTACCGTGACACGCTGCCAAGATGGTGACGGCTGTCTCCACCCACTTTATACTTCAAAAATGCTCTTCAGAAACCTACGGCTGACTTTACAGACACCACGTCCATGTTTTGTTTTTTTAATAATCTATGATCTGCGTACATATGAGATCGCACTTTTCTGCTTCTTTTTTTTCCTGTGTTTTGTGTGGAGAAACTGTACTCATTAAGGAGATTTGTAATAGTATACCCCTAGCATATTACAGTGAAAACATGGAAAGCCATAAAAAAGTCAGAGATGCGTTTCCTCATGAATGACAAGTCAACTTGTCAATGGCAGGGAAAGACTTAAACCGGTATCTAATTATAGTATCAGTTTGTTGTTTAATACAAATAGAAATATTGAAGTAGCAATGCTAAATTGTAAATTTGGACAGCAAAATTGTAAGTTTGGCTCAATATTTCACAATCCTGTTCCTCTTGCTTCTGCTTTGATATCTCAAAAGTCACAAAACATTTTAAACACAACCATATCGTAGTTGTAGGTAAGCATTAGCCATACAGATAAGTGGGCTAGCCTATATTTAAGAGGACAAAAACAAAAATGCCCCCCCTCCCCACTCTATCGACAGACCTGCACGTCATTGAAGAATGAATCATAAATCCTGCAAAAAAAGCATAAGAAGAAAGACGGTTGGGAGGAGGAGAGGGGAACGACACGGCAGCTAATTTGCTGACATGGGGGCGATAGGGAGGTCGGCCTCTGATAATATTGTTTCTTGAAGGAGCAGCACAAGTAGTGAGAGGAACAAAAGTAACTGTGCCCCACAAATCCTGTAGCCAATTAGTCTGTATCAATAATTAATAGGCATTGTCTGTATGGGCCACAGCAGATTGAGTTTCTCTCTGCCTGCCTAGATTGTTATGACAAGTAGTGACTACATAATGATATTAGCGATTAATAATTCAGCGCAAGTAGTGTTGCTTCAGGTGACTGGGCTGGTCGTGCCTCCACTCCAGACCACACAGTGTGGGGTGGTCAAAAATAAGTATGTCTTTGTTTATATGCGTGTGTGGCTGTGGAAAGCGTATTGATGGACAAAGCAAATCTATCAGTGAATAGACATAGAATGAAAACTGAAAGCAACACAAGAGTTGACCCTGAAAGCAAAGCCAGAGGTTACTGTAACCAAGGGACAAGGTGTTGTCATATTGAACAAAACTTCTTATTTTAAAAGGTGAATTAGATATTATGTTTTATGCTTCACTGGCTAACATAGCAGTTCCCTGAGAAGTTTTAACTCCCCAGTAAATGCGAGTCTTACGTCATTGAAAAAGGGACGGAGGTGAATTACATCAACTGCGATCACATGCAACAAAGGCTCTCGCCTTTTTTCTCCGTGTTACGAGAGCAATGTTTTGCTGACCTTTAAAGATAGTGCGGAAAGCAAAACATTGAATAATAATTTAGTCTACATCCATTGCGTTCATTGCATATTGTGCAGTTTTACTTCATTTTCCGGGTCAGAACGTCTTGGGCTCTTTCGCCATTGTATAGTGTAAATGCAAATATTGGATACGGGTCACACAAAAAAATTGGACATAGTCACCAAATTGGAATTGTGCATCAAGACCTGGTGTGTAAATATATCCCTTAAAAACTGTTTAAAAAGGAAATTTACTTTTAATGTGTGAAGAAGCGCAGTAATAATATTAGTTTACACTTTGAAGCCAGTGGCTGCTGCGCTCCTGCCATAAAGCCCACACTAATGGATTCAGTGCATCAGAGCTGTCTTGTCTGCCCACAGGGAGAGGATCTGGGACTTGCCTTGTTGAACCCGCTTATGTGCTCTACTGTCAATGTGACAGATTGGTGTATGGTCGCCGTCCCAGCAGTGCAGCTCCACATCTGGACAATTTCTGGCTGTTTTGAAATGCTTTAAGTGCTTTACGAGTTTGCCCAAGTGACAACCCTTAGATCAATTTTGTTTTGTATGACACAATCAGGCTGGACTGATTTCAGATTAGCATTTGATTGAGAGCATCTTGCTGGAAGTCTGCTGCCATGCTGATCGACTGATGTCAGTCTGCGTTTGAACATGCCTTTTCTAGCACTGGATTGTTATAATTATATGTGAAAATTAGTGCTGGAGGAGGTCGAAATGGCTTAGTGTAGTAGAGAAAGATGGACTGGGAGCACTTGAAAGATATGGTGGTTTATTCAAAATTCTTTTTTAGCGCACAATCCTAAAGTTTTGCATAAAATTTTTCTTGGGACATCACAATATTTTGCATTATAATAAGAAAAAACAGCAATTTGCATAACTTGCTTGCTCCCCAACATGTTAAAATCTTTGTGAAGTGTGCAGTTTGTAGGAAGAAATCAATCACAAATATATAGCAAATATATTATTAAAATCACATACATGATCAGGCATAACATTATAAGACAAGTGAATAACATTAATTATCTCTTCATCATGGCACGACACACCAAGTGAACATTTTGTCCTTAAATTTGATGTGTTAAAATCAGGAATATTGGGCAAGCGTAATGATTTGAGAAAGTTTGACAAGAGCCAAATTTGTGATGTCTAGATGACTTGTTCAGAGCATCTCTAAAGTCAGTATCTATCAAAAGTGGTTCAAGGAAGAAACAGTGGTGAACTAGCGTCATGGTCATGGGTGGCCAAGGCTTATTGATTCACGTGGGGAGTGAAGGCTGGCTCGTGTGGTCCAGTCAAACAGACAAGCTACTGTAGGTCAAATTGCTCAAGAAGTTAATGCTGATTCTGATAGAAAGGTGTCAGAATACGCAGTGGATCACAGTTTGTTGTGTATGGAGCTGCATAGACCAGATCAGTCATGGTGCCCATCTGACCCCTGACCACTGCTGAAAACTCCAACAGTTTGAGCATCAGAACTGAACCACAGAGTAATGGAAGAAGGTGGCCTGGTCTGATTAATCACGTTTTCTTTTATATCACTTTAGATGGTCAGATGCCTGTGCGTGTGATGCTTTGGGAAATGTTCTGCTGGGAATCCTTGGCTCCTAGCCTAGAAATCTGGACGCACCCTAGCGGCAGCAAATCTAATCTGCCCGCGAGTGTCGTCTAGTAACTCTCAATACCCTTCTGAGCTGTAAAAGCCAAACTCTGGTCAGGCCAATCACATTGTGTATGGAGTCGGTGGGCGGGGCTTAACATGACGGCCGAGTTGCGCTTGCGTGCTACTAGTAAACACAGAAGCTGGCGAATGGCGGTCTTTCGATTCAGCTTTGACCGCGACTCTGGAAGACTTGGAGTTAAGCTTTTCTTTGAGAAAAGAACAAAGAACGGCACTGAAGTCGTTCGTAAGAAGGGCAGATGTGTTCTGATTTTTGCCGACTGGATTCGGCGAAAATTTAATCTGTCAACTAGCTCTGCTTCAGCTTCGTTGCTCTGGTTGGTTGTAGCGCTATCCAATTGCGTGCATGCCGTGCAGAGGGAGTTTGAAAGACAAACGTTTATCCGTCCCTCGGATTGAGCCCTGTCAATGTTGAGTTTCCAGACCAAACATATTGATGTGGGTCTGGCTTGTCAGGCTACTTGGGTCCTGTTATCCATGTGGATGTTTCTTTGACATGTTGACAAATACCACAGCACACCTTCATGGGTCAGGCTTCAAAAGGGGGACCAACACAATATTAGGTGTAACATTAGGTCATAATGTTTTGCCTGGTCGGTGTATTTGTCAGTTTAACATGGATTACTTTTTCTCTATGATTATATATAATTCTATGTTATCCCCTTCATGTGTACTTCCAGTAAAAATAAATAAAAAATAAAAGTATATTTAACTTGTATGAATGTAATTAACATTTCCCTGGCATATTTGGTAGGTTTGCCCCTACAGTTTATTTCCGTAATAAATTAATGACTTCCTCTGATGTGCTTGTGAGGGCCTCTGATATTGTCTGATTGACGTTTAACCCTCTCCATTATTACACAGGGGGTAATCAATAAATAAATGAGTCATCAATGTGAATTAATTGCTTAGCAATGCATTATTCATTTGCAGAGTTCATTTACGAAGAGAAGATCCCAGTGCTGTTTATCAAGTTGAAGGAAGCTTGTAGCAAAGAAAATCTTCTGCACTGAAGTTATAAGAAGACTTCTACTTTTTCAGGTACCCTCTACATAACTTATACTACAAATAGGTCAAACCGACTCTATGAGTTTATTTTAGTTATTCGCTAGAATTCAACAGCTCAAAGTAGATGACTTGCTCAAAGGGATGCTGCAGGATAAATATTGATAGCCCTACTGAAGGCATCTGTGTCATTCTGTTGATAACAACAGATTTTTTTTTTTTACCTATTCCTTGAAACAATAATTCTTAAACCAAAAACCAAAAAAACATTGTTGTCATAGTCTGCATTAACATTTGCAGACAAATAGAATTTATTGAGCACATGTACAATGGGGCAAAAAAGTATTTAGTCAGCCACCATTTGTGCAAGTTCTCCTACTTAAAGGGGACATATAATGCCATTTTTGTTAATATGATTCTTTAGTGTCTAAATGAAAACTTTGTTATATACTTTAATTAAAAATTCGAATTAGTATTGTAATAAAACACAAATTTTACCTGGTCAAAAACAGCTCTGTTTTCACCTAGCCATTTCAGTGCATAAGGCTTTGAATGATAAAGGACCCCACCCCTCTGTTCTGTGGGCCAGCATGTGGAGCTGTTGCATTATGAGGACACATCTGTGCAACTTTATCAATTTGAACCGAAGTCGGACACGGGACAAGATGACAGCACCAACGAAATTCGACAATTAAGGCTGAACAGGATGTTTCTGAATGGTTGGTTAATGTAATGTCACTGATTTATCTTTATGTACTGGAAGGGTAGCGTAGTGAGATACGAATGCTATGTGTTTACTGATGTAGTTCATTGACAGATTGATGTTACACCTAATGCCAATAAAAACCTTTTTTTTCTGTTAACGTCGGTTTGTAAAGGGATGGGTAACATTATCTATGCATTATCTATTACGTGTGCAACCCAGGCTCATTGGAAATATGTGACTCTGACTACAGCTACAATATGTGACTCTGACTTTTTGCAGCACCCTAATTATGTACCTCCAGGTACATTTACCTGCACTTGGTAAAAAACGTCCACCGGAGGCGCTAAGTGGTAATATTGTTTTCTCCATTCCCAGACTGATCTCAATGGCGTATATATGACACACCAATTCGTATGCCATTTTGGCGTGCTATCAAGGCACATAATCACTTTTTAGCGTGTTTATCAACACCGTTTCATTCTACCCCCCTACACTGCCCCTACCCCTAAACCTACCCATCACACACACACAGCCTCTAAACCTACCCATCAGAAGAAACATTCTGCATTTTTACATTTTCAAAAAAACAATTTAGTATGTTTATGAAACCATTTACCTTGTGGACACACACACATATTCAGACACATTTTGAAAGCGTAACTCAATCCCTTCCCTAAACCTACCCATTTGTGTATGATAAAAAACTGGATATAATAGGCAGATACACCGATACGGCAGGCACAATTTATTCAGAAACGACAAATATTCCAAGTGTTCCGAGGCCAAACGATTGATTTGTGTGAAGAACATCCCCAAAAACGATCAGTTACGTCGAATCCATCCGCGAAAGATTAATAATACATTTTAAATATTGCCGCCGGAAGAAACGTCACGTCGGCTTTGACAGCATTGGCTGTCGTGTGTCTCGTGACCAATTGCGTCATTACGTCAGCTTTGATTGTAAAATGCCATTGGCTCTTGTGTGTCTCGTGACCAATCGCGTCAACTTGTGTGTATCATTTGAATCACAAATATGAATGAACAAGTGCGTGTTCTGTTCGCAAAGGAGCGTGATCATCATTTCAACGACTAAAACATTAAGATCAACTTTGTTCTTCACATGAAGATATCGTATGACTTCAAAAGACTTGGAATGCAACACGAGTTAATACTTTTATACAGTTTTTTGGTCAGTTTTTGCAATAAATACATGTGACTGTACATTTATTTGCCTGTTACGTGTTTTATATTGTTGAGAGTTGCTAGGTTTAGGGAAGGAGTGGAGTTAGTTACTCCAAAATATAAAATTAGGCTATAAATATTAATTCTGTGAGATCAGTCATGATTTCATGTTGCGCATCTGGAATGGAGAAAAAAAATTACCACTTAGCGCCTCTGGTGGACGTTTTACCCCAAAAGTGCAGGTAAACGTACCTGGAGGTACATAATTTGGGTGTTGCAAAAATGTAAGCAGAATCACGTATTTCCAAGATTTTTTTTTTTTTACAGTAACAAACATCGTTATAAACCATCTACATAATTAAGCTTAGTGTAGTGTTACCAAGTCCACATTAACTTTAAAACTAGCGTACACAGTTTGTAATAACACAATAACCATAACACGTTGTTCATTATAAACTTGGTATTATGAATTATATTGAGAACGTCATACATAGAAAGCATGCCATAGTTTAACTAACCCACTTTAGCCGCATTCATCGTGAAGCGTTTAAAACTACACTCACTTCTGGAGGGGCAGCAGGATCACGAAGACTGATCTGAATCCTTTATCCAGGAGCAGCTTCTTAGCAAAACCTGCTTTATAAGTTACTGACCCTTGGTTATAAAGTGGTCTGGTGAGAAATGCTTTGTGGTTTGCACAAACATAAAAGCATTGACGAAAATAAAACTCAGCCACTGCGTCTTCAGCGGATTTAGGAACATCAAAATGACTGCTGTGTTCATTATTACACCCAAGAACAGAAAACCACAATCACTTAGACGCCATTCTGCTCCAGCGTATCAACAACGGAGGACTATGATGACGATAGTTTGAGCTCTCTCAGGGCGGATCTGTGGTGAAACACTGCTGTCAATCAACAGTTGTGGGAGGGGCGTCCGATTGTGTGACAGCTCGATTTGAGACAGGAGAAAACATATTAGGAGATTTAAAAAAAAAAAAAAAAAAAAAAAAACACTTGATGGATTTTTATCATTATAGGATGGTTGTGTACAGGCATGCCAACACACATTTCCATACAATCAGCTTGTAAAAGTGCATGTATGATTATATGACCCCTTTAAAAAGAAGAGAGAGGCCTGTAATTTTCATCATAGATACACTTCACACTTCTCTTCATTTTTTTTCTCTTTCTGTGTCATAGTTAAAGTGTACCTATGATGAAAATTACAAGCCTCTTATCTTTTTAAGTGGGAGAACTTGCACAATTGGTTACAGACTAAATATTATTTGCCCCACTGTAACTGATGCTAAACTTTTTTATATGGGTGTCAAGTAATCAGTGTTGAGGTAAGTTACTTTTAAAAGTAATGCATTACAATATTGTGTTACTTCCTAAAATAAGAAAGTAGGTTATGCGTTATATTACTTTTGCATTGCTTGTTCTCACCTGTGCTGGGCTTGCTTGTTTGTTTATAACAACAACAAAAAAAAAATATGTATTTTTGGAAAATGTTAATGCCCTTGCCAGATTTTCTAAACGCCGAAATAGCATTAGAGCACAATTCCACAAAAGCGCTGATGGGAATGGAAAGTTATGTGTGTACCTTGCATCCAATGTAAGTCGCTTTGGATAAAAGTGTCTGCCAAATGCATGTGGCAGATGTGTGCAGATGTGTGGCAGATGTGTGCAAATGTTAATGTCTTTGATCTACTGACAACATGCACATTTAAGCACATAGAAGTAGCCGGTTTACTTCCATAATGACCAATGCAATCTACCAGTTAGGGTCTGGTTTAAGACATGCTTTTTGGGGGGCGAAAATACCAGTAAGTTGATGAGCGGAAACCTTAGTAAATCACCTTGCATGATTGATTTAAATATTCTCCTCCCATAAATTTTATGTCTGAAATGTAAACTCCTACAAATCCATATGCAATAATGTCAGCAGCAAAAATAACCCTGTCCATGCCTTTTCAGCACTATTTTTTAATGCAATTCTTCAGTAAATCATGACAGTAGGTTTTTAATGCCAAAAGAGTGTTTGCACTGGCACAATCTGTAAGTAAATCTGAAAAATTGGAGAGAAAAAAATAAGGCATACATAACTTATTTGAAAAGTTTGTTGTAAATTTAAAAGTAATCCGTTACTTTACTTGAAAAAAAGTAATCTGATTCCATAATTACTACTTGTAATGCATTACCCCCAACACAGCAGGTAACTTATCTGTGTGATTAGTTGTAGTAGGAGTTCAAGTTAACGTTATGCTACTAAGTTCTACTAAGTTGATCTCTGACCTGTATCACCATATTGGCTTGAATATAAGTTCTGCCAGAAAGACTCGGGAGAATAAATACTGTGACAATAATCCATTAATTAACAATCCAGCAAGCAATAAAGTACTTTGGCATAGGCCCCGTCCGTAGCTCGCAATCAGAGGGTATGGACTCTGCATATCCTGCCTGAAGACGAAGGCAGAGGCGCAGCCGACCCCCCCGTAAGGTATGGAAGGGACCATCCTGGTGGTGGTGATGGTGGGGTGGAGTAGGGAAGGATTTGACTTGGAGGTGGTGGGGAGGATGGCGGTGAATTGGTGCGTCAGCATCTGCGAACTCAAACATGAGTAAGTACCGATCTTTTATACCCAAGTATTAGAATGTGATTGGATAGATAGAAGTTGAAGTGACGTAACAATTAAGTCTTCCTGGCAGAACTTATGCTAAAGCTTTCATAATTATATAATCAGTTTGACCGAACAGTGTCAGCTATAATGATAAAGCTTGAAATTTCAGAACCAGATGTACAAATACTTGTTTAAGTTGAAAAGTGTTATCTTTTTTATAACTTGTCACAAGCAATCATATCTCTGGAATGTGCTTTTAGCAAACAACACCATGTAGCCTCTGATGGTGTTAAAAAAAACTAAAAACTACCCACCTAAATGGGACTGTCAGTGTTTCCAAACCACAAAATCAAAGGAACAAGGTTTAGGCCTCCCCTGTTCTGGCATTATTCATTTGCAAAATGTATTATATCCTTTTAGGCACAGCATGTTTACTTAGACCTCACACTACTTTTCTGTGTAGCCGATACTCAGCAGCTGTTGCATAACATGAATCGAGTCATATCACCTACAATGCTTGCACTTGCAACATCAGACTAAAACGCTTCCCCCTGCTGTTGTTGATTTCGTTTGATTCATTCAGTGAGCATATTTACTCCCTCCGAAGCAAACGGGGTAAAGAAGTGAATCAAATGTGTTGTGCTCAAGCCTCCTCTAATTGCCATGGACCTCTCCCTCCACCGGCTTTCTTCTGTCCTGAGTAGAGAGGGGGAAAAAAACACTACGTTTGTAGCTCACTGTTCAGCTTTTATCTATATTTTAAGCCACACACAAGGTGTAGAGTTGAGCTGGAGCTTGTTACAGGGGCCTGCGACTGCATAATTCATGAGCGGGAGCGGGTTGCAGCAGCAGCTAAATAAAAGATCTTTCTTTCCGTGGCAGGACAGCAGCAGATACCTGTCCGTGCTGCTAGCTAGTGTCGTGGAACATGCAGGAAGATCAATACGCATTTGTGTGACACAAATCGCTCAGTCGACTGTGTGTCTTGAAAGTGATCAGTCCCCCAATGCTTGTCCCTAATGTTGATCCACTCTAGGATGCCAAAAAATACTCACGTTTCAAGCTCAGCAGGCCTCCATTACCTGATGTTCCGCAGAAGAAGCAACGGAAACTAATTTATAACTTACCAATGAATCCTATTACAGGTTTTGGTGACATTTACATTAGTTTAATGTCATTTCCAGTCTTGAAGCTGTTCAACACCACCCATTGAGCGTGAACGAGTCCGCATAGGGTGGAAGTTCTTTAATTTAAGGCAGTACTGAGCCACTGCTCCAATTTATTAGCAATTGGCACTGAGCCCATTACAGAACACTCCAGTTTGCAGGATTCATACTCCCTCTGCCTAGATTGCAGTGGATGGTGGATAAGGCAAGATTAAAAAATCATGTCAGGAGAAAAGACTTGATGTGCAGGCGGAGGCATAAAACCGCATACGGAAGGCGGCAGCTTCAAATTGGACAGCAGACTGCGCTGTATCTTTACAAAATGCATGAATCCACTGAAGACCCGAGATCAACCCCCCTGACTGCCTGTCTTGGTTTCTCTTTTTGGACAAAGCAGCCATGGTTCTGATGAAGGGCTTCCAAGGAGCATCTCAGGGAGCGACTGATCACGTTCTGAATGAGAGCTGGAGCGAGGGTAGAGTTGGACAGAACAGGGGGTGCGGGTTCACATCTGAAGGCACGTGCGAAGCAGACTGAAGCGTGCGGAGCTGCACCGAACAGACTCTGGCTATGACGGAGTGGGGAGGGGGTGATCTTTTAAAAGCCTTCATTCTCCCCCAGTGAAATTATTACCAGTATGTGAAAACAAGGCTGGCTTCAGGCTAGCCACCCAGGAGAGTGCTCAGCCTCAGGGTGATTTCAGAAGAAAGTAACTCAGGAGAAATAATGGGGCTGGGAGTACAAGGGGAAGGTAAAGGGAATTTTTATTTGGTTCACTCATAGTCTCGCTCTTCTTTTTCTCTGAAGCCTCCATGACTTGCTCACCACCTTCTCTGAGGCTTGCAGTCCTCGCTTTCTTCTCTCCGCTCCTTTACACCCTACATCTTGACCGTTGCTGTGGAGTAACAAAGCGTGAAAGCCTGATGGGTGTTCACAGGGCCAGATGCTCCCTCTTTTCGTTGCTTGGCTGTTCACCTGCTATCAGACCTGCAGGGCCTTTTTTTCACTCTGTCTAGGACCAGTGTTTACATGCAATACAAATGAGAAATGTAAAGCAGACCGTTCACATCACAACACTATCAGACATCATGCATGGATTCATCATATTAACTTGCTAAGTGCAAATAGCACACCTTGCTGGAAAACACTATTTACACTAGCTCCGTCCAACAATGCCTGGTTGGGCCACGCAAGATTAAAAAAGATGCTCCTATTTAAGTTTCTTCAGTGGCATAGTCAGTAGAGTGTAGGGCTCATGGAACTAGGATTTGACCAAGCCAATTTCACAGCAATTCGTATGTATTTTACAAGGTGGCTAATTTGTACAAATTTGTACGACCTCAATCGTATGAATTTTTTGCTAAAATCATGCATATTTGATTTGCCCAATTCATATAATGTCTTACAAATGGATCCACCCCTCATCCCGCCACTAAACCTACCTGTCACTGCAGTTAAGACAAACTGTAAAAATGTATACGAGTGAGATTATAGAAATTCATACAAATTAGCCATCTATGCGTACAAACTGGTCATGAGGAAGCATTGGGTTTGATGCGACAGACCCGGTTTCGAATCCACCATTTGCTGAGCTTGCTTTTCTCCCTCACATATCACATCAGAAAGGCATTTACCTGAAAGGCATTTACTTTAAAAAGTTCTAAAAGTTATAATGAAGTGCCTAACAAAATGTTTAATAAAAGTAATTATTGCTTGGGGTTAGGGTTAGGTGTAAGAAGGGCTTTTATTGTCCCATTAAGGACATCCAATTTTAATAAATATCATCATTTACACTCCATGTTATTATTTCATCCTGTTAATGTACAACAATACTGAGGTGCAAATAGTGTATTTTTCAAAATAAAGTACAAATAATTACTATTTACACATATTGCAAAGAACTGCTACTTTTACATGGCGTAAATACAATATATCTGTATTTTCATTTATATTGCAAATAGCGGCGCTAATATTTTTTTTGCACTGTGTGCAAATAGCCACTGCCATTCAATTTTGGACCAAAACTATAAATCTAGTAACATTTTGACTGCTTTTATTGAATCTGAATAAGCATTTTGTAAAAACGGATCACTCCAGCAAAGAGACCTTAAATATTTACTGAAAATGTAGCTGACTCTCAGCAAATATAAATCTTGCATAACATCATGAAGCAGAAGGAAATCTATCCCTTTTTCCCCTCATTTTCTGAATGAGCGCTGCCTGTCTTTGACCTTATACAAATGGATTTTTACAACAAAATATTACATTTAAAAGAGACATATGTTAAAGAAGTATATTTCAGAGTAAATTAATTCTTTGTGCAATCCAGATCATGATATTTCCGTCCTGTTCCAGCAGGATTTTTCAGGATAGAATTTTCCTCACATTTTATGCACTTAGTAAATGGGTCTTCCTTAGTGCGGGAGCTCGTGAAGTGTGCAGTGCCCACACACTCAAACTAGCAGGACCAGTTCTGACTGTTATCAGTTTTGACATGTCAAAGACAAGGCAGGGCGTTAGCCTGTGGCATCCGGGAAAACATGCTAATAGTCAGATGCATTAGTGCACTCAGGGGCTCATGATGATCAAAAAGGATGTGTGTTTTTCAGCAGCCCCATCTCATGGCTTAGCAAAGGTACAACTCATACAGACATCTCCTGCTCTCTCTCTCTCTCTCTCTCTCTCTCTCTCTCTCTCTCTCTCTCTCTCTCTCTCTCTCTCTCTCTCTCTCTCTCTCTCTCTCTCTCTCTCTCTCTCTCCACATTCTGTACACTTTCAGAAACCTTTACCGTTAGTCCGTTAGTCTTTACCTTAAGTACACCTCGATAGCAAAAGACACAAAATAATTACTATTGCAAGTATAATAGTAATTATTGTGTGATTACACATTTGATGATTAATTATAATAGCATAAAAAGATAGACAGACAGACAGACAGACAGAAAGACAGACAGACAGACAGACAGACAGACAGACAGACAGACAGACAGACAGACAGACAGACAGATAGATAGATAGATAGATAGATAGATAGATAGATAGATAGATAGATAGATAGATAGATAGATAGATAGATAGATAGATAGATAGATAGATAGATAGATAGATAGATAGATAGATTTTGAACGTTATTGTCACACTAACACTGAAACGGCATTGACTCAACATTAGCCAATGGAATGTATGGTGACTCCATCTATCAGTACTGTCACTGAGCATTAGTTCTCGTTTTTTTTATTCCATTAGAAGACTCTCATGAATATGCTAGTGTCAAGCTAATAAAATCCATTAATATTAAATCCTCCATAATACGCACCCTCTGCTCTCGTAATGGAGGTCCTGCTTTCACTGATAATTTAAAGCCACTGTGACCAGCGGTATTCCTAGGTTTAATTGGGGTGATTCATTTCTGTGCAGTTTTGGCTTATACCAGCATGATGTTCCAGGTAGTATCTCACCTAATCCATTAGCCTATAAAAATGAACATTGCTTTTACCTGATTCTGTTGGGATATGTATTTTTATATGAGGTTTTGAATTCATTGAGAGTGTAGGGGAGACAATGGCTCGGTTTCACAGACAGGGGTTAGTGTAAGATAGGATTAGGCCTCAGTTCAGTTAGGACATTAGCTTTTTTTTAACGTGCCTTAGAAAAACACATTACTGGAGTGCATCTTGAGACAAAACAATTGCACTGGCATATGAAGATCTGTGAGTGCAAGTTGCTTTCAGTTAAAACAGCTAAAACGTGACCTTTATGGGACTAGGCTAAAGCCTTGTTTGTGAAACTGGGAGTAGGAATGTAACAGGGTGAGGTGTAATACCATCAATTTAAACAATTAGGAATGAGATAAAGGGGTCAAATCAATATCATACATCACGCCCACCTATTATGACCTACAAGTTGCAAGTCTGTGTAAAATATAAAGGAATTAGCCTACAGGACACAACATCTAGCAAAATAAATAAATGATTAAATTTGAGATAGGAAAGTAAAATTGCACTTTGTTTATAGTTTAAACATGAATGTTAAATGACAGAACGGGTATCTTACGGATTGTTATGGTCTCCCGTGTACCTCTAAAAAAAGTTTACTGCTATAGTTTACTTCCGTGTTCAAACCCGGAAATATAAAACTAGGTAACCATTGGCAGAGTGTGGTACAGAACGAATAAGTATCTGGAGATAAGTCGACGAAACATTTAGTGTCGATAGGCTATTTATCATTCTATTATTAATGTATAAGGTGAGCTCGCGTTCCAGAGGACACGTTTTGCATATCAAGATGAAAATACCCTGGCAGAAATTCCATGATAAGTCAGTTCCCTGGTCTGGAAGTCACAAACTGACCGAAGGCAATGCGTGTGATTCCTTGAGTCTAATACATGTTTAATAGATTGCTCTCCTTCAAAGAGTTTGGCACGCAACGGGGAAGAAAAACTAAACTGGCTTTCGACAATTAACGCCCGGTTTCTAACTCTATTGCATATAGAATAAGCCTTCTAAATTTGAAGGAGGGTTTCCTCACATATGTCTGATACCCATCATAGCCTAATCCTGTTCTTTTCAAAAGGGTGGAGTTTATTAGTGCCCCACAAAATCCTGGAAAGGTGTGCCAAGGGCTGTTTAAATTTTCATGTCAAACCAACAGACTTTCGCACTCACCGTGGCCTCAACAGGTCGTTGAGTAAATCTCCAGTGGCTGTCCAAGCAAATACACTTAAGCTACTGAAATGAACTGAATTCTGCCCAGACAAATCTTTAAAGGGTCTGCATGTCATTGATATCCACATTGCCTCCTTCAATAGTTTTCAATGCAAGCATTCAGTTGTGAAAACTTTCTGTGAAGGCAAGTTTAAATCTGGTGTCCAATGTAGGCTATCTCAGGACTGGGTAGATAGGCTACATACATTTTTTTTTCGAACATTGAAACTCCTGATTTCCTCTCCAAACATGCCCAGAGCTCGAGTAATTACAGAGATCGTCGAATCCTTTAGTCATCGCTGATTTTCATTAATAGATAGCGTGCTCATTAATCTGACTGTTGATGCTCTTATTAGCGCTCATCAATTCATTATTCATAGCCTGGGTGAATACAAAGAGAGCGCGGTGTCTGTATGGGACAACGCGGCCAACAGCGAAGCATCCTCCCGAAACACCGGCACCACCAGAGCTAAACTGAACCCCCCAAAACTTGGTTGGTTATTATTGCATATTGTCCTCGCACCGACAGGTATAAGCACACACTGGCCCCACAATGCCGCGGGTAAAATGTGAATTCATTGTGGAACGCTTGTTGGTAATTCTGTTAACAAAAGGTATCCTTAGAAGGAATTAAATATTTATCCGTTCTATGAATAACAATTGGTTAGGGACGACTGGCTGTGTTTACTCTGTGTGGCACATTTGGCTGCGCCTATCTGTCGAGCGAGAGATACAGAAAGAGTGGAGAAGAGTTTGCATTGATCATGCGTCCTGATCAGAAACGTACGTGTGATTGCAGTGTTTTATTTATTTATTTTGGCCTGATTGCCTGATTGCTTGACGGTGTTACAGAATGGTTGAGCATTTGTATTTATAGCAAATTTATTCTAACGCCCATATTACAGACTTTACACAGTATATTAAGGTTTTTATCGATGCAAAGGAGAAGGGAGTGAGGAGGAGGTGGAGGAGGAGGAGGAGGAGGGGAAATTCTTTATCACCAGCTATCATAATGATCAGTGGCTGCTTGCAATCTTGAATTAAAAGAAATTTTGAATTGAAATCGTCACACTGTTTCACTTGTTATTGTATTTATCAAATTTCCTGGAATAAGGATTTCATTGAGATCCAGATTGAAGTCTCTCATTGTGTGTATACTTTATCTGAAAATATTGCAGTCAATTTAAATTTTACACATATACACAAATGAATAAATACATATTTGCAGAATTAATATGATCAACTGTAGTTTGTGCTTAAAATCAATGACATTTTAATTGTCACTGTCACTGCCTGAAAGAGACAGGGAATTTTTTTCTTCATTATTTATTTATTTATTTATGGAATCTCGTTTGTTCCCCTAAAAGGTTGCCAGTAGTGACATAATTATTGTATATAATAAACTTATTGTTGTTGTTATTATTATTATTATTATTATTATTATTATTATTATTATTATTATTATTATTATTATTATTATTATTATTTATTGCTATGTAAGTTATAAGAATACGCGTAGAATGTACTTTACCATCCTTCAGCTTTTAATAAATTCATTAAAGAATCTTGGTGGCAATCAAATTTGAGGAAATTAATATGTTTATCTAAAAAGGGCAAACAAGCTCCTGCACTTGAATACTGTAAATCTGAGAACACTACTGAAGCAAGCGTGGCTGCGTTAATGATCACATTCCTCGTGTGAAGGTGTTTGCCTTCCTCGCTCTTAATTACTAGCACGAACTCCCCATGACTGGGCTGAGTGGAGCTGGCGGAGGGTGAAAACACTGGTTAAGCAAATTGGTATTTAAATGTATACTCGCTGGCCTTCATGCCTTGCATTATTCATTGCCGATACAAAAACTCGTTGCACTTCAAGCCGGGGTTCTGCAGCGGGCGGACATGAGGCCTGTCTACAGGGAAGTGAGGAAATGTAGGGCAGAGAATTGTGGTCCGTGCACACAGCACTCAGCCGCCGTCTAACCCTCACTCCTCGTCAGTCTGAAGACTGATCAAATATATATATATATATATATATATATATATATATATATATATATATATATATATATATATATATATTAAATGGCAACCTTAAATCTTTAAAATATCAATTTTTTTAAACACTTTATTGACCCTAGCCTTCACCTTATTGACTGTCTTTGATAGATGAATAGCGAAGCGTCTACTTGAGGTGCATCTTCAAAAATATCCACCGTCAGTGTATTTAATTTCATTAATTTTGTACCTCAGCTAAACGAATCTATTTAACTGGTGTCCGGCTACAAACGGGATTTTATTTTGTAGTACCGGACCGTGTTAGGGTATCTTGTCAGTTTAGAATAAATTATGTATGGGACATGATTAGAAGCTTATACGCATTACTTTGAACATATTTCTTTGAATTAAATGTGAGAAACTCATTTCATCTGTTTTGATTTACATATGAAGTGGACTTATTTCATCAGCATGGACGTATAGATCTAATAACTGATCTCCTTTTGATTTAGTGACATTTGGGAGAACAGAAGGCCTAATAATACACATACCAGCATTATCTTATATTTTTTAGTTTGATCATTATTTGTGTATACGTTCTAGACCTTTTATGTTAATGATAGGCATTGCGGTATCTACTAGCCTTATATATATATATATATATATATATATATATATATATATATATATATATATATATATATATATATATATATATATATATATCATTATTATTATTATCATTATTATTGTTATTATTGTGTGTGTGTGTGTGTGTGTGTGTGTGTGTGTGTGTGTGTGTGTGTGTGTGTGTGTGTGTGTGTGTGTGTGTGTGTGTGTGTGTGTGTGTGTGTGTGTGTGTGTGTGTGTGTGTGTGTGTTTATTTCGATCATTTTGCAGAAATCTTTATATTTCTGATTTGATATTTATTAAGGACACTACACGAGTCTTGTTTTTTTTAATACAAAATGCATTAAACTAAGTACAAATGATGTATAGAATAGATACATGTTACCTTGAGATGTTTGTTTTGACATTATTCGTTAAAAAAATATATTATTGAGACTTTTTCAGCACTGCGTTGTGTAGTGAACGTCTGTTTGGTGCTGTCCGTGGTCCTGAAGGTCCAGAATACGTTGCGTTTTATTAATTAGACTAGCACTTACATTTGCCTTAACTGGATCTATTTTTGTTAGATTGTTTCCCTTTTTTTAGAGCGGTAAAATTACAGCAGTACAGCTAACTAAATGCCATATGTAAGTATAAGTTAAGTAAATATTTGCCTAAATTAATAAATTGTTATTGATCTAGTGAAAACAATATTTAAAATAACATTTTCACGAACTTTTAATAAAAGCTTTATACATACATAGCCTATATAGCCATATTAAATGTGTATCGTATCTTTATTATCACAATATCACATTTTTTATTATTGTTTTGTACTTTTTTCTCTGTTGATTGCCGCTAATTTGACCGAATTAAAAAGACAAAACATTTCTATGTCCTTGCATCTTATCCAAAGCGACTTAAGCACCTTTAAGTTACACATTGTATTAATTAAAATATGTCGAGTTCATTTCAACACATAACAATATCATTTGTATTTGTTTCCTCTCTGTGACAGACACGCACAGCCTCCCTCGATGTCTTCCGCTGTTCCACCGCGCGTCGGAATGAGCTCGCGCTCGAGGAGAAGCGTCCTGCACGGAGGAGCCGCATATATCGTCATTAAAAAATCATGCTTCCCACGCTTTAACTCTGTCTTGAGCACTCGTATAATGCAGGCTGTCGGATTTTAGAGTGTTCTCGTGGAAGTTTCCAATCTCCTTCATGGGTCAATGAAGACATAAACGTGAATCTTAACCAATGAGGCGTTTTATTGCGTTACGTTTTATTATTTAGACTACTTTTGTCTTTACTGGATCTCTTTTTGTTCTTTTGTTTAGCTTTGTGTTGTACATTTGGCTTTAATGTTGTTGTTTTTTTGTTGTTGTTGTTGTTGTTTTTTAATAAAACGTCACATTACATTATATTCAATGATGGTTCATGGGTTTATATAGATTTATAAGGATTGATCCTTCATTGTCTCAGAATAGTTGCTGTGCATGCCATTTAGCAGAGAGAAGCATAACTAACATAAAAATCGCAATAGTTTTTGCATGAATAAAGAGTGACACGAAGAATATTTCATAAATCTAATTATGACTTATCCAAATCCATCAAACATTTACAAGAGTCTCACGTTTCGCCCTCTACCCCAAGGGATCAATATAATATCCCCATATAGTAAATGCGTTTAATCTGTAATTGTATTTGAGTTGGTAACACTTTACTTACATTTGTTATATGTTATTATTATTATAATTTTAAATTACACATACTTACATAATCTAATTGTATATGAGTTGGTAACAGTTTATTCTACAGTGCCGTTATTACATGTAGTTACTGTGGTAATAACTTTAATGCATGCATAATTATATGCAATTAACCCTAAACCAAACCAAACCCCAATCCTAACCTTGTAGTATGTAAATTTAGTTCCTTATTATTACAAAGTACTTAAATGTTTAATTACAGTGTAACAAAGACACCTTAAAATAAAGGGTCACATAATGAGTTATAGGATTTGGTTGAGGGTTAGTTGCGAGTAATCATGCATGGTTTGGTGTTATCAATATGGTAAGTACATGTATGTAACAGGGACAGTGTACAATAAAGTGCTACCATAAATTGTACCCGTTCTTGCATTAGTGCCATATTACATGTAAATATAATCCTTGTAAAAAAAACAACAGACCAAAGTTTATTTATAGGACGTCCTGCAACTAAATTGAATGTAATGACACTTCATGGACACTAAAGTCAGGGATGGTGTGCACATTAATAGATTTTAAATGAAGAATCTCACGTCTAAATAGCATGACGCAGATAATTAATTTTTTACCAGTGACAACATTCTCATGCAAGCTGGACAAGAGCCAAATCACATGGGTAGTTAGATATTGTTTGTTACTCTGCTTCGATTGTTTTGATGGTCTATCAGTCAGTTTGTCTCAGTGCCAAATATGTCGTTTGATCATCCCCAGCTGCTTCTGTCATTCATTAGGCTTGATTAAGCATACAAGATTCTTAATTACAACACCCATGTTTTAATTATTGTCGAATATGCATAATTCCAGCCTGTCATGTGGCATGCTCGTGAGTGATCATATTAAACATCCTATACATATATGTATTTATTGTAATCCGCAGCAAGTGTTACAAAGATTCTCTTGTTCACCTTGTCAGGATCCATTTAATTTGCTCTCCTTGGCACCTTCATTGTCTTTTCATTTCGCTTGTTGGTTATTTTTAAGAAGCCTACAAATCCACAATGATTGGCAGTCAAAAAACAGCTTTAGTGCTTCTCTCAGTGTGGGAACTCTGATATCTTGAACGCTGTATTGGGCTTATATATTAACGCGCTTGATAAATATTGCATTGTACTGATTTAGAGCTTCCAGTGCCGGAGGTGTGATCTGACCGTAAAGCGCGCACACGCGGATCAAAACATTTGGGAGCGCGCAACGCGGATGGAAACACTGAGGGAAGTTTATTTACCGCGCTCAGAGTCGACTGCAAAGCTGGGCTGAAATAAATGAAACGTTGCTGCAGTAATTCTCAATTTTTCGCGACTAGTTTCCTCCGCCGCGCAATGGACTGAGCCGGTCGAACGGGCCTTGTTGCTGCAATGTTTGTGAGGAAAGAGGGAGCCATAGTCATGTACCAGAGAGCTGATTCTCCAAGGCCCTCAGTCGAGCAGCACTCAAGACTCTGGCTTCATTAAAATTTTATACGCAGCGCTTGGCCAAGGTCTATTTATGAAAATGCGCTTTCCGCTCCATGGAAAACACAAGACTGTACGGAACCATGGGGAGGAATGTAAATCTAAGAGTGGAATTATATACACTTACACATATTTTTCAGCTCCAGCTGCTTTTTACAAAATAAAGTAACCAGTGCCACATTGAAAATATTGCCTCGCATTTGACGTCTATATGTTTCGTGGCTTCCGTGGTTGATGAATTATGTAGATATGCAAATCCATTTCAGCACGATATACCAATTGTCTCGCACATTGCAAGAAAATGATGCAACTGTATAATTTCCTTTCACAAACAGTGATGTAAACACTTTAAATACTTTAAATACTGATACAATATTGTATTTCCACTTGCTCTCGTTGTAATATTGTATAATGCGTTTAATATCTCAAGTTGTTCACTGCCTTTTGGTCCTTAACTACATGAGGCGGAACGAATCTGATTTGCGTAACTTGTCTCTTGCCTTTTGGATTCAGCAGGAAACACAAAAAGAAAAGATGACCTCTTGTTTGTGAATTATTCAAATCAAACAATTGACGCACAGTGTCGTGGGAATGGGCTTTACGCATGCATCTACACAGACGCGCTGTTTTCTGTATCTGTGAACGAACTTAGTAAACCAAAGCCATATGGGAAACATACATTTTTTTGCGTTTAGGTGTCTTATTATATAGATTCATTATTAACATACTCGAAATCTTCGTGTATTTGTAATTATGTATAGTACTTTTAGCTTTGTGTGTGTGTGTGTGTGTGTGTGTGTGTGTGTGTGTGTGTGTGTGTGTGTGTGTGTGTGTGTGTGTGTGTGTGTGTGTGTGTGTGTGTGTGTGTGTGTGCTTGTTCGTGTGATTTATGAGGACACAAATGTGTATAATGACATGGGTATTACATTGGCATTACAACGTTACAACGTAACGTGTTTTATAAGTACATTTATAAAACTCATATGCTCAATAAAACTCAAAATGTACTCATATTTCAAATAGCTTTAAAACATAATAAACAATGTTTTATTAAAATGTAAAAACATGCATAATGTTTCCTGTGATGGGTAGGTTTAGGGGTAGAGAATATACGGTATAAAAACCATTACGCCTATGGAATGTCTTCATAATGCAGTTGCACCAACGTGTGTGTGTGTGTGTGTGTGTGTGTGTGTGTGTGTGTGTGTGTGTGTGTGTGTGTGTGTGTGTGTGTGTGTGTGTGTGTGTGTGTGTGTGTGTGTGTGTGTGTGTGTGTGTGTGTGTGTGTGTGTTGTTGTTGTTGTTGTTTTTGTTGTTTTTCTACTACACATTACCTAACAAAAATACTAATTAAAATGCATTTGGTTGTTCTTTGCCACGTTTGTGTTTTAAGATTGATTCGGACTGACTTTTTTTGTATTTTATTTTACGTTTTGGAATAAGGGATTACATTAATGTTTATTTGTGGATAATGATTGAGTTTATGCTATTAAACTCCACGGGGGAAAGGACGAGAACTCTTGTTGTACATCCGTTCAGCAATAGGATATCTTCCTCTTAACAAACACTTGCAAAATCAATAGTATCATAACACTTCATATTTATTATTCATAAATAACGAGATTTACGGGCTCAAAACCACCTGCTGAACACAAGAGAGAGACAACTCCTGAAATAAGCGAAATTGTTTTCCTCTTTACAGTGACGATTTAATACAATTTATAGACAACCTAATGGCGTAACGTGCGAAAGAAAACGTAATAGCATTCGGAGTTTCCTCATACATAAATTATGTATTTAATCGCGCTTGTAAAACTTAAAATGGTTTTTTTGAATTCGTTCAATCGTCTTGGCTAACACTGTGGAGAAACTAAAGAAAATTCGCCCTATTTGGGTAAACTACATACTTGAGACAAAATTAGTTTATTCGTTCTTTATTATTGCGACAATCGATTAAGAGTTGATCACACAAGATACGTTCGTATATTATGACCAATAATGACAGCAACAACAGGAAAGATAATAATAAGCATAATTATGAAGGTTGATTTAAAATAAGCCTGAAATGATTAAGGGACAAAATATGCTTATTATATCATTGCATGTATGCCCTCTTATTAGAGAAGGATATATTGCGAATTGAGGGTGATTGAGACACGTTTTGCCATTGAGATTACTTGAAAAAAGTGTCCCAATAAACCTGAATTCACTCAACCTAATAATTATTGTTATATTAAGCAGAATAAATAAAAAGGACTCAAAAATAAAGCAAGTTCAGGGACATAACACACTGCAGTAACTGAGGTAAGACGTGCATGGTTTATTGAAATTTCTGTCGCGTACACAGACACAGTTAAGCACACTTTCACAAATGAACCATGTGTGGTATTCAAAATAAATTAAGCTCAAATAAATAAGTAAACGACAATATCAATGAAGTAGAAATTTAAATAGGCAAAACAAATAAGAAATCGGAATCATATCTACAAAGTGCAATGAATCTCTGAATATGTAATGAAATGTTCCCATCTACAAACTTAGTGTAATAATAATAATAATAATAATAATAATAATAATAATAATAATAATAATAATAATAATAATAATAATAATTTAGATTAAGACGTACAGTAGAAGGGGTAGTCACAAAATAATTATTAAATAATTTGATTGTCAAAGCATCGCTGAAGTGAAATTAGTTGCAACACACAACGCTTCGTGTTTTCTATCTAATTTTTACCCAAAATGTGTCAAAAATTAAAACTTAAAAAACCTAGTTTTATGCCCTATTTCCAAAAATGACCATGAATGTGTCAAGACGTCAAGAACTATGAGGTAGACACAGAAAAGTATATAAAGGATGTCCGTGTGTACGTGCGTTCGCCTGTGCGTGTTCTCTCTTATTGCAATACATCAAAATGAATGGAATTAAAAGGTAAATGAACACTTAACGCCTTGTAAACCATGCAATGTATCACAGCAGAACCTTGATGAATTTCTTCTGGAGCATATAGAATAACACTAAGGTTTCTAGAATGGGACATCTTTTGCACAACAGCGTTTTAGCTTTCTTTCTTTTCATCCTTAAAAAAAAACAGAATTTTGATGCGTTCTTCACACAAAGAGGTGCAGTGTATTCACAGATATGTACACAGATGAATATAAAAAGTTGTTTTGAGTTAAGAGAATAATCATTATTATTCAATTCTCGATTTGTACAATAATTGCAACGTTTAGTTGATGTTGGTCTTCCAGAGCGTGTTGTTCTTGACATATTGCCATGACAAACTTTTGGTAGCCTACAGTTTCTGTCTCTGGGATGTTGACGCCCAGCTCCCAGTTCCTGCGTGGGAAGCGCTTTGCCTCACCCTCGAAGAGTTTTGTCGGCTCTGATGGTTGAGTTTATTTAAATACATTGTTCTGGCCTAGTGCGTAGCCGAAAACTTCATCCGTTTCTGCTTTTGCCTTTGATTACAAAACCACACGCGGACCACGTTTTTTTTCAGGTCCAGTTTCTCGGCAATGGCTGCGATTTTCTCCGACGAGGGTCTTGGCTGGACGGCAAAGTAAGCCTCCAGCGACCGCTTCTCTGGAGCAGCGATCGAAGTGCGTTTTCTCTTTTTGTCCCCGCCGTTAAAAATCTCCGGTTTGGCCATTTTCTCTCTCTGAGCCCGCTCTGCCTCCTCTAACCACGCTTCCAGGATAGGTTTGAGAGCGACCATGTTATTGTGGGATAAAGTGAGAGACTCGAACCGACAGATAGTACTCTGGCTCAGGCAACCGACCCCGGGGATTTTAAGATTGGCCAACGCCGAACCCACGTCGGCTTGCGTGACCCCGAGTTTGATCCGCCTCTGCTTGAAGCGCTCGGCGAAAGACTCCAGCTCCCGGGGATCAGGCTCGGAGTCTCCCCCGACACCCAAAGAGGTGTGTGAGCCCAGGCTGTGGTGGTGCATGTTCATACTTTGCGGGTGGTGATGCTGCATGTGGTTAATTGCTGACATGTGTGAATGCGGGTGGGAAGCGGTGGAGCAAACGTCGGAGCCCGGCATGCCTCCGATAGAGATGCCGGGGGTGAGGTGGTCGAGCAGATCGCCCTCCAGGCCCTGCGTCGGCTGGTGGTGGGGATGATGGTGGTGAGAAGTCAGCACAGACGGGTGATGAAGGTGCCCAGAAGAGGAAGTGGGCGTGCAGGTCATGCTCGTCATGGTGGTCATGGTGTGGTAGGTGGCATCTGGCTTGAACGGATGACTCTTTTGAGCGATGTCCACCGCCGCCAGCGCCTCGGCTCTCTGGAGCAGGGTCTCATCAAAGCCGGCAAAGATGTTACCCTGCAGCTATGTGACAGAGAGCAAGCATAAATCAATGGCAACGTCAGTTTTAAGTTTCCAAATAATTTTGAGGAACCAGATTACGCAACCTATATTTATGTATTTATTTTGGTGAACAGTGTTAAAAAATGTTTAAAAGACCAAATTGTGTCACTTTTAGCAGATAATCTAAAGCGCATTGAAATGGTTATTCAATTAAGTTCTGCTCTTGTGTTTTCAGAAAACTTCTATGATTCTATGTTTAAGTAAAATAAGTGCAATAGTTATTTTGGCGACAGAATTTATTAAAAAACAAAACAACAAAAAAACATGCACTTCGAGAAAGAAAAGTTTTTTATCACTGCGGATTCAACATGACTGCGGTGATAATGAATCTCAAATAACAGAATAAATATTAAACTTACCGAGGGCGTGGGCAAACATGCTCGTCGGATAGCTTCAGAGCTGGAATGTAGAGGTGTGTATTTAGGCTCGTGCAAAATCGGATGCATACTAAACGGCTGTTTGCTATTCATGGACATCATTTTGGCAGAGGTTAGAGAGGGTCGTTTCTCGTCTTCCTCGTTTATCTCCTTTTTCCCCCGTACAGTGTCTACCTCGGAACTCAGCGATAAATTGGATGGTAAAAACTGAAAAGGTATGCCTGAGAAGTCTTCTTTTCTGGCTGAGATGTAGCCAGGCGCGAGCTGTCAAAGTCTGTGATACAGTAGGAATTTACGCAGGCACCTAAAATATAACGCTGTCTGCTTTAGCCACTCCCAGATAGGTACAGGTCCCGCCCAACTACTATTACAGTACCCTGTATGTTATTGGTAAGTTTAGGATGTGAACACGCCTCTGGGGTTTCTGGTCCCATTCCCCATCAAGTGCGCTGGAGCAAAGAGAAGGTGTGGCTCTGGCTCTGAGAATGTGTTTTCATTGGTGCTGTGATTTTGACAGGTCGCGTTAGATTGGTTGTGTTGAACACTGTGATCTTTATGTACACATGCACTTGGTTTAAATGTATATCACCATATCCACGGATTGTTATGATCCCAGTAAAGCATAGTTTAAAGATTTAAACGAAAATAGCGATTACTACTCAGTTTTGAAAATAAATTGTAACCCTTTTTGTACATTTTATTTTAGGACATTTTATTAAAAGAAATTAAACATTTTAAATTATTTATAACCTTTAATCATTGTTTGTCATATGATCAGGGAGCACACAAACTGATGAAGTTTAATTCTTAGACGCACTTTTTTTAGCATTTTGGACACACACACACACACACACACACTTTTCAAATAAATCAATATAACTTGATTTGAAAAATGAAACTCAAATTTGATTATATACTTTGTTTTAAAAGTTAATTCAAGCCTAATAAATACAAACGCTAAATATTTATCTTAATGATGATGAAACAAGTGATGTATTTTTTTTTTCTCCTTTTCTTCATGTGGCCAGCCTTAACAATTTGGTACATGAATTAATTATTGTTCATTTACTTTGTGGTATGCACCACAATATGGATTCTCAAATAGAGCATAAACAGGCTGGGATGATAAGAGCCCATGTACAATTAAATATTGATAAAAAAAAACACAGGTCAAACAAATGAGAGCAGTCAATCAAATACCTCAATCTGACAAATGAAATACTAGAACCACCATCCATTTGTTTGAACAAATTATTTATTTAATTTTACAAACACTTTTTGTATACTGATTAAATCCCTCTTCACGTCAGTAATAGATATGGTCTATTTATATATATCAAATATCTTCTGTGGAAATCTCAGAACCAAAAAATGTTCATCCAATCATTGAATTCGGTCCAGATGCAATGATAGGTTATCTTACCTGCTTCTCAATCCCTTTATTTCCATTCCTCCGTGCTATGCAGAGTTGTAGACAGACAGTCACCAATTGCTGCACACTAAAAGTTTCTCCTGAACCAAAACTCATGCTGTTTTACTGCCATGTCATAATCAGCGTAATTAAGAGATGGTGAGCCGTGACGTTTGTACTTGGACTCCGACTCGGAATTATTCTAATGCAACGCAGAAATGAATTTGAGCTTCAAGTTGTTTACTTAAATGTTCATTATGATTGTAATATTATGTGCTTTGAGAGATAAGGTCATTTAACGTCATCTTCAGTCATTTCATGTGTTTTCGAGGATCTTATGCTTTCAGAACTACCTTGCTATTGCCAACCTCTCAGAAATTGGCTACCCTACCTTTAAATAAAATTGTGATTAAAGAATACTACTGGTAGATAGAAAGCCTTGGTTCAGTGAATAGATCACGTTACCATTAATGCAGTGAAGCTGCTAACTTGGGAACTTCATTACTGGAACTTGACTATTTGATCAGCACCTCTTCAAAGTGTTGCACAGGTTTTGTTGGTAGTGCTTGCAAGCTGCTCTGGATTGGCTTGTATAGAGTCTACATATCTATCACTCTAATTGATGCTGAAACCCCAGACATGGACAATAAAGGCCCACAATTGGAGAAGGAGTGTCTGCGAGTGTGACTCAGAAACCTGAGATGCAGACGCAGATAGCAACATCGTCCCCTCGTGCCTTGCTCTCCGGCAAGGCCTTGGCACCCGCTCATCAAATATGCATCAATGCTGCCATCTCTCCCCCAGCAACCACTGTCACTGGGGACTCCAAATGCTGTGGGACGGACAGAGAGGCACAGCAAAAGTGACAGAACAGAGAGAGAGGCAGTCTGGAAAAGAGAACAGGGCTCAAAGAGTGAGCATATACATGTAGATAGAGAGACAGACATGCATCCGAGATGATACAAGCCATACTTGTTGAATCTATTGAGTCGTTTCCTCTTTTTCTGTCATTCCTTCTTTGTCTCTCAGACTGAAGACTCAGAGTCACAGTCATCTTCCTGATGAGTTTTCTGCAAACAAGCCTGGGGAAGTGCTTGATTATTGCTAATGGAACATTTTCCTCAATGAATATTAATGCTGAAATGGGGAATTGGTGCTATTGGCTGTTAGGATTCCTACTGCAGATGATAAGTCGAGGTGTTGAGACTGTTATATTCTGTCATAGTTCACAAAAAATAGGAAAAGCAGAGATCTGGGGTGTGTTTACCGTACAACAACGGAACTCGCTGCTTAACACTGTATAAAGCATTTTTGTGACTTGTTAGTCCCAACTGTTTCCTCAAAATCTGTAGTTTGAACCTAGTTGGTTAAACAATATACACTGTAAAAAATAAACATGGAAAATGTACTGGTAATTTTCTGCCAGTGCATTATCCAGCAATTTTACGGAAATTTCGGTTGACCCTTAAAACACAAACTAATGCAATGTGTAATTCAAAATACAGGTAAATACATATTTAAACAATACATTGTGCCCTATTTTTATTTTAAGGATGTTATTTGCCCCCCCCCCCCCCCCCCCCCCCCCGCCCTATATCACTCCGCGTCCGCCAGAGCACATTTGCACAAAAATACTTTCATTTTTTTGTGAGGATTTGAGCGAGTTTGACAATTGTGTTGGCAAGACGACTGGGTCAGAGCATCTCCAAAAATGCAGCTCTTGTGGGGTGTTCCCAGTCTGCAGTGGTCAATATCTATCAAAAGTGGTCCGAGGAAGGAACAGTGGTGAACCAGCAGAAGGGTCATGGGTGGCCAAGGCTCATTGATGCACGTTGGGAGCGAATGACGGCCCATGTGGTCTGACCAAACAGACAAGCTGCTGTAGGTCAAATTGATCAAGTAGTTAATGCTGGGTCCGATAGAATACACAGTGCTCCACAGTTTGTTTTGCGTATGGGGCTGCATAGCTGCATATTCTGTCCTTATTTACTGACCCTCATGTCATTCTTCTGCAGAAGACAAATGTTTGAAGAATTGAAGTCAATAGGGTCTAAAACAACAATTAACCCATGACTTTCCTTGTATGGATCAGACACTTAAAAAAATGATTTTCTAACAGGTTTGGAATGATGTGGGTGTGAGTAAATTATGGCAGAATTTTCATTTGGGATGAGCTACCACTTTATCCTTTTATCTTTTTATCCTTCTTGTCTTTGCACTTTTTTTCCTTTTTCCTTCTAATTGACTAATCTCTCTATTTTAATGTACCAGCACAGCCAGACTTTTTGTTTGTGCAAATGCATGGGGAGTTTGGGTGTGGTGCCAGAGCTCTGAATAGAGAGTGAAAGCAAGACATCACCACAAGTAAATATTTCTGGTACGTTAAGCAAATGGACAAACTCCTCAGTGTGCGCACAAGCGTATGTACCTAGCTTTCCTTTTTCTCCTCACTTTCTTTTTTTCCATTCTTACCCCCTCAAGCCTCCCCCATTTCATGATTTGTGAATTATTGATATCGTGTAAAATCTAACATTGTAGATATGTGACCATTCACCAAATCAGCGGGTTCACACTGTGGGGCTGCCGAAGGGAAGGGGTGTCTAAGCACACACTTTAATGTAATTGCCTTTAGGGTTCCTGGTAAATATTTTATTGTCTGCCAGCACAAATTAAAGGTACAAAGTTACCGAAACGGGGTGATTCCTCACTCCGAAGCTCTGCAGAAGATGTCCTTGTGCTTGTCATTTAACGTGAAGTTTTTGGGTACCTGGATGCTAGAACAATTTATACTCAAATGGTCTTGCGAAATACTCACCTGGGAAATAAAAGAAAATTGAAGCAAGCACACACCTCGGAGAGCTGTGCGTGGTGGTCGTTGAGGTTAGCTGTTTGGTTGCGTCCACTGAGGCTGAAAGAGCTCTTGATTTAAGTGATTTTGGTGGAAAGAAAAGAAAAAAAGAGGGGCGAGTGGGGAGACTCATGCATTGCCAGTCCGAGAGGAATGATGGGACAGAATGTGAACAGGAAAACTTCATTACCTGATGGGGCAGTGGCCAAAAAGACATTAAAAATGAATGGCGGCCGACACAGATGGTAAGCTGACCTGGATGGGATGTGAAGCGTTGGTGGGAAGTTTTGTATGTTTCTGTTCCACACTTAGAGAACAAATTCTCAGGTCCTGGTGTTTTTCTCCTCTGGGATTTATGTCTGTTATCGCTGTTCCAAATTAAATCAAACTATTTACCCTTCAGCACAGATGCTTGTTTTCACTTTCCTTTCTTTAAAGATACAGCCAGTCTTACTAACCTTTTTTAGGCCTTGTAAAGATGTTTGGTGTAGTCGCTTTTCATACCTCCTTTACCCGATTTCTTTCTCGGATCCCCTCCTGTGTGCACATACTATGATCTGCATCATTTCCTTGGCACCCCGTAATTCTCTTTGCACCATTCCGCCGTTACCTGCCGTTCGCCATCCAAACGGGATGGGCCGCACTAAGTCTGGATCAATAGATTAACTGAGTGGTTATGAATTATGCAGAAGAGCCCTACAGCAGTTGAACGTAAAGAGCCTTTGCTCTTGAATTGGCGTGTAAAAGCTAAGTACAGGCCTGTTTACTTGTTCTTCGGCATGCTGGGTGCTGTGCTTCAAGACCCCCTTTAGTCAAGGCCCCTGGGACCGTAGTCAGGTAAAAACAATGTGATGGTATTGACGGGGATGACTTGAACAATGTTTTTTTAAACTAGTTATAGGTTGGTTTGCTCCAACATGCATGTGTTATGATGACAACGGTTGAAAGGCAGCGCAGAGAGTTTGCTCACAGTGTCTTGTCGCTCTCTTCTGAATCAAACCTCCGAGGACACAGCTACAGCAATAGCATTAGCTTAATATTCCACCGCGCATGTAATTTTACATTTGCATACAATAAAACTTGGTGTCACTCATGTTTTTTTTTTGTTCTACAACAGTAAAACAAAGGAGGGAAAAAAATAAACAAGCAAAATGCTGTAAATATGATAGTGAGGGCATATTCATGATATGTAAATCTCAGTGTAGTTTTAGTCCGTTGTGCGTTAGAGCAATACAAAAAAAGGAAAATGATCTTTTTTATGCATACCAGGAACTGTTTTCCGGAGGACAAGTGTGACATATTGAGACAGATGTGTTGTGTGACTTTTACATAACCGTCAGCCGCTCGTTCGGTGCCAAATAAGAAGCTATGAAAAGAGGAAGAAGGCCAAAAGCTGAAACATTTGTCTTGGATCTCCTTTCTTCTTTATTTATTGAAATATTAATGTCTTTGCTTGAGGCCAAGTGTGTTTATGCATGCCGCTCAGCGCTTTGACCGAAATGCCGACTGATGCTCTCTCATTGATTTTTTTTATTTTTTTATTGTGGGTGTATCTGTCTAAGTAAGGCCGCCAGTCACCCTACCACCCTCCCTGTTCTCCTGCTCCCTCTGCTTCAGCATGTGTTCCTCTAAGCCCTGGCCCCATTCCTCTGCTTCATCTGCCCTTATTAGACTCTTCAAATGGAGCTGCTGCTTTAACTCGGTGTGTCGGACACTTCAAAGGATGGCTGTGTTAATTGTTGGTTTGTTTGGAGTTGCTTGTAGCGGAGGGTGTGTAAGGGATGTTGCAGACATGCTGGAATCTTTATGATGTGAGTAATGAGTCGAGAAATGAGGAAATAAAGAATGCAAGAAAGGGCAACGGAGTACTTTCAAAAGCTCTGGTGGATGCAAGATGACATGTACATTTGTTTATCTATGCATGTCATGTAATTTTCTCCCATTAGAGAAAGTATCACAGGATTCCCTTTAAAGTTTAGGGACTTTTTTCCGTCATCTCAGGTCTTTTGGGGCAGACAGGCAAATTATTCTGTTTGTCACAAATGTTTTACAGTATTGTAATAATGCATGGTACAAGTGTTTATACACTTCTTTAAAGGCACAATATGTAAGATTTTTTTTTTTTTTTAACTATCAAGTCAAGTCCAGTCAACTTTATTTGTATAGCGCTTTTACAATGACAGTTGTTTCAAAGCAGCTTCACAGTGTTAAACAGGAAAATTTTGCAACAAAATATGATTAGGCTGTACAGTTGTTCTGGAGAAAACAGTGATGTTATCAGTTTATTTTAATTAATCATGTAGCGACAATGTTGGCAAATCAGTAATATAGTTTATACAATTAATTGAGACCTAATAAATACATTTTATTTGGATATTTCATTTTTTGTAGTGTCCCCAGCTGAGCAAGCCAAGCCAAAGGCGACAGTGGCAAGGAACCAAAACTCTATCAGGGCATGATGGAGAAAAATAAACCTTGGGAGAAACCAGGCTCAGTCGGGGTGCCAGTTCTCCTCTGGCCTATTAACACACCGTGTATGATTATTATTTGGGCAACCTTACAGGTCAGAAATCATATTCGATCGGAATTTTTGAAAATCTGGGAATCACGCAAGAGACAGGTTTATTGAGGATGACGTGTCGATTGCACAAGATTATGAATATTTGAAAAATTGGAAACTATCCAAAAACCACTAGAACAATGTTATGTTGACTTACATTATGTACATTATCCCAATTGTTTCCAACAATGTTTAAATCCACGGACCATGTTATTGCGTCGCCTGTCAATGACATCATATCCGTGTTGCACTCGGTTTCACCAAAGACACTTTAATATATATATATATATATATATATATATATATATATATATATATATATATATATGTTCGCTTGGTGTTTGGTATAAAATACATGTTGGACTTTGCAGTAATCTAGATCGATATTTGAATATCATTTTAATAAAAACCGGATGACTTGTGTTGTTAATGACATGTAATTAATTTTAAAATACATTGTTAAGTATCAAAACACTCATTAAAAACATAATATAGTATATGTGTATATTAATATATACACTCACCTAAAGGATTATTACTAAAGGAACGCCATACTAATATTGTGTTTGACTAGCCTAGAAATCTAGACGCACCCTAGCAGCAGCAAATTTAATCTGCCCACAAGTGTCGTCTAGCAACTCTTAATACCCTTCTGAGCTGTATTCGCCTAACCCTTGCCGGACCAATCACATCATGTATAGAGTCGGTGGGCGGGGCCATAATGACGACGGCCGAGTTGCGTTTGCGTGCTTCTAGTAAACACAGAAACTGGCGAACGGCGGCAGTCTTTCGAATCAGCTTTGAATGCGATTCTGGAATACTTTGAGTTAAGCTTTTCTCTGAGAAACGAACAGCACTGAAGTCATTCTTAAAAAGGGAAGATGTGTTCGGAGTTTAACCCACCGGATACGGCGAATGTTTAATCTATCAACAAGCTCTGTTTCACCTTCGTTGCTCTGGTTGGTGGTAGCGCTATCCTATCGCGTGCAGAGGGAGTTTGAAAGACAACCGTTTATCCCGCCCCTCGGATTGAGCCCTGTCTATGGTGAGTTTCCAGACCAAACATCTTGATGTGGGTCTGGCTTGTCAGGCTAGTGTTTGACCACCTTTTGCCTTAATTCTACGTGGCATTGATTCAACAAGGTGCTGAATGCATTCTTTAGAAATGTTGGCCCATATTGATAGGATAACATCTTGCAGTAAATGGAGATTTGTGGGATGCACATTCAGGGCACGAAGCTCCCGTTCCACCACATCCCAAAGATGCTCTATTGGGTTGAGATCTGGTGACTGTGGGGACCATTTTAGTACAGTGAACTCATTGTCATGTTCAAGAAACCAATTTGAACTGATTTGAGCTTTGTGACATGGTGCATTATCCTGCTGGAAGTAGCCATCAGAGGATGGGTACATGGTGGTCATAAAGGAGTGGACATGGTCAGAAACAATGCTCAGGTAAGCCGTGGGATTTAAACAATGACCAATTGGCACTAAGGGGCCTAAAGTGTGCCAAGAAAACATCCCCCACACCATATGTCCCCCAAACTGTCCAGTTTTTGTGAGCTTGCGCAAATTGTAGCCTCTTTTTCCTATTTGTAGTGGAGATGAGTGGTACTCGGTGGGGTCTTCTGCTGTTGTAGCCCATCTGTCTCAAGGTTGTGCGTGTTGTGGCTTCACAAATGCTTTGCTGCATACCTCGGTTGTAACGAGTGGTTATTTCAGTAAAAGTTGCTCTTCTATCAGCTTGAATCAGTCGGCCCATTCTCCTCTGACCTCTAGCATCAACAAGGCATTTACGCCCACAGGACTGCCGAATGTGTTTCCCTTTTCACAGTATTATTTCTAGAACCCTAGAAATGGTTGTGTGATAAAATCCCAGTAACTGAGCAGATTATGAAATACTGAGACTGGCCCGTCTGGCACCAACAACCATGCCATGCTCAAAATTGCTTAAATCACCTTTCTTTCCCATTCTGACATTCAGTTTGCAGTTCAGGACATTGCCTTGACCAGGACCACACCCCTAAATGCATTGAAGCAACTTCCATGGGATCGGTTGATTAGATAATTGCATTAATGAGAAATTGAAATTATATATATATATAATGTGTTTAGTTAGACAGGTGAGCAGTTTTGATACTTAATCAATCTAGATTACTGCAAAGTGCAACAAGTGTCTCATACCAACCACCAAGCGAACACCCAAAGTAATAACGCACTCAAATGTATTTAGAATTATTGTTTTTTAATCATGTTAACCAGCGCTGCATTACCCCACATACATAACGAAAAGAGCATAAGCGGCCAACTGCAGAGCTAAGACCGGTATCGCAGGTGTCTCTCATTAGCATTCGCTTTAGCGGCCTCGCTTCGCTCACGGCTTCCAATCATTGGCTCATCCCTGAACAAGATTTCTGCCCCTAGTCTGTCGGATTCCTGTCCATCGGCAGAGGTGAAGACGGCAAATCCCACAAATCCACGCTCATTCTTGTTTTCACCAAGTTACACCTTTGTTTTATATAATTAACTTCTAGTTGATTGCAATCAGCAGTGTTGATGCTGATCCTAATCATGTCCTGAGGAATGAATTTCTACCAATAAACATGAGATTTGAAGACTTTGAAGATTTTGATGGTCCCTTTGAACATTCTGTTGACTATAAGTTACTTTGTAACTACAGTAGACTGTCTATTTATTATTTGCTAGCTATTTATTGTGATGGTCCTCCAACAGACATTCTGACTATAAGTTACTTTGCAATGGCATGTAAGCGTATTCTAACTTTAACCCTACCAGTCTACTAATACTCTACTCTAATGACAGTTAGTTGTCATGTAGGTGCGGACTTGTTACTTATAGTCAACAGAACGTGTTGAAGGGACCAAGGGACCATCAAAATAAAATGAAACCCACATTTCTGACAATAAATTGTTATATTAATTATTATGATGGGAAATGGGGTCATTGCAACCCTGACTCCTTTTGTAATCGATCTTTATGGTGCAAACCATGATGTTTAGATGTATTTTGGGTTCTTTTGCACACACTTACACTTCTCTAGACTGCCATGGGCAGTCGAGGTCTAATCGTCCTAGTCCACTGAGTAGAGGTAATGGCATTGAGGGTCTTTGCAGGTGGCCTGGTGAGCAGCTCAACACCATGAGGAACATTGAAGAGCAGATTTTGAAAGCCTCTGGGGAACAGGGGGTGGGTTTGCATCGGCTAGGAACGCTCGGGCACCCAGCTGCTGCAGGACGGGGTCCCATTGTGCTCCCCACCCTCCTCCTTGCAATGCTAACAGGATTAAGTGACGAAGAGCACCCTCTCCTCAAAAACCTAGGCTTTCCCTTGCATGTCCTGTCTGATCTAGGGTATTAAGGGTCCATAAGGGCTTTCATAAACTAGAAACCTCTCCCTTAGGGAGACTTTGAGATTCCTTCTTCAAGACTCCATCTGAACCACAATTTAGCAGCACATATGAAGAAGGCTTTTGGATGTCATGGCTGCTCAACATGGCCTGGCTTTCATTATGCCTCATAACCATGCTGAAGAAACACACATAAACCAGCCTAAAATGGTTCACTGGTCTAAGCTATTTTAAGACTCCAACCTGGCCAGGCTGATACAATAAGTTTAAAACTAGCCTAAGCAAACTGGGAGACTAACTAAAACCAGAAGATGTCTTTAACCCTAGAATGTATTACCTGAAAACAAGAAATGTTTGACACACAAGTTTGCGAATGTTTGGTGGAACTATGTTTTTGGGAAACACTGACTGGTTGAACTATGCTGATAACGACGGAACTTGCAACCATGTGTTGGCTAATGATGCTTTTGGGAAACGCACCCCAGAGTGCATGGTCCAAAAGGATTGTAGACTCTTAATGAGTCATGGGTGTGTTTTGGGCATGATGTGCAATAAACCAATCAGAGTGTCATCTCCCATTCCCTTTAAAAGCCAGCTGTGCTTGCACAATGGTGGATTTGCTATTTACATGGCGGAATTTGAGAGTGGAAAGATTGAACGCTTCACCAGAGAGGAATGCTTTTATTTTTATTATTTAAAATTGTTTGTCTGCTGCTGTCATCCCGTGTGTGTAATAAGCCATGTTCGCTTGTTGTGTGCCCGCCTACTGGGGCATATTACTAACGTGCCCTTTAAATAACTCAAAAATAATGTGCTATGGACTTTAGACCAGGTTTATGTTGGTCAATGGTGCAATATATATATATATATATATATATTTTATTATTATTTAAAGGGCGCATCAATTTCAGTTGCCTCAAAATAGCGACACGCTAATAATACGCCTGAACACACCTCGTTTTCAGACTAGCACGCTCATGGGCGAACAGATGAGAGTGAGTGCATTTGCTATTTAAACAATGTGGCGCTGGATGAGAAAATTATAACTGCGTTGGGCTGAAACAAGCAAAAAATGATTTGTGTTATTTGGTTCTTTGGTTAAATAAACACGCAAAAATGTAATGATATTGTAGAAGAAGAAAAAAAAACATCTCAAAACTGTACCCTGTCGGGTCAGTTTGATCCTGTTTATGCATCCTAAGATTAAGATGCCATTGTCAGCACGAAATAAAACTTCTCCGAGGCCGGTGCACACTTGTCTTCATGAATTGAAAGGAAAATGGATGCACACAAGTGTCCTGACCTTCTTTTCCAAGATCCTCCCCTGTGGACTTGAGCCTGACTTCACAATGAATCCCAAGCAGTCTGGCATTCATGTCACCAGTACAAAGACTCTCCATATCACTTTCTCACACCAGACACCACACACATTCTAGAGGTTCCTTCAGCTTTCACCCTTTAACCTCAACCCATACCCAACAAATGCTCTGGTTGGCTGCATTTACCTTTAGTCTATGTCTTTTTTAGCGTCTTTTTTTAACTTGCTATTGACATCAGCAATAGTGACCAGGTCCGGTGTAAATACAGCGGTAGCCCTGATGGAGGCACAGCACTCGTACCTGACAGTGCACCGTGCAGCGGGACACTGCTCTCATTACCACAACAATGAAATAATTATGAATGCCGCAGCGAGACTTCATCAGAGGAATATCTATTGTATTATTTATTCAGTCCCCTGGTTCAGGGAGAACACATATAAACTTCCAGCCATGCTCTTCCCCATGCACACACTCTCCTGTCTGCCTTTCAAGCGGTGGCTTGCTCCTGCCACTGTTTTATACTGTAATTCTGCCCTGGGATGCTTTGCTTGGACATTGCCTCCGATATGTATTCATGGCTGACCCTAACCTTCTCAAAGGACTATTGCAGTCTGCACAGTGCCAGTTGGAGGACGTTCATTCATCAGTAAGCGGTCAATACTCTGATGGGTTCATGGCTACAAGCGATTACTCAACGTGAAGCCAGCTGCCTTCGGATGGAAGGCCAAACCACAGGCCCAGTCCATCCGTGGAGGGTGATGCCTGGAGAATCGGCTCTATTGAAGACAACAACAACAAAACTGCAGCAAGACCAGCCACGCGAACACAAAACAGGTGAGCGCTGTCTTCTAGCTTGCCGGAAGGGTTTGACTCAGGTCTCTCGTCTTGCATGTGGTGCTCTTTTTAACTTGGCCAACAATTGTCTGTGCGTTACGTTCGTGCCCCTGTGTTTTTTTGCTCCTGTGTCTGTCCTGAGCAGTGAGGTTGCATAGACGATGGTTGTGAGTGAGCAACACAGCATCATAAATAATGCAGCGCCTGCTTGGCAACGCCATTGCTGGTGCTTGGCAACTTCTAACACGCCATAGCGTTGGGGGAAAGTGTGTGCAGTGGGCGGAGTCCTGCAGGTGTGCGGCTTCTCTTTCTCATCTTTCTCATCCGTTCATCCGATCCTGGCTTGGGAGAGCGCTAGCGTACCAAGCAGATGCACCTCCTGCTCACTCAACTGGAACAGAGGAGGCCTTTGTTATTTTTGCACTGTAACACGTCACATGTTAATATGTCGCCAGCACACTCCTCTCAGCCTGCAATGAAAATGACCATATTTTGATGCCTTTTCATAAGTAATGAATACACATATGATTCAAGCCCTCTTCATAGACCTCCCAAAGCATTATGGAAATTTATTGTGCAGTGCATACAGAGTTACAGAGGCCTGGTAAAAGATTCAGATGTATTACATCATAAGAGATGAAGTGAGAAAAACACAGGCTATATAGAGATGTTTTTCAGGTATTTTTGGGCATTGAAGATCAGGGATGGGATGGTTACTTTTAAAATGTATTTCACTACAGATTACAAAATACAATAAAGAAAGAAAAATGCATCCTCAAGACAATGCATTAAGATTCGGGGTTTGAAACCAGCCTATTTAAATTGAATGTTGAATTAAATGTTCTCATTTTGTCTTCTGGGGAAGTTATTCGCTTCTGAAGGGCAGTAATAAATGAAATGTTCACATCATCCTGTTCAAACGTTTTCATCCCCTGCTCTTAATGCATTGTGTTTCATGGAAACTTGTTTCCGCCATTAAATATACAAATTAAAAACATAATTCCGACCTTTGTTTCCGCAATTGCGAGGTTGCATCTTGCAATTGCGAGTTATAAACTAACAATTGTGTGTTATAAAGTTACAATTACCTTTTATTTGTCGCAATCAAATTTTTTGTTGCAATTCTGAGAAGAAAAAAGGCCTTTTCCCCTCATAATTGGACATTATAATTTGTAATTGCCGTTTTAAAAAAAAGTTAGATAAAAAGTCACAATTACCACAAAATTTACATAAAACAAGAAACAGTACTAAATACTGAAATATCATTCAGGGCAGTACTAAATAAAAGTAACATGCAATTTTTATTATCCCGGATCCCTCTTATTTTGTTAAAATGATAAAAATTTTGCACATTCTACAAGGGGTATGAAACTTGTGAGCATGACTGTATCTTAGGATGCTTTTGCAGTGTCAGAGTCTGAAAATAACCAATTGCTGTTTACATTAATTGCCTATTACAGTTTAGATTAATATTTAAATGAAATAAATGACATTAAAATTCAATGTAATCGCAAAGTAATCTAAAATACTTTATGGATGTAACTGTTATTTGATTACCAACCATTTAAAATGTAACTGTAATGAAATACATTTACTAAAATTCTGTATTTTCAATATGTAACTAAATTACATTCGTTACTCCCCAAGTAAATGCAAATAAAATTTGTAATTGTAAAAATTTACAAATATTTTCACTGAAATTATAATTAATCTGTTGTACTCTTATCTTCATTGCTCAGATCCCTATGTGAAACCTAATGTCTTTTCAAAAAATCTGCTTTCAATTTTAAAAACTGGTCTTTCAAGTTCAAGTACTTTCATTTATAGAGCTTCAGCCACAGCCACAAGACTGACACAGTAAAAAAATAATAATAATTCACACAATAAAAATGCTAAAAAGACACACCTGTTAAAGATACAAGGAGAAGATATAAATGCCAATGTTCCAGAGAAGGTGCCAATCTTATCCCTTCAAAAAGAAGGTTCTGGTCGCTCGATTTAGGACTTCTAAGGGGCCTGGACCTGCAGTTAGGACGGGAGCTTGGAAACTGGATAGACAGCAGTTGAAGAGCCCTCAGAAAGGAAGTGATTTTATGGCTTTTCTGTAGAAGTCTGGCAGAGGCATTCTGGAACAATTAGAGGCAAGCAATTTGTGACTGAAAAATAAAGAGTTGCTGTAATCAAAATGAGAAGTAATGAATGCACGGTCAGCCATAGTTATAGTTTAATCGGTTAGAAAGTTTAGTTTTAGGTAGTTGACTTTAATATTCCACAGTTACTGTATTTATTAAGCCTAATATGTCCTAATATGTTAGTAACTACCCTCTAAAATAAAGAAATAAACATGTAAAAATAAAATAAAAAGAATACAGACAAACAATTTATCTTTTAATCTATTTTTATTTTGTAATTATTATTAATGTTAATTCATAACCATGATAATTTATGGTTCATCAAAGGGCCATCAAATATATCAGCTTAATTTACAGATTCACATAAGGATGCACATTGATATGGCGACCAATATATTGTTTTGCATCCTTTTTTCTGCCAAAGGATTTGCATGAAATAAAGTAAATGAGGATTATCTTTACTTTTTTGTTTGCGTCCCTAGAGAAAAACGACCAGAAAAACCTTCACCAACTCAAACATACATTTATGTTTACATATGTGATACTTATAATTGATTAGCTCAGTGATGTGTGATATAGTTCCCTTTTTTAAGGTGCTCTGGATTTCAGTTAGGGTGAATATATGTGGCTTATCTTGGTGTGTGGTTCAGCAGTTTTTCTGTAATGGAAATATGGGGTCTCCTACACCCTGCGGCCTTGGGCCTGGCCCACGCACTATGGTCCGTTTTCAGGAAACATCGGCCCGTCGGGCCAAGGTGTGCAGCTGAAAGATTAATAACTTACCACCTTCTCTGATTTGTTCATGTAAATTATTAACCATCACCTCATTATCAATTATTTAAATATCAGACTTTGTTCTTTTTTCCCATGCTCTCATTCACAGAAAGAATTACAGTTCTTTTTTTGCTTTCTGTTTTAGACACACTTTTCTCAGTGGCTCGTGAGGAGTCAGGGTAACTTGTCTATAGTTCTGTTCCATCGTTTCTGTCTCCTAAAACATGGTTAATACTTCATGATGAGACGGCGGATATGGTAACAGGGTAAGTAATGCTCTCAGGGAAGAAATGTGCCACTGTGTTCAACGACTTGATGAATTCCAGCAAAATACACACAGAAAGTGCTGATGCAAGCATATATTATGAATATTATTTAAAACTTTGCAATCAACTTTGAAATTCTTCAGAATAAAAGTGATTAATTTGAATTAAAAGATGAGAAAGTACCATTTTAAGTTTTATTAATTGAATGTGACAAATCGTATTCAAAATAAAAGTTTGTGTTTACATAATATATGTTTGTGTATGGTGTATATATATTTTTTAAATTAAGAAATATTAGCATGTACATATATTTATATCATATATATATATATATTGAATATATAAATATAAAAAAATACATGAATGAGTGGTTATTTTGGATGTGATTAATCACAATTAATCGATTTGAATGTGTCCAGTCTTTGCAAAAAATGCTACAAATTAATGTTTTATTAAAACAGTAATTCATTATTAATGTATACAATTATAAGATAAATCGATAAAGCTAAAAGAATCGTTAGATTTGCGATAATAGCAATTAATTTTTTTAAATAATCATAAAGCAGTTATCTAAATAATAATTTATGATTAATAAATTATGATTAATAAAATGTGATTCAGTGTTACTTTCAGAAATTGAATAAAAAATGATTTCTTTAATTTTAAAATAATAAGATAGAGACTGATTAAACCTGATTCCATATATGTTGATACAAAATATGTTTTTAAATATGTAGTTCAATTCAAGTATTATTAAGGAATAAGCTAATATTAGATAGGTTGAATGGGTTACGCATGCGTGCGTGCGTGCGTGCGTGCGTGTGTGTGCGTGTGTGTGTGTGCGTGCGTGCGTGTGTGCATGTGTGGTCCAGGTAAACATTATGAAGACACAGTGTTCTTATAGGGACAATCTTTAGTCCCCTTGAGAAAAAAAGCTTATAAATTTCTTTATAAAAAAACTTTCTGTGATGGGGATGGGTAGGGTTAGGGGATATATTTCTATGGAAAGTCCCCATATGGAAACCCAACATACATGTATTTGTGTACATACGCCTCATATGAAATTTCCCTGAGCAAGATGGAAAGTATGAATATCGCAGTAAAATCTTGTTAAAACATGTTTAAATACTGTTTAACATTTGAATGTCATGTTTCAACATTTGTCTATGTAAATCTTTAACTAAAAAATCCAAAAAGTTGTTGTTCCTTCTACCAATTACCTGTTTGAAAGGTCAGAGGTCAGGCATGTATGCCAACCTGCTTTTCTCGTCTCGAGGCAAATGGTGCTTTGGGTCGTCCCTGTCAAAATCAACATGAGTGTAAGTTTATGTGCGCAGTTAACTGACGTTGTACCTCTTCGCTCAGTGCTGCCACCAATTTGATGTGTTTATGATGTCAAGAAGAAGCCTCATATATTTTGCATGACATTTGCTGTTTCCTGTGATGGTGCCTCTTAGGTGAAGACAGACACGCAGAGGTATAACAAACCACCACTTTTGCTCTCATTACGTCTCAGAGGCAAGATGGAGGGAGATAGAAGAAAAGAGAAGTTTAGCGGCACCCCCCCCTCTCTCTCTCTCGCTCTCTCTCTCTCTCTCTCTCTCTCTCTCTCTCTCTCTCTCTCTCTCTCTCTCTCTCTCTCTCTCTCTCTCTCTCTCTCTTTCCCTGTTCCTCTGCATTAAGAGCTGCCTGGGGGCATGCGAGTAGGGCTGGGGGAAGGAGGGTCGGTTAAGAGCTGTCATTTAAATAAGCGTTTACAGAGAGAGGAAGAGAGCTGGGGGAGGAGTACAGAGTCATGGAAGGCAGAGAGAGAGAGATAGAAGGAGAAAGAGATGGAGAGTGAGGGGGAAGGGGTGGGGAACAGTCGCTTTAATGTGTCTCTGATCTCTCGCACCAGTCCACAGCTGCTGCAGCAGCAGGCTGCCCTGCTCGGCCATATGTTGCCTGCGCTGCTCCAATTATCCTCCCTGGAGCAAGGGCCCACTCACAGCCTGTGTGGCTGGCCCGCCAGGGTCGGCTACTGTTTCAGCACAGCTCTCACTGCTGTCACCGTGCTCGCACCCAGAGCGGCCCCCCTCACGCGCCCACCGGCCCGACCACAATCGCGCACACACACACATTATTGAATATGTGGTTTACAGTGACTCGCCATAGACAATAATGTTTCTCATTAGTCATATATGATTGAGTATATATATACTTAATTAAAGTTAAAAAGCTAAAGTAACATGATTTTTTTTATTATTGTCACAACTTAATTTGATTGGGTTCAATCAACCAATATTTAAAACTAAAGTTCGCTTAAAGGGAGAGTTCACCCAAAAATTAAAACTAGCCTATGATTTACTCACCCTTAAGCCATCCTTGTATATGACATTCTTCTTTTATACAAATAGTTATATTTAAAAAGAGTTATAAGTTATATGTTTTAGAGTTATATTAAAAAAATGTCCTGGCTCTTCCAAGCTTTATAATGGCAGTGAATGGCTGTTTCTGTTTCCATAAAAGTGCATCTACCCATTATAAAAGTGCTTCACACGTTAGGGAACGCTCCTAATGATACAACGGATGGTGTCCTGGGGTATTTCCTCCCAAATCTGGACTAGGGCATCACTGAGCTCCTGGACAGTCTGAGCTGCAATCTAGCGCTGTCGTATGGACAGCAACACAATGTCCCAGCGGTGTTCTTTTGTATTTAGGTCAGGTGAGCGTGGTTGCCATTCAATGTTATCAATTCCTTCATCCTCCAGGAACTGCTTGCATACTCTTGCCACATGGGGCCGGGCATTGTTGTGCACCAGAAGAAACCCAGGACCCACTGCACCAGCAAAGTGTCTGACAATGGGTCCAAGGATTTCATCCCAATACCTAATGGCAGTCAGGGTGCCATTGTCTAGCCTGTAGAGGTCTGTGCGTCTGCACTCCTTTTTGAAAACCACAGGGCACCAGTGGCGGACCTGCCAATTCTAGTGTTCAATGACGAATCCCAATCCAGCTCCACGATGCCAGGCAGTGAGCACAGGGCCCACTAGAGGACGTCCAGCCCTCAGGCCACCCTCATGAAGTCAGTTTCTGATTGTTTGGTCAGAGACATTCACACCAGTGGCCTGCTGGAGGTCATTTTGTAGGGCTCTGGCAATGCTCATCATGTTCCTTCTCACACAAAGGAGCAGATACCGGTCCTGCTGATGGGCTATGGACTTCTACTGCCCTGTCCAGCTCTTGTAGAGTAACTGTCTGTCTCCTGGAATCTCCTCCATGCTTTTGAGACTGTGCTGGGAGACACAGCAAACCTTCTAAAAATGGCACGTATTGATGTGCCTTTTTGGAGGAGTTGGACTGCCTGTGCAATCTCTGTAGGGTCTAGGGGTGTCCGGCTCCACATATCAATAAATCAAATCTTCGACTATTCGGGGTCACCCCTAGTAGGGTCTATGTATCGCCTCATGCTACCAGCAGTGATACTGACGCTAGCCAAATGAAAAGACGATTTGGGAAAAAAATGTCAGTGGCCTACACCTGTAAAACCATTCCTGTTTTGGGTGTTGTCTCATTGTTTCCCATTTAGTGCACCTGTTGGTAGTTTCATTAACACCAAAGCAGCTGAAACTGATTACCAACCCCCTCTGCTACTTAACTGACCAGATCAATATCCTTGGAGTTTAACTTACCCAATGCTATTCTCTGATTAAAAAAGTGTCCCTTTAATTTTTTCGAGCAATGTATAAATACTGTTTGATCGTTTTGTGTCTTTAGACATCAGTGTGTCGCCACGAGCCACAGGGGTTTAATATGGATTTGTATGTCTATGTGTTTTTTACTCTCAGAAAGCAGGTAAACATAACATTTGTATCTTGGAGTGAACTAACCCTTTAACAGCACAATGATGCTGACAGTAACTTACTGCTCTTTGGTGTACTGTGATGCACATTATAATGTTGTCTTTAACCATGTCATTGTAAGAAATTATATTATTTACCGCTGTAATAGTTTTGAAGTCACCATTATGGTGATCAGTGTTCCATTAGCGTGGGATCTTGGACCCTCTGTATTCATATTCAAATTCCTGTTCTAGCCAAATCAGAAACGTAAGAAATAAATAACTTTTTTTTTTTTAATGATATATTGCAACATGAAATACTAGTACTTTAGTCAAACTATTCTTACATTAATATGAACATTTTATTTTGCAATTATACTTACCAATAACTTATTTCAAGTTCATAATTGTTTGCAGATGGATCTTTCACAATAGCGAAGCAACTGCTGAGATTCATCTTGGAAAGATGTGAAAACACAACATTGGTAACATTCAACAAATAATAAAAACATTACAAAAATAAACCAACAACACAAACTCCTTAAAGCGAAGCAGAAATAACTTAAGCAGGACAAATCAAGAAACTCCACAGCATAAATGATTTATGCTCTAGTGCAAGCTGGGTACCTTCATAGACCTACAGTGTATAGTATGATGTTATTTGTTTACAGCAATTTGTGTTTTCTAATATGGTAAACTTACTGTAAAACCATGCATTTTTCCATTTACCATTTTATTGTTATTATTATTATTATTAATAATAATAATAATAATAATAATAATAATAATAATAATAATAATAATAATAATAATAATAATAATAATAAAGTGTGTTGTTATTATTATTATTATTATTATTATTATTATTATTATTATTATTATTATTATTATTATTATTATTATTATTATTATTATTATTATTATTATTATTATTATTATTATTATTTACCATTATGTATATAATTTATAATGTTTACCAATATTATTATACTCTATTAATATTGTTATCCTTTTTATTAATGTTATTGTTATAATAATAATAATAATAATAATAATAATAATAATAATAATAATAATAATAATAATAATAATAATAATAATAATAATTGTTATCCTCATTACTATTTTATTGTTTTAGTAATAATCATCCTAATCATCAGCATCATATATACTATTTTATTATTATTTTATGTACCATTATCCATATAAATTATTATATTTACCAATATTATTAACTCTCCATTAATATTTATTTCCTTGTTATTATTAGTATTGCTTTAATAAAAAGTAATTGTTGTTGTAATTATAATTAGGTATTACTATAATAATATTATTAGGATGATAATAATAAAAACACAGTACTGTTATCATCATTACTGTTTTATTGTTTTCATAATAATCATTATATTCATTTGCATCATATTCACAGTTTTTTATTATTATTATTATTATTATTATTATTATTATTATTATTATTATTATTATTATTATTATTATTATTATTATTATTCATTATCATAATATTCACCAATATTGTCAAATATTAGTTGCAATAATAGCATCAAACTCATTGTAATGTGCTTAACATGTTGCATAATTAGTTTATTTCACTGAAAGAATATGGTCAGATATTAATAAATAGTAGCACAAGATATGAACTATATGTTGGCACAAGATGTGAACTGATATGACTTAGCACATATTTACACAGTATGATGCAAACCCCTTTGAGCTTTTAAAGACTTTTGAAATTAAACCAATAAAGGAAACAAAAATAGTCAAGTAATTGCCTGGATTCATAAGGAGTTTAGCATCTATAAAACAATGAGCTAAAAACCTTCAGAAAGGCTGAACAGCAACTTCTATGAGGCCAAAGCATGTTGACATATTCATTTTATACTGAGCAAACAAAAAGTACTGGTGAATGAAGGCGCAACAATCATTCGGTTGGGCTAAACCAGAAATGTGCTCAGCATAAAGAATTAATTGAGATTTAAAGGGTTAGTTCACCCAAAAATGAAAATGTGATGTTTATCTGCTTACCCCCAGTGCATTTAACATGTAGGTGTGTTTGTTTCTTCAGTAGAACACAAATGAAGATTTTTAACTCCAACCATTGCCGTATAATGCATGTCAATGTTTTTATATATATATATATATATGAGAGCCATAAGAGTAAAAAACACATACATATGAATCCATATTAAACCCTGCGGCTCGTGATGAAACATTGATGTCTTAAAACACAAAACGATCGGTTTCTGCGAGAAACTGAACAGTATTTGTTATTGTTTTACCTCATAGCAGACAAATCATATCTAGTATTCCCATTCTTCATTACTTCCGTCAAAGAAGATAAAAACCTGGCGTGATCATAGAAATGTGTACATAGATTCCTCATTCGACCGGTCCACGAATGTATCATCACGAGCAGCAGTTTAATAAGGATTCTTATGTATGTGTTTTTTACTCTTATAGTGGCTCATATGAAAAAAAGAAAAGAAAAAAAAAACACCTTGACATGTATTATACAAGCAACGGGTGGAGTTAAAAATCTTAATTTATGTTCTACTGAAGAAACAAAGACACCTAAACATCAGATAAACATAAAATTTTCATTTTTTAGTGAACTAAGCCTTTAAAATAAATCACTTTCGCTATCAAAGCAGGGGATATGAGTGACAGGTGATGCTTCTGGGAGGGGATGGAGGTTGTGTCTTACTATGGGGATCCCAAGCAGTTAATGTTAGCACAGGGGCCGATCCACACGCCAAACCTGTTCTCAGGGTGACTCCTCTCTCCAGCAACTCACACCCCTTCGTGACTCTGTTTACTGAACTTTCCACCTGTGAAATATTTATTAGAAAAGGAAGCATTGTTGAACTCAGGAACAAGAGAGAGATGTGGGATAGAGGGGCACATTACAAGACCAGGTGCAGAGTTTCTTTTCAGATTTCTGTCTTCTGTCTGACAGTGGTAGTTGTAAGGACGCGTATATATAATATACTGTGTATATAATGTGATACACGTACAAAATGTTTGAGTTGCTGGTTTCATAACTTCTCTCTGTGATGCGTTCACCACTACTTTATGTCTGTCTGAGGTCACGGGGTTACGGAGAGCACCATGTGCTGTAATTTAAGATGGAGGAGCAAGACGGGGGTCATAGGTCAGAGAGCAGGAACAATATCGCATGGAGTCCAAATCTCTCTGTCCAGCGCTTATTCAGCCATGAACCTCTTTTATTTTGTTGCCAGTCTACATGCAAAATCTGTTTTTCTGGGTATTATTTTGCTGAAAAACATCATCCTTCAGTTCCTCGCAGTGTTTGCATTGGACAAAAGAATAGGAAGTAAGCCAAGCTGGCTCCTCATGAATCTTTAACCGGGAGTTTGTTTTGTCTTATGAATGTAATTAATGCATAATTAATATTTAAAGATTGCCTCATTTATCAAATTTAACCACTTTACCCACTCACCACAACAGAGTTGACTCATAAAACTCAGAGAATAAACAGCAGAGAGACATTTTGGAGTCGGCGAAGACAAGGAGAGCAGAGACTAATGAGGTTGGTGCTTAATTAGTGGCAGGTTGCAGCGGTTTCTTTTATTGAATGTGGATTCCCCTGGACCGTCAGGAAACGGGTCAGTAGACCAGGGTTCTGTTCAGCTCTGAGTCTGGCACGTGAGAAGCCAGAGCCGGGTCTCCAGCGACTCTCTTATTCTGCCCCCCTGTGACAATACTGAGAACAGTGACACATTTATTGTCCTCTTTCGTGTCTGGCCCGCACGCAAATATAAGAGAGTTTTTTTTTTTAGTTTTTTTTTTTTTTGTGTGTAGTATATGGGCTGAATGCAACGGGGATTTCTAATGCTGTTTCATGCATTCTGACTTATTTACACAGTTAAAAAGTTGGATTCTCATGCTTAATATGGCCAGAGTTTAAACCCATTTTTAAAAAAAGGTTTTGTGCAAATGACTTATAAACAGCAATAAAGGAGACAAAGAACATCTGAATGATTACATATCAGAAATCATTGGGCACTGACTTTGTTTTTTTACTCACATAAGTGTGTTGTATGTTGCTTTTTATTCCGCAAACTGCTCTTGTGTTGCATGTTTAAGGCATGTTTATTATTTAGCTGCTCGATCCAGTGTTAGCGTCATGTCTGTTATTTACCTACTACTTGTCATGCGTGAATCGGTGGGTGAGGCTTCAGTGGTAATGATGTAGAAGTAGCCATTGTTCTTCTTCTTCAGAGGCAGTATTTCACCTATATATTATGTTGTAAATAGGCACATTTTAAAAGAAGTCATTCTCTGCTTGGTCACAATAAAAGCTGTTTTTGGAATAATAAGGAAGTTTTCAGTTTTTAAACTTACAGCATATTCTTATAGTATGATTACCTCTTACATGGCAAAAGTAAAAGCTCAAGGAAAATTGATTTTCTCAATTCATGATCCATTTAAAGTTGTAGCGTGCAATTTTTTATCCATGAATTAAGTAGCAAAACAGTAGCCTGACGTGGTCATACTCAATTCGAGTCAGAATATGAGTCTGAAACTGCTCCATTGGGCTGTGATTATGGGGCATGTTTCAACCAAACCAGGAAAGACATCAATTGGACAGACCTACAACCAATCAGAGCAACGAAGCGATGCATTGTCAAATGTCAACAGAGATCAACTGCACTGTGTTGCCAAGTCCGTGTTTTTACATAAAATAACACACATTTTACCCCCTAAACACCATTTTTCCCGGAGATTAATTGATTGATTGATTGATTGATTGATTGATTGATTGATTGATTGATTGATTGATTGATTGATTGATTGATTGATTGATTGATTGATTGATTGATTTATTTATTTATTTATTTATTTATTTATTTATTTATTTATTTATTTTTATGTAAATGATGGTATACTGTATGGTGTTGCATACTGATTTGATATTCAATTCCTGCATATTTGACATTTTCTTTTCTAATGCTATTCATCTACTGTAAGATCACTTTACAGTTTTGTAATGAAAATAACTTTATCCTAAAGCTCATTGTTAGTGTTGGGGTAATGCATTACCAGTAATGTAATCCAGGTACAATATATTGCCAAAAGTTTTTGGACATCTCTTCAAATCATTGAATTCAGGTGTTCCAGTCACTGGACTCTAGAGCCGTGGAGGTGTGTTCAGTGGAGTGATGAATCACGCTTCTCTGTCTGGCAATCCAATGGACAAGTCTGTGTTTTCCGGTTTGGCAGTTACACTTGTATTGTGCCACGTGTAAAGTTTGGTGGAGGGGTGGGGGGGGGGGTTGTTTTCAGGTGTTGGGCTTGGCCCCTTAGTTCCAGTGAAAGAAACACTTAATGCTTCAGCATACCAAGACATTTTGGACAATTACATGCTCCCAACTTTGTAGAAACAGTTTGGGGATACCCCCTTCCTGTTCCAACATGACACAAAGAAAGGTCCATAAAGACATGGATGAGCAATTTTAGTGTGGAGGATCATGACTGGCCTGCACAGTCCTGACCTCAATAGACCTGCAATAATTAATTGTTAAATTAGACAAATATAACCTATTGTATGTATTTAATCTGTAAACAGTTTTAAAAAAAAAAACCATAATCCCTACTATTTGGTTGTTGTTGTTTTTTTTCAATAGACGTTTATTTAATTATTTATTACACAATTAATGAAGAGTATTAAGATTTGTAGCAATTACTCCTCCATGTATATCTGTATATACACCATATCAGCCTTCCAGTGACTTCTGTGTAATGGTCTGGTCTCAGTTCTCTTTATCTGGTCACTTGAGACCAACGTAAGGGTTCTTCCATCAGGCTGGCTAAAGTGGGGATTAAGTAGGGCATTTCTCCCTGTCAATATATAATCATTGAGCTCTGCTGGGATGACATAGATCTGTTTCCTCTGTGAGTGAGTGATTGTGCTAATCTATCAAAGGCTGTGATGCACCAAACCACTGATTTATGCCCCCACTTCTGTCACTGTTGTTGTTCTTTTCTCTGTGTGTTGATGTCGAGGGAGTTGCAGTGGAACAGTAGCAAGCTGTCTCGTTTAATAATCAGTGACAATAAACTTAGGCTGCAATTGAAAAAGCTCACTGAATTCCCAAAGTGGGGGGTGACACATTGGGGTGCTTGGATATGACCCAGTTTGTATCTGACTGAATATGACAGAAAATATCATAAATGCCTGATTTTCAAGGAGACACACTGCTATGGATTTACGGGGATGGTTCACTCAAAATAATAATTTTGTAATAATTTACTCCTGAATCACATCTTGCAATCCAATATATTGTTTTGGAGCTCATTGATTTTCATCGTATGGACAAAAATCGGATCCTCATTAAAGGGTTAGTTCACCCAAAAATTTAAATTTTATGTTCATCTGCTTACCCCCAGTGCATCCAAGATGTAGGTGTGTTTGTTTCTTCAGTAGAGCACAAATGAAGATTTTTAACTCCAACCATTGATGTGCCAGTGTGACATGTAATGCATGTCAATAAAAAAAACACAGGCATACGAATCCATAACCCTGTGGCGACACATTGATGTCTTAAGACACGAAGTGATCAGTTTCTGCGAGAAACCGAACAGCATTTATGTTATTTTTTTACCTCATATCAGACCATTACTTCTACCGAAGAAGCTCAAAATACCAGCACGATCATAGATATATTTACATAGGTGTGTGTGTGTGTGTGTGTGTGTGTGTGTGTGTGTGTGTGTGTGTGTGTGTGTGTGTGTGTGTGTGTGTGTGTGTGTGTGTGTGTGTGTGTGTGTGTGTGTGTGTGTGTGTGTGTGTGTGTGTGTGTGTGTGTGTGTGTGTGTGTGTGTGTGTGTGTGTGTGTGTGTGTGTGTGTGTGTGTGTGTGTGTGTGTGTGTGTGTGTGTGTGTGTGTGTGTGTGTGTGTGTGTGTGTGTGTGTGTGTGTGTGTGTGTGTGTGTGTGTGTGTGTGAGCGCCAGTATTTTGACCTTAATACTAGATGAGATTTGTCTGATATGAGGTAAAAAAATATACTGTTTCGTCTCTTAAGACATCAATGTGTTGCCACGAGCCACAGGGTTTAATATGAATTTGTATGTCTATGTGCTTTTTACTCTCATAGAATTGAATCTCATTGACATGCATTATACGACTGGCACACAGCAACGGTTAAAAATCTTCATTTGTGTTCTACTGAAGAAACAAAAACCCTACATCTTGGATGCCCTGGGGGTAAACAGATAAACATCAAATTTTTATTTCTGGGTGAACTATCCTTTCAAGAAGAGTAAATGACTGCAGTAAGGTGAGTAATCGAAAATGTTTGCAGTAATAATAAAAAATAAAATAAAAATCATGCTAAAAGCAAGTAATCAAATGCCTCTATTTTATATGCTAACACCCTCAATAAATAAGTGAGGAGAAAAAAACACTCCATTTTTATTTGAAACTCTTTGGAAATGTTAAACAAGCAAATGAAAGAGTGAGGGATAAAAATATATGCTCATGAACCAACTAGGTTCCTTGAACTAACGCAGACAGCAGCTAATGGGTTAATTTAATTCCGCTAGGCAGCACACTCTGTCTTGTTGCTAACAATTAGCTGGGAATGGAGTTGTTAATTTTTAATGATGAGCAAGGTAAAGGGAGAAAACAGAGGAAAAGCCTTCTGCACTTAACAGAGCTACCAGAAGCCAGTGTGGCACTTGCGTTGTGTTTTATGTACACAAAATATTACCAAGAAAAAAATCTATCTATCTATCTATCTATCTATCTATCTATCTATCTATCTATCTATCTATCTATCTATCTATCTATCTATCTATCTATCTATCTATCTATCTATCTATCTATCTATCTATCTATCTATCTATCTATCTATCTATCTATCTATCTATCTATCTATCTATCTATCTATCTATCTATCTATCTATCTATCTATCTATCTATCTATCTATCTTATCCATCTGTCCGTCCATCCATCCATTTATCCTTCTGTGATCTATCTCTCATTGCTGGCTATGTTAATGTCTCTATCTCTATGGTAGCTATCTCACTCACAAACTCAATATTGTTGATTTGTATAACATCCACAGGGATGCTCAAGCCCTTTCACTCACTTGCACATTAAAATGCTGTTATTGTACATACTGTATCAGCACTTCAGAGACCATTAAGAGGGAAGGCATTGACAGGAACAGAGGGATTTTAGTATATCCGTCCTCACTGTTTATTTCACAGAAGTATGAGTTTTTCCTTCTTCAGTTTATTTTCTTCTACTACCTGAAAGATGAGGAAGGAACAACAGCAATTATAGTAACATTAGAGTAACCAAACACATGCAACATTTGGCACAACGGTCTGTATTTGTACAAGGATTCTAATGCAAATTTTGACTGATATTCAAACATATGTGCTCTGTGGGAGATTCAATAATCTGATAATGGCATGAAAGCATTTAAGAACACCAAAATGGCTATGCATTGTAATTTTCGCCAAATCTTTCGATAGTCTTGACAATATTTGGGACAAAACATGCGTTGTCATATTCCTTAATTCTTGTTTCTAATTTTTAAAACCTTCTTTGCTTATCAGTGATACTTTTTTCTTTTCTTTTTCTGCCACCTTGCAATCAGAAACAACAACTTTTGTATACAGAATGATTAATTAGTTTCCACGATGATATAAACTCATAGGCTTAAGAATAAAAAAATAAGTTTACTTAATTAATTTGTTTTAAAAGTACATCAATATTTTGTGTTGACATAACTAACTGGACAGTGGATCAGTAGTTCCCAGCATACTTTGCAAATTAATTGCCATTCATGTCATCACGCAATGATGTCACTATCAATGAAACATTCAATATTTAATAAAGCAGCAACACAGTAAAATCAGCAAACGGGGTCCTGAAAGCAGGTAGAAGCACCAAACATGTTTGCAGAGCGAAAAAGAGGCCAACAAGCACAAGCACATTTAATCAGGTATACACACTATATTGCCAAAAGTGTTAGGACACCCCTCCAAATCATTGAATTCAGGTTCCAATCACTTCCAATCATATAAAATCAAACACCTAGACATGCAGACAGTTCTATACACATTTGTGAAAGAATGGGTTGATCTCAAGATCTCAGTGAATTCAAGTGTTGCCACCTGTGCAATAAATCCATTTGTGAAATGTCCTCACTACTAAATATTCCAGAGCGAACTGTTAGTGGTAGTAAAGCAATGAGGAACAGCAAGTAAGCTATGATGTGGTAGGCCACTTACAATTACGAAGTAGTGTCAGCAAATGCTGAGGCGCAGTGCATATAAGTCACCCACTTTCTGCAAAGTCAATAGCTACAGACCTCCAAACTTTGTGTGGCCTTCAGATCAGCTCAAGATCAGTGCATAGAGAGCTTGATGGAATGGGTTTCCATGGTCGAGCACTTGCATCCAAGCCTTACATCACCAAGTGTAATGCAAAGCTTCAGATACATTGGTGTAAAAAAAACAATGCCACTGGACTCCAGAGCACTGAGACATGTTCTCTGGAGTGACGAATCACACTTCTCTGTCTGGCAATCCAATGGAAAATCTGGGTTTGATGATTGCCAGGTGAACGGTACTTGCCTGACTGCAATGTAAAGTTGCAAAGCTCGCTTAAGCTTCCTTGTATTACACTGGGCAGTGTACTGAGCTGCCAGTTCAGTTCCCTTTAAGAAATGGTACCTAAAAATGTCTGAGATTCCCATTCGTCCAACCATTTAACCCTGTTATCTCCAGTAGTATGTCCTATTCCAAACCACTAGCCAGGCAAGGGCACATGCATCGAGCAGTGCTATTCAACTTAAGCAGTAAACAAAAAAGGACTTTATTGTTTTGTCTAAATAATTAATGGCACTAACTCCAAGACTTTATCTTGGCAAGCACAAATATCTGTTGAAGAAGATGCTGACAACATATTGAACCATCTGTAGCTCAAACAATACAAACGACATTTAACAAAATGTGTATAACACAGTGTGAATTCACTCACTTTCTCCTAAACACACACACACACACATCCACACGTACACACACACACACACAGGTTAGGCCCATGTCGATCAGAGGCTGTTGAAGTGTTTACAGACAGACAGGGCAGATGAATAAGTGATGCCGTTGATGTATAATAAATGGCACTGCTTCGTTACACATTCTCACAATCAGGAGGGCATACCAGAGGGCAGTCAGGGATGGACGCCGTGAGCTCCAGCATGCTAACATCATCAACACAAGCCTAACAAGCGATCTGCTTAAATGTGGCCTGCTGGGCCGAGAAACCTTGTTGTTGTGTTCCGCACTGGGATTTGGACTGTTGGTAGTCTAAAGGAGATGACTGTGTAAATACATTGTTGATATGTTGCTGAGATTAATGTAAAGAATCGTGTAAAAGGCATCAATGGTTACATATTTTGCCTTTACTGGTTTGCTGGACATGAACATCCTAGTACAAAGGTCCTAGTATAGAGAGCTGCTGTCCTGCAGAGTTTGGCTCCAGCCCTGAAAGACGCCTATTGAAGTTTTTATTGAGAATTAACAGAGGTGTAGATGTTGATTTTGCATTGAGCATGTTTGGTCACCATTATGGTGATTAGTGTATCCTTTAGTTTAGTTGGTCACTTTGACTCTTAGCTTTGTGTGTGTGTGTGTGTGTGTGTGCGTGCGTGTGTGTGTGTGTGTGTGTGTGTGTGCGTGTGTGCGTGCGTGCGTGCGTGTGTGCGTGTGTGTGTGTGTGACGACACAAATGTGTATAATGACATGGGTATGACATATGTATTACAAGGAGAGGGTGAAATATCAGCACATTGGCCATGTCCCCTCTTTTCAAAATGCTTAAAAAATCATACAGGAAGGTTTTTTTTTTTAGAAAGTAAAAATGCAGAATGTTTCCTGAGATGGGTAGGTTTAGGGGCAGGGGCAGTGTAGGGGGATAGAAAATATGGTTTGTATAAAAACCATTACGCCTATGGAATGTCTTCATATGTCACAAAAACAAACGTGTGTGTGTGTGTGCGTGGGTGTGTGTGTGTGTGTGCGTGGGTGTGTGTGTTTCATCATAAAGAAAAAACTTAACTTGTCACTGACTGGTTAGTTTTTATTTATAGATAATATTCACCAACAATACTTTCTTGCCACAGATCAGACATTCTGAATTTAGATTTTTAAATACATTCTAGGAGAAGAAAAAATTAGATGCACACAGACATCAAGAATCAACATATGAATCTCAACAATGGTAACATTGTAATGAATGGAGCACCCAGCGCGTCGAAAAATGACGCCCAGGGGCACCTTTAGCGTCTTAATTGTGACGCGGAAGGCACTTGACTATGCTTCGGATTTTGACGCCTTGGGAGTGAGAACGGGTTGTGAGTTTTGGGTTTAGTTGGAGCTAATCTAAGAACTTAGATTAAGTCTGCCCCAGTGCAACTGGGGGGATCTGGAAAATCTTCCATATCATTGTGCTTTGTTATATTTTATTATGGCTATCGAACAGGTCATTGCACTTCATAAAATATGTTATAAGTATTTCTGTCTATTTTTCTAGTAAAAAATATATAGATAAATACTTGGGTGGCAACACTGCACAAGAAATTAAGACTTGTTTTCAGGATATTTATTCATCATCTTATCTTTATCATCTTAATTTATTTTACACTTTATTTGCTGGATATGAACACCCTGCAACATTTAAAAGATCGACATAAAATCCTTGTCACAGTGCTTTGTGGTTTATTACATTTTATTATGGCTATCAAAGCCATTGAAGTTTATGCAGTGCAAAGATCTTAAATTTAATAAGTATTTGTGTTTAATTTCCTAGTTAAAAAAATATATCTAAAAATCCATGAAACAAGATGCATGTACTTGAGAAGCAACACTTGTTTTCAGGGAATTTTTTTATCTGTTTATTTTAAAGATATTTTTCCAACTTGTTTTAAGTATTAACAATTTAAAAATTAGTGAAAAAATCTGCCAGTTCTGCATGACAAAATGCACTTATATTCACAATACTGTATAGCTAATCTATGAAAACAAGCCTTGATATTTTATGCAGAGTCTTGTTTCAAGCTTTTTTAGCCGTTTTAACTTGAAATGTTTATACAAAAATACTAAGAATAGGGTTAGGGTTTTATTTATTTCACTATATGAAATGCTTCTCTTTCTCTCTGAAGGTCCTAATTTATATGGTGCATTTAACTAATATGTACTAACATTTATATGAATCATTTGATACAGTGCACTTACTTTGTAGCCGACATACATTTTTTTTTTACAATGTACTTATATATTGTTTTAAATATCTGCATGTAATTACATCTGTAAATAATTTCTGTAAGCCCAGCTATAATTGCACTGTTTTAGCCTTCTCTTACCTCTTAGCCCACCCTTAACCCTACCTATTCCACTCAATCTGTCCCTAACTTTACCCGTATCCCACCTCAATATCAGCTAAAGTGTTTGGCAATACAAATGAACACAATAACTACAATGTACTTATTGTTGATGTAAGTCAAGGACGTCTAATATAAAAAAAAATGTTACCAATTAATGTCCTTCAGTCTCTCTTCAGGGTGTTTGTGTTGTGGAATGCTCTTCTCTAAGAGCTGGTCATTCTGTGGCTCTTATGCCTTTAATCTTTGCACCTCCTGCTCTCATCCTTTCCTAATCCTCTTCACTGAGAGAAAAGAGGAAACTGATATTCTCTTCCCATCTGTCAGTAGTTTGAAGCTTCTGTAAAGCCTGGGCAGCCACCCAACCTCCTCTAACTGAAAAGAGCCAAGTAACAAAACTTCAAAAAATCAACAAACTAAAAAACATTAGTATTAACATAACACAAAAACATGCCAACATCCACAAATAAATATGCTTCACACCGGCTCAACAACTGTGCATTGCCTGTGTTTGCTGAGGAAAATTATTTGGATTTGCATGGTGTTGGGAATGTAATTTGAAGCATTTGCTCGTGGCAGCTCAAATAATGTTTAATTTGGTCATTATTTCATGTGGAGGACAGGAACGGGCTGTTGTTTTTGCATATGGCTACATCTGAATTACAAGGCCCGTGTTATCTGGGGTAAGATTCATCTAAAGGTTCATAAAAGAATTTCAGGGGAGCTGAAATTCTTGCATCAAACCTGTTTTATCCATGAGCAGCAGTGATGTGATTTTGTGGTATGTTATCTCTGTCTGAAAGCATTTTCACCTCCTTTTGTAGAGAGTGCACCTGTGCAGAATGTTTAAACGCTGTTGGATATTTAAGGCTTTTTGGGATTAAAGGGTTAGTTCACCCAAAAATGAAAATTATCCCATGATTTACTCACCCTACAGTCATCCTAGGTGTATATGGGATTCTTCTTTCAGACAAATACAATCAGAGTTATATTTAAAATGTCCTGGCTATTCCAAGCTTTGTAATGTTTCAAGCTTTGGGTCATTTTTGAAGCTAAAAGTGCATCTGTCCTTCATAAAGCTGTTCCACACAGCTCTGGGGGGTTAATAAAGGCCTTCTGAAGTGAAGTGAAGTGAAGTGATGCATTTGTTAAATCTCAAAATAATTCATTAAAAGCAGTTATTACTCCACCACCTACTTGTTTTAATGGTTTAATGATCAATTCCCCATTACTCAAATGAACCGAGGGAATCACTTTCCTTAATTCGAGTTTAGTCTGTTTGCCCTTTTAAGTTATCAGTACTTAAAAATTTAAGTTAATTCAATGAAGATACCACATTAGGTCAACTTAATTTAACAAAAAGCTGTCAGTTTCCTCATTACTCAAATGAATTGAGGAATTCACTTTCCTCAAATCATTTGAGTAGTCTCAACTTATTAGGGTTTACAGTGTATGTGACATCTTTAACCAATGCGGTTGAACGACAGATTTGCGACAATATGGTTTTGGGAAGCAGTCGTGACTAGCTAGTTGATTTCTTCAATGATGCAATGTACTATGTGAGTTAAGCAGTGAGTCACGTTGTTGTATAGGAAACACACCCTTGGTCAGTAACTTTTTTATTGTAACTTTAATTGTGATATACACCTAGGATGACTTTAGGGTGAGTAAATCATGGGCTAATTTTCATTTTTGGGTGAACTAACCCTTTAGGGTATATATTGCTACTCTAAAATATAAGCACCTTTTAAGGGTGAAAATGGTACAATGATGTCCTTTTACCCAGTGAAAAGTTGTTGTACAATTTTAACAACTACAACAACTTCTGCAACGTGACACTAGCTGAGCTTCCAGTCTCTAGAATAAAGATTAGAACGGTTATGAATCAGTGTATTGATTCATGATTCGGATCGCGTGTCAAACTGCCAAACTACTGAAATCTGTGACATTGAACAAAGTCAAAGTTTTTGTGAATTTTGGACACAGAGTGGGGCATCATCTCAGTTGAATGTAAGCCAATTGATTAAGACCCCCCAATATAACCTTGAGGGGTAGATAACAGGGGATGGTAAAGATGGTTGAATGGATGAAAGAGGGAGGAGAAGGGAGGGTTTGAGAGAACAAGACAAACAGTAGTGTACAGGGTGGCCCAGTATTAGAAGGTTTTGAGAAGTCAGGTGATTGGTGAGGTGTGGCCCTGTCCCCGAACCTCAGTTAACTAGTTAAAGGTGCACTATGTATTATTTTTGTAGTAAAATATCCAAAACCACTAGGCCAGTGTTATATATTTTGTTCAGTTGAGTACTTACAATATCCCAAATGTTTCCAACTATTTGTAAATTGTGAGAAAATTGCTATTTTAACTAAGGACCCACGTTTTAACTAAGGACCCACGTTTCAGCATAGAGTTTGAGGGAGTCGCCTGTCAATCGCATCATAACTGCGCTACCCACGGTTTAATTCTGCAGAATCGCTTTTCTCTTAGCAGTGTGAACATATCACAGCAGCGCCGAGTGAACGCACGGAGTAACGTCATAACATAATTTTTTTAAACACACTTTAAAAATATTCCAATCTAATATGATTTCTGACCTGTAAGGTTGCCAGAATAATAATCTTACACGGTGTGTTAATAGGCCAGAGGAGAACTGGCACCCCGACTGAGTCTGGTTTCTCCCAAGGTTTATTTTTCTCCATCATGCCCTGATGGAGTTTTGGTTCCTTGCCACTGTCGCCTTTGGCTTGGCTTGCTCAGTTGGGGACACTAAAAATATGATTAAAGTTATTCAACTTATTATACAAATAAAATGTATGAATTAGGTCTTTTTTAATTCTATAAACTTAAATACTGATCTGCCAACATTGTTGCTATATGATAAATTAAACTAAGCTAATAACATTACTGTTTTCTCCAGTACGACTGTACAGCCAAATCTAATTTTGTCGCAATATTATCCTGTTTGACACTGTGAAGCTGCTTTGACACAATCGTGATTGTAAAAGCGCTATATAAATAAAGTTGATTGATTGATTGACTTAAATGTATCTAATATGATAAACAGAGCTGCTTTACCTTATAATCATGACCGGAAGTGTCCCGTCCCGTCATAATAAAAGTCCCGGTACTCGCGAGCCGTGTGTTTGTATAACAATCGCTCCACAACACTCGGTCCTGCTCTGCTTTACACTACAGTGACGTTAATAACCACATCCATGAACATGATTTCTGCTCGAGTCCTATTTTCCACCGGCTGTGATTTGAAGACCACATCTCCCAAGATACTGCGCTCACACTTGGCATCGTCAAACTACGCCTTTAGCATTCGCACGGGATTAGTATTATCTAGGGACCTCTGTGATTTAGAAATTACTCCCCCACATCTGAGTTTTGCGTTGTGCATTCGCACGGGATAAGCAAAGCCTGTGATTTTACTCAAATTTACTGACTTCTCCCGGAAAACTAAATGTAAAAGCGTCTATTTAAACTATTTAAACAAGCTTGTCATTGTACTGTGAAACAATGTAGAAACCGTTTCTATCAAAAATACTAGAAAAGGCCGTGTCTTCACAATTATGTTCTTTTTTAGAAAGAAATGGTATATGTGAGGATTTCCAGTCAGGATTTAGACCGTATCATAGCACTGAGACTGCTCTAATTAGAGTTACAAATGATTTACTCTTATCATCTGATCGTGGTTGTATCTCTCTATTAGTGTTACTCGATCTTAGCGCTGCATTTGATACTATCGATCACAATATTCTTCTGAATAGAATCGAAAATTATGTTGGCGTTAGTGGAACTGCTTTGGCATGGTTTAAATCGTACTTATCTGACCGTTATCAGTTTGTAGCAGTAAATGAAGAGATGTCACACCGATCACAAGTTCAGTATGGGGTACCGCAAGGCTCAGTGTTAGGACCGTTGCTTTTCACCCTGTATATGCTACCACTGGGAGATATCATTAGGAAACATGGCGTTAGTTTTCATTGTTATGCTGACGATACTCAGCTCTATATTTCCTCACGCCCGGATGAAACCTACCAATTCACAAGATTAACAGAATGCATAGCTGATATAAAAAATTGGATGAATAGTAATTTTCTGCAACTTAATTCAGATAAAACTGAATTTTTAATTACTGGACAGAAAAGCTCCACAAGTAGATACCGAGAATACTGTCTAACACTTGATGACTGCTCTGTCAAGCCCTCGTCGTCAGTGAGGAACCTGGGTGTGCTCTTTGATACCAATCTTTCATTTGAAAGCCACGTTTCTAGCATCTGTAAAACCGCATTCTATCATCTTAAAAATATATCTAAATTACGGCACATGCTTTCAATGCAAAATGCTGAACAGTTAGTACATGCGTTCATGAGCTCAAGGCTAGATTATTGTAATGCTCTACTGGGTGGTTGCCCTGCTCGCTTAATAAACAAACTCCAGCTAGTCCAAAATGCAGCAGCTAGAGTTCTTACTAGAACCAGGAAGTTTGATCATATTAGTCCAGTTCTGTCAACACTGCACTGGCTCCCTATTAAACATCGCATACATTTTAAAATCTTGCTTATTACTTACAAAGCACTAAATAGTTTAGCTCCCCGGTACTTAAGCGAGCTCTTAACGCATTATACCCCATCACGTCGATTGCGGTCTCAAAACTCTGGCCAGTTGATAATACCTAGAATATCTAAATCAACTGCAGGCGGTCGATCATTTTCCTATTTAGCTCCTAAATTGTGGAATAGTCTTCCTAGCATTGTTCGGGAAGCAGACACACTCTGTCAGTTTAAATCTAGACTAAAAACACATCTCTTTACTATGGCATACACATAGAACATTTTTAACTTTCATTATTCAATTCAATTGACTGATTGTTAGGCTGCATTAACTAGGTCAGCCGGAACCGGGAACACTTCCCATAACACCTGATGTACTCGTTACATCATAAAAAGAGTGGCATCTACGCTAATGTTAGTCTCTCTGTTTATCCCGAGGTTTATCCCGGATCTGGGCCCTGTCCGGATCGGATGGTGGACCTGCCTGGACATGACCAACGCATCCTGGAGTGTCTGCTGAGCCGTGTCAAATGGTGTCTCCTCCGAATTTGCCTCACTGGCACGACATGCTCAAAACCCGTCTTCGGCGCAATAATTCCGATCTTTCATGTATTCATACTCTTGTGTAATTGACGCCCCATCCTAAATAAATCTGTCTCTTCCGTGATACCCTGAAAATTTTGAATAATCCGATCTAATATGATTTCCGACCTGTAAGGTTGCCAGAATAATAATCTTACACGGTGTGTTAATAGGCCAGAGGAGAACTGGCACCCCGACTGAGTCTGGTTTCTCCCAAGGTTTATTTTTCTCCATCATGCCCTGATGGAGTTTTGGTTCCTTGCCACTGTCGCCTTTGGCTTGGCTTGCTCAGTTGGGGACACTAAAAATATGATTAAAGTTATTCAACTTATTATACAAATAAAATATATGAATTAGGTCTTATTTAATTCTATAAACTATAATACTGATCTGCCAACATTGTCGCTATATGATAAATTAAAATAAGCTGATAACATCACTGTTTTCTCCAGTACGGCTGTACAGCCAAATCTAATTTTGTCGCAATATTATCCTGTTTGACACTGTGAAGCTGCTTTGACACAATCGTGATTGTAAAAGCGCTATATAAATAAAGTTGATTGATTGATTGATTGATACTGTTTTGTTATGTTTTTCATTAAGAACAGTATTGATGTTAATATTAAACACACCATTCAATCAGTTTACTCCCAAATTGATACTCATTCTAAAGTGAAAATATAATCCATGCGGCTGCACGGGAATTCATAAAAGGTGCGCATTATGAATGCAGACTTTATTCTTCGTGAAAGATAAAGATAGAAATGCTCACAGGAAGAAAAAAAAACTTGCAAAAATTATAGACGATCCGCCTAATCCTGGCCAAATCACAGAGATGTCGATTCGCACGGGACTACTATTATCACAGGACCTCGTGTGCGGTGAAATATGGTAGGTAATTTGCGGGGGAATTTTTACTTTACAAATTACAGACATGGCCGATTCGCATAGGATTAAGATCACAGACAGTCTCTGCAATTATTACAAATCACCAGAGGTCCCTAGATAATACTAGTCCCGTGCGAATGGGGCTTTTGTTTAGAATAGCACCCTCCAGTGGACGGAAAGTTGCATAGTGCACCTTTAACTCAATTTGTTTTGATGCTCTTTCAACAGACAACCTGACAATAAGTAACTTTGCAAGTGAATGTCAACTTATTCTACTAACCTTACCACAACCTAAGAGACCACTGTAATGACAGTAAGTTGACATGTAGTTACAAATGAATGAGAGTTTGGTAGCATGTACTTATAGTTAGTGGAATGTCTAAATTTTACTATTGAAATAAAGCGTTACTCCATTTCTTAAGTGTGTAGTAGGACAAAGCTGGACAAAGACATACAGCCAAGCAGAATGGAGTGAGTGCTGTAAAAGAGGGTCAGCTGATCAAAGAAGCTGCCCGAGGGGAAGTGGAGGACAGGGTCTGACTGTAACCATCTCTATTAGTTTTATTGGCTTGCCCCTGTAGTAACCACCTCCTCCTCTTCCCTCAGGCCTGCCATATGATGGGCGTCCAGGGGGCTTCTACCCCCACGGCCATCCATATATAGTCACGTGGGGCCCTGTCAGCTGGAAAGCCTGCCACCAGTTGCCTGGCCGATGTGGGGAAGCATAGACCATATTGGGGTGGTGTTTCTCCCCATCTAATTAGATGCTTAGTCATTAAACTACAGTTGAGCTAACACAAAACAAAGTGTGTGGCTGTGTTTTGGGTCTCCTCTAAAATGAACCTGTGTGAGAAGGGTGAAAGGGTCAGCTGTGGAACAAGGAGTGTTTTTTTGGCAAGTCTCTCTTTAACTTTGACCCCAGGGTCTCGCTTCTCAGCGGTGAGAACGGAGAGACAATAGGACCCATGGGCCGCTGTCAGCAACTACAAGTGCAGAACAAAACTGCCACTGCAGGAGACCCATGTGGTGTTGTTATTCACGCTCAGAATCACATTCTCTGCACTGAAACCTTATAGAGATTTTGTGTATGAATGTGTCTTTATAGTACTGGTTCTGCTTGATCTCATCATCGGTATTTAAAATGACTCATACATATTTTTAGATTTGGGTGGATGCATATAAAATTGCTAACTTTGTGTATTGAGCTTCTGAAATTTCAACTTTTTTCAATTAAAAAGACATAAATGTTTGCAAGTTATCTGTCCTGTTTCTAAAGAGAAAGAATTTGCAAGATCACAAGTTGGATTTTATATGCTGATACATGATCAGAGATATATTTAAGCTTAACTAGTGAGCAAAACATAGATGTTGTGTACATAAATATGTAATTGATCACATTTATTATAGGTGTGATAAATTGAATGCATTCCATGAATTAAATATTAAAAACCAAACCGGAATTCATAAACATTTAAAGAAGAACATGTAATATTCTGTCAGAAAATGACCAGTAATTTTTTTATTTAGTTTATCCTTCAACCTTAAAGCACAGCACAACACAACGCCCATTTCAAAATACATGTAAAACACCTGTGAAAAAATAGTATGTAAAATTCACACTATTCAAAATAAATAAATGAATGAATGAATGAATGAAAGAAAGAATATATATATATATATATATATATATATATATATATATATATATATATATATATATATATATATATATATATATATATATATATATATATATATATATATATATATATATATATATATACAGTATATTTATTATATTTATATATATAGTCGGTATGGAAAGTATTCAGACCCCTTTAAATTTGTCACTCTTTGTTATATTTTTGCTAAAATCATTTAAGTTATTTTTTTCTCATTAATGTACACACAGCACATCATATTAACAGAAAAACACATAATTGTTGACATTTTTGCAGATTTATTAAAAAATAAAAACTGAAATATCACATGGTCCTAAGTATTCAAAATCTTTCCTGTGACACTAATACATTCATTTAAAGGATTATTAGGAACACCATACACTGTGTTTGACCCCCTTTCGCTGTCAGAACTGCCTTAATTATACGTGGCATTGATTCAACAAGGTGCTGAATGCATTCTTTAGAAATGTTGGCCCATATTGATAGGATAGCATCTTGCAGTTGATGGAGATTTGTGGCACGAAGCTCCCGTTCCACCACATCCCAAAGATGCTCTATTGGGTTGATATCTGGTGACTGTGGAGACCATTTTAGTACAGTGAACTCATTGTCGTGTTCAAGAAACCAATTTTAAAATTATTTGAGCTTTGTGACATGGTGCATTATCCTGCTGGAAGTAGCCATCAGAGGATGGATACATGGTGGTCATAAAGGGATGGACATGGTCAGAAACAATGCTCAGGTAAGCCGTGGCATTTAAACAATGACCAATTGGCAATAAAGCTTGGAACATACTCTGCAAGAACAAAGACATTTGTTCGTTTTCTCGAAGCGGGAAGAACAAGAACAAAGTTCGTTCTGGCCAGTGCATTCATTCTTCACGAGAAAAGCAGGTGCCGATCATCTGTGTTTCTCCGCATTAACCACGCCCACTTTAAATCTCTGACCAAACACACAATAGTTCTCGGACACCCGCAAGAAAAAAGTTCTGCTCAGACGATGTGTCGAGAACAAGCTGCGAGAACTCCCAAACCAGGGCTGCAAGAACAGATTGACGTCATTTTGTTCTCGCAGCCCTGGGAGCGAGAACTTTTTTCTCTGTTCTTGCGGAGTATGTTGCAGCCTTAAGGGGCCTAAAGTGTGCCAAGAAAACATCCCCCACACCATTACACCACCACCAGCAGCCTGCACAGTGGTAACAAGGCATGATAGATCCATGTTCTCATTCTGTTTACGCCAAATTCTGACTCTACCATCTGAATGTCTCAACAGAAATCGAGACTCATCAGACCAGGCATCATTTTTCCAGTCTTCAACTGTCCAATTTTGGTGAGCTTGTGCAATTTGTAGCCTCTTTTTCCTATTTGTAGTGGAGATGAGTGGTACCCGGTGGGGTCTTCAGCTGTTGTAGCCCATCCGCCTCAAGATTGTGCATGTTGTGGCTTCAGAAATGCTTTGCTGCATACCTCGGTTGTAATGAATGGTTATTTCAGTCAAATTTGCTTTTCTATCAGCTTGAATCAGTCGGCCCATTCTCCTCTGACCTCTATAGCATCAACAAGGCATTTTTACCCACAGGACTGCCGATTACTAGATGTTTTTCGCTTTTCACACCATTCTTTATAAACCTTAGAAATGGTTGTGTGTGAAAATCCTAACTGAGCAGATTGTAATGTACTCAGACAGACCTGTCTGGCACCAACAACCATACCACGCTCAGAATTGCTTATTCTTTCCCATTCTGACATTCAGTTTGCAGCTCAGGAGATTTTCTTGACCAGGTCCACACCCCTAAATACATTGAAGCAACTGCCATGTGATCGGTTGATCAGATAATTGCATTAATGAGAAATTGAACCGGTGTTCCTAAAAATCCTTTAGGTGAGTGTATATTTAACTCAGGTTCTGTCCATTTTGTGATTAGAAAAGCCACACACCTGTCTATATAAGACCTTACAGCTCACAGTGCATGTCAGAGCAAATGAGAATCACACGGTCAAAGGAACTGCCTGAAGAGCTCAGAGACATTGATATGGCCATGGTTACAAAAAATTATGCTGCACTTAAGGTTCCTAAGAGCACAGTGATCTCTATAATCCTTAAATGGAAGATATTTGGGACAACCAGAACCCTTCCTAGAGCTGGCCGTCCAGCCAAACTGAGCTATCAGGGGAGAAGAGCCTTGGTGAGAGAGGTAAAGAAGAAACCAAAGATCATTGTGGCTGTGCTCCAGAGATGCAGTCGGGAGATGGAAGAAAGTTGCAGAAAATCAACCATCACTAAAGCCCTCCACCAGTCGAGGCTTTATGGCAGAGTGGCCCGACGGAAGCCTCTCGTGAGTGCAAGAGACATAAAGCCTGCAGGGAGTTTGCTAAAAAAACAACTGAAGAGTGAGCAGATGCCAAGATGGTGAGCAATAAGATTATCTCGTCTGATGAGACCAAGATAGAACTTGCTGGCCTTAATTCTAAGCGATATTTGTGGAGAAAACCAGGCACTGTTCATCACCTGTCCAACACAGTCCCAACAGTGAAGCATGGGAGTGGCAGCATCATGCTGTGGGGGTGTTTTTCAGCTGCAGGGACAGGATGACTGGTTGCAATCAAGGGAAAGATGAATGCAGCCAAGTACAATGTATTTACCAGCAGCCATATCACCCTGTAGCCCAAGATTGGTTTCCCACTGAAGCTAAGCAGGGCTGAGCCTGGTCAGTACCTGGATGGGAGACCAACTGGGAAAACCAGGTAGCTGCTGGTAGAGGTGTTAGTGAGGCCAGCAGGGGGTGCTCACCCTGTGGTTTGTGTGGGTCCTAACACCCCAGTATAGTGATGGGGACACTATACTGACAAAGAGCACCGTCTTTCGGATGAGACGTTAAACCGAGGTCCTGACTCTCCGTGGTCATTAAAAATCCCACGATGTCCTTCGGAAAAAGAGTAGGGGTGTAACCCTGGCATCCTGGGGTTACCAGGGGTTACCAAACCCCAAATTTGGCCATTGGCCCCTCTGTCCATCATGGCCTCCTAATAATCCCCCTCTCCTGATTGGCTTTATCACTCTGTCTCCTCTCCACCAATCAGCTGGTGTGTGGTGAGGGTTCTGGCGCAATATGGCTGCCGTCGCATCATCCAGGTGGATGCTGCACATTCGTGGTGGTTGAGGAGATTGCCCCTTCAATGTAAAGCGCTTTGAGTGCCTTGAAAAGCGCTATATAAATCGAACAAATTATTATTATTATTATTATTATTATTATTATTATTATTATTATTATTATTATTATTATTATTATTATTATTATTATTATTATTATTATTATCATTATCATTATTATTATTATTACAGGGATATCCTGGACGAAAACCTTCTTTAGAGTGCTCAAGACCTCAGACTGGGCCGAAGTTTCACCTTCCAGCAAGACAATTACCCTAACCACATAGCTAAAATAACGAAGGAGTGGCTTCACAACAACTCTGTGACTATTCTTGAATGGCCCAGCCAGAGCCCTGACTTAAACCCAATTGAGCATCTCTGGAGAGACCTGAAAATGGCTGTCCACCAACATTTATCATCAAAACTGACAAAACTGCAGAGGATCTGGAAGGATGAATGGTAGAGGATCCCCAAATCCAGGTGTGAAAAACTTCTTCCATCTTTTTCCCAAAAAGACTCATGGCGAGAGGGTGCTTCTACCAAATAGTGAGTAAATGGTCTGAATACTTAGGACCATGTGATATTTCAGGTTTTCTTTTTTTAATAAATCTGCAAAAATATCAATAATTTTGTGTTTTTCTGTCAATATGGGTGCTGTGTGTACATTAATGAGAAAAAAAATAACGTAAACATTTTAGCAAATGGCTGCAATATAACAAAGAGTGAAAAATTTCATATTTAACTTGCCTGGTGCAACTTTGTGTGAAACTGTAAACTCATGCAACTGTGCATAAAACCGTAAGAGTGTCACAATTAGAGAGAATTAGCATAATCAACAAGAAGATATAAATTGATGAGCTCAGAAATGGCATGTCGCCCAAGCAGCTGTTGCAGATGCATGAGCACTTTGAAGCCTGACAGTGTATGAAGTGAGTCATCTCCCTTTTCCTGCTGTTCTCTTTCTCTTTCTGTGTTTCCTTCACTCTTTGTGTGGGCAAACGGACAGTGTGCAATGTTACACCCTCTGTCTTGCTGCGCGTGGCTTGTAGCATTGTCTTGGGTTTTCTTTTGTGAGGTTTTTGTCAATGACTGAAGCGTTGGTGGGCAATTTAAACTGCACTTTTCAAGGACTTGCCCTCTGTCTGTTGGCTTGTAAAGTCAGTTGCATGCATTGTTTCACTATTGTTGAGCCCTCAGGGTGAGTTAACTGTTGGTCGACAGAATTAATTCTTTGAAGGACAAGACCATATGATTCATGTGTCTCTTAAAGACGCTAATTTCCTATGGATCGTCTTTCAAAAGTTCTAAAAAAACCTTTTGCTACAAGATTGTAAATTGCCTTCTGTATATTTACATCACCGGTCAGAGAAAAATCATAAAGATGTTTTTGAAAAAAGTGTCTTATGCTCACCATGGTGGCATTTATTTGATCAAAAATATAGTAACAGTAATATTGTGAAATAGAATTGCAAATTAATAATATTTTTAAATGTAATTTATTCCTGTTGCAAAACTGAATTTTCAAAATCATTATTCCAGTGTCACATGATCCTTTAGAAATCAATCTAATGTGTTGAAAACAATGTTTGTTTGTTTTTAAACTTAAAGATTTGGAAATTTTGGACTGGTACTATGTATAAATTAACATTAATAGAATAATAAACAATGCAACAAAATATGCACATCAGTATTCCTGATAGGCCTACCTAATGGGTTAACTAATGAATTGAACCTTATTGTAAAGAGTTACTGAAATACTTATTTTGTAAATTATTTTCTAATTTAATACAAAATGTTTAATACCAGCATAAACATAATAATTTCAGAATTCCTTGTTATTTGGTTTGTCTACCTTGTGAATCAATGAAATCAGCCCTCAAAGGTAAATTTAGCTCACAGGAATTCACATAATTAATGGCATAACATTTACTTGTCTATATTTGATTAGTAGCCTATATAAATAAAACATATTTCTTTGTTTTATGTGATAACTTTGTTAATTTGTTCTTCGTCATTTTTGACCAAACATTTATCCACTTTTTTTTTTCTTTTTTTTTTTTAGATTTGTTTTACTTCGTCTAAATGGTACAAAACTTGTCCTCAAAAAATATTCACACTTGTACTCCTCATGGTCATTGACCTCAATGACCTCATTGGAATTTAATGGTAAATTCAATTAATCTAGTGGAAGCGCTTGGTACTGCACCCAAACAAAATCTTGCTGAAAACGTTTTTTTGTTGTTGTTGTTGTTGTTGGTGTTGAGATATCAAGCACAACTTTAGATTTAGATTTATGGCTTTGATTTTCTTGCGGTTTTAGAGTAAATCCTTGTAACAATGTTCTTTGTTTTGGGAAGAAGGAGACAGAACCTGTGAACATTTAACACTTTAATCAATAAACACAAACTGAAAGTAAAAATGGCAGCCTAATCACAGACAAAACTTAAAAACATAAACAAAACACAATGTAAAATCCAGGCCTGGTCCTGGCCTCTTTAAATGCGTCCGAGTTCCTCCGTGTGACATGAGACCTCGCCCGTTCTCACAGTCCCTTGGCCTGCACTGTTTGCCACAAATGTGTTTTTGAAAATATATATTTAATAAACAGTTTAAATATTATTTTTGTGCATTTTTCATAACAATTAATGTAAAGTTCTGTAACTTTAAGTTGTTCACTTTTTTAAACTTTTAAAAAAGATCAAAAGTCTGTGCTCTAAAGCGTTCAAGATTTACGACAGCTTACGTTATGCTCAAAAAGTAAAGACGTTTATTATGACTATGACTATTATGACTTAAAATCCCCTTAAAATAATAAATATTATCAAACAAAAATAGAGTACATTGATTTAATTGAAAAAAACATGAAGAGCACCAGCAGGTTTGATCAAAGTGCTAAAACTGTGTTCATTTACAAGTAAAAATAAATAAATAAATAAATAAATAAAATAAAAAATAAAAAAATTAATGTGGTGTCAGACTTTTGTCATATACTGTTTTGTATGAGTTTATATATATATTTTTTAATTATATAAAAACAACCAAATTGGTCTCATTTTGTGATGGCCTGTTCATACACATAGTCTATATTCCAGATTGTTTCAGCCCCATTCCCAAATACCCAGTGCTGTAGCCAGATTGGTTGAAATGCATCAAATTGTTGGCTAATGCATGGCTGATTAGCCACAAACAAATGTGGTACCCTGTGGTCCATATCCGAAAGTGATTATTCATGTCATTCAGAGATTCAGTCGGTCTTTGATAGTAAAAAAGACTGGCACTGGTCCTAACCTGTGGTTAGTGATAAAGCATGCTGATTAATGGCGGTATTTATTTAAATCCACTCATGCAGGTTTATTGAAGCTTGTGTCAATAAGTACTTATGCATCTAGATTATTTGTGACCGCTATCGACTGGCCACGTGTAATTTGTCCGCTTTGCTTAGCAGGAAGTGCAGTTATGCACGAGTCCTGACATGGGAAGAACATCCAGAAACCTTCCCCCAAGTGCCACGGCATTCCCCGTCGTCTCTGGGACAAGGCGAGACATCTCCAGAGCCTTGTCGCCACGTGCCCTCGGTAAGAAATCCGTCAAGGAACAGCTTTCATGGGAGTTGCGCCTTTGCCGGATCAATACGTCTGTGGAGCACTTCCCAAGATGGATGACACAGTCCCCTCTTGTTAGCGAGACTCCGTCAGCCAGCCATGATCTGGCATTACCTGGATCACAGAGCAAGATCCTTAGGGACCCTGATCTGACTCCATCACATAGCAGTCAATTAAGGCTTATAATGAGTGTTAGTGTTGACAATGATAGATCTAAACAACACTGATTTGAGCAATATATCATTTGCACATGGGGGGATGAAAGTAGTGGGGTCATATTGGGGGTTAATAGGTCATAAAGGAATTCATGATTAAAATCCTGTCAAAATAACCCAAATAAGGGCCGTCCTCTGAGCGGTGCAACTGGTGTAATCACACTGGCAAACCGAAGGGTGTAATAATTTGTAATATGTTTTATAAGTACTAATAAACAATCAATATCCATGCTAATAAGCAACTAGTTAAAGGAATAGGTCACCCAAAAATTACAATTCTGTCATCGTCTACTCACCATCAAGTTGTGCCAAACTTGAATGAATTTCGTTCTTCTGCTGAACACAAAAGAAGACATTTTGAAAAAATATGGGGAACTACTGTATTGATGGAGCCCATTGACTTCCATAGTCAACTGTTTAACTGTTTGGTTACCAACATTCTTCAAAATATCTTCTTTTGTGTTCAGAATAAAGAAATGTATACAGGTTTGGAACAACTTGAGAGCGAAATGATGGCAGAATTGTTATTTTTGGGTGAACTCTCTCTTTAATACCTGTAAAAAAATGTTGGTTTAACTTAAAAAAAGTAAGTAACCTGGTTGCCTTAAAATTGTGAGTTTATCGAAATTAAAAATTTGAGTTGATACAATGAAGGAAATTTGTTTAATAAATAGAAACTCAAAATATTATTGTATCTAAACCACATTAAAAAAAATTGATAAATCATGAAAATAGCACTATTTGGCATTTTTATCATCACAAATAAAACACACACAATTACCCAACATGCTTACAAAATCGTTTAATAATATTTTAATGAAGGTTGTCGAATCTCAAAAAATGTTCATTGTAATAACTCAAATTTTTAATTTCAATAAACTCAAAATTTTAAGGCAACCAGGTAACTTTTTTTTTTAACTTTTTTTTTTTTTTTTTTTTTTTACAGTGTAGATTTGGACCCTAAACTAAAGTGTAACCTAAAATACAAGATAACTAAATAATAAATAATAATACAAGTTGTTTGATTTCCATTCTAGCTAAAAGACAACTCATGTATATTTCTATATTCTGCATATTCTACACCAGTGTCTTTACTTTCTAAGGAGACTCAAGAAAGCCCATCAATCCACACAGAACCTCACAAAGTTTTATCGTTGAGTTTATTCTGCCCAATTCCCTCACAGTGTGGTATGGCAGCTGCACAGCGGGAGAAAGGAAAGCATGCAAAGGGTGGTGAAAACTGCGCAGCGCATTACTGGCTCTCAACTACCAGCAACCGAACATCTTCACCACAGCAGGTGTTTGCGCAGAGCTTATAAGTTCATACGAGACTCCCAATCATAAACTGTTCAAACTCCTCCCAACCAGGAAGAAATACATCAGTATGTGCACTTGAACTAGCAGGACCAGGGTGCTGTTAATGTAGGACCTTATATAGACAGGTGTGTGCCTTTCCAAATCATGTTCAATCAACTGAATTTACCGCAGATGGACTCCAATCAAATTGCAGAAACATCTCAAGGATGATCAGTGGAAACAGGATGTTCCTGAGCTCAGTTCTGAGTTTCATGGCAAAGGCACATCTTTATGTACATGTCATTTTTTTTTTTTTTTTTTTTTTATACATTTGCAAAGATTTCAGAAAGATTTCACATTATCATTATGGGGTATTGTTTGTATCCTGTCTGTCTGTCTGTCTGTCTGTCTGTCTGTCTGTCTGTCTGTCTGTCTGTCTGTCTGTCTGTCTGTCTATCTATCTATCTATCTATCTATCTATCTATCTATCTATCTATCTATCTATCTATCTATTGTTCTGTCTGTCCATCTGTCTGTCTGTCCATATGTCTGTCTATCTATATTAATGTTATATTAATGTTCAAAGCATTATAGAGTTGTTTTATGTAGTTTTTCTTTTGTATTTCTTTTTTTTAATGTATATTTCATTTATTTAAAACAAGTAATAAGATATAAAATAAAAATGAATGGTTGGTAGCTGGAAGAGGTGTGTAGATTCATGCGGGTATATTTTCCATAAGAAAATATCATCATGCTTTGCATTGCATGAACAAGTCATTGTATTCAGTGTGGTTCCATATTTTTGTACAAAAAAAAAAAAAAAAAAAAAAAAAAGACCTTATAATAGCCCTGTGACAGATTTTAACCGGGAGCTGTAATCTTATTGTTGTGCCTTACTGGAAAATAAAACCAACATGCGACATTTACATTGTCATTCCAACCACAGCAGATGTGAAATATAACGTGTGCTCAGGGTAGCATGTTTAGGCCCTGAAGCCAGTCAATCCCTATAGCACAACAACAGCGTGAGGGCTACATGATTAATAAGTTAAGTGGGACAATGCTTGATAAAAAGTTGAGATTAAACTTGCAGAGGAACAAAAAGAGGAACTGCAACCACAAACCTTCATTCCCCGGAACACCCTGACAGTTCAATAAGAGTCCTCATGCAAATATGTTGGCCACTAACGGTTTTTTTGGGTTATAATTGTTTTGTCATAGTTTGTTGAGGTGCAGTATATCTGATATTTGAATCATCAATTCAAAGGAAATCATCTGTGGAAGGTGCAACTCAAAACTCAACTGGACTGAACAAAATTGGGACTTTTTTATGCAACCTTTTTGTTTTAGAGCTGTATTCACAATAAATGATCAAGGGAAGTACAAGAGCGGTTTGTTTTATAAAGCAGCTAGCTTATCAAACATCTTGCATAAAAAACATTTGTATTTAAAAATCAATTTTCTTCCTCAGAGACAATGAGAACAAGATCCAGCCGTCAGCACAGTTCATTTATTGATCATCTGATGGTTGGGTATACGACACTAGCGGCGTAATAATGAGGGATTGATGGAGCAACAGAAGCAACAGAATGGGGTAAAGTACACAACTCATGGGAGGCTGATGACTTTACTGAGCGCTAAGAACAGTTTGGGGCCAATAGAACATATGCTGAGCTGCTGTCTGTCAGCTTTGTGTGGTTATCTGGCACACCTTTTTATTCATGCCTGTCCTTAACCGTTCCACCTCTACACAAACTCTCTATTAACGGTGTCAACAGTCTGGCACATTGGTGGAAAACAACTTTGTGGTCAGTGTCAAATGATTGTATTCTCTAATCGCTGATGTCCTGAACATTCATATCTTCATTTGAAATGACGGATACAGAAACACACAGTTTCAACAAAGAGTTTATTTCTTTTGCCTAAGGAGGGTGTGAGTGAAACTTTGAAAGACCAATACAACAGAATATCATGGAGACATTAGCTAGAACACGTTACAGCGAGACACTATAGGCAAAAATAATCATATAATAATAATAATCATGCACTAGTCAATTTTGAGATTTGGGGCTATTAGGCTTTTAATAATGTGCCTTTTCTGGGTTTTTTGAATGGTTGTATTTTCTAATATATATGGAGTGATGATATCCCCTCTGTAAAACTTTTAACTCTGATATTTCAACAAAAAATGAATTCATTAATTAAAAAAGAATTTTTATCCTTGCTTTTTCCAATGTTTAGATTTCTGTTTTGTGCATTAATGCAGATTAGGGCATATTTCAGAAAAGCCGAAAGAGTTTACAATTCGTATGTAATCAGTCAACTGGGAAGTATGATTTTTTTTCCCCTCTATTTGCCTTGACTGTCTTGCCTTCATTCAATTTCATTAAATTTCAATATTTAATGTTAAAGAAGAAGTAAAAATTACAAAAATGAGATATATAGAAATATAAATTCCAAACACACCACTATTGCCTTCCACTGGTCAAACTGTCCTGCCCTGTGATATAAGGCGTCTATATAAGGCAGACATAATAACTTCTTTAAGAAACAAACTGATTTGAAAAATAAACAAGAAAAATATCAGTGCACTGAGCGAGAGAGAGAAAGAGAAAAAAATTATTTTAGAGGTCACGTATGGCTTTCTAACAGGACCTGAGACCTCTGGACCTGTGAGTCTGTTAATCGTGGGGCATACTGCTGAGAGAGTGAGGTGGAAATGATTCACTCTGCTGTCTATGCAATATTTAAGGCCCTTAGCCTGGGTCCCATTAATGGAGCCTTTCGCTGCTGTTTTCTGCCTCTCACTCAAGTTGGGGGAAAAAAACTCTCTGACATGAATTACATTTACATCTCTCCAGACTGGAGGGATCAGCAGCTTTTGCAGCTTCTTTGGTGAGGCAGAAAATGATTTTTAGTGTTATTAATAGTGAAACTGCTCGTTGAATGTATCATAAAGATAATCAATTAATTCCCCTTTCACCATATGAAAAGCAGTGCACGGCTTAGGGCAGAAAATTCCAGTGAAAAAGTGTTGAGGGGTATTTTGATTACTTACTAGCTGATCATAATTCTCAACGGCTATTCGGGTATAGTATTTTAAGTATAAGTGGTACCCTCCACCTCATTAAAAGAGCTGTTTTCTGTGAATGAGCGAGACTACCGATTCATTAGCCACTATAGGTAAATAACAAAGAACAAAAAAGTGCAGCAAACGGCAAAACCATTATATTGACACTTATTATTGCTACAGAATAAAAATAAAAAAAGGTAAACAATTCTGGCCTTTTTTTCTTGCAATTGCAAGTTTACATCCATCAATCAATCAACTTTATTTGTACATCTCGCAATTCCGAAAACAACGTGGCAATTGTGTGATATAAAGTCAGAACTGTGTGATATAAAGTCAGAATTGTGTGATATAAAGTCAGAACTGTGTGATATAAAGTCAGAATTGTGTGATATAAAGTCAGAACTGTGTGATATAAAGTCAGAACTGTGTGATATAAAGTCAGAACTGTGTGATATAAAGTCAGAACTGTGAGATATAAAGTCAGAATTGTGTGATATAAAGTCAAAATTGTGAGATATAAAGTCAGAATTGGCTCGAATATTCATATATAATAATTGTTTACTCGACATGTCATCCTAAATTAACTCATTTCCGGCGTGATGACTCCGATCCTTTGAATATTCTTTTTTTATTGTTTAATGGAAGCGTCATCCTAAATAAACCCGTCTCTTGCGTGATATCTCGAACTTTCGAATATTCTGATCTAATATGATTTCTGACCTGTAAGGTTGCCTGAATAATAATCATACACTGTGTGTTCATAGGCCAGAGGAAAGCTGGCACCCTGAAATTTCGATCTAAGTTTTCAACTAAATATCTAAATAAAATTAATTAATAAATGAACTGTATCAACTAAGTTGCTGATCTGCCCACATTGTCACTATATGATAAATTGAAATAGGCTGATGACATCACCGTTTTCTCCAGAACGACTGTACAGCCGAATCAAATTTTGTTGCAGTATTGTCCTGTTTAAGACTGTGAAGCTGCTTTGAAACAATCGTCATTGTTAAAGCATTATATATAAAGTTGACTTGACTTGATGACTTGAATTGTGTGATATAAAGTCAGAATTGTGAGATATAAAGTCAGAATTGTGTGATATAAAGTCAGAATTGTGTGATATAAAATCAGAATTATGAGATATAAAGTCAGAATTGTGAGATATAAAGTCAGAATTGTGAGATATAAAGTCAGAATTGTGAGATATAAAGTCAGAATTGTGTGATATAAAGTCAGAATTGTGTGATATAAAATCAGAGTTATGAGATATAAAGTCAGAATTGTGAGATATAAAGTCAGAATTGTGAGATATAAAGTCAGAATTGTGAGATATAAAGTCAGAATTGTGAGATATAAAGTCAGAATTGTGTGATATAAAGTCAGAATTGTGTGATATAAAATCAGAGTTATGAGATATAAAGTCAGAATTGTGAGATATAAAGTCAGAATTGTGAGATATAAAGTCAGAATTGTGTGATATAAAGTCAGAATTGTGTGATATAAAGTCAGAATTGTGTGATATAAAGTCAGAATTGTGTGACGTAAAGTCAGAATTGTGAGTTTATGTCTCTCAGTCATGACTATATCTCACAATTATGACTTTATATCATACAATTCTGAGAAACAAAAATCACAATTATCTTTTAAAATGTTTTATTCTGTGGCTGAAACAAGCTTCCATATCATTTGCACTATAAACCACTGTTTATATTTTATTAATAAATTAAAATAATATGATAACATATAACAGTTTGCATTATCAAGCAGTATTACAAACTGTTTATGCAAATACAACCTTCTGTCATGAAACTCTAGATGGCGCAGCCTCAAAATTCTTTAACCTGCTTGCAATTACATGCACATTTGCACATTTCGATAGAAATCTTAGTTACAGAGTTACAGCGAGGCACTTACACTGGAAATGGAATTTCTTTAGTAAAGCCACAAGACATACAGAATATGTATGCAAACATTATTTTTGTGTAAAATATCACTTGCTAATATTTTCTTCGCAAAGTTGAAACTTTGTCACCATGAGAGCAAAAGACCAAAAACCCAAAAACGACTGTAAAAATGCCAGGAATAACTTTACATTTCAAATAATACAGTTTAACAGAAAAAAGGTTGTTGTTGTTGTTGTTTTTTTAACCTTTCAAATTGCCCCTTTGTGCAGAAAGCCACAAATGCTGCCGAACGAGCTTAACTTTTACTGAATCCGGAATATTATTTTACAAAGTCACTGTTACTACTAACATATTTTTATATTCTAGTGAAAATTCATGCATGTGTTTGTGTAGCAGCATGTCAAGCTTGCGATGCAATTCATTTTTGATGATGCTCAGTGAGTCAGCTTCACTATTTTGACAGGCTGTTGTGTGTGATGTGACAAGCTACATTGGCCTCCATTTTCCATTCACCAGCATCAGCATGACAAATTCACTACAGCACATGTTGATCCGCTCCCAATAAGGCCTTTCGTATCACAGTCCCGAGCCGCTGAGAATAATGACATCGCAAGAGATCATTAGGGCTGGATTGACGGACAGGCCGTGTGATTTTCTACCTCCAAAGTCCACAAGGCAGTGACCCTGGCTCCCACCCTTGATCTTGGGGCTTCGGCCCCTTTCTTTTGAGAGTGCCGAACAAGTGGCTCCTGGTGTTGTGGAAGAGTGAGACTTAAATATTTAATCTTTCCTTTTTCGTCCTCCTTCTGCCCTCCCCTCATATAATCCTGTGGTTCCAATGCCCTGCAGCTGTGAGTGACAGAAAGGCACATGGTGCCCTATGAAAAATGTATCTTCAGAAGCTGACACTGTATGGGAATTTTACTACAGGGACAAGGCTTGATCTTGCGATGAAATAAATATGTTTCCTCGGCTTTGTGCCGTAGCAGGATCTGCTTCACGGGATGCCGGCACAGGTGTTGAGACGAACTTATGTAACATCAGATACCCGCTGTGCTGGAACAAAGAGGCGCTCCATCTCCATCTGTGTCTGCGGCCATATATAAGACAAGCTGTTGTTTTGAAGCCTTCGATCAGAGGCTGGGAAGATTTCAAACTCAATTCAATGCTTTGGGATGCACCAATGTTGCCGTTTAGATCCGTCAAATCTATGATGTCTATCATGAAAAGGAGAACATCTTGATAAAGGTTTTCCACAAGAATAGGTTTTTGCTTTTATCTGGTCTGCAACTCTATTTAACCTTCCTGGTCTGGCGATATTGACTCCACCAGTAGTGGGGACTCGTGCAACGTAAGCAATAGGGTTAGGGGTACTTTACCCTAATTCCCTGGGCAAAAATGTCCCTCTCAAAACATCCCTGTTCGCAAGGTAGCTCTTTTTTAAAGTTCAGGAACTTTCGGGGGTGGGACTTGGGCGCTGAACATGCTGATTGGTTGAGTTCACGCAGCATTTTATTTCAACCAAAAAGTCTGTTGCGGTACGTTGCAGTACGAGTTGATTGCTATTCGAATCAACAAAAGATTTATAAATATGACCGATGGACCGACTTTATTAAGCTTATATGGGGGAAAGTTACACACATTCCTATGTCACTGGACTAATTTGCCTATCTATATTGCCTACCATATTGATGGAAATGTAGACAGCAACAGGTCTGAGAAAAAGTTCCTGGGACAAATTGTGGTAATTTCGGTGGAAACGGGGCTAATGACTCATATCTGAGTGAATATGTTTAAAAGCAGTTTAAAAGCAGCACATCCAATTTTTTATGCCCTTCCTTCCATCTCGTTTAAAATCATCCTAAATCGCAGAGTAGGTACTTATTTTGAAGTAATTATTTTGTGACAGTTAAAAAAGTATGTTCTATAGGCTATAGTATGAATGTGTGTATATGAATATAATTTGGATGTATTCACCAGCATCAGTTGTGTCGCTTCACTTCTATTCACGAATCCTCTCCTGTGGCCTCATGGGATAGTAAAGTGTCCACCGTATGCACACTTCTTGCTGGATTAGGTCATCCGGGTAGTTTTTGACTCTGAATTCGGATATCCTTCTTTTGTAAAAACCTACTGTTTTTAAGATCTGTAAAAGTCGTGTATTCCAGATTTTTCAAATTAGCCCATAATTTATTCTCCCTCAAGTCATCCTAGGTTTATATGACATTTTTCTTTCAAAATAAAACAATCAGAGTTATATATATATATATATATATATATATATATATATATATATATATATATAAAAAAAAATGTCCTGGCTAATCCAAGCTTTATAATGACAGCAAGGCAAAAAAGTGCATCATCTATAAAAGTCGTCTATAGCTCCAGGGGGTTAATAAAGATCTTCTGAAGCGAAGCGATGCGTTTCTGTAAGAAAAATTCATTTTAACAATTCATATTTCTGTAAGAAAATCCATATTAACACATTATAAAGTAAAATATCTTCCGCCAGACCGCATTCAGTATTCAACTTACAGAAAAGGCTCAACATGTGACGAGGGATGTCGGATGTAGTATGTTTTGAACAGTTGGTGTTAGAACTATCCCTTTAAGATATTCTGAAATTCATAATTTTTTAGGTTTTTATATAAACTTTTTTACTCAGAATTGCTCATTTATTTTGTATAGTGATTTTTTATCACACAAAAAAATTGGGGGGGGGACAAACAAGTCACACGTGCAACAAACATAAAGCCACACAAGCACCTGTTTGTGCTGTGAGCTGCAGTTAGTGTCTCAGAGGTGCTCTAAAGAGAGGGGTGGAGGAAGATGGAGAATGAACGAGTGCTCTAATGGATCTGCGCTAATGGTGCCAGAGCGATTAGAGCAGGAAAGACTCTGGACTTCCAGCCCTTATGAACCCTCACTGACTGTGCCAGGCAGCTAGAGCGCGAAGTCAATTAGTACTGGGCATGCTCAAAAAAAATTTTTAAATGTATGATATAAAGTTTTCTCTTAAGGCATACATATGTTTGACACGTGTGTGAAGGGAGGTAAATGCGGTAGTGCTTATCTGAATTTGCTATATTTTATAGCTATTTTATAAACCATACAATTAAAATGCATATAAAGTCACAACACTAATTTATTAGGCCTACCTCTCCTCAAGATTTCAAGCGACAAGGCAAATCAGCAATGTGACGTATTATGTGTTTGTTTATGTGTATACGCATGTTTGTGTGTGTGTGGTGGGAGTTGGGGGCTCTTCATTAAGCAGCTCGGCATAATGTTGACAATCTGTAATGTGATGCAGAGTATCTCAGTGGGACTGCTTGAGTGATCTTAATGAAGAGAACATCAGGTGCTAATTAGCACACATTAAATGTCACTAATATAAAATTGGCTGTTTGCCAGATGCGTTTTTGACAAACAAGAGGCAACTTTCTGCTTTTGGTCCAGCCACTGAATTCTGGTCTTCTACTGCCACCTAGAGACATTATTCTGGTAATGCAACAAAAGGCCAGTCGTTTGAATTTACAATACCGTTCAGAAGTTTGGGGTACTTCTGAACGGTATTGAAGATTGAACGATCGATCGAACGATTGATTAATTAATTTCTTGGCTGATTAATTGACTTTTATTCAGCAGCAATGACGCATTAAATTGACCAAAAATGGCAGTGAAGATATTTAACGTTACACAACGTTTTTATTTCAAACGAATGCTGTTCTTTTGAACTTAATATTCATCAAAGAATCCTGCAAATGTTTCTTAAGTACCACATTTTGTAGCCACGTGGACCTTTTTCACAGGTCCAGATTACCTTTAGGTTAACTTCAAGAGGTATTTGCTGACTATGGCAAATATCATTTTTAGATTCCTGTTTGCTCAAACTACAAAAGAAAACTGCACTGTTGCATTCCCAAAAAATTCCAAAAGAGAAATGTTTACTATGATAACCCAGAAATTACTTTACTATTACATAAAATTACTATTTCTGTACAGAGCAGCAGCTCTCAGGAAGTCTGCCAGTAAATGTGTTTACATGCATTTCGGTTGGACTAAAGCAAAAAATGGTAACACTTTAGAATACTGTTCCATCATTAATGAATGACTACACAGGAACAAGTGAGTAAGACAGTATCCATAAGTAATAATAAGTAATAGTGCTCAGGCGAATGTGGTAGTTCACCAGCTAATCAATAGCCTAAGTGTTACTAAATCCTTTAACTGCTTATTATTTTGATCAGTATTATAAGTGAAGAGGATGGTAACTCTCTACACTGTAAAATCGAATTAGTTAGACTTACTTAAAAAAAAAAAAAAAAAAAAACACACATCAATCCGATTGGCTTAAACAAACACAAGTAAAGTGAAATATGAATAGTATGTTGTGCGAACAAATGCTTAGTATAATTCACTTAAACAAGAGTTCCAGTAACGTTAAAAGAACTGGAGAGAGCACTTGATCTTTTACTTTATAGATTTACTCTTGACTTAGTATAGCTGCCGGTGTTACCATCGTTGTGTTTGCATGCTGAATGTGGAAGTCTGTGTGTGACTCGAGCATGGTCATCTGCAAGATATTGTTACAAATGAGGGATTTTATCAACCCAATTAAAAGTTTGTAAAATTGTAAACAATCACTTTACTACATTAAGGGAAATATTACATAGGTTAATTTTAAAAGGTGACCTTAATTTCGGACTAAATCATAACTCATTATTCATTCTGAACATAGGTCAGCTTTTAAAAAGCAACCTATTTATTTATTATCTTCTTTTGAAACTAAACATCTGTGATTTCTTGTTGCATCGCTGCATCAATGGACACAGAATTATAATAATATGATTGTTCAAAGTGCCCAAGGAACACTGATAACCATAATGGATATTTATTTATTTTATGCTTTACACTCAAACCAATCAATTAATTTGAACCTGGGTTTACAAGGAATATGTGAATAGTACAGATTACTAGAAAAGTCTAGTATTACAATTGAGTTAAGATATTAAGTCATGTTAACTAAAAAGTGTTAGTTAGAATCACTGTTGGATTTTACAGTGTGTGGCTGAAGTCATTAGTAACTTTTGACGTTTTTGTAAGGTTTTGATAATAACTCAATTGTTGCTATATGGAATTACTAGGTATTTGGATCAGTATTCTAAAGTGAAAATCATGATAACCAACTAGTAATTACTTAAGTGTTACTATCCAAAACTTTACAAAAACCTCAAAAGCTTTTAATGATTTCACATTAGAATACTGATCCAAATAATAAGTAATTCCTTTAGAAGGATGTAGTAGCACTTGAATCAGTACTACTGGGTTACCATTACCTTCACTTTAGAATTATATATTATTTATTATTAATGTTAATTATGACCCTGTATAGTTCTGGGAGTTATGAAAAAACAGTAGAATGATTAGCTAACAGTGAACTATCACATTCAACTGAGTGCTATTACTTATCAATTCAAGTTTCTTGTTAGTTAATATTAGTTAGAATGTGGGTACAGAACAGTATTCTACCAAAAAGTATGTTTCTGTATAGATACCCTATGAGCAACTTTAACCAGCATTTGTAATTTAATCCCATGGTAATAAAGCGCAATGGCTATATAACTTTGCTACATTTAAACATTTAATTATTATGGAAATACATCATCACAGTCTATGAAAAGGGTCCATTAAGGATCACGGTCATCTTGTTTTTAATTCCTCAGTCTAAGCTGTAAACACAAAATCCCTATTTTCTTAAACAGACAGTGATATCAGATGACAGGCTTCCTCATATGTCCATACCCCTGCTCTTTTTACCTGAACCCCATGAGGGGTTGAATATGGAGGGGTGTCCAGAGAGGGAGGAGGTAGGTCATTGGATCTTTAGATAATCAGTGTGGGCTAATGACCCCTCCAGAGAGAATGTGTCTAATCCATTGAGCCTTAGGGAGCACTTCTCCCTACCCCCTCCTTTCACAGCAACTATACTGAATACAGAATCCAAAGCATGTGTGTCCCGGTGTGTGTGTGTGTGTGTGTGGGGGGGGGGGGGGTCTATATTAAAATCTATCAGTGTCTATACTGCAGCAGAGCAAGATGACAACACTGAATAATTATGGTGAAACCACATACATTGCAAGCAATGAACTAGAACACTTCCCTGTCAACATAATCTACTTCTAGATTCAGTGTAATGTCAATAATCAAGATATTTTTTGCTTTAGTCCAACTGAAATCAACCTTTGTAAACACATGTAAACACATTTGCTGAGAGACTTCCTGAGAGCTGATACTGTGTACAGAAAATACAGAAAAGTAATTTCTGGGTTGTTATAGTGAATATTTCTCTTAGACATACATTTTAAAATGGCTATTTAGAGTGTTCCTTCACAAGCTTGGTCACTGTGGCATTTAATCAAAACAGAACTCAGAACATCAAATTGTAACTATTTAAATCATCTAGTTCAGATTTACTGAACCAGATCTATCATGTGACACATAAAGCCTGACAACAAGCCTAAGATTATATTGATAAATGGTTTATACTGAAGTTTTTACCACATTATTGGTCGGTTTAACAGACAATGCTTAAGCTAGTCTCAGATTAAAATGCATGCTGAGTTGAGATACTGTAGCTCAGATTGCTCAGTAAATAATGCTGATTTTGACAGAAAGGTGTCAGAATTCACAGTGCATCACAGTATTGTGTATGGGGGTAGTCAGGGTGCCCATGCTGACCCCTGTCCATCGCCAAAAGCACCAACAGTGGCACATGGCCATCAGAACTGGACCACGGAGCAATGGAAGAAGGTGATCTGGTCTTATGAATCTCTTTTTCTTTTACATCACATGGATGGTCGGGTGTGCCCCTTACCTGGGGAACACATGGCACCAGGATGCAATATGGGAAGAAAGCAAGCCAGCAGAGGCAGTGTAATGCTTTGGGCAATGTTCTGTTGGGAAACCTTGTATCCTGCCATCTATGTGGATGACACATTTCACCTACCTAAGTATTGTTGCAGACCATAAAGCTGTTCATAGAAACTGTATTCCCTGGTGGCTGTGGCCCCTTTCAGCAGGATAACGCACCCTGCCACAAATAAAAAATGATCCAGGAATGCGGAGCACAATGAGTTTGACGTGTTGACTTGGCCTCCAAATTCCCCAGTTCTCAATTCAATCAAGCATCTGTGGGATGTGCTGAACAAATTAGTCTGATCCATGGAGGCCCCACCTCACAACTTACAGGAATCTGCTGCTAACATATTGGTGCCAGATACCACAGCACACCTTCAGGGGTCTAGTGGAGTCCATGCCTGGTTCAGGGCTGTTTTGGCAGCAAAACGGGGACCAACACAATATTAGGTTGTTATAATGTTGTCTGATCAATGTATATTGCACCTAATATTGTTGTAGAAAAGTATTGTCCTCTTGTAAAATAATCACTTGAGTCACAAGTTCCAGATGCCAAAACCATCTCGTCTTTGTTGTCTCCAATAAAGTCTATTACAGTTTTTTCAGTCACTAACAAGCGCTTTCCTATACTTTTTCTAAACTCTTAACACAGACTCACATCTACAAAACACAATTGGCCAAATGGACAATTTTCTTCTCAAAAACAAATTTTGTTAAATATGTACTAACTCTTCGTTTCAAAATAGAACACACTCTATGCACACAATAATTTTATTAATTTTATTAAAACACTGGAAATCTGACTCAAAATTTAATTATTCTGTCAAAGAATAGCACTCCTTTTTACTTCACAAGGTACATGCAGTCAATCAAAGTATACCAGGTTTCAAAATTCTAGCTATTGTTAAAATTACAAAAACTGCATCGACTTTAGGTTTCAGTTTTACAGGTATTTGCATGCAAAACATGCAATCCACCGTTTTTGCGATGATTTTCTTGTTTGGAACTGTATGTTCACATTCAAAAGCATTCCAATAAAAAAGCAAATCTTATTTTTTTTTTTTTTTTTTTTTTTTTTTTTTTTTTGCCTTTACTGTTTACTACAGGAGGTAAAGTAGAAACACGGTATAATAGAACAGAAAAAGTTTTACAGTATCGCTTATAGTGATCAAAATATGCATGAAACACACAAGAGCATTCTGAAGAAAAGAAAAAAAGCAAAATAGGGGGGTTGGCTAAAAAAGCACAAAATTACTGTCGCTAATCTCTGTGATCTTTAGGGTTAGGCCACATGAAAATCCACACGAAAAACATCTGATGTTTTCCAAGGTGATGCACCTGGGATAAAACCGCTTGGTATGTCCACCCTTGGATCCCACATCCCTCACTGGCCCTCATTTATCAAAAGTGCGTACACCAAATTTCCAGCGTACACCTTGCGTACACCCAAACCCACGGTGACTTTGAGATTTATCAATATGGACGTTGGCGTACGGCACGCTCAAATCCTACGCCAGCTCGGGAGGTGGTGTACGCACGTTTGAGTTAGTGGGAAAATGCGCAGAAAAGCAATTCCTAACTCCACAAAACGCACTGACAAAGATATGCTATATTATGACCCACTGTAAAAAACCACAACAACAACATTTAGTGTTTATTTTTGTGCAACATGAACGTCAATGTTTAATTTGTGTGACTTTACCAAAGCGTTTGATCTGTAGGCATATGTATTCCTCCAGTCGCGAGCCTGTGCGCTTTATCTTACGTTTTAGGCCCGCGCCTGGCCCAGCAGCTGCGCACCGACTGGGACTAAAATAATTCAGACTGACAAAATAATAAAAATGGCCTTCTTCTTTTAAATAATAATAAAATCAATAAAAACGGCATTCTTCTTCTAAATAACAAGCGTCATTAAGAATAATAATCATAATAATAAGAAGAAGAATCTTACAAATTGTCATGTAATTATTAATGTGAATGAATGGTAGTAGGCTACTCCGCATCACATCATCATCACTATTGTACACCCCAATACATGTGCCGTGATACGAAATTAAATGCTAATTGTTTCAAAACGTGCTGTAAAATAATGCATTGTGATGGTAATTTATCATCCAAACAGCTATTTAAACTGCTGGAGTGCGCTTCTCAACCCCCACACTAACAGTAGCTACTCGTAATTTGGATCCATATTTTGTTTTTGTGAGCGCCTTTAATCCCACTCTTTAAACTCCCAAATAAAACAATTTCGGGTTTTTTTCCACTTCCCTGGAGATGGTCTCGATGGGCGCGTCTCAATCATAGTTCAGTAGTCAGAGCACTGATCAGGGAGTCAGCCCGTTGACTTATGTCCTAATCAGTGCCCTGACTAGTGGACTAAAGAGATGATTGAGCGCGCCCGATCTCCACGTCGGAGAAGTTTCGTTTCTTTGCCGTCTTCTGTTTGTCCATGGCGTAAAATGAGGGCGTGCGGGAGGCGGAGACTTGAATATATAGGGGCGTGTTATTCTAATGACGATCGTTTTCAGCCGCCGCATTTATCAAGGGCAGGTATTGCGTACACCTGAATTGCAGAGGTGCGCACAGTTTCATAAATCAGGCGGTGAGAGGAGTGTAAGCATAATCTTACGCCAACATATACACCAGTTTCTACGCAAGATTGATAAATGAGGGCCACTGCATCTCTCACTAGGCCTGCACTTCCTCATCCAGACATTACATTGTTTGTCTTTTTCTGTTTCTGTTTCCAAAAATATGACCCCTCAAAGTCCTCCTTTTACTGTATAAGTGTCAATGTAATAGAAATAAAGAACCCCTGCCACTGAGTCCAAGCCAGACTGGAATCAGCTGTGTGTCAATTATTCAATTGTTTGTTTATTATCAGCTGATATATTGTTTTTTACCTGATATCACTGCAGAAGCAGAGGTTTTTATACTGTATCTAAGGTTTGGAATATTGTTTTTGCTAATGTGGGATGTTGTGTGTTAACATTCATAAATGTTACTCTCACTGCATATTCACTCACTGCATATTGTGTGAAAGCGACATGAAATATGTGAATGGTATGGCCACAAAGGCCGATGCTGTGCTAATTATATTTAGAGTTTTGTAAATGTGACAACTGATTGGACAAACACTTGTTAGCGACTGAAAAAAACTGTATTGGAGACAACAAAGTCGAGATGCCTGCAGGGCAATAGTCTAAAGTCTGGCAATATGAGAGTAAACAAACCATGTTATAGATTACACACACTCAATAGTTCCTCACAGACTGACGGCGGATAGCTTCACACCAAAACATATTGAAAGCCAATGTTTCTAAATGAACTGATTAACACAATGAGCTAATCAGCACTAGCTAATCTACTCAAGTGTCTGTCAGCAGCATATAGTTTAGAAATTTCAACCCAGCATGGAAGTACTAGATTCCTTATATTTTTGAGATTTGTTTATCTTTCTGTCTGTCTTTCCATTCATTGTTACACTTTGTTTGGATGATAGATTTAGCGCCAAGTCAAAGTCCCTTTTTTAGACTTCCCTCTTCTTACAGTACCTGTCATTTATTACATTACAGGATATGATTCCTTCCTTATAAAGGAGTAATTTATGACAGCTTTATAAGTTTCTTCATTACTAAATCACTCTAAATCACTCTCTTTCGCTATTTGAAATTAATGTATTCCGTTTTTTTAATTGTATTTATTTACACTGTAAAAAAAAGAAAAGTTGACATAACTTAAAATTGTAAGGCAACTTGCTGCACAGCGTTTTTGAGTTCACTTAACTTTTACACAAAGTAGTTCACTCAACTCCATTAACTGAGTAAATTTGCACGTCTCCCAATTTAAGAGCGTTTGTTCAGCTGACTGAGATTTTACAGTTTTTCTGATTTAGTGTTGATTTTTTTTTTTTTTTTTTATGTCACCATCATGGTGATTAGTGTTTTCTTTAGTTGGGGAGTTTGACGACTTTTTAAAGCTAGTGTTTTTCTGGCTGCTGAATAAGAATTGAATCATTGTGTGGTTTAATGCTGTGATTTTATGACTGAGTTTAATATGAGCAATATACTATTAACTTTGTTTCATTATGATGCTAGAAAAGATCCAGCACAGTTTTAACCCTTGTGTGGTGTTCAAATATATTTTTGTTACTCAGCCAGTGTTCGTGGGTCTGGTGGACCCGCTGAATTTTTGGGTTTTTAATTCAACTCAATCAAAAATTTTACGTTAAAATACTCAACAGATGTTTACTTCATCCCAATTACAAGCAATGTAAACAGCAAATACCGTTAATATTTTCTGTTTACCTTTGTTAGATCACATTTAAGAATTACAACCTCATGTGGGAACGGCAGGGGTAGAAACAAAACTCACTCTTGTAGCTACTCTCTCACACGCACACACACACACACACACACACACACACACACACACACACACACACACACACACACACACACACACACACACACACACCCATAACACACGCACACAACCTATACACATTTGTGTCCTCATAAACCATATACATGAACACACACAGACTAACAGCGGGCTCTGACAGGAGGTGGACAAAGTAAAGGTACACAGGACTTACAATTTTTTATTAGCCCCGGGTCCAGTGGACCCAAACATCCTGTATCTAATATAAATGTGTAGGGGGGGGTGTACAGTGTGTGGTCATTGAAAATGTCTTCTGATATATATTCTTTACAGAAAATGAGCCAAGGTCAATGAGTCTCAGTTTGAAAAAATAATTAATCATATAATTTTTCTTTCGATAAAAAATGAAAACGGGTCCAACAGACCCGTTAATCAGAAAAGCTGAATAAGGTTAAAAACCAAATTAAGCACTTTGACTTGTGAGATTTACACAGACATCAATAATCAGCCCGTGAATCTCAACAATGGTGACATGCTTTATGCCGCAATGCATGCTGGGAGCCGTGGATGAGTTTTGAATGATGCACCGAGAATGCATTGTTAACTTGTTACAACTTGTATGCTTGTTAACTTGCAATTAGAAAACGAATTTACAATTAATACTAAGTTGGTCCAACAATTGTTGAACCAACTTCTTTTCACTGGTTAAGACAACTTTTCTGCATTTAATTGTCCAGTAAACTAAAACATAGTCATTAGCCTAACTTTTTGTGAGTTGGATTTTTTACAGTGTATTTATTTATTTTTGTGAAATTAAAACTTTGGACATCTCTCGCTTCTTATGGACAGTGTGGAAACGACAATATTGTGATGGCTTCTTGCTTTGTGGGTCTTAGTAAAAAAATATGAATATAATGAGGAAGTATAAAACTTGCTGAATGATGCATGTATGAACCTTGGGCCGATATACAAACAAATAAAACAATTTAGCTCCTTAGATCACACAAAGGTGGGTTAGAAATCCACTTTAGCAATTTCAGCAATAAAGTGCTGGCAGAAGCCCAGCGAAGAAACTGAGCAAGTCAATGGTTTCCTGTGATGACGATGAATGTCTGTCAGCATTTTATCAAGACATTTTATCTGACTGAGTCATGCAGGACTTGTAGTGAGTTTTTAATGTGCAACTTCAGCATGTCATGAGTTGAACTATGAGTTAGCTTTGGCACAGGTCTTCATTTTGAGTGTCAGTTGGTTTTGAAATGATGAAATAGATGTTTTGTTTCAGCTATGAATGAGCCAACAAATGGTCATGTGCAAATACATTTGCTCTTCTGTACAGTAGAGGGTAGTGTCAGACTTGAAGAACAGCATATTGGGCACTGTTGAGTTGTTCACAGTTTTTTTTAGTTAAATATAAAAATCTATAATGAAATATAATGACTATACATAATAGTATGGCACAGTGCTCTTGTATGACATGATGTGCCAATAATGGCAAAAGTATGTGCTGTACTTTCCCATCACTAGTAAACTACATACAATTTTTGGGATTATGATATGTGAATTGGGGTGCAGGCCGAATGTCAATATTAGGTAACATTTATACATAAAGGCTGTGTCCACCAAAACCTTTATATAAACGCCCTCTGCTGACAACGCCCTGCTGCGGGCGCTTGCAACGTTTTGGCAGCGCAGCCGTTTTTTTTCTTCTTCTTCTTCTTCTTTTCAATTGAGGCTCTTAGTGTCACATGTCTGTCTTGTCTAAGCACATGTCTTATATTTTGTAATTTCTGGTCATGTGCTTGTGTTGTCATGTTTGTATGAGCACATGGTTTTGTCACGTGTCCCTTGTGCCATGTGCTCTCTTGTCTAACCCTGGCCACCTTGTTTCCAGATTATTGGTTAATTTGCCCCTGATGTTCTCCCTCACTTCCTGCCTCGTTTGTTCCCTTTATAATCTCCTTGTGTTTGCAGTCCTGTGCTGAATTTTTGTCTGATGCTACCTACCTGCCTCATGTTTTCTGACCCTGGTGTTGTCTTATTTTAGTTTTATTTTAGTTTTATTTTATTATTTAATAAACACCTTTCCTCCTGCATTGAGTGCTTGCTTCTGTTCATCCAACTCATTCCTGACAGAACGATCCAGCCATTATTAGGACTCCTGTCCAAACGGTCACCTGTCCTGTCTTTGAGCATATGCTCAGATTAAAGGCTCTGACCTCTCTCCATCAACAGGGGACAGATGTTAGAGAGTTTGCCTTGAGGTTCAGCGGCACGGTGGAGGGTCTGGAACTCAACGAGGCGGCTCGTAGGGACCTCTTTAATTATGCCCTTGACGAGCCGTTAACTGGGTGGTCATGGTTGGATAAGCTTGGGGTTGAGGGCAATGGGGGAGGTTTTTGCTCACCAGCAGGAGAAAGCTGCCAGGGAGGCAATAACTCTTCCTAAGGTGGCCGGAAAGGTGATGAAACCCCCAGATAGAGGTGAACACCATAGCATCGTGTCACCAATGTAAGCAGAGGAGAAGAAGAGGAGAAGCTTCCTCCGTGTCAGCGAATCCAGTAATCCAGGAGGACACAACTTTCCTTGCCCAGATACAGTCCTGGATACGTCACCCAGTTATCTTGTTCTGTCCGTGCCCAGGCACCTTGCTCTGTCTTTCCCACCCAAACATCTTGCCCTGCCCACGCTATCCATGTGCCTGGCCCTGCCCGCACCACCCAGACACCTTCCTCTGCCAGAGCTGCACAAGTGTATTGCTCTGCTGTGGCCAGCCCATGACCAGCACCCAGAGATCTCTTCTAGGACCTTCTGGACTGTCCCACCTGTTCTGTCTGTTCGCTGTTTTCCTCCTGAAGTAATTTGTGTTTTCTGGTGAAGTGTCGGGTAACCTCTTCGTAAGGAGGGGGTAATGTCTGTGTGTAAGCACATGTCTCGTATTTTATCATTTCTGGCCATGTGCTTGTGTTGTCATGTTTTGTGTGAGCACATGGTTTTGTCAAGTGTTCCTTCTCTTGTCCAACCCCGCCCACTTGTCCAACATATTCCATAACTTTGATTTTTATGATACAGAATATCCACAGAAGTGCACTCTCTGGAAAAAATAGGTACTGTCACTGGGGCAGTACCCTAAGGTACAAAAGTGAAAAGGTACATCTTTGTACCTTACTAACCCCTAAATGGTACATATTAGTACCTTAAAAGGTACATATCAGTACTTTAACGGAAGTGTATGTTAGATTGTGGCCAAAACTGGTACTGCACTCACTATCCCCTCTCCCCCTCCCCCTGACTCAAGGTTGCCAGATTGGCTGCAGGATCAGCAGGAACGTTTGTAGCTGCAGCTGTGGTAACTAGAGCAGAGCTGGCAACCCGGAATGCCGAAACACTACTAACTTTGATTTGGTAGATAGGTGGAGGGTGGAGCTTCAGGCCAAAACACAACATGTCAACATCAACATCAGTTGAGAGCTGCAACAACAACTTTTAAATGACAATATCCTGGCTGGACTAGTGTTGTCAGTGATTTAAGTATTTGAATTTAACATGATTTCCTAATGTCTAGTGACATATCAGGGTCATTTTATGTTTAATTGAAATACATTTATTACATACAGTTCCTTTAAGAGTGCTTATTTGTACCTTAAAGGTACATATTAGTACCTTTTCAGTTTTGTACCTTAGGCTACCGCTCCAGTAACAGAAATGTACCTTTTTTTCTGACAGTGAATCTCATTTTACAGATAGTTTGTTTCTATATTGATTCTATATAAAAATGCCTGATATATATTTGCTCTGGCTCTTGTTTTAAATTTATTAAGTTCTGTTATTATTATGCTTGTTGTTATCATCTATTGACGTTGTAAAAGCAGGATGTGGTGGCTGGTCATTATTGTATTTGTCCCACCCCTACTCCAATGTGATTGGTCAGCTGGGTAAAACGTGACAGTGAGCGCTGCATTTTACTCAAAGTTGAAAATTCTTCAACTCTTGGCGACCTGTAAAAAACAACCAAAATCAACCTAATCTTTAATATATCAGGAAAAACATTTGCAGCTTTTTCATTAGTCTTCACAAAGATCACAAGCATTTGTGTACCATTTTCAAAACACAACAAACAAAACTCTGTGAATTATAAAAATAATCAGTTGCACACCGTATGTCCTCAGTTAACCCCAGATTGATATCTGATCAGTTACTCAACACAGGAAATGCAAATATCCCAATTGTTAACACAGATATCTCAATTACATTTTTTTTTTTTTTTAATAATTAATTAATAAAACAAAAAACAATATTGGGAAGAGAAATAGGTGTGAGACTTAGAGGTTTTGGAGAGGATAGAGGAAGGATAATATTGAGAAGGAGAATAACAGTGGAAGAGGTAAAAACGATTAAGGGACAGGCATAGTTAGGAAGAGGAGATGGAGCAAGACGAGCTGAGGATGTAGGAGAAGCAAGAAGAGCTGAGGTTATAGGAGAAGCAAGAAGAGCTGAGGATGTAGGAGAAGCAAGAAGAGCTGAGGATGTAGGAGAAGCAAGAAGAGCTGAGGAAGAAGAGAAGCAAGAAGAGCTGAGGGTGTAGGAGAAGCAAGAAGAGCTGAGGATGTAGGAGAAGCAAGAAGAGCTGAGGAAGAAGAGAAGCAAGAAGAGCTGAGGGTGTAGGAGAAGCAAGAAGAGCTAAGGATGTAGGAGAAGCCAGAAGAGCTGAGGAAGAAGAGAAGCAAGAAGAGCTGAGGATGAAGGAGAAGCAAGAAGAGCGGAGGATGAAGGAGAAGCAAGAAGAGCTGAGAATGTAGGAGTGTAACGGATTCACAGAGGCAGGATTCAATAGCAAGTAATACAGTTTATTTGACAGATAGTGTCACAGAAGTCAAAACTCAGAACACTGATGAAGTCCGGATAAGACGGAGCAGTGAGAGAGGCTCTGTTGGCGACACGGGCAGGCTGTGAGCAGCTGTGACTCGGGAGGTCGGTACAGATAATCCGGGAAGGGATCCAGCGTTTCACGGAAGGGGGAAACGACAACCAACACGGAGACACAAGGGGAAACATCCAACAATGCTCTGACAAAGACAAGAGAGAAACAGAGAGACTAAATAGGGTGAAGGTGATGAGTTGCAGCTGGTGCAGGTGATCAGCCACAGGTGCGTGATGAGCCAATCCCAGGCTCTGCCCTCACCTACATTCAACACGCACCCAAGAGTGAGACAGGGAATCCATGAACTGTGACAAGGAGAAGCAAGAACAGCTGAGGATGTAAGAGAAGCAAGAAGAGCTGGGGATGTAGGAGAAGCAAGAAGAGCTGAGGATGTAGGAGAAGCAAGAAGAGCTGAGGATGTAAGAGAAGCAAGAAGAGCTGAGGATGTAGGAGAAGCAAGAAGAGCTGAGGATGTAGGAGAAGCAAGAAGAGCTGAGGATGAAGGAGAAGCAAGAAGAGCTGAGGATGTAGGAGAAGCTAAAAGAGCAGAGGATGAAGGAGAAGCAAGACGAGCTGAGGGTGTAGGAGAAGCAAGAAGAGCTGAGGATGTAGGAGAAGCAAGAAGAGCTGAGGATGAAGGATAAGCAAGAAGAGCTGAGGATGTAGAGGAAGCAAGAAGAGCTGAGGATGTAGGAGAAGCAAGAAGAGCTGAGGATGTAGGAGAAGCTAAAAGAGCAGAGGATGAAGGAGAAGCAAGAAGAGCTGAGGATGAAGGAGAAGCAAGACGAGCTGAGGATGAAGGAGAAGCAAGAAGAGCTGGGGATGTAGGAGAAGCAAAAAGAGCTGAGGATGAAGGAGAAGCTAAAAGAGAGTATGAAGGAGAAGCAAGAAGAGCTGAGGATGTAGGAGAAGCTAAAAGAGCAGAGGATGGAGGAGAAGCAAGAAGAGCGGAGGATGAAGGAGAAGCAGGAAGAGCTGAGGATGTAGGAGAAGCAAGAAGAGCTGAGAATGTAAGAGAAGCAAGAAGAGCTGGGGATGTAGGAGAAGCAAGAAGAGCTGAGGATGAAGGATAAGCAAGAAGAGCTGAGAAAGTAGGAGAAGCAAGAAGAGCTGATGATATAGGAGAAGCAAGAAGAGCTGAGGATGTAGGAGAAGCAAGAAGAGCTGAGGAAGAAGAGAAGCAAGAAGAGCTGAGGATGAAGGAGAAGCAAGAAGAGCGGAGGATGTAGGAGAAGCAAGAAGAGCTGAGGATGTAAGAGAAGCAAGAAGAGCTGGGGATGTAGGAGAAGCAAGAAGAGCTGAGGATGTAGGAGAAGCAAGAAGAGCTGAGGATGTAGGAGAAGCAAGAGGAGCTGAGGATGTAGGAGAAGCAAGAGGAGCGGAGGATGAAGAAGAAGCAAGAAGAGCTGAGGATGTAGGAGAAGCAAGAAGAGCTGAGGATGTAAGAGAAGCAAGAAGAGCTAAGGATGAAGGAGAAGCAAGAAGAGCTGAGGATGTAGGAGAAGAGCAGAGTATGAAGGAGAAGCAAGACGAGCTGAGGATGTAGGAGAAGCAAGAAGAGCTGAGGATGTAGGAGAAGCAAGACGAGCTGAGGATGAAGGAGAAGCAAGAAGAGCTGAGGATGAAGTAGAAGCAAGAAGAGCAGAGGATGTAGGAGAAGCTAAAAGAGCAGAGGATGGAGGAGAAGCAAGAAGAGCGGAGGATGAAGGAGAAGCAAGAAGAGCTGAGGATGTAGGAGAAGCAAGAAGAGCTGAGGATGTAAGAGAAGCAAGAAGAGCTGGGGATGTAGGAGAAGCAAGAAGAGCTGAGGGTGTAGGAGAAGCAAGAAGAGCTGAGAAAGTAGGAGAAGCAAGAAGAGCTGAGGATGTAGGAGAAGCTTAAAGAGCAGAGGATGAAGGAGAAGCAAGAAGAGCTGGGGATGTAGGAGAAGCAAAAAGAGCAGAGGATGAAGGAGAAGCAAGACTGAGGATGAAGGAGAAGCTGAGGATAAAGGAGGATGATGGAGCTGAGGATGAAGGAGAAGCAAGAAGAGCTGAGGATGAAGGGAAAGCAAGAAGAGCTGGGGATGTAGGAGAAGCAAAAAGAGCTGAGGATGTAGGAGAAGCTAAACGAGCAGAGGATGAAGGAGAAGCAAGAAGAGCTGAGGATGAAGGAGAAGCAAGAAGAGCTGAGGATGAAGGAGAAGCAAGAAGTGCTGGGGATGTAGGAGAAGCAAAAAGAGCAGATGATGAAGGAGAAGCAAGAAGAGCTGAGGAAGAAGGAGAAGCAAAAAGAGCTGAGGATGAAGGAGAAGCAAGAAGAGCTGAGGATGAAGGAGAAGCCGCAAGAGGAGCTGGGGATGTAGGAGAAGCAAAAAGAGCTGAGGATGTAGGAGAAGCTAAAAGAGCAGAGGATGAAGGAGAAGCAAGAAGAGCTGAGGATGAAGGAGAAGCAAGAAGAGCTGAGGATGAAGGAAGAGCAAGAAGAGCTGGGGATGTAGGAGAAGCAAAAAGAGCAGATGATGAAGGAGAAGCAAGAAGAGCTGAGGATGAAGGAGAAGCAAGAAGAGCTGAGGATGAAGGAGAAGCAAGAAGAGCTGGGGATATAGGAGAAGCAAGAAGAGCTGAGGAAGTAAGAGAAGCTAAAAGAGCTGACGATGTAGGAGAAGCTAAAAGAGCTGAGGATGTAGGAGAAGCAAGAAGAGGTGAGGATGAAGGAGAAGCAAGAAGAGCTAAGGATGTAGGAGAAGCAAGAAGAACTGAGGATGTAGGAGAAGCAAAAATAGTTGAGGATGAAGGAGAAGCAAGAAGAGCTGAGGATGTAGAAGAAGCAAAAAGAGCTGAGGATGTAGGAGAAGCAAAAAGAGTTGAGGATGTAGGAAGAGGAGAAGCAAGAAGAGCTGAGTGGAAGACAATGGCATTAGTGGAAAGAGCAAGAGAATAAAATATAAGAGGACATGGACAGAGGGGAAGGGGAGAGCAAAATGTAACAGGGGTGAGGAGAGGTAGAAGGATTGGGTACAGACAGGTTTCAAAGGAAATCAGAGCCACCCTAACTGACCATGTCATAAATGATGGGGTCTTTACTTGATAGAAGCTGGACAGAAAGTTCAGCCCAGTATAAACATCATGCCACAGTCAATGTCCCTGGACAATACGTGCTGCAATCCACTCATGTTGTGGCACACACTGCTGTCTTGGGGTGGCACAACACAGAAAGGCTTCTACATGTTTTAAACTTTTCAGCACTGGTGCAAGATTGGCTCGAGCATCACCCAGATTTCAGGATGATGTTCCTTCCAGCATATTCTTGTCTTAGAGATGAAAATATTGCAACCCTTACAACCAAGTAAGTCTTTTTCCAGCAATGGAAGAGGCCTTTGGATTCAGCATCCCCACAATGTATGACTCATACAAATATAATATGCTATGATGTTGATTAAATTCTTTGACCAGATGTAATTGCAGTGAGTGCAAACTCTATAAAGTTCTAGAGAGGAGAGAATTTCATCTATCTATCTATCTATCTATCTATCTATCTATCTATCTATCTATCTATCTATCTATCTATCTATCTATCTATCTATCTATCTATCTATCTATCTATCTATCTATCTATCTATCTATCTATCTATCTATCTATCTATCTATCTATCTATCTATCTATCTATCTATCTATGTTTTTGTATGGTAATAAAGAGTCAAATACTTCTGGGGTTTATGTAATAGGCTCTATATATGTATATATATAATAACTTTTTGTTGTTGCATCTATACTTTTTTGTTTTAAAGAATTAAGTATGTAAAAAAAACATTATACAGTTTTCACAATTCTATAATATAAAAATTCATTCGACAATAGACGTCGAATCTGAACTTTCATGTCCCTTTTCTAGCAAAACAACACATATCAAACAAACGAAAGACATCATGTTTTAGATCAGATGTTTCACTGATGTTATTCACTGATGTTTTTCCACTACGCAAGAAGAAAAGCAGTCCCAGTGCTCACATGTCTGAACACAATGAAAGAATTCCCTCAGGACATTGAATAAACAGTTTAAGTCACAGTTAAAGAAACTATTGCCTGTTTTGTAATGGATTAACCATGCTTTTATCCTCATGTTGACTTTTGATTGACAGTGAGGATGCTCATTTTTTTCTTTGTGTGTTTGGTTATTGATATGTCTTGACTTTGCTGCCTTATTTATATTCTCTGGATTGAGGTTGTTACAGTATAAGTGTTCATTAAAACACAACTTTAATAAAAAACACTATCAAGATCTGTTATTTTTCATCTAGAAGTGGTTTATTTATTTATTTTAGTATTGGGCGTTTTCAACGTTCACTAATGTAAATGCTGTGCATTTTTGCACAATGAAACTGTTTTGCAAAATGGTTGTTTTGAAAAGGTGTGGCTCTAAATTTTTGTACATGTTATTGTACTTTACATTGTGTGTTGAATGGAAGCAACATTTTTGTAGATGGGTACAACCCAAGGGTGTAGTATAATCATGAACATGGAGTCAGGATTCTGTAGTTTTTACATATGAAGTTATGAAACCATGGAAACTAATTACACAGTTTGTGTTTTGAAAGTATATATACATTGTATATATACACACACACACACACACACACACACACACACACACACACACACACACACACACACACACACACACACACACACACACACACACACACACACACACACACACACAAACACACACACACACACACATATGTATATATATGCAATGTGTAATAATAATTACATATAGATGTTTACAAACCTTTTTTTGTCAAAACACTATCCATTGAGATTAATTTCAAAAATATATTGTTATTTTATAAAGTTAATATTTACTTTATACCAGATTATAATATTAAATTATAAATGTTTAAATAGCTGTATTTTGAAAGAATTAATAGAGAAATTAATTAATAAAGAAAAGCATAGATAAAACATTTAACAAAGTATTGTCCAAGTAAGTCTAACAACATTTAGGAACAGAAATTGAATAAACAACTGTAAAATAACATTGCATATTCATCACTGTATACATAAAATATAATTAATCCTTAAAGCTACAAAACTTTAATGCATCACACGTCACATTGCATGCGTGTTGATGACAGTATGTCAGGTTGTGTGTAGCTTTACACAGGACATCGTGTTTGATGTATGCTCTGAGTAGTCACAGTACCGGTTATTCTTTCCTGTGTAATAGTTTAAATAGTTTTAACAACACTTCACATACACCACATAATTCATTTTTGACAAAGCATATTTTTCATAATCACATAGGTATTTATTGCTTTATTAACCTTTATAAAATGTCTAATTTGTCTACAACAATTGCTTGGAGCCTCTATTTGACAGATTTATGCAGCCTTCATGTGCCATGTGACATATTTCTTACTAAATCGTGACTAAGAGGTCAGCACATTCAAATTTTGAGTTGAGAGGGCGTTCATGTTAATTTTTTTACCTATGAAACTAGTATTTATGATAATTTCGATAGCACGTGTATTACAGCACAGATATTTCAGTGCTGTGTCACAGTTACTGAGAAAGCAAAAGGAAACTTTAGCTGTGATTAAAGTTAACCATAGGCTATTGTGTAAATATATTTGAAATCAAACTATAATTGATACACTGTAAAAAAAATTATACAGAAAAAAAGTTACCTGGTTGCCTTAAAATTTTGAGTTCATTGACATTAAAATTTTGAGTTAATACAATGAACATTTTTTGAGATTCGACAACGTTTATTAAAATATTATTAAAAGATTTTGTAAGCATATTCGGTAATTTTGTGTGCTTTATTTCTGATGACGCAGTGAAACATGCCAAATAGTGCTATTTTCATGATTTATCTTTTTATGTGGTTCAGATACAATAATATTTTGAGTTTCTATTTATTAAACAAATTTCCTTCATTGTATCAACTCAAATTTTTAATTTCAATCAACTCAAAATTTTAAGGCAACCAGGTTACTTACTTTTTTAAGTTAAATCAACAAAAAACAACACAATTTTTTTACAGTGTACCTTCTTCCCTGCAATTATAGAATATAGACAATTAATTCTAGACAGTTGTGTAAAATGAATGATGGTGTGTGTGTGTGTGTGTGTGTGTGTGTGTGTGTGTGTGTGTGTGTGTGTGTGTGTGTGTGTGTGTGTGTGTGTGTGTGTGTGTGTGTGTGTGTGTGTGTGTGTGTGTGTGTGTGTGTGTGTGTGTGTGTGTGTGTGAGCCTGTTTATGTGGTTTATGAGGACACAAATTTGTATAACTACATGGGTATTACACTGGTATTACACTATAAATGTGGTTTATGAGGACATATCAAATGTCCCCATAATTCAAATGGCCTTAAAAACATACTAAATGATGTTTTTTTGAGAAAGTAAAAATGCAGAATGTTTCCTGTGATGGGTAGGTTTAGGGGCAGGGGCAGTGTAAGGGGATAGAAAATACGGTTTATACGGTATAAAAACCATTACGCCTATGGAGAGTCCCTGTAAACCACATAGACCAACATGTGTGTGTGTGTGTGTGTGTGTGTGTGTGTGTGTGTGTGTGTGTGTGTGTGTGTGTGTGTGTGTGTGTGTGTGTGTGTGTGTGTGTGTGTGTGTGTGTGTGTGTGTGTGTGTGTGTGTGTGTGTGTGTGTGTGTGTGTGTGTGACTTGTTTATATTACATTGTGGGGACCAAACGTGATTGTGCATCCACCCTATAGGGAGAGGCCGATGAAAAGGCTATATGAGATCGGGCATTATCAGTATCTGTGTTTAGTCCATCTACACGTCACTGATGGAGCTTATGGCATAAAAGCATCAGTGTGAATGTACATGCCTGGACAGTCAGCACATTTACTGACATTAACTGAAAGTGTGTGAATGTGTGTGGGGGTCAGGATTAGATGAAAAGTGATTCATAAATAGAACAAATAATGTTCATTAAAAGAATTCAAATAAAAATATAATTAAGATGTAGGTGTATGTATAAGGTTTGTTTATGGCGAAATAAAATAAAATTTTAAAACATTTCAAATGAAAGTTTTAGTTATTTGTCGTCTATTCACATTGTTTATGTGTTTACATAATCATGTTTCCACAGCGTTCAGCACAGCTCATCTTTCTCTAACGTCGGCTCTATGGTTTCCATGTTGGCTCTGTTTCAACAGCATTGTGTTAAAAAAAAAAGTCTTCTTCAGAGACATCTACAGTCTCACAGGGAGGGTGACCCAACCAAAACCACACCCTGAAATATCCTGGACATTGTCATTGCCTAAATATTCACTTCAGTTTAGACCTTTGTGGTTAAACCCAAGGTGGACAGCGTATAAACTTTAGCTGGGTGATTTGGGTGTTACTTCATTATTGTCTTCAAGTCCTGATTGTGTTTTTCAGGGTTTCCATCATTTGCAGAGATATCTCAGCCTACTAATTGAACACTTTTATGATGTTCTTTTATGTTTATTTTCTACATACAGATCTCTGTTTGTGTTCTTATTTACATTATAGGCAGAATTTATACGAAAAGGCATATGAGGCTAATTATGTCATTCTTAACAGTATGATCATAACATCATACGAAACTCAACATGACAGAAGATGAGTTCTGTCTCTGCCTGAGAAAAATGATTGAACTATTCTGCTAACTTAAACGTGCATGCATGTGCATGTGTGTGCATCTCTATGCTGTTGATTAAACCACGAAGGACAGAAATTAACTCTGCACTGGAAGTAAATTGTAACACTTTTTGAAAAAAGGTTGTTGTTGTTTTTGTTTTGTTTTTTGTCATTTGACATTTGAACGCTACTTCATCTTCAGCTGATATTATATTTTATTACTTATCACTTACAATTTAGTTTTGAACATACTACGTCTACAATAACTAATACCATGTAAAAGTAAAAACTTTTTCTGTGAAGAACATTCTAATCTGAAGAATATTTTGTGGAAAGATTCCATGAATGTGTTGTAGAAGCCACACTGCAAAAAAATTCAGGTCTCCAATTAAAAATGTTCAAGTGACTGCACTGCAAAAAAGATATTTGTTGGTTTAACTTAAAAAAAGTAAGTAACCTGGTTGCCTTAAAATGTTGAATTTATTGAACTTTTAAAATGTAGTTCATGAATAGAAACTCAAAATATTGTTGTATCTGAACCACATCAAAATTCAACACGATCTCATGGTCATGCGTATAAATAGTACGAGTGTGAAATCTCGTGGAATGGATACGCCAAAATGAGTTTTGGCGTGCAAATGCTACGCAGTTTTTTGCGTGCATATGATACACCCTTTATGCCGTGCATATGACACGCTCTTGGGAAGGATTAGGGTGGTGGGGTGGGGGGTTCATATGTTTAATATGCCATAAAGTGCGTATCATATGCACGCGAAAAACCGCGTACCATATGCACGCCAAAACTCATTTTGGCATATACATTCCACGAGATTGCAAACTCGTACTATTTATACACATTTTCGTGAGATCTGGCTCCAAAATTGTATAAATCATGAACATAGCACTATTTGCCATGTTTCACTGCATCATCAGAAATAAAACACACACAGTTACCCAATATGCTTACAAAATCTTTTAATAATATTTTAATAAAGGTTGTCGAATCTCAAAAAAAAAATGTCATTGTATTAACTCAAAATTTTAATTTCAATGAACTAAACATTTTAAGGCAACTTTTTCTAAATAATTTTTTACAGTGTGGTAATTATTTGAGATTGTTATAAATTGTGTTACAATTACCACAGTTACCTCACTCTGACATTTAAAGTTCATATTATAGCCTAATATTTGTTAAACCACATCTTTCTCACAATAAATGCATGGTATTTGGCGGGAGGAGAACTGGCACCCCGACTGAGTCTGGTTTCTCCCAAGGTTTATATTTCTCCATCATGCTCTAATGGAGTTTTGGTTCCTTGCCACTGTCGCCTTTGGCATGGCTTGCTCAGTTTGGGACACTGCATTTTCAAACAAATCTCCAAATAAATGTAATTATTAAGCTAAATTAACTGTCTCAACTAAATTACTGACACAGATAAATTACTCCGCCCACATTGTCGCTATATGACATTTGAAATGAGCTGATATCATCACCGTTTTCTCCAGAACGGCTTTACAGCCGAATCAAATTCTGTTGCATTATTTTCCACTGTTAACACTGTGAAACAACTTTGAAACAATCGTCTTTGTAAAAAGCACTATATAAATAAAGTTGACTTGAAAGTGCCTTATACGGAGTATCTATTCACACCAAATAGCGAGCCAGTAAGTGCCAGTCGCATTAGCTCCGCCTAACAATGTCTTGGACCAAACAAGATTAAAAAAGCACTTGTATTTCTACATCTTCAGTGGTGTAATTAGTGAAGCGTAAATCTTAAGGATCTTGGTTCTGACATGATTGACCCAGGTTTGAATCGGTCACGGTTCTGCCCTGGCAGTCTTGTCTGTCTTTGTTTAAAGCTGCAGTCCGTAACTTTTTGCACTCTAGTGGTTAATAAACAGAACTGCATGCATCTTGTGGAAGAACATTGCAGCCGGAGCTACTTCTCTCTGTTTATGGCTATGGCTGATCACGCAGGGACTGTGTGTCAGGTGCTAGAAGAAAACTGAGAGATCCAAATGTGATACTCATTTATTCGACAGAAGTGAACAATGTTCAGAAAAAGTCCAAAGACCACAGGGAATACTCAAAGAACAGAGGCAGGAAAAGTACAGAGCGATCAGGCAGTCCAAGGAGACGATGAACAGGTGGTTAACAGGTCAGCGGGCTCGTGACGCAGGGAAGCAGTGGGCAGATGAATGTCAGGAATCCAGAACAGAGGCCCTCTCCCAGGAAAAACAAGGGCCGGCACCAAGGACCACAGAAGCCTGCAACGATCTGACAATGAATGCTGTCAGTACTGACACGTATATGAAGGCAGCGGTGATGAGTGCAGCAGGTGATGGTGCTCAGACAATAATCAGAAACCACACCCCCAACTCAACCTCACAACACAAAAGTTGCGTCCGAAACCTGGAAAATGCTGCCTTTGGAGGACACATTTGAAGGCAGGAAGGCATCAAGCTGCGTCCGAATCTAATGTTTGCTTCCCTTCCTATCTCCTGAGATACCTTCATCTGGTCGATTTTTGAAGGCAGCGTACATGTGCCCTTTGTTGCCTTTGATATCCCATAATCCTGTGCTTTCCATTTAGTGACAGTTGAGCTGGGGAAAAAAGATGGCGTCCAGAAGTTGTGTTTGCGGGTTTGTGTGTAAATGTACGCTTTTTACCAACATATTACACTTCTGATGTCATTTCCAGCAAGAAATCACTACTGCTCTCTCTATTTTGCTGTAGATCATTAAACTGTTACACTGCCTAGAAGTCTGAAATTAGTTTCAAGAGATGCCTTTATGCACAAAACACTGCCTTACAAGTCATTGGCTGATGAGGAAGCGAGGCAACGAGTCAGCCGCCTCGGTTTTCGGACGCAGCCAAAGAGAATGAGATGATGGATTGATGAACCGTGACACTGTGCTCCTCCGCTGTGGTACCTACCAGTCTGGCCTGAAATAGTCCCAATATAAATACTTATTAAGTGTACTATAATGATTCAGGGTAAGACAAAAACACGGTTTGGAAAATGAATTCATGTTGTACATTTTCATTATATAATTTTTGTAAATCTTGAACACAAAAAAAGTTACGGACAGCAGCTTTAATGTTTCTGTTTGTATTGTGTCTTACGCCCGTTTCACACATACTCCGTCTGCAGTGCGTGTGCGTTGCGTATTTTTTTCCGTACCCATGTTAACGGATGACAGCGTTCACACTGCACGCGGATGCAGTCCGTCAGTCCGTTCCAGGAGCGTTGCGTCTGCAGCAGTGACTTTCGTACCGAGTCTATTTTTTGCTGCGCTGCGCTGCGCTGCGCTGCGTTGCGTTGCTGCATTAAAGTGATAGAACATTTTTCGCATTAAAATACTGACGCGAAAATCTAGTAATTTCAAATCGGATGCATATCATTTAAAATATACTCTTGTTTCAAAGTCAACACATGGCTTTTTTTCTCAAGTAAAGCAACAAAACGACACCTTACCTGGCATTGAGGTAAAAAAAATGTACCATAATGGAGAGCACTCGTACTTTCTTGGAGGTGAAAAGCAAAGTTCTTTTTGACCTGCAGGATTTCTTTTAAAAGGGTTTAAAAACGAAAGAAAAGACGAGAGTTTGCTGTTTTTGAATAAACTATTGTAAGTTTCTAATTTAAAATGTTTATGATTTTAGGCTATAACCTATGTTTAAATGTTTTGCCTTTTGTGTGAGCTAAATCTAAAGTATATATAAATATGAATTAATGAATTGAAAAAATGTTGTTTAAATGTAGTAGGCTATGTAACCTGACTTCTATTAAAGAGTAAACAAAGAGGATTGGAATTCTGACGAGGCATGTTCAGTAAAAACTTTTGGATTTAAAAAAATAATGAATAAATGCTGTGTTTGTGGTGTGCAACAGCGGATCAGTTGCGGACTGCAAACGCAGCATATGTGAAAACACTACAGGGTGTGGGGCTCCTGCAACGCATACGCAACGCAACACGCACTGCACACGCACTGCAGACGGAGTATGTGTGAAACGGGCGTTAGTGTTTGTCATGTGTTCCTCTTGTCCTGTCTCCTTGTTTGTCGTTACCATGCCCCCTTGTTTAGTCTGGTCTAGTCCTCGGTCCACTAATTGTGCTCACCTGTTCCTCATGTGCTAATCCATTTATATTGAGCTACTTTCCCTCTTGTCTTTACTGGTTTGTTGTGTGTGTTTGTGAGTACATATTCAGTGTTTGCTTGCAGTTCTTGTCCAGTCCTATTAAGATTTAGTCCTTCTGTTAGTTCTAGATTAGCATTTCTTTATTTTCAGTTTCTCTGACCTGCTGCTTTCTGGAGCTGGTTCCAGCAGCCACCCTCATCTGTCCTGTCATTGTTACCCATTGACCCTGCTTTTTGAACTGGCACTCCTCCACTACCCTCTTGTGCTCAGTCAAATTGTCCTGTCAATAAATTGTTCACTCTGCATCTGGGTCCTCCATTTCTATATACCTGACACAATCAGCTTTTTTCCAGAGCTCAATCTTATCCCTTTTCTCATCACATTGGAAAGGCATTTAGTTTTAATAAAAATTAAGAAAATGTTCTAAATGTGGAAATAAAGTGCCTAACAAAATGTTTAATGGTAATAAACGTAAATGCCTAGGGCATTTGTATTGGGCAGGGTTAGGGGATGTGTAGGGGCTTTTATTGTCCCATGTAGGTGGAATCTAATTAATCATTTTAATCAATATAATTTACACAATTGCAGTGTTCTTATTGCATAATGTTAATGTACAATAATACTGATGTACAAATAGTATTTACCTGTCAAAATAAAGTATAAATAGCATGTAATTACTATTTACACATATTGCAAAGAACTGCTACTTTTATATGGTGGAAATGATCACTATTTACAGCTATTTGCACTTAGTGTACATATCATCTATCGCTAAGAAAATATGTTAATTGCACTTAGTGCACTGTAAAAATAAATAAATAAAAGTTACCTTGTTGCCTTAAAATTTTGAGTTCATTGAAATAAAAAAATGAGTTAATAAAATGAACATTTTTTGAGATCCGACAACCTTTATTAAAATATTATTAAAAGATTTTGTAAGCATATTGGGTAATTGTGTGTGTTTTATTTCTGATGATGCAGTGAAACCTGCCAAATAATACTATTTTCATGAATTATCAAATTTTTTATGTGGTTTAGATACAAAAATATTTTGAGTTTCTATTTATTAAACAAATTTCCTTCATTGTATCAACTCAAATTTTTAATTTCAATAAACGCAGGTTTAAGTAAAACCAACAAAAACCAACACAATTTTGTAACAGTGTGTAAATAGCCACTGCTTTTCTTGGAGGCAGATATTGAGGTAGTTGCAAAGAAGATATACCCCAAATCTCCTTTCAAAGAGTTATGCATATAAAAACCTAACTCTAATAATTGTTGTATAGTATTAAGCCTGTTGGCAAGTCGGAAGCACGTTACTTGTATTACCCAACAAAACTTCCTTCATATCAAAGTCTACACAAAGAAACATCAGCATCACAGATTTCTGTGGTTTCTTTGAACCAGAAGAGAAATATTTAACCTCATGTCTAAACTAGTCACAGCATCTTCCTTCAGGAAAGTGTGCATTTTCATCCAGCAGACCTGAATTGTCTTGAACTCTCTTGTCATGATCTATCAACTGATCTATGTAAATGACAGCAAAAACAGAAAGCACAAAAATAAAAAAAATAAAAATAAAAAACACAGGAAACACAACAGACAAAGAGTTGAAAGCACAAGAGAACATTTGAGTTTTAAGCATGGGTTTGAATTCAGCTAATGTAGCTAATGTAAGTCATTCCACAACTGAGTGCCAGCCAGTGCAAAAGCTCGATCACCTCTGCGTTGTAAGCGAGATGGAGGGACAGACAGGAGATGTTGATCTCTTCTAATCTAAGTTAGTGATGTGTCGTTCATGAACGATTCGTTCATTTTGAGCGAATCTTTAATATGACTCGAGAACAACAGGTGTACTCAGAGAGCCATTCGTTAATTTAGTGTTGACCACGCATGTACAACATCCCATATGTTCTGTACAGGAAACAGAATTGATTAATCTCTCAATCCAGGTTTGAGTCATTTGTTTATCAAGACCCATAGACAAGGCTATGCAGTCTTTACCGGAAACAGAAATGATTAGTTCTCGTGTCACGTGACATGACAGCCGTGTTGGATACAGAAATTAGTTCATTCACAACCTTCCTCACAAACAAGTGCGTAGTTGTTGTTTTTCTGTTTGTGTATTTCAGTTTTTTTTAATAATTGATTTTCCTATGAATCCTGGACACATTGGGTTGTTCAGAATGTATAGGCACAGAATGTATAGGCATAATAAGTTTATTGCCCATATCTTCTGATGATTTTACAGTAATAAATTTATTACAACATGCAGTCAATAATACGACTGTAATGTTGTATATGTTGCGAGATACTGAACCGGCACAGTAATGTGAAAAAAGAATGAGACTCAGACCCGAAGACTCGAGAGAGGAACAGTTTCTGCATTCAGCCTATGGGGAACAAACGAACTTGAACGAGAAGACTTGAGACGAGAGATGAGTTAATCTCTTCTGTTTCCGGTGACTGCATAGCCTTGCCTATATGGGGTTAGGACTTGATGAACGAATGACTCGAAGTCTCGACAGATAAAATAATCTTTTCTGTTTCCGGATGCATATTTTACATATAAAGCTGACATGGCCCAGATCAGACATGACGGAACTAACAGCTCAAACCAGAAGTCACGAGTGGTGTACTAATTTTTCTAGGGAACAGATGTGATTAATGTTAAGTGACTAAAGAAAGAACGATTTGGATAGGGAGTTGAGGTGAACTGCATACATAGCCTGAAGCAAGCTAAGCAATAAATTAATAATTTCTTTCTCAAAGTTTTGCCATGACTGCATTAGCTTTTAGTTTATTTTTTTATTCCAAAAGTACTAAATGCGTTGAAAAATGTAATGTAAAATTTTGTTAGATTCTCTTTAAATGAACTAAATGAACAAAATGACTTTGTTAATTTTGCTGAATGAGATTCAAAGATCTGAGTCAGTAAAATGATCCGATCTTCCCACAACTAATAATAAGTGATCTGGGTGGATTCCACAATCCTGAAGGGAAACGTCCTAAAGATTGTGAGTGATTAAGTCAGAGAGATATTTAGGGGCTTGATTACGACAAGCTTTGTAGACGAATTTTTATTTTTTTTAATTAATTCAATATCGAACTGGCAGCCAGTGTAGAGAGTGCAAAATTTGTCCAGCAAGGCAGACAAGTTATATTTCAATCAAAATCTTCCTGTAAAGGGAAGACCAGCGAGGGGTTGTAACACTTTTTTTCTTCAGCAGCTAAAACTACCCTTTTTTGCTGCAGGTCTGAAACTTTTAGGCAAAAGTACCCACATACAATTGGCAACAATTTAAATTTCTCCAACTATATCACAGGCTTTTTGAGATGATGACAAATACTAATTGCTCCTTTGTTACAAAATACCCCGCCACTGTCACCCATTGTTTAGCTAGCTGTATTAGCATGGTGCTTTAAAATTAGCAGGAGGATCATACACCATTCTTAGAGAAACTACACTTTGACCTGATATTACTCCTACAACATTATCTACAACGGTAGAAGTACAAAAATATATATATTAGATTTGTTTTTGTTTTTTTGTTTGTTTTTCTTTACTTTCTTACCTTAAGAATTACATTAGAATTTAAAACCTCTAGTGGAATCGTAAAGGAAGTCATAGGAAACTGAAACCGTCATATGAATCCTATCTTATCTGGGATTCGTGGAATTGGTAGTGCTCTCCCTGTGTCACAACTATACCCGGTCTCCCCTACCACATGATCAATGAGCATTAAAAAAGACAATAAGAAGGGAAATGCAGTGAAAAATCTACTCAGACATATGCTTCATAGATGTAAATGACAATTATTATTATTTTTGGACCTGCAATTGCAAAATTGTGACATGACACAAGACAGCCACTAAATTCAATTCAGTATTTTGGATTTTACGGAAGTTTTGGGCCATGATAAAAGACAAAGTGATGTCCGGCCTGAGATAATGTAAATATTCCAAATGAAAAATTTAAATTAATTTAAATATCATTAAAAATGTGTCAAAAATGTAAACATATTACACATTGTGCTTGTAGTCTGTTGTTTATGCGTTATAATGCAATAAAATAAGGCAAATGCAGACATCGTTTATGGTCAAGTCAGACAAAGAAATTATCAACACATAAAAAAACAAGAGGAAACCAATGAAATATTAATAACGAACTATGCTGTAGTCAGTGTGTGCTTTTTCCTGTGAGCTTTTTTTTTTTTTTTTTTCTACAAGGTTTTTTTGTTTGGTTTTGTTTTTTTGTAGTAGTAGTAGTAGTAGTAATTTTTGTCTTTTTTGCCACTTATTTTTGTCAGAATAAATAAGGTAAGGTGATAATGAATTTACCTTAATCAGGTTTGCTTTGTTCAAATCATGCTGTTGCATATAAATCAAAACTTCCTAATCTTATTGAATGAAACTTTGACCCAGGACTGACAGGCTTTGGGGTTGTTGTTTTGATCATCGTTCTGAATCTGATCAGGCATAGCCTTTGACAAAACTGTGATATTTGTTGCTTAATTTTTTTATTTTATTTTTATTTAACACAAGCAAGTGTTTATAAAAGACAATGCATAAAGCTATGAAAAATGTTTAAAAAAGAGGGTTTTTTCTTCTTTTTCTTCTTTTTTTAGATAGATAGATAGATAGATAGATAGATAGATAGATAGATAGATAGATAGATAGATAGATAGATAGATAGATAGATAGATAGATAGATAGATAGATAGATAGATAGATAGATAGATAGATAGATAGATAGATAGACTGTAAAAAATTATTTAGAAAAAAAGTTACCTGGTTGCCTTAAAATTTTTAGTTCATTGAAATTAAAATTTTGAGTTAATACATTGAACATTTTTTTAAGATTCGACAACCTTTATTAAAATATTATTAAAAGATTTTGTACGTACACTGTAACCAATTTCTGTAGTTTTCACAGCATTATTACTGTAAAATGAGAAAATACTTACTGTAGAACCTGTATACAGCATGTTGCTGTAGATCTGCAAAGCATCATGGTCTTTTTTCAATGGCGGGTAAATTCTACAGTATTTTTTTTCTCTCCTGTGAATCACAATACAGCATTTTCTAGAATTTTTTTTTTTCAGCCAAGGAAAGCTACGAGATTCCCCACTTTCATCCGAATTTTTACTTCAGAAAGGTAACATAATGTATTTCCAAAGTTTACTCTTGTAAAGTCAACTGTTTGTTCAACTTTAAGAGTGCACTGAGAGAGAAAAGAGTAATGAGCGGCACACTTTCTAGTAAACTCGTCTCATGCTGTGTGTGCATTTTATAAATTTATTTCCACAAATATTTCTGCATGATTTCGATATATTTTCTAGTCTGGCAACATTTGATAACGTCATTAATTTATAGAAGGATAGTATTGTTAAATAAAAATTAAATTGTGTATGTGATCTCTTTTGGTGCTGATCCGTCACATAATGTGATCGCTTTTTTTCCTGTCACCACATGCGCGTGATGGGCCTTTCACACCGAACGCGGAATGCGCTGCGCTTGCCGCGGGGTTCAGCGCAGCCCTTCAGATGCGCTTCACTGGCCAGCGCAAAGTAGGCGGAGTTTTCAAAACTTTTTGCGAGATGTCTATTTCTATTCATTCAATCAGCAGCAAATATGTATCTGTCCCGTGCTAAAAAGCGAGCGATTAAGCGATAGCAATAACCCTTCTAGTAAGAAGAAGAAGAGAGAGAGCAGCAAGGAAGAAGAGGTGTATATATACACACACACACAGTGTGAAAACAAGGCATATAAATAAGACATATATCAATATATCATTATCATTATTATGTATATGCCTTGTTTGCACATTGTTTGTGTGTAGGCCTATATGTGTGTATTATATTATAATAATATTATTGTACTGACACGCACAGTACAAGATGTTCATCCATTTTGATTTCCGTGCTCGTTTCTTTCGATGTACCGTTTCTATTGGCCGCGCGGGTAATCGTCACAGAGCGCAGCGGCAAAAGTTAAAATATTTTGAACTTTGACCGCGGCATGAGCGCAAGCTCGTCAAGGGTGCGCTCCGCTGCGCGTGCGCTTTGGTCGGCGCAGCAACAAACCGTCCTTGCGCGGCGCAAGCCATTGAAATGAATGGATTTCTTAGCGCAGCGGCGCCGTTGCCGCGTTCGGTGTGAAAGGCCCATGAGGCAGTGAGCCAAAGCCTGCCGACTCTCGACGGTCTCGAGCTGAAAGCAAACGCAGCTGAGGTATGTACGTTAGGCCTAACTTAACATATTTTTCATAGTGATTAATCATGATTTTTCTGAATGGAAACCCCTAGAAACTAGATTAGTAAAATGCTATTCAAACTTGTGGGAGCATGCTGTAGGCTACTGTATTAAGATTTGTCTTATCTGGCGAAATTACATTTATAACGTCTTTTATTTTATTAATTAGTAGCTACGTTAGCTTTAAATAAAAATTGAAATTGTAATTTTTTACAGTATTGCCACACACTTTCTCTTATGAATATTGAACTTGTGATTTCTAAAACTGTGTTTTCGTTTTATTTTGTGTTACAAGAAACTTCCACCCAAGCAAACGCTGAGGCTCAGATTTCCTGCCAAACACTCCCAGACTCATCATGCTCGGTAAGATCCAAGCACTCAACATACACAATAGATGCCAATATTAAGGGTTACTTCACATATAAAGCATCTTGCACTTACATTCCAAAAATCTCTAGTTGTTACTGATCCAATAGAAAAAAAAAGAGGTATTTTTTCTTGGATAGGGTAATGCATAGCCTAATGTTTTTATTTTCAGATTCTTCGTCAGAATTAACCCAGAGCACAGCGAGTGCAATTCAAAGGTCCAGATTAGCAGACAAACTGGGAAGGTGGTCATCAGGGACTTCATCGAGTATGACTGGCAGAACAACTAATTCCAGGTGAGACTTTTAATTGTTACCTTGAATACCTTTAAATGGTGATTGAAACTCAGGGGTGGCCAGCAACTTGTCTATTAAAGGGATAGTTCACTTTAAAATTTATTCTCAAGTTGTTTCAAACCTGTATGAATTTCTTTCTTCTGCTGAACACAAAAGAGGATATTTTGAAGAATGTCGGTAACCAAACAGTTAACTGGAGCCAGTGACTTTCATAGTAGTAAAAAAAAAATACTATGGAAGTCACTGGCTCCAGTTAACTGTTTGGTTACCGACATTCTTCAAAATATCCTCTTTTGTGTTCAGCAGGAGAAAGAAATTCATACAGATTTGAAACAACTTGAGGTTGAGTATGTGATAATAGCATTTTCATTTTAAAGTGAACTATCCCTTTAGGCCTGCCAAGCATCATTTTTAAATCAGGCAGTTTTACAGCGTCAACACAAGGTGATTCAACAACACTGACATGAAAAACAGGAGGAACATTGTGTGACAACACCAGCCAGTTAGAATACTTTTCCATTCAGAACTCACAAACATAAATTTCACTGTTGTATCACTAACTGCAAACATGGTATTGTGGCAGAAATGTGGGATAGTCATGTACAATTTTATAATATTCATACAGTTATTAAATATTAAAGTAATGGCAAATGACAGAAAACAATTTGTCTAATAAGAGTCGAGTTTCAACTCCATAATATTTACATTTTACCTTTTAAAAATAGGTTGTTATTTTTACAGATGTTACAGTTTGTGTTAACGAAAATACATTTACATTTTACATCTTTTGTAAAGCTATAAAAAAATATCAGCCCTGGGGGATGCTACTCCACAAACCACCAACAAAGCATATAAAAAATACTAATATTGATTTAAAACTTTATGTGTATGTCATCAACCCATCTGTCTTACTTTTAAACTTTTACATTAATAATGAATTTCTTCTTCTACAGGGTAGAAGACTCAGGCCCAGGAAGTCCAGGTCAAGTTTTAAAAGAATAATAGTTATGGAAAAAAAACATTATTGGAGAAAAACAATATTCAGGTTTGAAATCCTTCTGTTTTTAAAGGGATAGTTCACCCAAAAGTTTAAATTGTGTCATCATTTACTCACCCTCAACCTGTATGAATTTCTTTCTTTTGCTGAACACAAAGAAAGATATTTTGAAGAATGTCGGTAACCAGACAGTTGATGGGTCCCATTGACTTCCTTAGTATTTTTTTTCTACTAAGGAAGTCAATGGGACCCATCAACTGTCTGGTTACCAACATTCTTCAAAATATCTTTCTTTGTGTTCAGCAAAAGAAAGAAATTTATATAGGTTGAGGGTGAGTAAATGATGACACAATTAAACATTTTGGGTGAACTATCCCTTTAAATCATTTAATTTTTATAGATTTGTAATTTTACCCAAACATTTGAATACATATTGATTGTTTTGTTTGCTCAAAAAAGTGCTGAAATGAAATAAATTGTTCACAGAGAAATGTTAACTTATTGAAAAAAATTAATATGTTCAGAAAATATATAGATTTGAAATCCTGCTGTTTTTAAATCATTACATTTTTATACATTTGTAATTTTATCCAAACATTTTAATAAATATTGATTTTGTTTGTTCAGAAAAGTGTTTTTTTGTATGTTCAGAAAAGTGATGAAATAAAAAATTTACAGATAAATTGTAACATTGAACAAATTATGCTATACTATTTTTTTAATGAATTTTTGAAATTAAAAGTGAGAAAATAAATGGCATTTGTGACAGTGTCTTTATTTTACAGTTCACAAATTTAATGCAGTAATCCTGATTACAGTATAATTATAAAATACAGTACTGTGATTATTACTGTACATTTATTTACAGTAATTTAAAAGTTACTGCGATTATATTTACAGTAAGAATACTGTGAAATGAAATACAGCAACTTACAAGCTAATTGCTGCCAGCAAGTTGCTGTATTTTTCACAGTTATCTTTTTACAGTGTATATTGGGTAATTGTGTGTTTTATTTCTGATGACGCAGTGAAACATGCCAAATTGTGCTATTTTCATGATTTATCAAATTTTTTATGTGGTTCAGATACAGAAATATTTTGAGTTTCTATTTATTAAACAAATTTCATTCATTGTATCAACTCACATTTTTAATTTCAATAAACTCAAAATTTTAAGGCAACCAAGTTACTTACTTTTTTAAGTTAAACCAACAAAAAAAAAACTTTTTTCTTTACAGGGTAGGTAGGTAGGTAGGTAGGTAGGTAGGTAGGTAGGTAGGTAGGTAGGTAGGTAGGTAGGTAGATAGATAGATAGATAGATAGATAGATAGATAGATAGATAGATAGATAGATAGATAGATAGATAGATAGATAGATAGATAGATAGATAGATAGATAGATAGATAGATAGATAGATAGATAGATAGATAGATAGATAGATAGATTCATTGATTCATTGATTCATTGATTCATTGATTGATTTTGATTAGCTGACATCCCTGTTCACAGTGATCCATTCATTCCATTCATCTTGAAATCCCACCAAATCCCAAAGGTGAAAACTGACACCACAAATCAAAAACTAATTCAGACCCTTCTCATTTTCAGTTCACTGTTGTATCGCATTCTGCCGTTAGAGCTTTTGTTTTACTGTGTTTTGTGTGACACCTATGTGAAAGCTGACCCCACAGATGAAGGTGCCGAAATAATTTATCACTTCTGTCACCTTGTGGCAGCATCACAATGACCTGAGGCTTTAAGTGAGGAAACAGCATCTCGCCACTCGTGCTGTGAGACAAAAGCACAGGTGAAATTCCACACTAGTTACCGCTTAGTTGACTATGCTACCACGCATGCAGCTCCCAGAGGTCCTGCCGCTTAAGTAAACGCTGTTTGGCTGTCACACGTTGCCTGTCACCTCGGTTTACCTCGCGTTTTGTGCGTTTGATGTTAATTCAGCTGTTCTTGGGTAGTGTGACGTTACCAAAGATGTAGTAGGCTACCCATGTGTTCAAGGGGAAAAGAGGATGATATAGTTGTGTTCTGTTATTTTTTTTTATATATATATATATATATATATATATATATATATATATATATATATATATATATATATATATATGGCCTAATTTGGTATGTTTTTAATAACTGTTAATCATGCAGGCTATTATTATTATTATTATTTTATTTTTATTTTTTTATTTTATTTTTTGATGGGCATTTCCAGCTGAATTTGATCAGAACAAATACTTTGAACGAACAGCAATCCCCTCACGTCAAATTATTTTTCCATTTGCTCAGCAAAGTCGTTTGTTGACACAGTCATTGAGCCCGTGTTTCTCACGTTGCCGGGCAACCATGAAAAAAGACATCCTAACATTTAAATAACACGCAAAACTAAAACAACAAGAATGTACAACTGCTCCCGCCCACTGCTGAATGGAGTCTCCTGACGTAAGTCCTGATGCAGAACACCAGTAGGCGGACCATCAGACCTCCAGCTGTGAGAAACTTCTGTGAAAAAAGCTGTGATTGACACGGAAATCCTTCAGTGAGAATTAGTCATTGTATTGCACAACTTCTATGCCTGCCTGTAAAAGAAAATGTTAGAAAAATTGTTTAAAATCGATTATATAAGACCTTTAAAATATATAGTCATAACAGGTTTGGCCTGTGTTGTTACTGCTGAAACTGCAGTCTTATGTGAATGTTTAATCGTGTGCAGGAGTAGAACCATAATTATACCCTTAATGTAAGCCTATTCCTCGGGTCTTTTAGTGACCCGGGACTTCATTCATACCCTCCTCCTCATTCTTTTTTTTAAAGTTAGACATCTTAGTAGGCCTATTCCCCAATCAGATCATTATAAACAATATACCGAGAAGAAAAGACGTTTCACTGATAATTACCGCAGGCAGAAAACAAAAGAACATGAAGAAGGCTATACGAGGACATGATGATGGAATAAAACGTCTGCTCAAACTGAACCCTTCCAAGCTCCGAAAGATAACATGCTTTATTTTATTCTTCTGTGTAATTGTTGCTCTGAGTTTTAAATTATTGTGACAGGTAGAAATCCATCCGCATTAGAAATAGATTCGGGTTGCTAAAGACAAGACCCAAATATAATATAGGGATTGGCGAAACATTCTTGCATATAAGGGCCACTGTTGGATTAGAACTGAACTGAGCTGGACTATGACATCACTGTTTTTTCCAAAAACTCCAAAAAATATTACATTTACTAATTTATCAACTTTACAACCGAAATGAATCAACACTGAACTGTCTTCGGCCGAACAATAGCTGCTGTAAAGCCGTTTGCATCACTGAATTATTTTCTGTTATCACTGTAAAGCTGCTTTGAAACAATCTGTATTTTAAAAAGTGCTATAAATAAAGGTGACGTGACTTGACTTGATTGTCTTTACAATAAACATTGCTTTCATTAAATCGTTATAAGGCACATTCATTAAGTGCCATCACTCTACTTAAAGATAAAGTGCCTGATATGTGAACTAAAGTCAATATTTGGCCGGTATGGTTGCTGTGTATTGATAGTAACAAAGTGAAAAGGAGATTGCGTCATACCTGTTACAATTATGTGTGTTTTAGCAAGACTAGAACTTACAACTGACACCAGAACTTTATAGTTTTATACTGCTTATTGATATGATATCACAAAAAATACTATCATCAGTTCTGGTTTGAGGTACACATGCAAAAAAAAGAAAATAAAAAGAAAATAAAGATTATATATACATGATTGATTTCTCAGGTAGAGAGATCCGGTCGACTGATACTTACTGTAATCGTTTACCTTCAGTCATGATTCATCCTGAAACAACAAGCCGCTCTTTGTTCAGTGGAAAGTCCACATGTCCTGTAATGCAAGAACTTTCTAGACCCTTTAATTCCAGGTCTCAACAGGAACCATAAGAAAGTCTTTTCAAATGGTCATTTGTGTGAAGTCTCCCTGCGCTGCAATTTTCTTAATCAGTATTTTTGTTTTATTATGAACTACATGCGAGTGAGAAAATAAGTTTTATGCATAAAATTCACTAGATTTTGTGAAAAGACAATACACGTTTTAACAAGTAACTAAATAAAACAAACTAAATAACTAATAATAAGAAATCACTGATTTGCTTTTTAATGCATGTTGTTTTAAGGATGTTTTGTATATATATATATATATATATATATATATATATATATATATATATATATATATATATATATATATATATATATATATATATAATCAAGTTAAAATTACTGACTGAAATTTTTTCGCAGTGTTAAGCCTAGTTCACACTGCCCGATTTTTGTCCCGATTTTGAGTCGCCGACAGGTTTTGTGAGATCGCCGACAAATGCCCGAGATCACAGGCAAATCTGTGCTCGTGCACGCGAGTGACAATCACGCAGTCTGAATAATCAAAGACGCGATCAGAGAGAATCGCCGACGAGTCGCCGACGCCGGTGAGATATTTGGCATGCTAAATATCTGGACCTGTCTGCGATCCAAACTCCTGCTGTGTGAACAGCGTTCTGACTGAAAATTACATCGGCGATGAACAACAGCCAATGAACGAGTGAGATACAGGGCAGCGGGAGGTTCAGGGAGGAGTTATAGAGCAGAATATCAGTATTTTAATAGATATATTTACAATTCTATCAAACAGAAACAAAGGCCAAACATTTGCACATCCAGCCACAGCAGCAGCACATTAAATAATTATTTATTTACCTCAAACTGTTTTTGCAGAACAAAATCCTGGCTCCCTCTGTCTCTCCAACAATTTCTTCCGCCATAATCTTATTTCTTTTTCTCCACAAATCAGCGCACATACAGTTTGAAGCAAACTTTGTGCAGTTTATCATTTTTAATAACAAGTCCAAGTCTCGCGCGAGAACTCCGGTCTGACGCACGTGTGATCTCGCGTTGTTTACTTGTCACATCGCACGTGTGTTTGGGAAACGTAGTTTGCACGGGAGAGAGAGAGAGTTGTCGGCGATTCTTCCTCTTGTTCAGTCATGCAGTGTGAACTCCTCTGTCGTCAAACCATCGTGCAGTGTGAACACAGCAGTGACTGAATGATACCCCAGATAGTCATGCAGCGTGAATAGAGCAGTGACCCGACGAGTTTGAAAATCGTGCAGTCTGAACTAGGCTTTAAGTTAGATCCTTTTTCCTAATTAGCAATAAATAGTCTTGTCTTTTTTAGTTTAGTTCTGTTTATTTCAGGCAGTGAAGAATATTTAATTTGGTTCTCACATTTTATTCCTGTAATTTTGTCATTAGCTGGCATTTCCTTTTAGGATTCTTAGAACAGATCTTCGAGATGTTTTGAAGCAAATGGTCTTTTGATTGCATGCCATTATATCTCACAAATTATCTTTATATGGTCACGTCAGGAGTTTTTACTGATCAGAATTTATTTATACTGTAAAAAAAAAAAAAAAAGATTTTCGGTTTAACTTAAAAAAGTAAGTTTCCAGGTTGCCTTAAAATGTTAAGTTCATTAAAATAAAAAAATGAGTTAATACAATGAATACTTAAATTAAGATAATATTTAAATTAGATTCTTAAAATTCTTAAATTATCTACATTGACTTGACAAAAGTAAAAATGTAATAACAAATAATGAAAATGAATAGCTATAAATCCACGGACTCAGTCATATCTCATTCAAAAGATACACCCAACTCTTTTAAGTTGACACAATTGGTCACAAGAGCCAATGCAATTTCACTGTCCAAGCTCAAAGCTGATGTAACGTTTCTTTGAGCAGGAATTTTTTATGTGTTCTTGATATTTGGCGGATGGAGATGCTGATCGCTTTTAGAGATTTTCTTCACACAAATCAATTGTTTGGCCTTTATAAGACTTTTTGAATAAATTGTGTCTGCAGTCGTATCTGCCTTTTATATCCTGCTGTGTTTTATATCATGTAATACACATATGGGTAGGTTGAGGGATGGGTTTGGGTTATATTTTCAAACATGTTTAAATATCGTAAACAAAATAATAAAATAAATGTAAATAAAATTATGCTTTCTGACTAAATTGAGAATCACACTCCAACATAATAACCCAATATATAATTTAATTTCCAAAAGCGTCTGACTACGGCAAAGGTTTCTCATTGAAATCAAAGTAGGCTACCCTGCACGTCTAAACATTTCGCTAAAGGGGAACTCCAAAGGATCGTGGAAAGGGCGCACAAGGGTCCTGACCAAGTGTCATTATGTGGCAAGTTGGGAGTGAGAACGTTTTGTCAATTCCCGCGCTATATGGAAATTTAACAGAGATGACATCAACAAAATAAACAAAAATAGATTCATTTTTTTATCATCAGCTAATTATAAAGTCTACAATAGATAATATAATTTAATACGATAATTTATGGTGCACTTGGTTTACCTGGCCCGAACAAAAAAAAAAAATCATTTATTCCTGGTCCACTTAGCATTCACATTGGCATTTTAACACTGAACCTAAAGGCATAGGAAATGTTCCCAACCTGATTGGTCGGCTTTTATTCCGTATCTCTCCAGCATAAATTACTGAACATCCAAAACAATGCTGGGTTCTGGTCTAAATGTGCTCGTTGTATGTGTGTAGCTTACATATTATGGTATTTGGACCAGCTGAAAGTCATGAAGAGCTTATAAAATGTGTAAAGGAGTCAAAACAACAGCAAGAATCCCTCCATCACACACACACACACACACACACACACACACACACACACACACACACACACACACACACACACACACACACACACACACACACACTGTCAAAGGTTTTATGATTAATAAGTTATGACAACATACTGTGTTTTTGCAATGCTTTAACTCATCAAAATCAGTTAAGAAATGTTCAACTTTTTCTATAAGTCATACACGTTTCAACCATTTTTTTAAAACTCAGTTTAATGTAATTTAAGGTAAAAAGACTGAAAGTTGGTTATACTTAAAACTTTAAGGCTGCAACTTTTGTTTTTTTACTGTGGACAAATTAATCTGCTGCAAGGAGACGGTTCTGATAGCCTAGAAATCTAGAGACAGGTCTGCTCTGGTTGGTTGTAGCGCTATCCTATAGTGTGCAGAGGGAGTTTGAAAGACAACCGTTTATCCCGCCCCTCGGATTGAGCCCTGTCAATGGTGAGTTTCCAGACCAAACATCTTGATGTGGGTCTGGCTTGTCAGGCTAGGGTTCTGATGCCTGTACCTGAAAATGTGATGGGCAACATCACAACTATGACGAGAAACAACAGATATTCTTGAGTATTCTGTCCTTTTTAGGGTCGTATCTTGTGACATGATATCTCGTTTTTGGTTTGTTTACATGTCTTTGGTACGTGTTGCATTCATATTTCATTCCAACTGCACCACAGTATGTTTTGAAGCGGGCAGAGAGCAATCTTTTCAGTGGTCTTGGTCTGCTTGTTTGGTGCACACCAGGGTTCAGATGGCAATGTTTATAAATGAAAACACCCTAGTCACACTACTTTTAGGGTTGTTCGCACTTATTTTGCTTTGCTTGGTTCATTTGGTCCGGACCAAAAAAAAATAAAAAATTGTCCCAATCCGAACCCCTTCGCCTTCCCCTACCCCTCACTTAGAGGTGAAAATAATCTCCTAAGAAATGGTAGACCACTATTACACGATTACACGTCATCATACGTCATTATACCCTGTTTCTTTAGTGTCCTGTAACATATAACCAGTATGAACAGTAATGAAGTGCACACATCGAACACAGAAATCAGGAACAGAAACACAAGAAATCAGGCACAAGCACGTTTAACAAATTTGGACTTAACAAAACGGCACTCGTTTTCAGTTTGAAAATGTATGCGCCTTCAAGTTTCCTACGACGATTCAGAATGATACAGAACATTCAAGACTGGTGGAGCCGCTTTTTTTCTCAGAGCAGTTGTCATAGTTGGGTTAACTTTTATAGCAGTGAAGAAGAGAATACATTAAATATATGTTCTGTGTCCCCATTTGCTCAAATAGCAAAATAAATAGAAACCACAATAGTGTTTCAACAACATTTAAAAAGAGGGGGGGGGAAATAGAGTGAGATTGATAACGGCAGTGAAAAGAGAGAAATATGCATTTTACTGTCACTCTCATAGATGCTGTACTAGAAACATCCAATTTGTTTTTTGTAATTTGATGCAAAAGTTATATGTACATATGGCAAAAACATTTGCAGGATTTACTATATTGATGACCGTTAAAACGTGTAATCACAGTCTGTGAAAAGGTTCCATTTAACCAATCTGAGCTGGCCGGTATGGATATGGTTTAATTTTCTACTGTGGGGCTGCAATAACGGAGCTCTTTGCAATTAAATTCAAACTAGTCAGTTGCCTTGGTAACGCAATGGTTTACAGACGATATGTGATGTAAATATCGACTGCCTTATGAAGGATTTTGAAGGAAACCACAATTTGTTTTTACATTTTTGCTGAAGAGATAATCAGCTACTCCATTGGGCCATATGTGATTTTAAGACTTCCTTGAAATCATGACATGGCGTGTGCAATAGCCTACAAACCAGGCATGAAGACAACAAACCACACACATTACAGTAGTGGTATTGTTCTTTCCTGTTGGTGCAATGCAGAACTGGTCTAGATCCAGAGAAACGGAATTTCGTCCAGTTGATGTGGGAGGCCAGACAATTCAGGTGAAAAGGGAAATAAAAGAGCTCTGTAAGACACAGAGTGTGGGAATCTCCTGGCTCAATTGTTATTAGTTTATGGAGTAACAATAGAGAGTTGATCTCAGATCCTTCTCTCCAACTGGACTTAAGGTAACCTGACACTGTGGGACCAAAAAAGCATATGCATATGCACACACACACACACACACACACACACACACACACACACACACACACACACACACACACACACACACATACACACACACACACACACACATACACACACACACACACCACACACAAAGTTTTGAAAGCACTTAAAAGCACCCAACACTATCCCTACCACTAACCCTACCCATTACAGAAAACCTCCTGCATTTATTAAATTTTCAAAAACATAATTTAGTCTGAATAATATGCTGTTTTCCTCATGGGGACCAAAACATTTCTCCATAAGAACAAAAAAAGTAGGGTTTACCTGGGCCACACACACACACACATGTTGGGTTTTCATGTTGTATAATAATGAGTATATTGCATACTATACTTGTACTATACATACTCTACTTACTCAATAGTAACTAATGAGACACAAAATCACAGAAAACCTTATGCGTTTGTATATTTAAAAAAAAAAAACATCATTCTACATTATTTCAATCAATCAACATTATTTATATAGCGCTTTTACAATTACGATTGTTTCAAAGCAGCTTCACAGTGTTAAACAGGAAAATATTTATAAGATGTTTTCCTCATGGGGACCAAAACATTTCCTTACAAGGATTTTGGATATTGGCATCTTTGTGGGGATATTTTGTCTTTTCAAGAAAGTAAATAAGAATCATAAGGTACCTACCCAGACAGCAATATAGTGTCAACCCAAATCCGGCCCACATCTAGTATGTGTTGAATCCACATGTACCAGATGTGGCCCGGATCTAGGCAAGACACTATGTTGCTGTCTGGGTACCACTATTTTAGTGAGCAAAAAGACATTTGAAATTGTAACTGATTACTTTCTGATAAAAAAACAAAATATAATTATCACATCAAACACATCAATCTTCTTGTGCTCCCTTTTGATTAACCAACTGTAAAATCTCAATTTTATTTATGGGTATTGCAGTAACATTGTAAAATATTTAACTGTTCTCTTTTGGTCCTTGCAAAGCAGGTTTTAAGGTTAAGCAACAGAGAATTGATCAGCCATGCCATAAAAAATGTACCCTACGTGCAACAGATGGTTACTAGCTGTGCAGGCGGGTTGGTTTTAAAAACATCAGCAAACAGGGCAGCCAATATAACAGGTGACATGCAGTGGACTCAAATCACATCGAAAGTATAGGGGTCTATCAGGAAGTCCGAAGATTATGAAGGAAAAAAAGTAAAATAAAAAACGTTAAGTGAAATATTGAAGAATATTTAAATAATACGAATAATATACATAAAAAATGAAGAAGTAAAAAAATATATACTATCTTTTAAAAGTTTGTGGTCGGTTACAGTTTTAAATATTTTGGAAAATAAAGTGTCTTAAGCTCCCTAAGGCTGCATTTATTTGATCAAAAATGCAGTAAAAACATTAATATTGTGCAACATTATTGTGATTTAAAATAAATGTTTCTTTATTTTAATTTAAAATGTAATATATTTATGTAATGCAAAGATGAATTTGTAGGATCATTACTCCAGTCTTCAGTCACACGATCCTTCAGAAATCACTACAATATGCTAATTTGCTGCTCATGAAACACTTATTATTATCTTCATTGTTAAATACAGTTGGGCTGTATTATATGTTTGTGGGAAATGTGATACTTTTTCAGGGTTCTTCGAATTAATAGAAAGTTGTCCAGTGTCCTTGCTGAATAAAATAAATCATTTTAACAGTAGTATAACTGGTAATGAAAAAAATATATTACATTTGAATAACGCAAAACAGAAGCATTAGTTTTCTTACACCCCACTGTAAAAACTGGCTGACATTAAGTTGCTTTAAAAAAAAAAGGTAATTTGCAAATATAAAAGAACAAAAGCACATATTGCATCATCATTATCACAAGTCTACATTGCTTTAAAAGATATTCGGTTCTAAAACATGTTGACAGTGACATTTCCTTTTTCTCACGCAAGGTCATTGTGAATTTGCTGGGCGTATCAGTAGTGAATGACTTCAAATTGCATTTTTTATTGATATGCAGAAATCGTTTAACTCCTTGTTCTCTGACCTCATTACAGTGAAACGTCATTCCCTATCTCACCTGAAGAATTCCATAATTTCCTGAGCCCATATATGGTCACTTCCCACTGAATTCCTGTACTCGGAATTGTGCAACTACTCTCTTAAAGTTACATGCAACATCCTGCTTGATCTCAAAGAATTTTAATGGACTCGGACGTACGTAATTTTGTTAAAAGCAAATATAACTGATGGCTCCTTTAACCTGTCGGTTTCCTTAGTGATTCATATAATAGTCAATGATATAAGGTCTGTGGGAAGTTGGTTCATTTTTGTGTATTGTTATTCTGTCTTTATCTTTCAATCAATGGGATCTTTGAAGGTTTTTTTAACAAAAGGACTTGGTTAAACAGTCTGGTGAAAAATCACAGTGGTCAGAAACATGCAAATTATCCTAATGTCTGAAAATAAATCTGTTTTCTAAAGTTCAAAATGTATACTCAACATCATAACGTCTAAAACTAAGTTGTCACAACAAATGCTTTAATTTCATACTTTAGAACAGCTCACATTGTTTGCAGTGAATTTGTGAAGTTGACCATATGAAGTTTTGCCTTGTCACTATTGTGATTTTGCCCCTTTTGTATTATCCAGGTGTCTCTTTTCAGAATTGCAAAGTATGTGAAAACTTGTCCATGTTCCTAATGAAATGTACAAGCAACAATGGTTAACACTTATAAGCATGTACACAAGTATAAGGTCTTGATTTACAGAGTTGCAATTCCCTATACAAAAAAACGTACATAAGTTTGAGGACTGCACATACCAACACGACCTCATGGCAATGCGTATCAATAGTACGAGTGTGAAATCTCATAGAATGGATATGCCAGAATGAGTTTTGGAGTGAAAATGCTACGCAGTTTTTCGCGTGCTTATGATACGCACTATATGGCGTGCATATGACACGTTCTTGGGTAGGTTTAGGGTGGTGGGGTGGGGGGTTTGTACATATAATATGCCATAAAGTGCGTATCATATGCACGCGAAAATCAGCATACCATATGCACTCGTATTATTTATATGCACACACACAAACAAAATGCAGGTATTACAGGATGGCATATTAGTGCCTATTGTTTTCATTATTTATTAACTGTATATGTCCTTGATATATTGTTAATTTTGTCAGCATTTTACAGTAAAATTACAATGCATACTGCATATATAATGTTAAACCACTTACAGTTTTTCACCGTATTTGATGTTACCATATTTGATTAACTACCTGTCCAGTATCACTAACGCTTGGATTAGCTTTTGTTGTATTTAGCTAATTCAACTAAAATCATTAAGTGAAAACAACAGCATTTTAAAGGTGCTGTATGTAAGAATGATAGCAAGTGGTTGGTGCTGCAGTCCAAACCACTTTTGGCTGGTGCCCCCATGGTAAATCATTTAATCAATCAACTTTATTTATATAGCGCTTTTACAATGACGATTGTTTCAAAGCAGCTTCACAGTATCAAACAGGACAGTATTGCAACAAAATTAGATTTGGCTGTATGTCGTTCTGGAGAAAACAGTGATGTTATCAGCTTATATTAATTTATCATATAGCGACAATGTTGGCAGATCAGTATTATAGTTTAGAATTAAATAAGCCAATACCTAATGAATTAATTACCAATAATACCTAATGAATTAATTTTATTTGTATATTTAGTTGAATAACTTAGATCATAATTTTAGTGTCCCCCACTGAGCAAGCCAAGCCAAAGGCGACAGTGGCAAGGAACCAAAACTCCATCAGGGCATGATGGAGAAAAATAAACCTTGGGAGAAACCAGACTCAGTCGGGGTGCCAGTTCTCCTCTGGCCTATTAACACACCGTGTATGATTAATATTCTGGCAACCTTACAGCTCATAAATCATATTAGATCAGAATATTCAAAATTTCTGGGTATCATGCAAGAGACGGGTTTATTTAGGATGGTGTGTCGATTACACAAGAGTATGAATATTTGAAAGATCGAAGTCGTTGCGCCGGAGACGGGTTTATTGATGATGACGTGCCAGTGAGGCAAATTCAGAAGAGACTCCAATTGACACACTCTCAGCAGACACTCCAGGATGTGCTGGTCATGTCTGGGTTGCAGGAAATTAACTATTCATCCATTTTTTTATATCAGCTATGCATTCCGTTAATCTTGTGAATTGGAAGTTTTGTCAGGGCATGAGGAAATATAGAGCTTAGTATCGTCAGCATAACAATGAAAACTAACGCCATGCTTCCTAATGATATCTCCCAGTGGTAGCATATACAGGGTGAAAAGCAACGGTCCTAACACTGAGCCTTGCGGTACTCCATACTGAACTTGTGATCGGTGTGACATCTCTTCATTTACTGCTACAAACTGATAACGGTCAGATAAGTACGATTTAAACCAATTCCACTAATGCCAACATAATTTTCAAGTCTATTCAGAAGAATGTTGTGTGATCAATAGTGTCGAATGCAGCGCTAAGATCAAGTAACACTAATAGAGAGATACAACCACAATCAGATGATAAGAGTAAATCATTTATAACTCTAAATCCTGACTGAAAATCCTCACATATGCTATTTCTTTCTAAAAAGGAACATAATTGTTAATACACATAATTGTGACTACACATTTGAGATTGGCCTGTAATTAACTAATTCTTTAGGGTCAAGTTGCAGGTTTTTAATGAGTGGTTTAATTATAGCCAACTTAAAAGTTTTCGGTACCTATCCTAATGTCAATTTTTTCTCAGTGCACTACAATGCTCTGTCTGAAGTGATACTGTAGTAGACACTGCATAGTTATAATTTTATTCCTAATGTTATCAATCTTACTAGTAAAGAAGTTCATAAAGTCATTACTGCTGTGTTGTTTACAAACATCAGAAGTTGAAGCTTTATTTTTGGTTAATTTAGCCACTGTATCGAATAAATACCTAGGGTTGTGTTTTTCTTCTAAAAGAGTCGAGAAATAAGCAAATCTAGCAGTTTTTTTATGGCCTTTCTGTATGCAATCATGCTCTCTTTCCACGAATTGCAACAAATCCTCCTCAGACTTAACACTCATGCGGGTTGCCAGTTTGGATAGATGCAACAGGAATGAGCGCAATAGAAGGCAAGGAGAATTTCACACTGTAAGTTAATGAGTTTATATATCTGCTTTTTAATGCAGTTACGTTCATAGAGATTTTCAGATGGTTGGCGAGGCTTTTTAGCTCAGGTAGAATCTGTGATCTCTGATCCAGTTTATTTGCTGGCAACGTGTGGTGTCAAAATACTGCTGGGTAAACTGGAAACGTGCATTATTGCACAGACCAAAACAAAAACAGACATTCCGAGACGAAACAGACATTTCATAAAAAATATTGGCTGTAGATTTGTTTTTCAGAGAAATGAGTATGTGAACTCAGCATGTTTCCTAAATAACTGTAAACATATTATGGTATTTGTTATGCCTTAGTACAGTCAAAAACTTACATACAGCACCTTTAATTACAAACCTCAAACATCTACTTATCTGTTCTCTAGTTAGTTAGTTAATTAAATGGTTATGTTCACACATATTGTACATAACATACTTCAGATGTTTCTTCATAAATTAACAAAAAACCTTTACAGGGAACAGAGAACATTCTCTGGAACAAATATTCAAAGATATGAACAAACATTCATCCAGTAATATTATTAGTAATTATTATTATGTTCATTCAAAGTTATCTGTTCTTTGCTGCTTTCCCTGACAGTTTTTTTGTTTTGTTTTGTTTTTTTTGTCAGCCACCACCAGCTTTTGTGATCATTTTCACAGAATATTTTGTTGCATGAATATTATTACACAATTTCATTATCATTTGAATGTGGGTAAGTTTTATTTATTATTATTATTATTATTATTATTATTATTATTATTATTATTATTATTATTATTATTATTATTATTATTATTATTATTATTATTATTGTTATTATTATTGTTATTGTTATTATTATTATTATTATTATTATTATTATTATTATTATTATTATTATTATTATTATTATTATTTGCAATGCTTCTATCTCTGCATCCCAATGTGCATACTGTCCACCCTATCTGCCCTAAAAAAATATATTGAAATTTAGGGTGAATGCAGGTTGATTGAGACATTTTTTTCCAAGTCATTTCAATGGCAAAAAGTATCCCAATCTCCCTGAATTTTCCCTGCTAATGTCACACACTTTTTTAGGATGAATAGTAAGTTTTTGACGCAGGCTATCACTTGTTGCTACTTTTTTCACCTGTGTTTTGTTTTGAAAATTCTGTACTGTACAGAAAAGGCGTAATAGCGCTCCCTACCGTTTAACAGTGAAAACATGGAGAGTTAATATAATGTTCTCAAAATGTTAGCTCAAAAACATTATTTATAGATCATTTGAGAAACTTGTTTTTTAACTTGTTTTTTTTTCAGAATATTCAAAATTAACATTCCTATAATGTTTAAAGAATGATAAAATGGAATGTTCTCTTAACAAGAAAAAAAAATATTCAGAACATTCAGAAATAAAACATTCAGAGAACATTCATAAATAAAGTTTCTGAACTGGGAATTGTTTTTGTTTGCTGGGGCTATATTAGGTTCCATCGTGCCGAACAGATTAATTATCCCTTAAAGTTTACAGATGTGTTGTTAACCTTCGTTTGATCTGTTTTGGCTCCAGTAACTCAGGACCGTTAAAGCCAGAAGCAATAGGAAGTCATATTTAATATTTGTATGGGTATGTATTTATAGAGACAGCATGAAAGAAAGAGAGCGCCATACAGCTTATGTGATGATAATTTCCCTAAATGATCTTATACTGTAATACAGACAGCATAAAAACCCAACAGTGATTTATAGAGCACTTTAATGCATTTCTACATATAAGCATTGTGTTTTAGAAAGTGGCCATAGTTTGTATTCACTGGCAGAACAAAAAAAAATCAATTTTTCACCTTTTGTCATACTACTCATTCTGTCATTTCACAATGGGAGTCTGGGCGTGTACACGGTTGGTTAGCGCTGCATGGTTTGCTTAGATCAATGCTGATTCTTACCTTATTGAAAAGTACACATTTTAGCTGCAGTGCTGTAACAGCGGAGAACAATCAGGGACTATTCACGGCTGAAGGACACCCTCCCTCAGTCAACATTTGGCTCTCAAATCCATAGCCGGCACTGGCTCTCTGGCCCCCGGAATGCATCAGTTACTTTCAATGCTCAGATATTCATTTACAGAGTTGTTGTGTGGCCACTTTAAGCTGTTCACTGTGAAAGTGTAATGAGAAAAGTTTTTCAGCAGTGAAAAACAAGATGCTAATTGCATGGGGAATGTCGATGTTAGCATATCTGTCTGACACGGCAATTGAACAATAAAGCAAAATGGCATCGCAAACAGCGTGAGAGGATATGTGTGCATTGCCCCATTGCACACGTGTTCAGGAGTGTGTGAGAGAGCTGCTGCTGTAATTCGACCTCAGGAAGGTGAGCAATTGCAGGCAGAGAGCTAGTAACCACACACTGAAACTCACCGCAATCCATCAACCAATTGCCAATGCAAATCTGATACGAACTAGGTAAAGACTGCCTGTTGATTGCACAAGCGCACATGCCACTCTCAATGTGCTCAGGTGAGATTCTTTAATAGTTAGTGTACTTAATTCGGCATTAGTACACATGAGTACACATCCAGTATTCCAGTGTTTCCTTTTCCGGACCCACTTTTTATTAGGTGGCCTTACTATGTACTAACATTTTTATTAATAATTTGATACAGTGTACTTATTGTGTACATACATGCTTTTACATTTTACATATAATTTTTTTAAATATGAAATAGCATTGAAGCCAACTTTTTAGGGGTTTCCATCATGGGATCATTTTATGGATTTTGTTTTAATTCATTTTTATCATTTGATTCAGTTAAACAGCTCATAAGAATTCATCAAATTAGATAAGTTAAATTCGTCAAATTACATTAGTTAAACATGTTTGACATCAGTGTAAGTTCTATCGGACGACTCTAATGCCACGTCATTCATACCAATAGTTCTGACTGCTTGACAAAACTCTCGGTTTCATGTTTGCAGTTGATGAAGCTGCCGTTCCCCTTCCCTCCACCACCCCTAAGTTGGCCACTGTCCATCCATCAAGGATAGACTCTGCCCCTGCCTTTGCCTTCAGGCAAGATCTTCCAAATCTGCATCCCCAGGATTCGGATGAAAAACCAAATAAGTTTTATACAACTAAAAACAAATCATTGTAGCTCAGTACCATCTGGTAATACTTCATGGAATACATAATATACAAACATTCACCTTCCCTCTGAGTATTTTGGACTCACCCCACTAAGCCTTTTCTTCTAAGACTGTGATTTTATGTGGCAGAAGTACACTGATTTTTACCCTGCTTTATAAGCAGGTTTGAATGTTAAGAGGTGCTGTTCAATGGACATCTATGGAATCTATCTATCTATCTATCTATCTATCTATCTATCTATCTATCTATCTATCTATCTATCTATCTATCTGTCTGTCTGTCTGTCTGTCTGTCTGTCTGTCTGTCTGTCTGTCTGTCTGTCTGTCTGTCCGTCCGTCCGTCCGTCCGTCCGTCCGTCCGTCCGTCCGTCCGTCCATCCATCCATCCATCCATCTATCTATCTATCTATCTATCTATCTATCTATCTATCTATCTATCTATCTATCTATCTATCTATCTATCTATCTATCTATCTATCTATCTATCTGTCTGTCTGTCTATCAAAGTTGGTCTTGATTGTCTTGATTTATGTTTTGTACCCCAATTCAGTCTCCATTACAATTTTTGGAACCAGAGAAATACAACTCACACACATTACAGTTTTTCTCAGTCGCTTTGGTACATTTCTCGAATCAAACTCACAATTAGCAAAACAGTCAGTGCATTTCTCAAAACAATTTGTACAAATAGCAAAGGACCATGATAACCTGAAAAATCCTACTACTCAAAATCCTTAGTTCATCTCTCAAAACCGTAAATATCGGTGTCAATGACCATGTCAGTGCCATCAGAATGACAAGTACTTGTGTCATTGTGCACGGATAAGACAGTCAAATTGTTTAGTCATGTTGTCAATATAACAGTTTACTCTGGAGGGATGTTCTGATGGAAAATATGGCTAAAGTTTTGATGACAATTATTGTCAATTGTACATCTTAGTGTATGTGTGAATGTAATTGCAATAGAATGGAAAAATGCTTGACATATTATGATAACTTGTTCAACCATTTTGCATGTAAAGACTTATGCTATGAGCTTGTGCCTAAATGTTGTGGGGGGTGAGACTATTCAACAGAGACCCAATATAATACATTTTGATCAACATGACATAAGCAACTGATAATGTAGGAAACAGCAGATATTTGTACATAATCATTTGTATGGATGTACTAAAGCATTTGCAACTTGTTCAAAGAAATGATAAACTGCTTTTTTGATGTGCACAAGTGACACAATGATGTGAGAATTGAACAGGTTTTGAGAATTTCAATTGTGATCTGAGAAATGTACCAAAGCGACTGAGAAAAACTGTAAGTAGCTCTGTGCCTTCTTCTCCACATACAAGTTAACATCATACAAAGGCTCCATGCTCTGGAATGTTTGAAGTGCTGTAAGATTGATGGACACAGAACACTTTATGTTCTGAACTGGGAGGTGTTGAGTCCTAACAACCATAATTTTGCTGAAAATTATTATAATTAGAGTCTTTCACCGCCTGTTCTGTCACCAAGGTCCTACTCGTCTTCACTTTCTATGCCCATTTAATGAACATTCAATATAACAAAGAGTCTTTGATTTTTCAGAAAATAGGTTTGTTTGTGTGTTAGTTGTTAGTTTTTATATCAAACTAAGCATTTTGCATTACAAAATGGATATTAAGTGCACAGAGTTCAGTGAATCTTTGTATATAAATATTTGTAAGTACACTGTAAATATATATATATATATATATATATATATATATATATATATATATATATATATATATATATATATATACATTTAGATGTGATCAGTCACTAGAAAATGTTCAATTGGAGACCTGAATTTTTTTACCAACCCTTTTAAAACCCAAGAACAGGTGTTTTCACCTTATCCGACCTTTCTCACAACAGCAGTTCCCTCCAAATTGGCCCTAAACAGTGACACCTGCAGTGGGCACATCTGTTTTTAACTGACCCCATCTGTCCTCAGGCTCTTTGATAAAACAGGAGGAATGCTGATGATCCAGTTTCTGCCCCATCACTTTTTGTTATCTGTCTTCCACATTGCTGTGGTAAGTCTAGAAAAGTCATGGAGCAATGAAATGGCTGCACTATATCTGAACATCAAGAGAACTGGTTGGTTTGGTGCTTCCTGTGTGGTATCTGGTGGAAACAGATTCATGTTCAGATGTGTTTGAATCTGTACGCTTCAGATGAAACAATAACAGCTTATAGGTGAAGTGGGATTCACAGTTTCCCTTGTAATTGCATGCTTTAATATTATCATTATAAATGGGCACATTACAATATGCGCTCATGCCTTATGTAATGTCTGTGTGAAAGCTCTATGGAATTATGTTATTATAATGACTGAGAGAGCCAGACGGTGACTGTGGCATATAAAATCACAATTGTTCGGTTTGTAAACTAAACTGGGTTCCACCACACACACACACACAAACACACACACACACACACACACACACACACACACACACACACACACACACACACACACACACAAAACAATTATATATATATATATATATATATATATATATATATATATATATATAGAGAGAGAGAGAGAGAGAGAGAGAGAGAGAGAGAGAGAGAGAGAGAGAGAGAGAGAGAGAGAGATTTTTTAAAATATTTTTTATTCTGTTTACAATACAACAGCAACAGTGTATTTTATTTTATTTTATTTTATTTTATTTTATTTTATTTTATTTTATGATGACTATGCAGCCTCCATGTTATACACCTCTCAGGTGAGCCACGCCCACTTGCTCTGTGATTGAAGAAGCCGCTCTTTCCTTCGCTCTGAATGGCTGAGGCAGCTGTCACTCGTGTACTACGTGTCCACTGTGTGATACTTTACAACAGGTAAGGCTACCTGTGTGACATAGGGAGGGCTTTTGGATACACCGTGCGTCTGGATGTACCGAGAAGGACGTTTACAATAATCCCGTATATGCGTATTCGTAAGTAAGAATAAGGTTTTAATATAATATTCGTTATTTGCATATAGAAATGGCAAGTGTAGGACTGGCCGTTAGCGCTCCGAATACAGAAGAGAGAGCCGTTTTCACGCAGCTTAAACCCGTGCGGATGTGTAGCGCGGATGGGCCGGAGGACTCGGGTGTTTTTGAGGACGTCAAACCCGCAGTCAGACTTGCAACAAACGCGGTTGAAATGGCTCAGGTATGACAGGCGCTCTGTAGAGTCATACTTTATATATTTTAATGTCTAAACATCCTAAAAACATATAACAGAAAATATATAGCAGATTCAGCGTAAGAGAAAGCACCTGGTCAGTTTACGAAGTGCTTCCTGCAATGCAAGTATTAGGTTAATTTTTTTGTAATGAAACAATGTTGAGGAAATATTGAATATGTTAGCCTACCTTCATCCCTATATCTCTTTTAGGCTATGCAAACTGTGTGTATGTAACATCCTCCCATAAGAGGCAACTAAATTGCTGTTTATTTGTCTCATATTGCGTTTACATTTATTCATTTTAGCAGGATTTGTATGAAAAGTTGTTTACACTTTATTTTGAAGGTGTATTTGTTACACTGTAATTATACATTTATGTACTGAGTAATGCACTTTCAATGGCATTATGTTTTGGGTTTGGTTTGGTTTAGAGTTAATTGCGTGTAATTATGCTTAATTTATAGTTATTACTATAGTAACTGGATGTAGCAAATGTAACAATGACACTGTAAAATTATAAATAATAAATATTATTAATAACACATAATTCATAACACATCATCTCATATTAGAGATTTTAATCTTGTCTTGATTTTTTTTTTCAACAAAGCAGTAGTAGATGCACTTAATGTTTTTACTTTAAATAGATTATTTTACATAAAACACATTTGTCAAATTTGCATTGGTTTTGCAATAAACACTGATGCCATATTATTCTTATAAATGGTGTAGCTTTGACTTGACTTGAATATATTTACTTGATTATGAATATATTATTCCAGATAAATGGGAGCTCAACCTGCTTTACAAGGGCACATTAATGACATTAATACTTAACTTGCTAGTAAATGCACAAGTTTGGCCCTTAACATAACCTTCATTGCAAGAGTGAAATCTAGTATAGATTGTGGAAAGCAAAAAAAAAGTTAAAAATTTGAAACATTATTTTGATGTTTACTGGGGTACAATACACAAATGCTCAGCACAGTTTGAAGTTATGTAGAAAATCATGGTGGAACATTGGGACAGTGTTAAAGAGATAATTCAAGACTTTAGACTTCATTTTATATTTCTGTTTCTCTAGTTTGCTCTTTGGCTTTGTTTATGGCCATCAGTATCTACTTTACATTTCTGTGATGTTATACATCCTTCTGTTTTAGTCCATGACACCTGAAAATGGATGGATCTGAATGGCAACTGAATGTACTCTGTTGGTTCGTATGGGATCCTAACTAGAACACCATTGTTTATGACTGGCTTAGCCAATGACGGATGACCTCATTGCACTCCTTCAAAAGCTCATATGGCCAGAGGGATCATGTAGATTGTCAGCTTCACTGAAGGAAACTGCCTGGACCTTTGCTTTGGCCTTGTTACCTTGTCGTTTTGTTACCCTGTATTGTGTTGATGGCGAGAAGCACATGGCCGACCTTTCAAGAATTCAAGTAGTTGTTGGAAAAAGTACCTGCTATTAAGTCATAATCATCCATAATCATAAACTTACATTAGATTTATCATTACATTAGATTACTAAATTAATCCTAAACCCACAATGTCATGATTTTAAATTAAGATTATCTAAATTACTGATTGATTTGTCATATCAAAAAGTGATATTGCTGTAAAGCATTACTTGCAGTAACTGACATTAATTTTCTGTTGCTTTCTACATGGCATTTAACAAATCCATAAGTCACTAGTCTTGTTCACTGCTGTGAACAGCAGTCAAGATGGTTCCTACACTAGACATGGGCCTGAAAAGCCAAAACAACTGTTATCTATTTCCCCCAAAGCCATAAAACATCATTTTCGTCTCAAAGGTTTTGTTTTCTCTTGCTTCTGCCCTCGGATGATTTGTGCTGTTATGGCTCCAGTAAACAGACAAGAAGCCTATCTGGTCTGGTTTTATTGGGATCTGTGGAAATCGCCGTCTTTTTGAATTCCTTTTGGGCTATAAAAGGCAATTATTTCAAAAGGGAAAGACCTTTTGTGTTGTAATTTTTGTAGCTGCAAATGAAATGTGGCTCCGAAACTGAGAATGGCACGTACTGTGACTGGTCTGGCTTCTTGGTAACAAATAAGACCTTTTTTAATGGAACACTATTTTTTACAATTTAATAATCCACAAGCACACATCCTTAAAGGCACATTTCAGGCGGGAATGTAAGTTCTGTCATCATTTACTCATGTCTTTCTGTGATAATTGAAAATGTCTTTGGCATGTGTGTGTTTTTGATCTATACAGTGAAATGTTGTTTTGGGCCCCACTGACTTTCATTGTATGGACAAAACTTTTTTCAGAGTGTCTTGTGAATTTTGTGTGTGTCCTCCTAAAGAAAAGTCAGAGACAATGGAAAAATGATGTGTTTGTGTGTGTGTGTGTGTGTGCTCTCTTTAAGAGCGAGTTTGATTTTTCAGAAAGTGAGCCGTTTGTTTTAAGAACGTTGATACTGAGCAGCACGGAAACCTCCAGCTTATTTATCTCAAAGATTATTTTTATGCCTAACTCGGCTCCCAGACGTTATCGGTCCCTAAAATACATAACTGAGCAGTTGTAAATGTTCTCCAATCATTAACTCAGTTCTTGGGCCAGGGTTCAGCTGCTGTCCATGCTCCTCACACATACCCAGTGAACAGAACCGGGTCTTTGAGGCCAACGGAGGCCATGGCCAAGTGCACTTGCCTCTCTGCCAGTGTCACCACAACACAAGGCCTATTTGTGCCCAGGACTAAGAGCAGGGGCACTACGCTTGCCAGGTCTGGAGATAAATCGAAAGCTATTTTCCATTAATTACCTGGTTTTAACTTTCCAAAGCTGGCCTGGTGGGGATGAAGGTGGAATTGTTGAGGTTACACTCTGAGAGTACAAATGTCTGCAATAACTGGCTCATCCACAGCTATATGAGAAGCTGCAGAAGCGTCAGCATTCATTGTACATTCCCTGAGAGTACATGACCTCACATGTTAGGGTATGAGTTACCTGAAAAGATGAAGATATTTGTACATGAAACCACATCAGTCGGTTGCCAAGGAAATGCATTTTAACAATACATGCTTCATTGTTGACATAGCTGCCACTTCAGACAGCTGGACATTACAGTGCTTTTGAAATGTTTATTGTCAAATATAATGAAGGCAGTGAGGACAACAATAAAGGCAATTGCGTATTTAATGTGGGGTCCAAATGTCCGCCTGTCTGTCTGTGTGTGTGCGTTTGTGCGTGCATGTGTGCGTACGTATTGTGTGTACCAAAGTAAGGTTAATATAATGTGGTTACTCACTTAAAATTTAAACCTTATCATATTCTTAATTAAAATTATATTGATGAGTTAAAAAGTAATACTATTCGAGAAAAGCATTAGAAAAATAAACTTAAAATAAAGATTCTTTATTACTTTATGTATTCAAGTTGTAAATGAAAAATCTGTGTTATTCCTTTTATACTTGATGGTTACACCAAATAGCGTTTTAGAGTCACTGAATTGAAACTTTCCTTGGAAATGATGTACACGTTTTTGAAAACCATATGAAACCAACATGACTATAAAGAGTTTGTTTTAAAGAACTTGGCACACAAATCGTAAGTGCTTCTGTCCTTAAAGCACAAAATTATTAATCTGAAATGTGTTCTCTTTTTTTTTTGTAATATAAAAATTATTTTACTGGTTATTTTCAGGGCTTATTTTGGTTAACGTGCTGCAGACACTGTATACACCTGGAACGTTTTGTTCAAGACAAGTATTTAGACTGCTCAGGATTTTGCATGAGCTAACCATTTCATCATCACACATTTGACTTGCCAATTGACTGGTTTGGTAAATCTGGTTCTTTATTATCGCAAAAATGCCCTCATTTATCAGTCTCTGGGGTTTTCAGCACCGTTGCACCTGCATGTCTCTCCAAGGTGCACTCATTTTTAGAGTTCTATTTTTGTACATTGTTTGTGCCCATATCTCCTCTTGCTATCACATGTCACTGTTTTGGTTTTGCTTTGTGTTCTATAGTCCTCCATGGCTGCCACACCTATGAGGTTTCTGTTTACTCATTGGAGGACTGTGCAGAGCTTAGCTCTTGGCTTTGTGTGCACGGGTAAAGCAGGGAATAATCTCCCGCTGCTTGTACCAGGCACCGCGATCACAAATCAACTTTATCTAATGTGAAAGACAATAACATACTATATTCTTGCCAAATCTCCTCTGTCAAATACAATCTAAAATGGCAGAATAGACATCTCCGTTTGATGCCAGTCTATCCAATACCAAGACACACACAAAGCCTAACTAACTGGACTGCATGCACACACACACACACACACACACACACACACACACACACACACACACACAAAGAAAGAGAAAAAAAAAACATTCATTAAACTTAATTAAATTGAGGAAAACCTTATCCATGCAGTTAAATGTATCCTTTACAAATTATAATAATAATTATAATAATAATTTTGATTTTAATTTCAGTTATGGTCTTGTTAAACCAAACTAAAAATAATTCAGTTACTACTGTATGCAAATAAAATGCTGGCTTATTTTTCCAAAATAGAGAAAGTTGTTGGCTTTTTTTCTGGCATAAATAAATTACTGTATTCACATTTATTAGAGTACTAATTTAAATAAACTACATTTAAATAAAATACATTTCCTGTCAATTTTCAGTCTGGATTTCTGCACATCTGTTTATGGCCAGTTATTTATATTGAAAGTTATTTATATTAAAACAGACTTCCATTTTTCAGATTTAATTTGATTGTATACAACAACATTTTATTTAAATAAAATATTCAATATTACAAAATATTATTTCTATATAATAGTATCCCTAATATTATGTGTAAATCTTTTGACTTAACAGAGTTTTAAAAGTTAAAACAAACACAAAAAAAAAAGGTTAAAAATAAAGGCTCCAAAACCCAATCACAGTGATACCATAGAGAAAAATATTGGGTTCCCCAAATAACCTTCCATTGAGCAGTTCTTTAAAATAAAATTTAAAATAAAATCTTAGTGTGAAGAATAATAATCTAAAGAACTTTTTTAATATAAAGAACGTTTTTTTGCAATGGAAAGGTTCCATGAAAGTTAAAGGTTTTTAATTGATTCCAATAAAGTAGCCTACCTTTATTTCTAGTACTGTATCATAATCATCTTCTGTTTATTTCAGACACGGATGGAGATGGATAAATATTTGCCCCAGAGTGGTCCGCTGCTTTCCCCAAACCTGACGGATAAGAAGTACCGTCGGGAAAGTGCCTCAGTGGTGGATGAGTATTTTGCAGATGAGAAGCCTGCCCCGTACAGTCTCAACATCAACGTTATCCTACCTAATACCACACATCTTCGCACTGGGCTTTACCGTCCAAACAAACCTATGGTGCATCAGATCAAAACTGAGCTGGGTGTGGACCATGAACCTTGCAGCATTCAAACGCTCCCCGAATTCACCTCGGTCTTCAGTGTGCCCCAGACGGTCAACAGCCTCTTCATCAAACCTGACATGACTATCACAGACGAGCTCCACATCGGCCCTCAGCAGCCGGCAGTCTACCAGATGCCCGTCAGCAGCAACGACCTCACCACTATGACCTTCTCCCAGAGTCAGTCAATGAACGGAATCGGCTCGTCCGGCAGGACCATGCTCAACCTGAACACTGTGGCCTTGACAGCACAATCTGGTGAATTTGTTATGCCGGAGCCGTTCTTTACTTCACCCCAGCCGCACAGTTTACCTCCATCGCCCCCCAACTCCCAGCCCGGCAGTCCAGAGAACCAGGCAGAGCTCATTACCTCCGCTCCCCCACCGTACCAGGCTAGAATCGGAATGAAGGTTGGACAGATGACCCCTCACTCCATGCTAATGGCCCACGGTCAGGGCATCCTCACGGGGCCCAGATACAACCGACGGAACAACCCTGAGCTGGAGAAGAGAAGAATCCATCATTGTGACTTCCCAGGTTAGTGTGCCATTCCAGTAAATAATTTGGATTACATGATCTGCCATGCCTTCCTGAAGATGAGCAGAGATTATCAGAGACTTTTGTGAACTAACATTTGGGCAATTTTCTCTGTACCAGGATGCACTAAAGTTTACACAAAGAGCTCTCACTTGAAAGCACACCAAAGGACTCATACAGGTAAGAAACCAAATCACACCCAGTATTTATTCATTCACCCTCATGTCGTTTCAACGGCATATGATTTTCTCTCTTTCTGTGAAAAACAGAAAAAGGAGAAATTGAAGAACTTTACATGCAATTACAATGAATGGCAACTGAGGATTTTGAGGTGCAAAAGCAATTTAAAAGTATCCCACAAGTCTTATGAAGTCATACAATTGCTTTGTGTCAGGAACAAACAAAACATAAGTCGTAATCTTGAATCGGAACGAATTCAATCTAATTTCAGATTCTGAAAGTTCTGTTCATAGGAAACTTAAACATTTCAGTCTGATTCACATATCTGTTTGAATGTGCAAAACATCTAAACAAAAAAAAAAATGTCAGTCAAAAAGTGACCACTCATTGAGTTCAGAACCTAAAAACCTTTATGATAAATGTAAAAAGAAAGCTGATATATTCTGTCTCCTTCACTGACCATTTCATAAACATACAGAAAAAAACATGCAAGCATACGTATCATGTGCTCAAGATATAATTGAATCCAGACAAATTTAAAATAAATGTAAAGGTGCAGTAAGTTATTTCTGAAAAACACAGTTGAAGGTGGATCAGACAGAGCAAAACAACAACTTGTAGCCAATCAGCAGTAGGGGGTGTGTCCACTCATGATGGGGTAGGAGAGAGTGAGCAAGAGGGAGATTTGAAGAAAGACTGTAGAAAGAGACATTCCAAAAGAGAAAATGTTAGAGGAATATCACTGGGGAAAGAAGAGTTGTGATCAGGCAAGTGGTTTAGCTTTCCAGCACTGGAGAGACTTACGCAGGAATGCCTGAAAATAGACGCCAAGGTTATTAGAAAATGCTGAAGGTGTCTGAATACATTTTGATTTGACTGTATATACTTGTGTTGTATATACTATGATGTACATTTTTTGTTTGTTCGTCATCTTTATTTTTGCCTCGCTTCTGCTGACAAAGAGACATCAACACATGCGTTATCTGTTCGTGCATTTTGGAGGCAGAGCAATAAAGCGAGGTGTGTGTTTGTTAGGGTTGATTTCAAATACCAACAGTGTTCAAGGAATATTCTTAGAAATTGCTTACTGCACCTTTAAGCTTTACATATAATCAAGCTCAGTCAGATCAATTGAGGTGCTATACTAACATGAAAGTGTTTTAAGTCCAGTTGAGCCATCAATCCGATTATAAAACATATTTTTTGGGGTAATTTTCATTGGTTAATAGCTCACTGGAAGGGAAGATTATCACTGATAATGGTCTGTTTCTCACACAAAGCAGTCATGTGCCTTTAGAAGACTTGGAATATATATAGTAATTCACAGTCTTGTGAATCACCTTTTTGATACTTTTATTAATTGTAACTGCATGTAAAAGAAAGACAGGTATATTATTCAAAACGTCTTTTGTGTTACACTGACAAACGTCATGCAGGTTGGGAATAACATGAGAGCGGTTAACTATTTTTCAAAAGTTAGAAGCAGTTGTTACTGCTTGACCAGATGCAATGTACCATCAACACAAAAGCCACAAATGCAGCAACAGCTTGCAGAGATGACAGCCTAAGGACAGGCGATGTAGAAAGACAGAGAACAGGGTGGAGGGAGAGATTAATTGACTCTCTTTTCATGCTTTTATACACATTGTGTCTGCATGCCTGTACAAGCCCTACATGCTTTCCCGAGGGGGAAATCGGCAAGTGGCGGAGGAAAAACCTGTTCCTCCTGCTTTTTCTGTCTGCGTTCGGGGGGGGAGAGTGAACCGCCAGGAGAAAAGAACTTGGCAGTTTCAGTGTTTTCAGCTCTGTGTAAGATGAAACCCACTAAAATCCAAGAACACTTCAGAATGAAACCAAAATCTTCCCTCCAAACACCAATGGGTGCAATTTTTTTGACATGATGTTAAGCTGATAAAAGCACCTTTTCTGCCAGGTTCCCTCTTGTTTCTTTTTGTGTTTGTTCTAATAATTTCGGGGTGGTCACCCTGAATGCAGAGGGATTCCCTATAGCCTGAGGTATCAGTATTGTTGTACTTTCACTCACTGGTGCCCTAGAGGTATCTTCGTAAGTCTATTTAAGCTTATACGAAACATGTTCCCATGTGGTATGTTAGGAAATTTAGTGGGTTTTGCTGCAGTGCAACAAGTATTAGCATGGATGAAACTAAAGCAATTAGCCACTTGAGACTGTGCCTTAAAGTGATTTTACTACAGTTGCTTGGGCTTGGCACAGATCAGAGTGCCTAAAACTACCATAAAGGGATAGTTCACCCGAAGATGCTTACCCCCATTTACTACAACAACCAGTGTAATAAAATATTGCTAGATTCACTTTCCTCTGTTTTGGATAAAACTGAACGTTATGCAAAAGAGACATATTATCACTTTGAAGAAATTTTGCCACAGGCACGTTTTTCCAGTGAGTCTGGGTTGTTTCGACCTCTGTCCATCAGCATGGTATGTTTATGTTGTCACAGGTCAGGTCGTCATTCCTCAGGTGGACATGCTGTGGAGTTGTATTTCAAAAGACATTGGGGGTTGGGAAAGTTCCCGCCGCACTGAAAGCTGTCAAACAACAGTTAAGAGCTCTAGAACATTCTGTGCTGACAGATGAAAGTCGAACATGTCAATAATTCATGTAATTTTGATGTCTTCAGGAATTATATGTTCTTTACACAAGATCAAAAAAACTATGTCAGGATGTACTAGATGCTCTGACAAAGCAATTAAATACAAGCCTGCAAAACTTGTTGTTAGCTTTGTAACCTAAGTAGTAATCTAAGTGGTTAGCTAAAAAAAAAACACACAAACCTTTGCCAGTATGGTGGAGCATATCTCTATATATTCGAGCAGCCTCATCAATGCTACCTAAACAGCTTGCCTTTCACAATGCTTGTGATGATTTTTTTTTTACTAAGGGGCCCTTTACAAAACACCATTTTCAACTAAAAACTGAAAACTTTGTATGTTTTAACCATTCATTTACACAACAACAGTGTTTTGGGCCTGAAAATGCAAACTTTTGAAAATGTGTTAACTACAAAAGTGCAAAGGTTTAAATGGGGATTAAAATTAAGGAAAATTTTCCATTTTTAGTACATCTCATTTGGTGTTAAAGGGATAGTTCACCAAAAAATGAAAATTTCCCCATTTCTCCCTCAAGTCATCCTATAGGTGCATGACTTTCTTCTTTTAGACAAATGCAGTCGGAATTATATAAAAAATGCCCAAGCTTCATAATTGCAGTGAATGGCTATTTTGAAGTCCATAAAAGTGCCTGTACAAGTTTATGCATTATAAAAGTAATGCTCACGACTCCGGGGGCTAATAAATACCTTCCGAAGCGAAGAGATGCGTTTTTGTACAAACAATATCCAAATTTAAAACTAAAGTAAAATATCTAACTTCCGGAGGTTTAAGTTTCTGCGAACTTACGCAGAATGTGTAACAAATCTCTCATTTCAAAATGCTTACACTACGCTTGATGTCATTTTCGTAATTTGAATATGGAAGGTGGTCTGGCGGACAGGTGTGTAAGAAAATATCAATAAATGTGAGTATCGCGATATTATGTTTGGCGATACTGTATCGATTCTCAAAAACACTGTGTTGATATATATATATATATATATATATATATATATATATATATATATATATATATATATATATATATATATATATATATATATATATATTTATTTATTTACATCCAAGTTTCATGGCTTTGTGTTCAAATTAAACCACAGACTGTATAAAACCCATCCGCTAGATGGCAGTGTTACCTCAGAGAAGCGCATGGTGGTGTGTGTGTGTGTGCATTAGCATTAGCAAACCTCACAAGATGATAGAATTATTCCGCTCCCGCGGTTTACAGAGCCCAAGTGTGGACTCATTTTGGCTTCAGCTACAAAGAAGTCACTAACGAGAGTCATTTTGTTTGCAAAATAGGCCAAGTTCAAATCCAGTAGCCTACTCTGGAAACATTGAATCTGAGAGCTCGTTTAGCATCCCAACGTCGTCAGCGTTGCTGAGAAGCGTTTCGATAGAATATAGCACATTTTCCTCTCAGTAACAAAATAAACACACTCCAAAACAGACAGCGGTGGCAGCAGAACGAAAGCATTGTAGCGATGTGCACATGGATACACCAGCTCTGCAGTTCAGTAGCCTACTTGAAATGGCACTTTATACAGTAGACTGCGTTAAAGAAAACAGCTTTACAGCATTAGATATAAAACAAACAGTCATTCAGTCATGGAATGGACTATGCACTTTCTGTTTCTAAATAGTTTAGAAATGGAAAAACTGCTATACTGTGAACCTTTAAAACATGTACACATAAAGAATCCTGCAGTCACTTTACTGATTCCCTTTACTTAGATTGCACAAAATAGGGATTAGTGATATAAATTATACTGTATTAATTAAATAAAACCGTTACTTGTTGTGTTTTATGCAAACGGTTGTGCTCTTTATTCTTTTAAATGAATATTTCTTTATACAAATTATGAAAAAAAAAAAGATCTTACAATATCACAATATATCGTATCGTAACCCCTGTATCGTGATACGCATTGTATCGCCAGATTCTTGGCAATACACAGCCCTACTGGCGGAAGCTAGATATTTTACTTTTTTAATTCGTTAAATATAGATATTTTTCTTATACAAACGCTTTACTTCAGAAGGCCTGTATTAACCCCCTGAGATGTGTGGATTCATTTTATAATGATAGATGCACTTTTTTAGGCTTCAAATTTTGGGCTGCCATTCTAAAGCGTGGATTAGCCAGGACATTTTTTATATAACTTGATTGTATTCGTGTGAAAGAAGAACGTCATAAACACCTAGGATGGCATTAGGTTGCATAAATTATGGGATAATTTTTGGATGAACTTTCCCTTTAACATACCCTAATTACTTTGCGGGCAATTGGTGCATTTGTGAAAGCCCTGTATATCTTAGTAATGGAACTTGTTGCCCTCCTTCCTCAAATAGAAGCCACTGATAAACACCTTATAATGGTGATTTTGTGTCCATCCCTGTGAGTTTTAGTGATTATTAGTGATAATAAGTGTTGAATTAGTGAATCCGATTAATGCTAAAATAATTTGTTGCTGTTCTTAATATTTTTTGTTGTCGATTTAGGTAGTTAGCCATAATCAACTTCCACATTTATATGCCTTTATAATGGTTGTGTGCGCAGTAAAATTCTTTAGCGATAACAAATTGGCCGTTGCACAACCTCCAGCTAACCAAATAATATCTCTGTTGTTTGAGCTTGTTGGCCCTTAAACATAGATTCCCCAAGCTTAAGTGTTTGATAGGGGGCATTACCTTGTTCAAGACCCTGAGCGATTGCAGTCTTTTGTCAGTAGGGCATTTGTTCATCTTCTTTTGAATTCTGGTTTCATGTATAGAAAATGGGGAGGGATGAGCGCTAAGCTTAAAGAGCTTTCAGCACCATTCAAAGAGCCAGTCAAAGAGCTGAATTTGTGTTCTCTTCAGTTATTTCCCAAATCTGAGAGCTGCGTAGTTTCACTGTGGTAAAGTTAGTAGCTGAACTGAAACATGATATTTCAGAACAACAATTATTGTTTGATGTTATGTGGTTAAGCAACTCTTACAGAAAACCAGTGGACTATAATCAAGTTACAAAAGTGAAGGGTAAATAAAACATCACTTGCTGGTAACTTTTTTAAAGAAATTAATACTTTTATTCAGCAAGAATGGTTTAAACTGATACTAAAAGTGACAGTAAAGGCATTTATAATTTTGCAAAAAAAAGTTTTTAAATAAAGCCCTTAAGAACCTTGGGGGGGGGGGGGGTCCTCAAAATTAATCGTTAATAAACAATACATTCAAAAAAATCAAAAACAAAAAGCAAATTAGAATGATTTCTGACGGATCATGTAACACTGAAGACTGGAGTAATGATGCTGAAAATTCAGCTTTGCCATCATAGGAATAAAGAGCATTTTTAATTATATTCAAGAAAACATATTTTAAATTGTAATACAGTTTTTCTCATTTGCTAAAACGCTATTTCTGAAACCTTGCTCTATTTTCAGAAACCATTAAACACAAAACCTCCTCTTCAAGCACTATTCACAAAACCTCTGACTCCTCTTGCAAAATTAAACTTTCGCCTCAAAACAGTTTGACCTGTGTTCAAAATCAAACACAATCATAAACAAAGTGATCAAAATGATAAACACTATCAAACAATCAGTAAAGAATACACCAAAAAATTGAAAACACATTGTTCAAAACAGTTCTCAGGGAGAAGTACATTTTTTATCTAAAAAAAATATATTTTTCTGTCATTGTCTTGTGATGAATGAAAACATGTTTCAGTAGCTTAAGATTGATCAGAAATTCTACTCTGCTTTGCTTTGCAATTTTTTGTTCTTCCTCTTACTTGTAACCCTATTTTTACCGACTCATTCTCATGAAATGCATATATATCACAAATTGTATTTATTGTGCGAATTATACACTGTAAAAAATTATTGAGAAAAAAAGTTACCAGGTTGCCTGTTAATTGAAATTTTGAGTTAATTGAAATAAAAATTTTGAGTTGATACAATGAACATTTTTTGAGATTCGACAACCTTTATTAAAAGATTATTACAGTAAAAGATTTTGTAAGCATATTGGGTAATTGTTAGGGATACACCGAATTGAAATTCTTGGCCGAAGCCGAAACCGAATAATAATGAAATGCTTGGCCGAAGGCCGAAAACCGAATGCGGTGTTTCGCATTTTTTCCAGTTATTTGGCAATTTTTTTACAATTACAATAATTAAATAGTAAAAATGTGTTTTTTTACTATTTTGTGTTGCTTTTCAGAGAAATAAATCAAATAACAAAAATACAATTTCAAAATATTTATTTAACACTGAACATTTTTTTAACATTCCAGCAGATATTATACAAACTAAGCACAACATAACTTAAAATAAATAATTAGTAAAATAAAAAAATATATTTTTATTTGGCCATCTTTGAAGCCCCCCTTCTTGAATAGCCTATGTTAGGCCTATAACTGACTGCTGAAAGAATGTAACTCTGTATGTCTACAACAACAAATGTGCATTGAATAGTGCAAAAAACGTGGATGAACCTACAACAAATAAATAACTGTCCTAGACATAAGCCTACTTAGCCTACTTCTTCAGGAAAAGTGGCAGGTTCTTCTTTATGAAAAGTATTCTCTGCTTTCTCACATGAAAGTCGTTTCCTCTTCTCATCGATGACATGAGATGCAGCACTAAACAGTGCTTCCACACTGCTGACATGTTTGCTGCATAAAGCGCGCGCCTCTCACTCTACGCGGGTTACTATTTGATCACGTCATTAAAAACGTCATTGTTCGGCAAAAATTATTCGGCCTTTTTACTTATTCGGTCGAATACCGAAAGTGCTTTTTTTGGCTATTTTCAGCCGAATAATTTCGGTTGCCGAACATTCGGTGCATCCCTAGTAATTGTGTGTGTTTTATTTCTGATGACGCAGTGAAACATGGCAAATTGTGCTATTTTCATGATTTATCACATTTTTTTATGTGGTTCAGATACAATAATATTTTGAGTTACTATTTATTAAACAAATTTCCTTCATTGTATCAACTCAAATTTTTAATTTCAATAAACTCAAAACTTGAAGGCAACCAGTGTTACTTACTTTTTTAAGTTAAACCAACAAAAACCAACAAAAAAATATTTACAGTGTACGGCAAAATTTGTTTCTATGTGCATATGATTTGCATTGTCAGCCCATTGGGTAAGTTTAGTTATTTGGAGTACTTGCACATAACACAATATAAAGTACATATCATATGCACACGAAAACTGCATAACATATGCACATAAAAACTCATATATAAATCGCATGATAAATACAATTTGTGCTATAGATATGCATTTTCATTAGATTAGGCTGATTTTTACATTACTGTACCCTACATCTCACAAACTTGTCCTTTGTCTCTGCGATACTGTAATTCTTGTTCTTTGTTGATATGAACCTGCAACCGGTCAAAATCTATTGAGCAGTCCAGTCAGTACTGTTCAGCACAATGTTCAGGGCAATATGATTTGTTCATTGTACAGTATACAGCCTACAATGCACTGTACTTATACAGGTGGTTTCTCATCATTGACACAGGTTAAATCAGTTTTGAGTGGTTGTGTTCAATCAATGACATTGTGTTCTCCATTCGTATTTGATTTTTGCCACTCGGGTTTACCCGTATGGATGACATGTGCATTAGTGTGCAGAATGTGTCTTGACAATGAGAATTTGTTTAGAGTTTTGCTGAAAAGTCTAAGTGAGATTTGCATATTGGGTTTTACCATGTGAAATGGTTTAAGGTATTGAAAACAGACTGCACAATTAGCTAAATGAGCTCAGGCAACTGAGAATTTTTTTCAGCCAATGGGTTTTAGTGTTTTAGCAATTGAGAAAAACTGTAATATTTCACAACTTTAATGTTGTACTGTATGTTTGATCATATATACCGGTATGCAGCTGTGGTGAGCATAAGAGACTTTCAAAAAACATTTTAATTTTTTTTTAAAAAAACCTTCTTGCCAACCCCAAACATTTGAATTTGAGTCTACGTATGTACCGGTATGTATTCATTAATAAAGAAACAAAAAAAGAAGTAAGAAAACAAAGTATTTGTGGATAACAAAATAATTGTCACTTTTGTAAGGTCTGGTTAAAAAACAGTTTTGGTCCCCGCTCATAATAATTCAGGTTATGCACAACAACATGCCTGTGATTAAAGGGTTAGTTCACCCAAAAATGAAAATTAATTACTCATTAATTACTCACCCTCATGTCGTTGGACACCCGTAAACCCGTTCGTTCATCTTCGGAACACAAATGAAGATATTTTTGTTGAAAGCTGATGGCTAAGAAAAGGCTTCAGATAGGCCTCCATTGGCATTCAGTACATTCCCAAGACCCATAAAGGTACTAAATACATCGATACAAAGTCCATCTCACTGCAGTGGCTGTACAATAATTTAACAATGCGACGGAAATAGTTACTGTGCGCACAAAAATCAAAATAACAACTTTTGTCCAGTCCAGTTGTCATGAAATAACACCTTAACCGAAAGAAAAGGCGGGACTTTAATTTGACAGCTAATGAAACTTATAGGATTTGAATGATGACATAAAAATATATGATAAAAAATGCTCTCACTTTCCTTCACTTTCCCCTTTTTCTCTCATCACGCACAAACATACAGGCACACATTATTAGTCTGCTCGTAACATAAAGTGATTTGATGAGAATTTTCAGTATCAAAAACGTAGGGCCACAGTAGGGCCACATGTGTTGAATGGGCATTATCTTTTCACAATGAACGTGGCTTTTCATGATTTAGTGCTGTGGCAAACCTCACAATGTCAGATGTTATCAGTGTGTGTTAAGCGCCATGGAAATGACTTCCGTGTTTACACATGGGCGTTGTATTACTCTCCAAAACCTCAAGCACATGCATGTCTAATTCCTCTATAACTGCCATTTAAAGATGTCACAGTACACATTGTAACATGTTCAAGCTGGACTTGAACTTTGAAACTTTGCCTTGAAAATAAATAAATATGCTTATTATTACGTTTTCGTCTTTTAAAGCTAAATCAACACTGATAAAAAAAAAAAGATTATGTGTTGAAGTAAAAACTATTGTAATTTCTACAGAAACGAAGTAAATTTTATATTAGTACTGAATTCAAGTTTGTCGAAATTAAAGTGTAATGATCAAACGTTATAAAAGTAAGTTTTTTTTTACATTAACTTTTTCTGATACGTGTTCTCATCATGCGCTGGGGCTTGAAATAATTAATATGTTTTAATAAGTTTAAATAATTGAATAAGTTAATAAGTTAATTGAATATTTTTTTATTTTTTTCTGTTTTCTAGCTGTATGTACACTGTTTTATCATTTCTTTCATTGTTAGGTTTAGCAACTTGCCATTTTGTTAAACCTAGAGTTAACAAATTAATTTGTATAAGGTTTATTATTATTATGTTTTTAATTTTATTTTTTATTTTATATATATATATATATATATATATATATATATATATATATATATATATATATATATATATATATATATATAATGAATCGATTGAGGAATACTAAGAAATTTGATATTTAACTTTAAAAAATGAATGAGGAGCAGAGTAGTGAATGACGACCCTTAAAAGGTCTTTGCTGACATTGCATTTAAGGGTTAAGTGTGTGGATTAATTCAGTTCTATTGTTTGAGTAAAAATTATTGCAAAGTAAACTTCAACTAAATAGAAATTTCTTAAACTTTTACCGGCCAAGGTACAGTTACTTATTTCCTTTATTTTAGTTAACTTAGTTTAGTAGAGTTGACTTAATTTCATATGTGAAAGTTATTTAAAAAAAAATATGTGTGCAAAAACTTTACTTGTTGCTTTTTTTCATTGTATGTGATTCAACTCTTTGTTTTCTTAATTTTTTTGTAGGTGAGAAGCCATACCGGTGCAGTTGGGAAGGATGTGACTGGCGTTTTGCCCGCTCGGATGAACTGACGCGGCATTACCGTAAACACACCGGCGCAAAACCCTTCAAATGTGTCGCCTGCAGTCGCTGCTTCTCTCGTTCAGACCACTTGGCACTGCACATGAAGCGCCACCAAAACTAACAGACTTTACATCCTTACTTTTTCAACTTGTATAAAGGTTTTATTGTTCTAAATATTTCACAGTCATTCACGTACGAAGATCAAACTAATGAAAGCTCTCCACACATTTTGTCATGAAGAGGACTGGACATTACAGCAAAGAGCTCCGGCAGGATGTATACTACTGTACATATGTTTTTGTATGTGTTTATGTCTGTAGATTAATGTGAAAATATGTAATGAATTTTTATACTTGACCTCCATCCTCTTTGTCTGACTAAATTGGGAAATGTTCCTTTGGGACTGCAAGTGTCTTTCTAATAACTTGAAATGTAAAGTTTGACTTATTAAATCCAAGATAATAGTTAATTGTTAATTTTAGAGGACACTCTATATTATTTATAAATGGAATTTCCCACTCACAAAAAGTTGTTTGCTTTTGGGTAAGATGCTACGATAAAAAAGTAATGTTTGCTGTTCTCACAGTTGTGTATCCATGGATACAAATCTTTATGAGACTGTAAAAAAGTAGCGCTCAGATCACTCGACTGTTTGACATTTCGTCTCTTTGTGTGACTGTGCTGAATGTGAAAAATGAGCTCACAAGAGCCGCATTTGACCATGTGTGCCAAATTTGTATTTCACACAATTTTATAAAGGAAGAAAAAGAACAAAACACAAAAACAAAATAAATGAAGACATTCCCTTTCTTTTCCCAAGAACAAATTTGTATTTGTTGTGAACATCGTAGCGTTTGCTTTTGTAATGCCGTCGAGACCTATCTTTAGCTCTAAGACGGGTCCTAAAAGTTCTCAAGTTCCCTTTGTACATGTCCTTCACTTATGAACGGAACTCCGATGGATCAAAATTTACTGCACATCTTGTTAACGTTTAACCACATGTAAATACTTTTCTCTTTGAAGCTGATTGTTTTTATTATGAACAAATGGGATTTTGCTACATTTGTCCTGAATGTGGGTGGATTGAGTGTGTAGATCTTGCATACTAAGTGATCAGTTTAACATTTTGTATGTATTAGTTTGAATACAGAATTTTTGGAAATAAAAGAATAATCACATTTCATAGCTCTTGTCTTTTCAATGTCTTCTATATGCTAACATGCTTCCTTGACTCTGGATGAGATCCTTAGGGGAAGGACATTTAAATAGTAAAAATACTTAGGTTATGGAGAAATTTCCATGTTATGAAAGAATGGTTCTTCACTGTAAAAATGATATGATCAATAAGTTATGGCAACATATGTTTTTACATTGCTTTAACTTATCAAAATAAGTTGAGTACTTTTTAAGTTATTCAATATTTAACTTAAAATAAATAGTCAGTTTAATGCAATTTATGTTGACATTACTTAAACATCTGTTGATTGTACTTTAAAAATAAATTGTTGAAAGAAGGCGCAATTTAGCTTACTCTAAAAAAAATACGGGGTTAAAAATGACTATTGTTAGGTAACCATAGACCATAGACTGTAAAAAAAATATGGACGTAGTGTCCGTGTCGTCACCCATAGAATTCCGATAAGCCGTTCTGAAGCGTAAAGTAGGGGTGAGCTGGGTGTTGCCATCTTGTGAGCGAGTCATCGCGTGTCACTCCCGGATAACAGAAAATGGGCAAAAAGGTAGGATGTGCGCGGAGCTGAGGTGGCGCAATGACTATAGACAGCAGATAAATAGCTATCCACTTGTAACCACGCCCTTAATTATGCAGAACTTTAAGGCTTTATATAACGTAAACGAATGAGTTATAAAGAAATTCACCCCCCTCACAGTTCACAGATCAAAATTAGCCTTATAGGCCAAAACCACAATGTGTACCAGGCTGTAAACATGTTTTTTTTCTGCTGTAAAGTTGAGAATTTTAACATGAGGCTGAATGAGATTCTGCTCCCTTCTGGAGCCTGCCTCTAGTGGCCAGTTAAGGAAATACAGTTTACATTACTTCCGTATTGGCTTCAAGAGAGATCACGGGAGGTTGCCGCTTGGGTTTGACAAGTAAAATGAAAAAAAAAAAAAAAAAAAAAAATATATATATATATATATATATATATATATATATATATATATATATATTATATATATATATATCACATCTAAATTTTTCAGTTTGCAATTTCAGTTTGAAATTGTGTGAATTGATAATTTTTTTATTCAATTCAATTCGGCAAACTGAAAAATGTAAATGTGATCAGTCAATTTAAAATTTTCAGTTGGAGTTCGGATTTTTTTTACAGTGTATATAAACTGTACTCGTAATGTAAGAATATCGAACCCGTTCTCACTCCCAAGGCCTCAAAATCCGCATGGTCAAGTGCCTTCTGCGTCACAATGAAGATGCCAAAAGTGCCCCTAGGCCTCATTTTTCGACGCGCTGGGTGCTCCATTCATTTCAATGATAAACCTTTGGCGTCATACACAGACGCATTTAATTATTTGCGTTTATAAAAACAGACATGATTTTATTAATATTTAAAGGATACTTATATATTTTGGAGCAACTAACCCAACTCCCACCCTAAACCTACACACATCTTAACAATATAAAACACATCACAGACAAATAAATGTACAGTCACAAGTATTTATTGCAAAAACGGACCAAAACAGTATAAAAGTATAAACTTATGTTGCATTCCAAGTCTTCTGAAGTCATACGATGTCTTCATGTGAAGAACAGAGTTGATCTTGATGTTTTAATCTCTGAAATGATGATCCCGCTGCCCCGTGAACGAACTCATTCATATCTCATTCAAATAATTCAACAGACTCTTAAACATGACGCAACCGGTCACAAGACACAGGAGAGCCAATGACATTTTACAATCAATGCTGACGTAATGACGCAATTGGTCACAAGACATACGAGAGCCAATGCAATTTCACTATGAAATCTCACATAACGGGCGGCAATATTTGAAATTTGATCTTCGGCGGATGGAGATGCTGATCGCTTTTGGGCGATTTTCTTCATACAAATCAATCGTTTGGCCTCGGAAAACTTGGATTATTTAAGTTTTTGAATATCTCGTGGATGCAGTCGTATGTTATACCCTGTTTTATATCATGTTCACACAAATGGGTAGGTTTAGGGATGGGATGGGGTTGGGTTACATGTTAAACATGTCTAAATAGCATAAATAAATGTAAATAAAATTATGCTTGCTGATTAAATTGAAAAACACACTCCAACATGTCATAATGGCAAAAATTTATAAACCAATACAATTTCACCATGACGATAACATTCCCAATACCCTGTGCGTCTGTGTATGACGCCAAAGATTTCCCATTGAAATGAATAGAACATAGCCTGACAAGCCAGACCCACATAAAGATGTTTGGTCTGGAAACTCACCATAGACAGGGTTCAATCTGAGGGGCGGGATAAACGGTTGTCTTTCAAACTCCCTCTGCACGCGATAGGATAGCGCTACACCAACCAGAGCAATGAAGGTGAAACAGAGCTCCTTGATAGAATAAACATTCGCCGTATCTGGTCTTTTCTCAGAGAAAAACTCAACTCCAAGTCTTCCAGAGTCATGGTCAAAGCTGATTCGAAAGAACGCCGTTTGCCAGTTTCTGTGTTTACTAGAAGCACAACTCGGCCGTCGTCATTATGGCCCCGCCCACCGACTCTATACACGATGTGATTGGCCCGTCCAGATTGAGAGGAAAACAGCTCAGAAGGGTATTGAGAGTTGCTAGACGACACTTGCGGGCAGATTAAATTTGCTGCCGCTAGGGTGCATCTAGATATCTAGGCTAAATGGAACACCCAGCGAGTCGAAAAATGACGCCAAGGGGTACCTGTGCGTCTGTGTTCGACGCCAAAGGTTTCTCACTGAAATGAATGGAGCACCCAGCGTGTCGAAAAAAGGATGCCTTGGGGTACCTTTTGCGTCTTCATTGTGACGCGGAAGGCACTTGACCATACTTCGGATTTTGACGCCTTGGGAGTGAGAATATCCTGTAAGATTTGGAGCTGAAAAGTTCAGTGAAAACATCCTTGTTAGTAAAAGAAAAGCTTTTATTGACAGCTGGCTCAGCAAACACTCCTGCGAATGTTCTTCCCGTTGACATCAGCAAGCAGTGAAATGCTGCCTCAACAGAAGAACGCCTAATTATGTAACATGGCCCACAGACTCATGCTAGACATTTAATAGATAAATTACATAGGCCTACGTGATGCTAAACCGGATTGAGCTACAAAGCAATAAACATGCTGTTGAAGATTATAAAATAGTGTGCAGTGCCTGCTGGACTGCATAAGCTCCCTTCAATTTGCAATATTAGGAATGCGGTTGAACTTTATTTTTAATGAAGCTCATGTGGCTAAGACATTGTTTTTCCCTTAATTTCAAATTCTTTTGTAAACAAGAGACATGGATTTTCAGAGAAAATTAAATAAAAAATGTATGCTGTGCCTACTATTTTGGATCTGATGGGAATAATGCAACACACCTATGTGATGTAAAAACATTTTTTTATATGTGATAATACTGCATTGTTACAGATCATTTGATATCTACTGATTATGTGTACAGGTCTAACTGAACATAAATACAAAGGGTACTCCTTTTGTAAATTATCGTTAATTGGGGTGTTGTGGGTTCATTGTCCCGTGATTTGGAATTGGGTTGATTAGGCAAATCATTCCGGTTGCCATTTTTCCACATTGCAATTTTTCAAAAAAATTCCCCACATGTACTGATGGGATTCGGTCTTCAATGTGGAACGCCCATAAAAACAGAGGGTTCCATGAGCTATCCCCAAGACCAGGGTAGAATATAGCCTACTAATTATTCATCATGACTTATTAATCATTATGATTTTGAATGTAAAAACCATGCGGACATCATAAGTTCACCTCAGATAACAGTATGAAAAAGAAAAAAAGCCCGTTCATGGCCCCTTTAAATGTTCTATATTGCTGCATATATTGCTGCATAAGTACAAATAGCATGACGTGTTGACGTGTGCTATCCGCACTAGCTCCTCCTAACAATACCTGGCTGTGCCAAACAACATTTTTAAAAAATGCCCGTAGTTCAGTGGCGCAATCAGTAAAGTGTTTTGTCACGATCAACATGCTTCAGATCCGTCTTTTGCAAAGCTTGCTCTTCTCTATTTTCTCATCACAAATCACATTGGAAAGGCATTTATTTTCAATAAAAAAATTAAGAAAATGTTCCAAATATGGAAATAAAGTGCCAAACAAAATGTTTAAAGGTGAACTATGTAGTATTTTTGCAGTAAAATATCCAAAAACCACTAGGCCAGTGTTATATATTTTGTTCAGTTGAGTACCTACAATATCCCAGATGTTTCCAACTATTTGTAAATTGTGAGAAAATTGCTATTTTAACTAAGGACAGGGACGTTTCAGCATTGCATTTGAGAGAGTCGCCTGTCAATTGCGTCATATCTGCGTTACCCTCGGTTTCAGCTTTTATTTGGCAGGAGCGCTTTACTCTTAGCAGTGTGAACAACTGAACGCACAGAGTAACGTCATAACATCGTTTTAAACACACTTAAATGTATCTAATATGATCAACAGAGCTCCATTACCTCAAAATCATAACCGGAAGAGCGGATCTGTGCAGGCGCCCGGCCAATGAGTCCCGTCCCGTCATAATAAAAGGCCCGGTATTCGCAAGGCGGGTATTTGTTTAACAATCGCTCCAGCAGCTTTGCTCAGGTCCATAACACTCGGTCCTGCTCTGCTTTAGACTACAGTAACGTTAATAACCGCATGCATGAACGTGATTTCTGCCGAGTCCTATTTTTCACCGGCTGTGATGAGAAGACCACATCTCCCAAGATGCTGCTCTTACACTTTGCGTCATCAAACTACGCATTTGTTTTGCATAGGCGCCCTCCAGTGGACAAAAGCTGCATAGTGCACCTTTAATAATAATAAAATAATTTATTGGGTAGGGTTAGGGATAAGTGTAATGAGGGCTTTTATTACTATTACTATATTTATATGACAGAACTGCTACTTTTTATAAGGTGTGAATAGAATATATCACTGTTTTCACTTAGTAAAATGAATATACAGCTATTTGCACTTAGTGTATCATCTATCGCTAAGAAAATATGTTATTTTCACTGAGTGTAAATAGAATCTAGTTGCTATTAACACTTGTTGTAAATAGCATCTATCACTATTTGCATTTAGTGTAAATAGCAACTAGATTCTATTTACACTCAGTGCAAAGAGCCGCTGCCTTTTTTTTATAAGGCAGCAATTTTTTCAGTAGCTATTTTTTTCAGCAAGTGCTGTGCTATCAAAGTTTTGTGTTACCAGTTAGCAAGGTAGCATTTATTGAATTAGCTAGTTAAAGCTAACCAAGATTCCAGTACAAAAAATATTTGTTCCACTGCTAAAAAAAAAGGTTTTTTTTATTTAAATGTATGAATGAGCTTCATATATATTTGAAGATAAGAGCAATTCAAATGTATGAGTACAAAATAAAAATCTGCAAGTTCTGCTTACTTCAACTAACCAATTGCCTCAATTTTTAGTTATATTCAGTTTTGTATATCAGGAGAAAAGTGGAATCTCTTAAAACTAATTATTTACTTTAAACTGATTGATTACACTTTAAAATGCTTGTTTCAAACCAAATTTATATATAATTATAAAATAAAAAATTTCAAAACAACTGCTGTTTTGTCCACATTTTACCCAAAATTGGGTTAAAACAACCCAGCATTTTTAGTGTACCTTTAGTTTTTAAACCATTGACGTTAATAACCTCCATTCTGACCTAAATGATTTATACACCGTTTAAATTAGCATGAAGGCAAAACATGACTTCTTATGTATATTGTTAAACGCTGTATTGTTAAAACAGTGAGTCAACTTGTAAAAAATAAGTGTACTAACAGTTGCAGTTGACGAAGGACTAAAATTGGGTGGGGAAAGGATTTTAGTTGAAATAGAAAACTAATAATTATAGTCTGACAAGATAATTTACTAAATGAAATCCAGCCTACAATAGACAATAACTTATGAGGGGAACACCCATTTTACTGCAGTATTATGTGGCAGTGGTGGAAAAAAAATGAAAATATGTAAACAATTTCAAAACAGTGAGTGCTACTGCTCTGAGAAAAAGTAAAACATGTCTTTAGTGTTGAGAATATGTGTAAGCCTCGCTCATTCCTGAGGTGTTAACTGTGCTTAGTGAGGCAGCGAGAATCCAGTTAAAACCTGCCCCGCTTCTTCGAGAGACTTAGCAGAGAGATAGTCTTTCACATGTCCGAAAAAAATAATAATTTATATATATATGTGTTTGATTTTTGAGCGATGCGCATTCATTGATCCTTCACCGATTTCAGCAAACAAAAGTAAAGCATTTAACATTTAAATCATCTTACATATATATATATATATATATATATATATATATATATATATATATATATATATATATATATATATATATATATATATATATATATATATATATATATATATATATATATATATATACAGTCTTGTTCAAAATAATAGCAGTACAATGTGACCAACCAGAATAATCAAGGTTTTTAGTATATTTTGATATAGTATTTAGTATATTTGCTATTTTTTTTAACACACCCCTTTCAACTAATTCAACTAATTGCCCAATTGCACAGCCTTAAGAGCGTGCATATCATGAATGCTGGGTCTCATTTGTTTTCTGAGAATCTACTGAACCTACTGGTAACTTGTTTGCCACGTAGCAATAAAAAATATACGTATATATATAAGATGATTCAGCAAACAAAAGTAAAACATTTAACATTTAAATCATCTTATATATATATATATATATATATATATATATATATATATATATATATATATATATATATATATATATAAGATATATATATATATATATATATATATATATATATATATATATATCTTATATATATATATATATATATATATATATATATATATATATATATATATATATATATATATATATATATATATATATATATATATATATATATATATAAGATGATTTAAATGTTAAATGTTTTACTTTTGTTTGCTGAAATCGCTGAAGGATCAATGAATGCGCATCGCTCAAAAATCAAACACTGGAAAATACTATGGAGTAGCTACTAGTGCTTTTGAACCATACTAAATATGGTTGTGGTCAGAATTATTTGCACCCCTGGTAAATATGATCAAAAATGGCTGTAAAAATAAATCCTTTTAAAATGTGCAAAAATCAAACTTTTCATTGAAGTAAAATAATTGAAAGTAGGGGTAAATCGCATTATGATTTAAATGCTTTTCTCCAAAACACATTGCCCATAATCATTGGCACCCTTTTATTAAATACTTTTTGCAACTTCCTTTTGCCAAGATAAAAACTCTGAGTCTTCTTCTATAATGCCTGATGAGTTTGGAGAACACCTGACGAGATCAGAGACTATTCCTCCTTACTGAACCTCTCCAGATCCTCCAGATTGTTGGTGATGTTGGGGCTTTTGGCACTCATTTTCTATAGGGTTTCAGGTCAGGAGACAGCCATAGCAGAAGCTTCATTTTGTGCTCAGTGACACTTTCTTTGTGTTGATTTTTGTTTTGGATCATTGTATTGATGGAAGATCCAACCAGGGCCAATTATAAGATTTCTAGCAGATGCCGTCAGGTTTTGATGTTTTATATGTTGATATTTGCTAAAAAGGACCTCCAGCAAAAAAACAAAAACAAAAAAAAAGACATTAAAGATCCAGCGTTATATTTAACCGTTAGTCTGATCACATACACCAGTCCAGTTTGAAGTTCAAGTCGTGTCTGACAACTGAATATACTGGAGTTTGTTTTTGGATGAGTAAGGAAGATTTTTCTTAAAACCCTCCCAAACAACATGTGGTGATGTAGGGGCTGTTTGATACATTTAGGCTTTCTGACCCAAGACTCTAGCCTGACAAGCCAGACCCACATCAAGATGTTTGGTCTGGAAACTCACCATTGACAGGGCTCAATCCGAGGGGCGGGATAAACGGTTGTCTTTCAAACTCCTTCTGCACGATGTGCACACAACGCTACAACCAACCAGAGCAACGAAGGTGAAGCGAAGCTCGTTCACAGATTACACATCTTCCCTTCTTAAGAATGACTTCAGTGTCATTCTTTGTTCTTTTCTCAGAGAAAAACTTAACTCAAAGTCTTCCAGAGTCGCGGTCAAAGCTGATTCGAAAGACCGCCGTTCGCCAGCTTCTGTGTTTACTAGAAACACGCTGACGCAAGCACAACTCGGCCGTCATGTTAAGCCCCGCCCACCAACTCTATACACTATGTGATTGGCCCGACCAGAGTTTGGCTGTTATAGCTCAGAAGTGTATTGAGAGTTGCTAGACGACACTCGCGGCAGATTAGATTTGCTGCCGCTATAGGGTGCGTCTAGATATCTAGGCTACCAAGACTCAACTAATCTCTGAGATTCTCCGTCAAGAACTGAAAATAATGTAAAACGTGTACCTTGAATGCAATGTAAGTCGCTTTGGATAAAAGCGTCTGCCAAATGCATAAATGTAAATGTAAATGTCTTTGGAAAGTCTTTGTCCACTCTTATCCGTGCATTAGGATGATATAGACAGACGATTTGTAACGTCTTTAGTTGATAGGAACTTCTTAATTATTTCCCTGATGGTGGAAATGGTGATTTTCAATGCTTTAGCTATTTTCCTTACAGCCACTTTCTATTTTGTGAATTCTTTGGTTTTACTCATTGTGATGAATGATTAAAGGAATTTGGCCTTTGTTGTTTCCTCGTATTTAACAGGAAGTCATGCTCGTTGTCACCCTGGTGTGCTAAAAAAAATTATGGGAATATACTTGAGAGCTATTTTACTCACATATTTTTTTAAGAAAAGCATTTATTTCATAATGGGATTTACCCAGTACTTTCAATGAAAATATTTTTTGTGCATTTTTAAATAAAAGAGATCAAAAGGATAAACATTGCAGATTTATTTTTACTGCCATCTTTGATCATATTTACAAGGGGTGCCAATAATTCTGACCACAACTGTATACTAGAGTAAACTGTAGTATAGGCCTACCTCGATTTAACAATTGACTATTCTTAATATAACAGTTGGCTGTAAATTAACAAAGTGTAATAAATAATATACGATAATATACTACAATTTACTGTAGTATAGTATGGTTCAGAAACACTATAGTTACAAATTTTTGAGTAATTTTTGAGTAATTTTATAGTAGAGTATTTGTATAGCTTTACTTAATGTCCAACAATTTGTTGAATTTAACTTTAAAAATGTATTAATTTCGTCACATATTCACATAGCCTACTATGCCTTTGTTACCCAGGTTAAGATTACAAGACTGCATGGTTTAAGTACCATTTTGTCAAGTAAATGAGTTGAGATCTGCAAGGTCCAGATCTGGTACACTCCACATTACCACAGATGTGGTTCTGCAGTGATCTTTTTCCCTAGTTCCCTTTGCACACTTTCCAGTCATCTTGAATGTTGAATTGTCAATACAACAGAACATTTGGGGAGAACATCACTTCATAAATTGATGTTGATTTCCTGAAATATTATTTTTTACCAACCATTATGGTGATTGTTGTTTTTGGTTGGGCTCTTGGGACTTTATTTATATGACTATAATTATTTTCCATTGATTTTACATACCTAACTTTTAAAAGATGACCTAACTTCTCATCCGCAACTTTGTGCCATTTTTTTAAGATCGATCTTGCTTGAGTCACAGACATTAGCATTAAACATGCAAATCACAATAGTAATTAGCCAATAAATTAATGTTGCAATTAATAAGAATGACCATTACAAAACAATTTTATTGGCTACAAAACACAGCAAATAAACTTTTCAAATCAAGTAAGGGGAACAAAGGGTAAAACAAAGCAATTACTTAATTTATACTGGGAGTAGGTACACTGCATTCTCAGTGAATTATTAAAAAAACTCAAGTTATAAAGCCAAGTTACAAAAACTTGAAGATGTTGATTACATTTATTTTCTGAGACACATTTGCATGATTTTTCAAGAAAAGTTATTTTGAAATAGCATACTGTGTGTTGTGTAGCCTAATCTCATGTTAATCATTATTGCACCAGTTGAGAAGTGAGTGTCATAAAGATTGTGTTTTGACCATAATTTATCCTCCCAGACACTAGGGTAATATAATCTCAGGAACAAACAAAGGGATAGCACCACTTCTTATGAACTAAAGTCTTGACCGAGTTATAGTGTTGGACTTTGACTTTAATGGTTAGACCATGCTGGACAGTTTTATTGACAAAATGATAAAATATTTCATCACAATACATATTTACCTATTGATATAAGTGGAATGATAAGACTCTAAAAAGAGACACTGACATTTTGCAGTCTACCACACAGTTCTTTGACATGAGCTGTTACACATCTGCACCACTAGAGGGCGCCACACGGTGCAGTCCCTGCAGCCGAAACAACAGATCATCTCACGGCCTCATGGTTACACGGCAAAATTATTGACCGCTGGATTGTTTTATAAAGATCGTTCTGATATTAGAACAAACAAAATGAGTATATAAACCCTCAGGTAGTCTATAATATTTTGAGCTAGACTGATACCAAAACAAGGGACGTGAAATAAAGTAGGCAATAGGTTACATCAAGTTCATTTTAAAGTTCAAGTGTATTTTTAAGTATAGCCTTTATATATCAGATATACCAATACCAATACTAAAAGTATGTGCTTGCAGTGTACTGTTTCAATACTTAGGACTAAATTGACCAACATTTAGTATACTTTAAGTGTAACAGTAAACTTTAAGCAGGCTACACAGCTACAACAAGGGCCGTTTACACAACATTGTTTTCAACTAAAAACAGAAAGCTTTATGTTTAAGCCATTCATATACATGCCAATTGGGTGATTCAAAAATTGCTTGTACATTTGGTGTCCAAAGTCATGCTTTTTTCAAAAGGTTATAGGCCTATTTTTAATTATATTCACAATTTTTTTACTCATTATCATGGATCACAAGATGTTACAGGCCATGTCATATTTTCTTATTTCATGATTTCATCTTGTCCGATTTATATTGTATTTTTTTCCATCTGTATAATTGTGTAATCAAAGCATTTTGTGACTTTTATTTTGGTAACATTTCATGTATTTTATTTTTAGAAACACTAAATTAGTCATTTTTCTAATTCTACAATATTAAATAGTTTAAAATTACGTTTATCCTATAATAATGTGTGTCCATAAATTGTGTCAATTCTGCGACTGTACTTTACTTTGCCTTTAAATTGTAAAACACAGGAAATTATGTCACTTTCCTTCACTGATAAAGTCTGAAGCACTGAAAGGTAGCACTGAAAGGTAGTCTGAAGCACTGATACACTGTATCGCCAAAAGTTTTGGGATGCCTGCCTTTACATGCCCATGAACTTTAATGACATCCCATTCTTAATCCGTAGGGTTTCATCTGGATTTGGCCCACCCTTTGCAGCTATAACAGCTTCAACTCTTCTGGGAAGGCTTTCCACAAGGTTTAACAGTATTTTTATGGGAATTTTGACCATTCTTCGCATTTGTAAGGTCAGGCACTGATGTTGGACGGGAAGGCCTGGCTCATAGTCTCCGTTCTAATTCATCAAGGTTCTATCAGGTTGAGGTCAGGACTCGGTGCTCTGTGCACACCAAACTCGCTCTTCCGTGTCTTATGGACCTTGCGTCATGCACAGGAGCAGACATGTTGAAAACCCATTCCATGAAATTTTCTACGCACTGTTTTTGAGCTAATCTAAAGGCTACAGGAAGTTTGGAGGACTGCAGAAACTTCTACGCACTGTGCACCTCAGCATGTGCTGACCCCACACTGTGATTTTACGTGGCTGAGTTGCTGTTGTTCCTGAATGCTTCCCCTTTGTTATAACAACAATAACTGTTTATTATGGAATATTTAGTAGTGAGAAAATTTCACAAATGGACTTATTGCACAAGTGGCAACCTCTCATGGTATCACACTTGAATTCACTGAGCTCCTGAGAGCAATCCATTCTTTCACAAATGTTTGTAGAAGCGTCGGACTGCCTAGGTGCTTGGTTTTATACACATCATGTATCATGGAAGTGATTGGAACCTGAATTCAATGATTTGGAGGGGTGTACCAATACTTTTGGCAATATAGTATATGTGCGCTCTATTTAATATTTGTATTATCTAAAACGTTCTTACACCACAATACCAAAAGGTAAATAGGATTTATAACTGATCACACAGTAAAATACACACGACTTGAATTATAACACACAACACCGTGTTGCACCAAAACATTTTATTCTATAAAAGGAGTGGGTAATCACAACTGTACACGGGAAACTGACTTTCAACACCATTTCTCACAGTATCAAAAAGCTCGCGTTTTCCTCGCTGATCTTTACACACTTGTTCTGTACAAATACAAAAGAAATAACATTAATTACTTGTCTTGTTATAATGATAACTGCATTGCACTGAGTAATATAGTACTGGCCCATAAGTTACTGCATTCAATATAAAATACCTATGATTCTGAAAGGTTAAAAGAGAATTTAATGATAACCACACTTGCACACATACACTCACACAAAACCCAAACCCTTTCAAGATTTGAGCACAAGATCGCACACTATTTTAAACAAATCAGATACAAGTGATGAAAGCAAACATGCTCAGATAGACAAGGATGTCACAAAATTCAGTCGTGGGCACTTCAACATTGATAAGGGCTCCTAACATTACGCCATCTTGGAATACAATAATTTCGATTTAGGATGATATGAAGGTACATGTTTTACCAGCATGTCTTGTAGTAATTAGAAATAGGCCATGCATATGTGCTACGAATGGCCATGGTTGCACACATTTCATGGATTTCATGTGGATTATCAGTGCTTATAGGCCACATCTGTCAGGGCTCCAACGCTTTGACATGCTCACCGACTTCACAAAGAAAACACTACTCTCCATGCAACACTTTAGGGGTGTACAACACATCAGGGACTCATTTCAAGGGATTAAACAAAAATAAAACAGAAAGAAAAGAAAGAAAAAAATAAAAAAAAATCAAAGAAACAAACAAAACAAAAAAACAGAAAGAAAGAAAACAAGTATTTCACATTATCTAGTCAGTGTTAAAAATAGAAATCCACCCGTTACATTTATTCAAGAACTTTGTAGATTATATACAGTATGTACATTAAGTCTTTAGTTATTAATTGTCTGTAAGTCTATGAACAGTTTAAAAAAAAGAAAGGGATCGCAATCAAATGCATATACTCTTCTAGAAAGATGTGCTTAGTAACATTTGCCTTGAAGCGAGAGAACAATACAAAATCTTGCGACTACATTGCTCTCTGGACAAAATATCGTGCAGCTGCTGCAGACATGCACTTACCGCTCAAAGGCTTGAATCCAACAAGCGTTTCTTCTGAAAAAAGGCATAATGCGCACTTAATCAGCTGCTAGCGATTGAAATGATGCCCATGGCAATGTGCTAGAGTGCTAGCTAGAGGGAAGAAGTGTCCAGGATACCCTCTCCTTACAGGTTTATATGATTTTCATAATATCATCATCCAATAACTTCAAAATATTGTTGGGGGTTGAGGGGGGGTATTTTTGCATATCATGCATATCAGGGCAGGAGATGTTAGGACATGTTTTGTCACTGTGAACTATATGCAAATAGGGATTTTCAGGGTGCCTCACAAAAATAGGGGTCCCAGTATCGAACCCTGAGGAACTCCGAAATCCTGCTGCGCAAATCAGATTTGCACGTTTACTTCAATTAAGGCTCTGATGGGCTAGAAGTAACAATGCATCTAGACATCTGTACTATTATATCTCTGATTATTATGTCTTCTTTACAAATATGCAAACAAGTGTGCTTAAACACAGACATACACACACATACACACCAATTTAATAAGCTCCCCCTTTCCCTGCGAGTTATGTTGCTTTTTTTGAAACATTTTTCACAGCCTTATGAAATAATATCTGAAGGTTAGATTAACACCCATCATACGGTGTTTTGTTAGATGCCAGTATTGGCAATAAAATGTCTTTTTAAAAAACAACAAAAAGAAATACTGTTTTTTTTTTTTTGCGGCAAACTATTTTTGGGAAGATGCTTCGACAACAAAAAAATATTTTACAAAAATTCACAGTCTTGTCAGCCCCCTGCCTCTACTTCTCATTTGGGTTAGGGTAGATATAAAAACTGATTTGTTTAAACGAAACAAAAAACCCCTTTAAAACAGGGTACATCTTCAGCTGTCTTTGCTATGAGCTATACGTTCAATTCCATCCACACAGAAACGTAAAGGTCAAGCTTGTGTATACAAATTTAGGACGACAAAAAGTTTGGATAAAATGCAAGAATTCAACAAGGCAGCTGTAGATGTATCTCAAACCCTCCTAACTCATTAAAACGACGAAATTCATTACACAACTCTACTTTTTTCTAACCATCTTGCATAAAATCCTTTACTTTCTTACTTTACTTTCTATACTTGTTTCAAAAAAATCATGTCAATAAAGGGGTACCTTCCCCAATCTTCACTCTCTGCTTATAGCAGTGCTGCGTGCGTTGCTTTTCTTGTAGTCCCTTCAAGTAATGGCTAAATGATCAGGCATTGAGATGGAGGTGAAGGTTGCCCTTGGACGGGTGGTTTGTGGCTTTTAGAAGCTTGGCAGAAAATTGCAGCCATGTTCTGACTAGGAGGGGTAACCAATTTGATTGCGCCACCCCTTCTCCATATCCAACACATATGTTCGTATCCGGAGACCGGGGAGGTGGCGTCAACAGCGTTTGGAATCCCCGGATGGGCACGCATGTCTCCTGAGGAGCAGGCAGGGAGGTGAGGGCTGGGGAGGGTGGCGTAAAAAGCATTTCACATCATGACGTGGCGCCGTCGGTGAAGTGCCAGGTGGTCAGAGCGGGAGAAGCTGCGGTCGCAGTCGGTGCAGCGAAAGGGTTTGATGCCGGTGTGCTTGCGAAAGTGTCGCGTCAGCTCGTCCGAGCGAGCAAAGCGCCAGGTACAGCCCTCCCATGTGCACTGGTACGGCTTTTCACCTGTAAAGACATAACCATGTCAATCAATATGTCTGATATATATATATGTACATAAATACACACACACAAACACACACACACACACACACACACACACACACACACACACACACACACACACACACACACACACACACACACACACACACACACACACACACTTCCGCTCAAAAGTTTGGGGTTAAGGCTCACCAAATGCTGCTTTTATTTAATCAAAAAGACAGTAAAAAACATAATATTGTGAAATATTACAATTTAAGAGTCTTTTTTAATATAATTTAAAATGTAATTTTACGCTGCATTTATTTAAACAAAAAGACACAAAATATACAATAATATTGTGAAATATTAAAATTTAAGCTGATTTTTCAGCATCATTCTTTAGTGTTAAGAAACTGTGATACATTTTTTGGGATTCTTTGAGTTTAAAAGAACAGCATTTATGTGAAATAGAAATATTTTTTAACATGTCTTTACTGTCACTTTTGATCACTTTAATGAATCCTTGCTGAATAAAAGCATTAATTGATTTCAAGCATACATTTCTTACAGACCCCAAATTACAACCCTAATCCTATATACATATAGACAGACAGATAGATATAAATTACATATAAATTAATAATTGCACCAAAAACAATGGCAGAAAAAAGGGCACACCTGTGTGTATTCTCCGGTGGGCTTTCAGATGCGAGCTCTTGGTGTAGACTTTGTTGCAGCCATCATAATCGCACATGTGCACACGTCTTCTCTTCATGTCCGGCGAGTCGGGGTCAACTTGGATGTCCACATCTGTATTCATACTAGGAACAAAGTGAAACATTTTAGCTATTAGGGTGTGGCGATCAGTTCAAGTCATACCAAACCTATCCTTAGATTATCTAAAGATTAAGAGCACATTTGAGCATGTGAAGGCAGGTACAAACATTCAGCATTATCTTCATGAGTAAAACAGATTAATCCATCAATCGTCCTTTGGATTACAATGATTACAATGACTTGTATTGCAACACTCTTAACCCTATAAAGCCTACTGTATGGTATTTGATACACAAGGCCTCTAAATGATCAACATGATCAAATCTCTCGCTCTCTCTCTCAATTATATATATATATATATATATATATATATATATATATATATATACACACACATACATACATACACACACACACACACACAATTTCTCATTATATTTCTTCAATTTCTCATTATGCAATTATCTAATCAACCGATTCCATGGAAGTTGCTTCAACGCATTTAGGGGTGTGGTCCTGGTCAAGACAATCTCCTGAACTCCAAACTGAATGTCAGAATGGGAAAGAAAGGTGATTTAAGCAATTTTGAGCGTGGCATGATTGTTGGTGCCAGACGGGCCGGTCTGAGTATTTTACAATCTGCTCAGTTACTGGGATTTTCACGCACAACCATTTCTAGGGTTTACAAAGAACGGTGTGAAAAAGGAAAAATATCCAGTATGCAGCAGTCATGTGGGCAAAAAATGCCTTGTTGATGCTAGAGGTCAGAGGAGAATGGGCCGACTGATTCAAGCTGATAGAAGAGCAACTTTGACTAAAATAACCACTTGTTACAACTGAGGTATGCAGCAAAGCATTTGTGAAGCCACAACATGCACAACCTTGAGGCAGATGGGCTACAACAGCAGAAGACCCCACCGGGTACCACTCATCTCCACTACAAATAGGAAAAAGAGGCTACAATTTGCACAAGCTCACCAAAATTGGACAGTTGAGGACTGGAAAAATGTAGCCTGGTCTGATGAGTTTCGATTTCTGTTGAGACATTCAGATGGTAGAGTCAGAATTTGGCATAAACAGAATGAGAACATGGATCCATCATGCCTTGTTACCACTGTGCAGGCTGGTGGTGGTGGTGTAATGGTGTGGGGAATGTTTTCTTGGCACACTTTAGGCCCCTTAGTGCCAATTGGGCATCATTTAAATGCCATGGCCTACCGGAGCATTGTTTCTGACCAAGTCCATCCCTTTATGACCACCATGTACCCTTTCATGTAAAGAAATTAATTAAAGATGTAATTACATGCAGGTAATTATAGTAATATCAGTACAATATAAAAACACATAAGTGATTGAAATTATTAACTTAAATGTTAGCACATAGTAGCTAAAGACACCTAATATAAAGTGGGTCCTAGAATTTCATCCTACTTTATAGCAGTGGGCATTTTTAACATATCGGCAGTTTTTATTTTTATTTTATTAGCAACGGAAAGGCAAAAAACAGACTATAATACTCAACATTTACTGTCAGCATTCAGCAATGCGCATCTATATTGTTAAAACAAATCTCTGTATATCCAATAAATATTTTATTTCACAATCCTTTCATATTTAGAAATGACAGACTTTAAATCCTTGATTTCAAAATATGCTACACTGTATTCAGTTGACCACTATGACATATTAAAGTAATTTACACAGTGATGCATATAAAATTAGAGCTACCTTGTCTGTATTGATCATATAAACAAATATGATTACCAGCACGAAAAAAGTACCAGATTGCTGAGTGCCCCGTTAGCCTACAGTGTTTATTTCCTTTTTATTGATATTTTTAAACAATTACTTTATCTGTAAAGAAAAATTATAATACTGTAATATAATTGCAGAATCAAGTTGCCATCTAAAGTATAAGGATGATTATTTTAAAGATTTTTATTTATTACATATTTCTAAATGTTTTACATATTAATTAAAATAAATATAAATGATGTATATTATATATCAGTTTTATATCGGCCATCCGTCACCCTGCTCTCTAAGATATTGGCATTGGCCATCAGAAAAACAATATCGATCGACCACCAATTTATCACCATATAGCCATCTGCAGTTGAGCTAAATCTGAATAAAATTAAGGTGTTTGAGCGCCAGAATGAGCTTTATATTGTCCTGTACCATACTATATGAAAGACAGAAGTATCAAATATAATACTCAACATATTATCTACCTGTTAACATTGTGAATCTACTTTGAAACAACTGGACTTGTAAAATGCGCTATATAAATAAAGGGGTTTGATTTATTGGAAGCCAGACTTTTATTTTGACGGGGCACCAGACTTTTATTCAGTGAATGCCAGCGTCTGAGCACACAGGCCTCCCACTGTCTGTCTTCATTAATTTAGTTTGCCATCTATATATTTTGCATTTTTACAATTGATGTAAAAAAATCATGTTCTTTTTATTAAAACCCACTACAATAAATCTCTTCAAGTTAGTGTTTTAAGAATTTTTACATTCATTCCAAAATAACTAAAGGCTGTAACAGTGTTTTTTGTGACCTGTGGCATTCAACTTCTTCTGAATAAATATAAAAAAGATGATAAAAATAAGACAGAAAAAGGTTCACTGCGTATTTTATTTCCTACATAGCTTCATGTTTTGCTTGGGACTTCCCGTTTATCTGAAAACTAGAGATGGGGTTTGATCAAATCAATAGTGATATAATCCGATATATGCCTCTAATTTTTCTGCATACATAAAATAAACTGGTCTTATAAAAATAGTACCCAAAATTATTATTGCGCATCACAGAATTATATATGCATATAGGACCATGATGACCCTAGTGCAATATCCCTAACTGGCCACCAGGGAGGGCTGAAGGGCAAGCATGCATGTGCATCTAAATTCCATACAGCTGGAGAGCTTCCAGTTCAATGCTGATCTCTCTCCCTTTCCCTTCCTGCTCCAATCCCCCTCCCCCTGCCATGTTTTTTTTTTCAGCCCATGTCTTTCTCCCCTCCTTTCCTTCCTCTCTCTTTCGCTTTCTCAGCCTCTTCCTTTCCCCTCCCTGGCTGCAAACCAGTTCACTCCCTATTCCCCCTCTTTCTCCCAACTCATTTCCATCAAATTTCTCTCTCCCAGCAATCACCTGACCGTATGTCCGAACAATTAGACACACCCACCCAAAAGACCCTCTTGTTCTCCATCCTGGCCATGCCAATGTTTGTCCTTCTTTGCATTTTACTCCCTCTTTCAAAGGTGTGACGACATTGCGAGTTATGTAACATTGTTTACACCCAGTTTGGAGAGAACCCTGCCCAGCAACACACACACACACACACACACACACACACACACACACACACACACACACACACACACACACACACACACACACACACACACACACACACACACACACACACACACACACCAACAGAAGAGGATGCATCCAGCTTGTAATCAAAGCAAAGAAGAGCCATGGGCCTCAAGTGTGTTTAAGGTTACATAATCGTCCAGAAGAGTGGTGCAGCGATGCCATTAGACCATGTCAGATGCTCTACCCAACATTGAGATATACAGATGTGTATGGGATATGCAGATACACTCTCTCTCACCTGGGGTCCATTCCTTGCGTGCTGAAAGAGGCCGATCCAGACTCTGTGCCGCTTTCAGCATCACTGTCAGACTGATACTCCACTGGAGAGGTTGAGCCTGGCTTTATACGCACTGAAATTACACACAAATAAAATACATTTGAGTGAGATTTTGAATAGAGAAAAATCAACACGAATTTCAATATTTAAGTATTTAACCATTTTGCTTTAATGACAATAATATTAAATATAAAGCCCCTATGTAAGCCCCTATTATGCTATTATAAAGCTTCCTAACTTTGTTTAGGAGATCTCATACAATACGTTTACATCCAAGCTAAAAAAAACACTTGAATTTTCTCATAATATCACTGCAGCATCACCTCTTGTCACAGTGTCTGAAATGGTACGATAAAAGATTTATTCTCTCTAAACCACTCCTTTCTAAGAGCCTACTCTGCTTTTATTGGTCAGATGGCCCAGTCTGTTCTGTTGTGATTGGTCGACCACTAACAGCACGTGTCGGAAACGCCTATTACCGTATCAGAATTCCATCTGTGGAGGCTTCCTCAACACTTCTTTACAGTGATACGAACTATAAGAATGGTGTCAGTTTTACTGTATCAGTTCATCCGTTAGCCTTTCACGGCGCAGAAAATATCATCTTGAGTGTAATGTCAACAACACAAATGAAACTCTTTCAGGCTTCAGATACAACTGCAGTGTTTGAGGGCGGGTCAAAGTAGATGCGTTTCACGGGCAGCCAATGAAGAACATAGGAAGACATTGTGCAAACCTACATAGCAAGTGAGACTGGAATCGCTGACGATTCGTTATGGAAGTTCAGAATTATAATAAGGGCACTTCGAAATGTAATAATTTTAAATTACATTTATGAACAATTCTAGCAAAGATGTGTTAAACAGACTTTTCACTGCCTTTTATATATTTGAAATTAGTCATTTATTTTATTCTTCCATTTTTAAGTGTTAGTAAATTAGTTGTTTTTTGTCATTTTAATTAGTCTTTCATACATTAAATATGACTACATAATTTACATCATATTAATTTCTATTTCAGTTTTAGTTATATCAAGTAAAACTAAAGGAAATGTTTCTTTGGCAAATGCCAGACATAACATAATCTGTGGCATGCAGTGGTGTTCTGAAATAAGTCCTCCGTTTTTTAAATGTGTGTTATTTTACACTTTAAGCTCGTCACATTTTCCTGGTTCAATAAACATTACATAACAAAAATTCTATGTTGTATTTTTCACATTAACAATGTAATTAATTTTTCATTTATTACAACCAAATACCAATCTCATCAAGTTTGTATTTTTTTTACGCATTTTTACATTTATTCCAAAACAATATCTAAAGGCTATCAACTATTAAACTATTTATTTTATTTGTGAACTGATGTTCGGCTATTCTTTTTAAACTTATTTTTGGATCATCAAGCTTTGTAACAAAGAAGTACTTTTATTTTCACCATGCTGATTGCTCACTAAAACCCCTGACCGTCGTCATGTTTTCAGGCCATTCAAAGTTTCATTTTGATGCGACAAAGCGGTGAAAAGTGGTTGAGTTGTTTACTTAAAGGAGGTTCTTATGTTATTTCATGCATTCTGACTTATTTACAGTGTTAAAGAGTTGTATTCTCATGCTAAACATGGCACACACACACACAAAAAAAAAAAAAAAACGAAGTATGACAGAGTATTTATGTGCCAAATACACTCCTTCAGGGTTACAATATGTTTCTGATTTTTTTTTTTTTTTTTTTTTTTTTTTATGGCCCTGTATGACTTCATTAAGGGCAGAATTCCTTGCATGGGCACTTCTTCCAGGTGAGCGTGTGCGCACATCAACCAGAGCAAGAGCACGTCCATTGAAGGGTTAGATAACCCAAAAAGGAAAATTTTGTCTTTAATTACTTACCCTAATGTCGTTCGACACCCGTAAGACCTCCGTTCATCTTCGGAACACAAATGAAGATATCTTTGTTGAAATCCGATGGCTCAGAAAGGCTTACACCAATGTCATTTCCTTTAGTCCTGCCTTTAGGCCCATAAAGGCACTAAAGACATTGGTTCAAAGCCTATCTCACAGTGGTTCTACAATAATTTTATGAAGCAACAAGGATAGTTTTTGTGCACAAAAAAAACTAAATAACGACTCATGAGCCAATTTTTTTGCCGATTTCAAAACAAAGTGTCGAACCGTTATGACTCAGCGTATTGATTCATGATTCAAATCACGTGTCAACCGCCAAACTTGTTAAATCATGTGACATTGGCGATCCGGATCATGGATCAATACGTTGATTCATAGCGGTTCAATGCTTTGTTTTGAAATCGGTTTTGAAGTCGTTATTTCTTTTATTTGCCCACAAACTAATTCACATCGCTTCATAAAATCATTGTAGAGCCACTGTAGTGAGATGGGCGTTGTAACGACGTCTTTAGTGCCTTTTATGGTTCTTGAGAGAAGAAATGATATTTGGTGTTAAAGCCTTTCTGAGCCATCGGATTTCAACAAAACTATCTTCAATTGTGTTCCGAAGATGAACGGAGGTCTAACGGGTGTCGAAGGACATTAGGGTAAGTAATTATTGACAGAATTCTTATTTCCCACCGCTACTGTTTCACAGGATCACTTTCCCACCGCGGCAACGCCCCTACCCTTTGTTTATTCAGACTGATTCAGGAACGTACAAGAAAACAAGGCGGGATTCATAGCGCAAACCAATCATATCCAATCACAGTGCAATGGAGACATTGCCTCTCTCACATGACTTTACCCCATTCATTCTCAACTACACCCCCCCCCCCCACCCCAACCCCTCACACACACACACACACTAAACTCAACGCACGCTTCAGGGGGTCTGTTAAAATTCAAATGGCCTCGACGTGGACTCTGAGAAGCAGAACTATGTTCTTTCCACATGTTTGTTGTTTAAAAAGCCTCCCACTGAAATGAGATGTGAGTGGAGCGCTGGCCTGTTTCTCAAACAAGCAATTAAATCAAATACAGAAAAGCCTTCCTGCCTAACATTTAATTTAAACAACATCACTTCCAGAACCAAATATAATGATTCAGACCATTATTTTATATTTGTGAGAAGTCTTCTTTGTGTTCTTTGGCAACCGAAAAACAATCTCTAGAGTCCACAAGACAAAGAAAAAGATATAATACAAATTAATGTTCCATATTGACACAGGGTGTGGCTATTTGAGTACTGGGATGATATCTCTTGACGTGACCTTTAACCAACCACAGAAGAAATGATCTGGAGATGCCTCAGAGTTGGCAAAGATTATCTTCTAAATGAAAGGGGGGAGCAAGGGTGCTGTCCATTCATTATTGTCTACTCTTCCAAAACCCATTTACTCCCAAAAGAAAAAAAAGACAAAAACACCTACAGGGATACTTAATCTACAGCCTCTTATTGGAGACAACATGGGGTGCTATGGCCTGTTCAATAAAGCATGAGTCCTCCACCTTGGTATTTTTCCCATAAATTGAGTCTCTGAAGAAGGTTCCCACCCAAATAACACAATTTACTGACCTTCATAATCTCTCCATTACATTCAAAGGGGTTTCAAAGAGCTACATACAAAATTAATAACCGAAAACAAAAGGAGCCAAGCACAACTCCTCCCTGAGTTTAGACTTTGGGGTTGAATCAGCGTGTTAAATAAGCATTAGCATTTTTCCATAGTGTTATTTGGGTGGGGTTCTCACATTAAAAAACATTCAGTATATTTTATTCAGAATTTGTTTCGGTTTTAATGTTATTCGTACGGTCCATGACCTGCATGGTGTCTTTCAGGGGTAACTGAAATCTGTGAGATTAAAAGGGCAACGGGAAGGAAAAGACATAGGTGAACCAAACCATTTCACTCTTAAGAAAATGGGGCAGTCGAGGCCTAAGGTGTCAGACTTGTAACCCAAAGGTTGTGAGTTTGATTCTCAGTAGCAGGAAACGACTGGCAGCGCAGTTGAATAAGGCATCTAACCCCCAATATCCCCCACTTATTCAGTTGTGTGTGTGTGTGTGTGTGTGTGTGTGTGTGTGTGTGTGTGTGTGTGTGTGTGTGTGTGTGTGTGTGTGTGTGTGTGTGTGTGTGTGTTTTTGTGAAATATTAGGACTCAAATGTGTATAATGACATGGGTATGACATAAGTATTACAAGGAGAGGGTGAAATATGAGGACATTGGCCTCATATTTCAAAATGCTTATAAATCATACAGGATGAGTTTTTTTGAGAACGTAAAAATGCAGAATGTTTCCTGTGATGGGTAGGTTTAGGGGCGGGGGCAGCTTAGGGGGATAGAAAATATGGTTCAGTATAATACAGTATAAAATACAGTATAAAAACCATTGCACCTATGGAATGTCCCCAAATAAAAAATAAAAAAACGTGTGTGTGTGTGTGTGTGTGTGTGTGTGTGTGTGTGTGTGTGTGTGTGTGTGTTCTCTACTCACTGCTCCTAATGTTGGTGCACTAACTTGGATGGGTTAAATGCAGAGGACAAATTCCAAGTATATGTTACCAATCAAAGTACTAATACCAATGTTTCTTTCAAATCTTGGGACAAATTGCACTTAATGCACAGTTGAAAGATTGCGATCTTGATTCAAAGACCCACACGATGTTATTTCTAAGTAAATTACAACGATTCCGCTGTCTATTACCATGGCTGTTTCGCATCAAAAGCACCAGAGGAGCGTGAGCAGCGCAGATTTTGTTGCGGCCAATATTAATGAATGAGAGTCGGTTGTCGCGTTCCCGATGTGAATGCTCTCATTCATTGACATGGGCAGCGAAAACACACCGCTCACACTCTGCCGATGCTTGTGACTTGAAACAGGCTTTAAACCAAAGACTTTAGGGATTTTGGTTACCCTTTAAAGCATGATCATCACACTTGTCGACCGTGCTGCCGCTGATCCGGCGGTAGAGCAGCTTACATGTAAATGTACAGATAAGTAGCTTCACAGTCTTCTCAACCACACAAACATTACAAACATTTAAATAGCAGGGGAGAAATGTGTACTGGGATAAAAACTCATAGATTGGGTATGAATATTGATATCTTGCGATCAAAATAGAGCAAATCACATTTTTGAAAGCATTTTGACATGTATTATGTACAAGTCATCGCTTATTACGTCAGGAGCGATAAGAGACTGTTTAACAAAGTGATTGTCATTGAATCATTCGTTCAAGAGATTCATTCACAAATGTTGTTTCATCCAATAAGACATGACTCCATTCAAATTATTTTCTTTAATTAATTTGTTCAAACTAATGTATTTTTTAAATAGACTGGAGCAATTGAAATTGTCAGAACCTCTAGGAAATTATGCGTTATTTTGTTTAGTTTTTTTCTACAGAATCATGGGAGAATCACAATCTCAATTTTAAAACAAAAAATCGTGATTCTCAATTTATCCAGAATCATGCAGCTCTAACTCAGGGATATGTTTGAAATCCCGAAATAACTTTACTGATACAAAGATGGTGCACTCAAGTTATTATTAATGGAGATTAATGGTGGACAATATGATGGAAAAATCCTGCCTATTAAATAAAAGAGCCAATCCATCGGTAATTGGTAAAGTCAATGCCTTTATGAACTTTGGTTGCTACAGAAACAGTCAGTGTTCTGATATGCACATTGGATGGTCCAGCCTGATAAATAATGTTTTTGGTCATGATTTGAGCATCTAAATTTATGAGACGGTTGCTGACAGATTTCAAATATGAAATTTAATCATAGAGAATTTGATGTTTCCTCATTCAAAGAGATAGGAGCTGTTTCAAAGATGGCCACCAAGTGAAATTACTTGCCTTAAAGGGACTTTGAAATCCCTAACCCCAATTATGAACAATAGTAATAATAAAAGACCACTTATAACCATTGTACTTACGGAATTTGGGGCAAACTGTGGTAAAGTTTTATAATTGGTTCAGCTTAAAAAATTAAAATCTTATGTCAAAAGATGATGAAACAAGTCAATGCCAATGTTTCTTTTAAACAAAAAGGCTTTTTTCAATCATAAACCTCAGAAAATCCTTCTGAGGGAGTGAAACTGTAACAGTGTGTACTTGTTAGTTAGCAATTTCTATTTCTTTATAATGAAGGCCAATAAGATTTGCTTCATTATCTCCTGTAATTAAAGTTTAAACTTGTTCTGCCTCGCCCTGAAATCATCTTTTGTGTCTTTTATATGCACATCCATATGTGTGGGAAGAAGTAGCGTCTGTACACTGATAACTAAACGGCAACGGCACGAAACTGTAAGAGGGCGAGCCCAAGGGTGTGACCACCTAAAGGAAATGGGTAGAACTAAAGGACAGAAGATCACCAGTACCACATGAACAGTTTTATATAGAAGAGACAAGATTCATCCCAGGCTCATATTTGCATTCTTACTTTTAACCAACTGCAGAATGCCACTTCATGCACGACTACAAAAATATTTGTACCTGCGAGAGCATGTCACTCTACTGAATAGGGATGAATTTGATTTGGAATCCTTAACTTGACCTTTAGTTTTTTTGAGGAATAAAAAATGATTAATGATTGGAAAATAAGACTTACAGAGCCTGTCAAAAATGACACATAATTAGATTAATAATTTCAGATTCCAACAAAACAGCAATAACGAGAGATATAAAAGTTAATAATGCAGTTAAAAGGGTAATTAAAAGGAATAGGTCACCCAAAAATTATAATTCTGTCATTACTGACTCATCCTCAAGTTGTTCCAAACCTGTATGAGTTTCTTTATGTTGAACACAAAAGAAGATATTTTGAAGAATGTTGGTAAACAGACAATTGATGATAGCCATTGAGTATAGTAGGAAACAATACTATGGAAGTCAGTGGCCACTGTCAACTGTCTGGTTACCAATATTCTTTTAAATATCGTCTTATGTGTTCAAAATAAAGAAAGAAACTATACAGGTTTGGAACAACATGAGGGCAGGTAAATAATTGACAGAATTTTCATTTTTGAGTGAACTATCCCTTTTTTTAACAGCATTAAATGTTCAATTTGACAGTATAACTGATGAATTCGGTTAGCTATAGTTACTAAAAACTGATCTGAACCTTCAGCTCTGATGAACTGATTTTAAATATAAGATTACATCTTTAAAGCGTAGGGAAAGTTTTATCATTGGATTCATGCAGATTTAATTATAGTACACACTACTGTTCAAAAGTTTTTTTTTTTTTTTATTATTCCTTAACAGTAATATTGTAAAAAAATTATTACAATTCAAATAAGTTTTATTTTATTTTATTTTATTTCAAGTTTTATTTTAATATGGTAGTGTGCATATTTCCTTTAAATTTAAACTAAGCAAATAGTATGAGGTTAATACATTTAATTTAAAATACTTAATAAAATTATAATTTATAAAGCACTAATTAATATTTTATATTTTAATAATTTTATTAAATAAATAGAAAGTAAAAAAAAAATGGAATATTACTACAAAATGATATTACTAACTCATTTCAAAGATTTCAAATTAGCACATGATGCACCATGAAAAGTTTTTGTACGCTGACTTTTAACATTAATGACTCGCACAAAAGCTACTACTGTAGCTATTAGAGGTGTCCCCGACTAAAGATTTAAACAATCGAATCAGAATTGTCAAATCTTTCTATGGTCGACAGATAGTCCAATCATCTGTGTGTGTGTGAATGGGTTGGGAGGGGCCTACTCCTACGTCCTACTAGTCAGCAGGAGGGTAAAACTGTTTTTATTTTCCTTTAAACGCTGCACGCAGCATCAGCTTATAATAGAGCGACCAAAACTGCCTGCCAACTGACAGATGAACTGACAATGTGGTGGACAAACATTCATAAAACATTTTGTCACTACATTTTTAAGCCGCGTTCGAAAAACAGAACATCACACCAATATATAAAAGTACATTTTGATAAATAAACCCCCAAAAAAATACCTGCCTAGAGAGGAAAAGAAAATTTTGAGTGCCTTAACATGCACGTTCTTAAGGCGATTAAACAAAGTCGCACACCGGACGTGAAGCTCAGCGCTGTGTCTCAGGTATCTCACACCAGACACGCACATTATATACGCGCAAGCTCAATTTTGAATCGACTCCTGACAGAAGAGCTACACGATGGATTTATCTTGTAGCGCAGGGTGAAATCAGTATGTACATTGACGATTTGAGGGAAATATAAATGTAATATAAAACCTTGAAATGGTCCTATGTGGCGCGGCAGGGGACAGCCGCAGAATGCCGCCGCCGGTGTGTGTACACTCATTGAAAACAATGTGTTTGAATTTTAAAGACGCAGTGCAGGCGCTGCCCTTAAGGGGTCGCACACCAGTTGCAAAGCTCAGCGCTGCATTTTTTTAAATATTGAGCACCCCATATTGCCAAAATGGAATGATCCTCATTTCATAACACTCGCAAAGATTCGACTGTGAGATCGGTGGTCGAATCCGGCTCCACATATCGATGCATCAAATCTTCGACTATTCGGGGTCACCCCTAATAGCTATTATATAGATTTATGGGGTTGGTACACTTTACAGGGTCATTCTATATCTCGTCACGGCAATCTCACCTGATCCCTCTGACCGGCCGTCACTTCCGATGAGAGGCACAGTGATGGCGGCGGTGGCCACTCCATCTGTGGGTACGGTTGTGTAGACCACCGGTAAGGATTGCACCACCACGGGGATGGTTTGCAGCTGCCCCATTTTACTGGGCATGTTCACGGAGGGTATGGTGTGGATGACATGGAGGATCTGCTGACCTCCGACCCCTTGCGTGGACGCAAGTATGGAGCCCGGCGACAGCACTGCCGGGATGGTGTGGCTTGTCGTGATGTTTTGGAGAGGCAGGTTTGCAGGGGTGGAGGTCGCCGTGGCTACCGGGAGGGAGGGGCGGGGTTTGTTGAGGGACAGGTCCACAGGTTCTGTCTGGTCGTCATCGTTGTGTTGGACGCTGATGTCACAGAGTGGAGGGGGTGAGGATTTGATTTTGAGGTCTGTGGGCTCAGGGCAATCGTCTAATGGCTCTTCTTTCTGTAGAGGCACAAAAATAGAAGAAAACTGAGAAGAAAGCAAGGGTATAAGGGAGATAAGGAAGTAATATGGAAGAGCAAACGAGGTGAGGAAGCAGATTAGGAGGGACAGAAAGAAAAGGGAGGGTACAGATCAGCAGCTCCACAAAACACAGGAACAATGGCTGGCCAGATCGGGCCTCTGCACTGCAGAGGAGAAGGCCTGAACCTGGCATGAGTCCAGCCCAAACGTAGATACACTCATTTATAAACACATACACAAAGCATAGATCTGTGTGCATGTATTGATCTAAGCACTGAACTCCCTCTGAAGTAAGACTTATAACTGACCTTAAGTCCTATATTTATGCTTTTGGTAAGGTAATAAAACAAATTAAACATTTAAATGCAATTTCGGAATGATGCAACAGAGAGGTTAATGTGTTTTAACTTGTGGTGCTTGTCCATGCAAAACTCATTTGACATTAAGCTAGAGAATCGTAGGTGGTTGTCAGGGCATTGCTATGTGGTTGCTAAGGTGTTCTGAGTGGATTTTAGCATATTGTTTTGCAGTTTCTGGTTTCTGGCTCAGTTCCCTTCTTCAAATGTACGTCTATGAGAAGTTCTCAGGATGTGAACAGGCAAATAAACTATTCAGACTATTCAACATGTATTTTTTTTTTGTTTTTTTGTGGCAATAATTAAATATTTGTCATCTTAATATTTTCCCCAATGGCAGCAGTCTACTTTTTAAATTGGCTTCCATGTCGCTTCAGTCTTAAATGTACATTGTTGTTTGTTTGTAACAAGATGCATGCTTATTGTTGTTGTTGTTGTTGTTGTTTTTTTAAACCATTAGTAATGTAGTCAATCTCTTTCTCCAGCCAAACCTATAGAGTTTGGGGTGTGGCTACTCTAGCCAGAGAGTGTTTAGCTGCTGTGGGAGCAAGGCTGACGTGTTACATGGGAAAAGACATTCAACTTTGGTTAGAGAAGTGCAAGCTAAAAAACAGATCATGAAAACATCCAAGCAAATGGGGCAATGCAATCTACATGCTACAATGGTACCATACAGCACCATCACGAACCCATTCAGAAAGACCACTGTACCAGTTTATAATGTTTACTTTGATGTGTTCAGTGTAGGCAACCTTAAACAGTTGTGGAATATCATGTCAAAAAGAAATGTACCCGGTGCAGATCCGTTGGCTGGGTTTGTTATAAGCAAGATGATTGCGTTCTCTCTAGTGTAGACAAAGTGTTAGCCTTAGCCTTCTCAATTGTTTACTCTTGACACATAGCACAGCTAAAAGTATGAATTATGCTGAATATGTTGGACCTTTTATTGAAATTAGACTATTTTTACCTCTAGAGACATGCCTTCAAGCACCCGTAAAAACTGTGTTTGTGATGTTTGAGTTGGGGGAGGCATAGTCACGTGTATCCAGACCTGATACAGACTGACTGCAGAAGGTCTGAACTCGATCGTAGCTTTCATTGGTAAAGGACATTTGACTGACATGTAACACATCCAATCACAGTTTGTTTTGTTCCACATCATGTTTATGGGTGTGAAAATGTAAAGTCGACGTCCCTGAAATAACAGACTGGCGCGCATCTATAAATTATTCATTCAAGAATGTTGTGCAAGTTTACTGAAAATCCAGCATTTAGTTGATCCTGGAAAGGGCTCATTGTCACAGTGTAAACACGACCACGTTCTTTTTCCACAAGGGGGTTTGGCGACACGGCATTTGTTTTTTTAGGCAGACCGTTAAGGAACCCAACACACTCGTCTTGCGGACATCCTGTAGAATTCAACCAATCAGATGACGATTTCTAAACTCCTGAAGTGTTTCCAGAAGAGTGTACCATATGCATCAGGCGTTCAGCTAACAGTCCATGGACGTGATGTGGTGTCTGATGCTGAGAGTAGGGGAGGCGTGACGCGGGAAAGGAGCGCTAGCAAGGTTTTTTTTTTAAATACGTTTTATTTGTGTAATTCCGCTAGGTGCCACTTGTCACAAAAATGACGTACTTCACTTTTAATGAGGTCTTTCAATCTGTAGCATCCACACAATAGGATCAAAATGTCTAACTTTTCAAATAACATGCTTATGGAAAACTGTCATGACGTCCAACAATAAAAAGATAGGTACAGACAGAGGTTGTACAGCTGAGTTGTGTAACCGGAGGTGTTGGGAGGAAACAAGTGAGAGAAAACGAGAGCAAGTGGGCCGGGTTGGGAGCGAAACAGAGAATAAGGGGAGAGTGGGTGGGAAAGGCCCCCAGTTGTCATGGAAACTGGGAGGTATATCAGCTGACTCATTTTCACTCTCCTTCTCTCGATCCCGCCCACCTCTCTCTTAGTCTCTCTGTGGTTCTCCACCCTGCCACCTCGCTGCATCCCCACCCTTCATCCACTCCACCTTTCTTGTCATCTTGAGTTGTTTTCCATTGCTCAATCCTAAAAATATCATGTAAAGATGTGGAGCTGGAGTCAGAACAACATCCATAAGTGACCCAATTATCACTAGCGTACTGTGTGGGATGATAATTGAGTGTGTTCAATATCTATTAGCAGATGTAGGAAACGGTCTCGGCCTGAGGCGGAGAGTGAGTGTTGTGATAAAGACGAGCCTTGTGGCTGTCATTATCAAAACCAATTGAGTTTGATCTGTGTGATGTTTTACGGCTACCATTTCATATGAGCTGTATGCCTGGATTGCGTAACTAGAAGCAGACAAAAACGTAAACTAATTATGAGAAACAAACAACATCTCATAAGGGTTCTTCACAAATCAACATTACTAACAAACTGCTTACAAAACACGTTTTTTATAAATTAAACTTCACAGAGTTTGATTAAGGTCTCAAGTGTAGTGATAATAACGGTAAGTATATGATCAAAAAATTATTTTGTTATTATTATGGTAACTGTATACAATCCGATGCAGTAATTTTTTGCCTGTAAATGCAAATTTGAAATGTTTCATATATAACAAACTTAAAGGGGTGGTTGCATGCAATTTTTTTTAATTTACTTTAGTTAGTGTGTAATGTTGCTGCTTGAGAATAAACAGTATCAGCAAAGTTACAGCGGTGAAAGTTCAATGCAAACTGAGATATTGTCTTTTAAAGCTATGGCAGTTTATTGTCTACAAAAACGGTCGGTTTGGACTACAACAAGCTACTTCCTGGGTTGGTGACATCATAAACCCTTTCTATTAACATAAACACTGTGACTTCTGCCCGTAATGGAAAGGGGCGTGGCGTTTCTGTACAACCTGAGCTTGGCACTTCAGCCAATAAAAATACATGAAACTACATTTGGCCATCTAACCAATCTAAGACCATTGTGTTTTTCGGAGGGATGGGCTTCATAGAACCAGAAAGCAAACGAGCCGTTCAAAGGACAGTGGAGACGGCGGTGTGGAATAAAGGTAAAATATAAGAAAAATACGACATAAAAAAAAAAGAAGTATTAAGACATGTTATACTGCGCCCCAAAAACACAACCAAGCCTAGAAAAAAAAACACGGAACCACCCCTTTAATCAAAACCACAATTTTTTTTTCAGTATTATAGCGACTTAGAAACATTAATAAGTTATGAATATGAGTGGATACGCCATTATAAAACAGCTGACAGAAGCTTAGTTGGCATAATGTGTCAAAACAAAATTGTTACCAACAAAGCTGACTACAATGGAAGTGTCCATAAGTTACACAAATTCAACTGTCTGCTATAATTTTCTGCTGGGTGTCAGATATTTTAAAATCTTGCCATGGATATACCGCAGTATAAACAAATAAGCAAACGGGTAAAATACAAACAAATCAAAAAACAATAACAGTCAACTTTTAACATGTCACGAACCCACAAAGATCCAAAATGAACCGAGCAGTCAAGATAGAAAGTATTGACCTAAGCATATGAATGAGGACAGAAGAGGAACTACTAATGGTAGGTCGGCAGCACAGAGAACACTGATGCATGTTTCTCACAGTTAAGAAATGCAGAACAAATTGACAGAGCAAGAGAAAGACTGAAACTGTTACATTAGGTTCCGGTGAAAAATCCTTCCGTTTAACATAGTTAGGAACGGTAGACTGATGGCAATATGACTCTCTGCTGACCTTACTGATGACCATTAAAAGAGAAATTGGCCATTAATAATATTCCCAAGAGAGTTCATCAAATTCACATTCCACCACAGAAATGAGAGATGAGAAAGCGGTTTTGGTTATTGATCAATTACAAAAGACAACAAAAGACTGTTGTCTAGACTGTTAAAGCTACTATTTCCATTCCTGTCTATGAAAACGAAGCTGTATGAATCAATAACAATTGTTGTTTACAAAAACAGCAAAAGATACAAGAACAACCGAAGGGAGGCAGCCTCGACTACAAAGTTTAAAGATAGGTTGATAGTGTCATAATTAGATGGTACACACGGTGGGAGGAGCCAGGGCGGAGACAAAGTCAGGAGAAGCCAGATGGCACGGCAGACAGCGGCCAAGATGAAGGCCTATGTTGGAAACGATAGTGGGAGGGGCCAGGGTGAAATCAGCGCCGGTCTGACAACCAGCATGTGAGCCCCAGGTGCAGCGGAAGAGATAACGAGACAAGACGACACACAAGTCCTGGAGGTCAGCGCTGAACCGCAACAATGAGCAGCTAAGCTGGAGCCAAGCTTGGAGGACTAAAGCGGAGCCGGTTTGTCAGAGGACCTAGGCAGAGCTGAAGGAAAGATGGAGCCTGACAAAGTGCAGCTGAAGTCCCAGAAGTCTGTGGCACAGGCAGAGCGACATATGACCAAGGTGGAGCCGTGAGGATAATGGTCCCAGGTGGAGCCGAGGCGAAATGAAGTCAAAGTTGAGCCGACTAGACGACGGGTCGAGGCAAAGCCAGGGAAACCACTTTCCAAAGCAGAGCTGGAGACCGGAAGACCCAAGGCGGATGAAAAAGAGTAGAGCCCACAGAAGAGGAGCGGAGGGATTGAATGGAGCCAATGGAGTCTGGGTGGGAGACTAATCAATGACACGTGTGACAGAACAGGCTTGGTGCTGGGCGGAACCAGTGCTGACAAAGAAGACCATGTAGGATAGAATAGAGTGATGGTGTCACAATTAGGTGGTCTACAAAGGATGACGAAGAGAAAGGTATCTATTTAAATAGTAGAGTAGATTTAATACAACAACACAAAAGATTCAAGAATCAAAGTAACACTGTGTCCTGAAACACAACCGACACCAAATAATGAGGAACTGAAAAAGAGGGCACATACACGTAAAACTCGATATCAAACTTAATCAAAAACCATAGTAATTAATGATGAGCAAGAATGTGGGAACAAAGAAAAGCAAAATAAAAAAGTACAATACTCCCGCCTCCTCTCAGTCACTCGTCTCATTCACTCCTGTTGAATAGTGTTGGTTACAAGGCCTGAATTGTGGAGACTGCGCATAATTTAACTTATTCCCCTACTCACACCCAAACAGCACACACATAAAGCCTCCTCTCAAATAGCTTGCAAGTATTAAATTGAGTTCATTTTCACAACTCATTGCACTAAAACAGTCAAATGCAGTTTGTTCTTATTTTATTACTGACTGTTTACTTGTCTTTTTTGTAAACTCAATTCAAAGTTTGAAATCATGCTTCCTTGTGTTGTGTGTAAGCTATTATGCAACAAAATTACACTATTGTAAAAACACAAATACATTAGGTGAGCAAATATTTAGGTGAGATAATTGCCATAGCAATTGATCAATGTTAATGTGTAAATAAAACCCTGTTTATCATTTAAAGTGATGGTATCTCTTTTTTTATAGAAGACTTGGATTAAACCATTTCTTAATTAATTTAATCACAGTTACGATCTTGAAAATATTGATTACCTAGACTTTAAAGGATTGACAAAAAATATAGATACAGATGATAAACTATAGGAGTGAAAGAAACAGTGGCAACTGAGGGTAATATTAGTCTGAGTTTGCAGCCCTGTCCAGCATTTGAAAGGAAAGGTCATGAAGCCTAGGAATGCCAACAATTTATTGCCGATTGATTCATTGTCGATAATTTAATCAATAAAACAGACTGCATAGTTTTGAGGCGCGTGCAGCTCATGCGCAAAACACATGCAGCAGACACACAAGGAAAAAGTGATTTTACAGAATAAATGAACTACTTGTGTAAACCCCACAATAAAAGTAATAAACAAGTTATAAGATCCTGGTAGTGATGAGTGAAGATGACCAACACTGCTTAAGCTGTACGCTCCTATTCTACATTGCATGGTAAATCAAGACCTATCAATCTGAGCGATCAAACCAATGCAAGGGTGCTCCAGCTGTAAAACAGTGTCCATTTGGTCTCTACACATCATTCATACCCACCATACGTGAGAACCAGTTTCCATTGTTTTAACTTCCAAATGAGGTTGGAAAACACACGTAGTGGTTTGATCGCAATGCGATTGGATCCCAGAAGTCCAACAGCTTTAGCAAAGCAGCATGTCATGTCACTCCATGATTTTTGAATTGTCTTATGTTGTGTCTGTGCTTGTTCGAGAAAACCAGCGATCTACTATGGTTAACTAATTTATTGTGAGATTACAACCCAAAATGTGGCACAACAGCATCATGTGTATATTGTTTACACCAAGCCGCAAATATCCTGAAAAGTGAAGCCAAAGTGTCTCGATTGCCCTCAGGTGGTTGGTCTCAGCTCATAAACCCCCTCCCGTCCATGTGTTATAATGGGATGCTAGACAAACGAAACAATCAAATTAAACTTCAAAAACATATTTTCCAAAGATGCTTTCTGCCATTTTAGGTCATGTTGTAAGCTTGGTTTTAGTTAGTTATTTGATGCTATTTAAACAGTGGTGTGGTGTCATGATTGACTGCTGTGATTGACGGCTTATCTTAGCGAAGTTGTCACAGAAGCAACAACAGACTATTTTCAGGAGAAGATTGGAGCTTTAGCACTAATTTCTACATTTCCACAACTGTTTATTTCACATCGACATAATGAGTTGTTCTGCAGTAAACTATACTAACAGATACTCCGGGAGTATGGGCAGGGTTTGATATTGCGACTCCACTTCCTGCTCTCCACTGCGCAGAAGCAGGTCCCAAATCAGTGCAAGATGTCAGCACCATATTCGGATATTGGCACCTTCACTTTTCTAAAATGGAAGATAGTGAAGGGGCGTCGTTCATCTTTTTTTTTTTTTTTTTACAGTCTATAGTTTACACATCTGTTGGCAGCGCTTTTTCATACAAATACTTGGTATAGTTTAGTCTCTAACTGAAACAAATATGCCTGTTGTATTCTGCTAGTTGAGACCTTGTCAACAATAAATCTGTTATCTACTAGGATTTTACAGATCACATTTTCATGTAAAGCAGTTCTTTTAGGAGCACTTTTTATATGTCAGCATATTTAAGCATTTGTTAAGTGATGGTCTATTCCTTATATCAACTGTAAAGCCAAGCTTCCAAGCTTCCAAGCTTCAAATGAATACCTATTTTGTGCTGATTAAGCAAATGGTTGTTAAGTAACATGACAACTTAGTAGTGTCCCTGCATCGGACTTAAAGGTGGGGTAAGTGCTATCTGGTAACCGTTGATGATATTTCAAATCACCAAAACAAACACGCCCCTACCCCCAAAAGGGTCTCGGCCCTATTTTGATAGCTCCACCCCACACATACGTAACCCAGGCAACGATTACAGCAGAATCTCTGTGTATCTAATTCAGGTCGGATAGTCAATGAAAAAGTCATCCCTTCTATCCCAAAAACACGAACCGTTCTCATGAACAACTCGATAGTAAACAAGCTCGATAGTCCAACTAACGACATATTACAATTATGACAAGATTAGAGTTATAGCGTTCACAAAAACACAAACTGTTCTCATTTACAACTCTATAGTACACAAGCACGACAGTACAGCTATCGATATATTACAATTATGACTGGATACAGGTTATATAGATCATGAAAAGAGGAAACAAACATATATTAGGAGTATAGTATCTTACTTGTTGGACACATTTTGTTATCTGATGCTTGAAGCACACAGTGAGGAGATTTAAATGCTCCATACGGTGTGGAACTGAACGGGTCTTTATCATCACTGAAGTGAGCGACATTGATTGCAAATGGACAAACAAGCGAACATGACACATGAGCATAGTCAAGCAAAAGCCAGCATATATTAGGCTAGTTCTCGCCTATTCTCCGTCATGTGTGACTCGTGTGTTTTGAATAATGACGTGCACAGAGCAAGAGTGAGCAATCTTCTCACCATCCTTAGTAGACACGCCCCTTACCTGCTGATTGGCTGCACGTTTGTTATTACACTCGGCACGAGTCCTTTTTCTAAAAACGGTTTTGAAATAAGACTTACCCCACCTTAAAGGGTGCTATCTGGTAACCGTTGTTGATATTTCAAATCACCAAAACAAACACGCCCCTACCCCCAAAAGGGTCTCGCCCCTATTTTGATAGCGCCGCCCCACACATACGTAACCCAGAGGCATCAACGGCTATGGGAGAATCTCTGTGTATCTAATCCAGGTCGAATATTCAATGAAAAAGTCATCCCTTCTATCACAAAAACACAAACCGTTCTTGTAAACAACTCGATAGTACACAAGTAAGACAGTCCGACTAACGAACATATTACAATTATGACAAATTATGACAATTATGATTAGAGTTACAGCAATCACAAAAACACACACAAACCGTTCTCTTGAACAACTCAATAGAACGCAAGCACACAGTCCAGCTAACGACATATTACAATTATGACAAGATTAGTCATAGCTATCACAAAATCACAAACTGTTCTCATGAACAACTCTATAGCACGAGCCGACAGTCCAGCTAACGACATATTACAATTATGACTGGATAAGGGTTATATAGATCATGAAAAGATTAAGCAAACATATATTTGGAGTATAGTATCTTACTTGTCGGAGACATTGTGTGAGCTGATGCTTGAAGCACACAGTGAGGAGATTTAGATGCTCCATACGGTGTGGAACTGAACGGGTCTTTATCATCGCTGAAGTGAGCCACAATACGATCGCAAATGGACTAACAAGTGAACATGACACACGAGCATAGTCAAGCAGCATATATTAGGCTAGTTCTCGGCTAATGTCCGTCATGTGTGACTGGTGTGTTTTGAAACATGACGTGCACAGAGCGAGAGAGAGCGCTCTTCTCACCATCAATAGTAGACACGCCCCTTACCTGCTGATTGGCTACAAGTTTGTTATTCCACTCGGCCCGTGTCTCGGCCCGTGTCTAAGGCCTGTGATTAGTACGTCTACACTAATCCGGATAAATTTAAAAACTGAGTTTTCGTCTAAAAACGCTCCGTGTCCACACTATCATTTTCAATCGTTTTCCAAAAAATTTTCATCTACACTGAAACGTCTGAAAACGCTTACATCCCCTTACTGCACATGAGCAAATCCAAGACGCTTTCGGCTTGCGTCATTTCCGCTACTCGTTTATTTACTCTTTGAAATTTTGCGGCAATGTCGAGAAAAGGCACTGAGTTTTTTAACAGTATGTACAAACTGACAATAATATTTAACAAGGCTGTCAAAACAGAAAGCATACAAAACAACTGCTGTACAATGTCGTTCACCATCTTGGCTGAATTGGTCATTTGACTGCATCACATGGCTAAAAATGCGTCATCGTATTAAAAAGCCTCCGTTTTCACAGTCCACACTACGGCGCGAAGATGGCGTTTTCAAAACGATCCGTTTTCATTGACTTAAAATGCTGTCTCAGTGTGGACGGAAGGCCAAAACGGAAAGAAAAATATACGTTTTCAAATTAAAACGTATTAGAGTGGACATGACCTAAAACAGTTTTGAAATAAGACTTACCCCACCTTTAAGGAGGTTATGGTAAACGTTTATGATAATTTATGTAAATTGACATCCCTATTTTCCACAAACAATACTACCCACCATGGGCCTCACTAGCCTACTGGGTTACAATATTATGCTGTTCACACAGACTTATTCAATAGACAAACGGTTATGTGTTTGAGTACATGACTACCTGAAATACCTGGCAACCGACTGCAAGCCCCTAACTTCCTTTTTTCAAGGAAAACCGCCTGCCGTATCAGATTGCGCATGTGAAATGGACAACAGAGCTTAACAGAAACTACAAGGTACTTTTTTCCCCAAACTGAAAAACATAATGAGGATCAGCAGCTGCATTTGACTTTTCCTCAGTGGATTATTTTACAGATATTTCACCAGAGGTAAAACTGTTCTATAATAAACACTGGTTGTGAGTCTAGTCTTTATGTGTTAGCTGGCTGGGTAAAACGCATTAGACACAGAGAAGGCAGTGTTTGTGTATGTGTGTGTGAAGTGGATGAGGATAAAAGGGTGTGGAGCCCATCTTTGTGCATGAGTGCTCCCGTTAGTTCCAGAGTGAGCGAGTGCATGTCGGGCATGTATGGTGTATGTGGATACGAGCATGTCTGTACCCCTGCAGGTATGTGGCGTTCCATGTGTGTCTTACGGCTTAAGGAGTGTATTGTGAGGGAGTGGGAGTGTTGTGAGGGGGTGGGGTAGTGTGTCAGTGTGTGTGTTCAGGAGAAGGGGTTTGGGGAGGCTACATCACAGTCGTTCCAACTCCCGCCAGAGCCTCGTTGCCATGACTACAGTAGAACGGAAGCCTCCCTCGATATATCCTATTAGGGCCTTGGCGAGACTTGGAAGAAAAGATAGAAGGACAGAAACGGAAAGGTACAAAAAGAACCCACCAAAAAGTGAAGGGAAAGAGGACTGGCGTGTAAAAATATTATCTTATGCCTCCTCATGGGGGACTTTGGTCTGATAGATTCCACCCGGCAGAGGGAATGGCAGTTAATGATCACTCTTTTATTTCCTCATGTTTGCTCGTATATTTAGTAATGGAAGATTTTCCAAGTTCCAAAATATTGATCTATAGACTGCTGATAGGTGGAGTTGTCTTTCAAAGAATTTATTTAGCTCTTTCCTGGGGCCTATACCATGAAGCCAGTTTAGGTTGCTAGGTATGTTTCAGTTAGTTTGCGCCAACCCTGGGTTTTAGGGACTATGAAAGTGGTTGATTTTAGCAGTGTTCATCGCCATAGTAACTTGTGCTTCACGGCTAACCTATGTCTTATTTAGTTTTGTTCTAAATAAGAGATATCAAACTGAAATTGGACCAATCAGCTGTGAGCAAAGTGAGACACATCTCTGACTAAATAAAGTCACTCCCAGAGTTTCTCCAAATTAAAGGTCACTATTGCAAATTATTTTTAAAGACAATATCATCTGGCTTTTAGCATAGCATAAATATTATTTATAATAATTTGGCATGATTTAGATATTATGTAATTATCATACCCTACATTTTTATTTGATCAATTATTATTAAGCACTTAGGTATAGGTATTAGCCTATAAACAATATAAATAAGCTTTAGAATCAGTAGATCAGTAGAATCTATAAAATGACTACATCGAGCTTTGTTGTACAAATCTACATAAACTACATAAACTTACTTCACAATTTTTACTTGCACTGATATAGCAAGAGTTGTTAGTTATCATCTAACATAGACACCTCTCGTCTTCTGGCTGTGTAAATTTGTTTCATATTTTTATATTTTTTTAGTCTCGTAATATTCTGCAGAAGAGAAGTGAATCTTCTTTGTTACTTCACCTCACGAGAAGTGAATCTCAATTTCACCGTTCCAAAGCATGTAATTGGCTGTTCACTACTGATGTCACACCTAAACTCCTCAACTCAGGATCAAAGAAGGTTAATGATAAGCGTCATAGCCTGATTGGATTGGTTTGATTTTGTCATCTCGAAACTAATCCTGTAACTCTAATCCTGAGTTTGTTCACCTACCATCATGGTATTGGTACAAACAAAGTTGTGCTTATAAGTTAAAAGGCAGCTATAATGAGCTTTTCGGAGAAAGTCAAGCGAAGAAAGTAAACATCACAAGAAAGCTTTGATGATTGGATAAAACATTTTTGCTCAGTATTCTCAGAAGAGAAAAACTGATATTTTCAATGCATTTATTCAAAAGCTCAATTTCTAATAAAAATCTGCTTACACTATTTTAAGGTCTCATTGTTACAGTGCAAATATATATTTATGCACTGAGTAATATTAATTAATATTAGTAATATTAGTAATATATATTAATTATCTTTTTTTTTACAAAAACCCATCACTTATTCACTTCGCTTAAGAAGGCATTTATTAACTGGATTCGTATGGATCACTTTTATGATGGATGAATGTGCTTTTTGGAGATTCAAAAATGCGGACACTATTTAATGCGATTACAAATCTGGGAAGAGACAGGATATTATCCCATATGGTATTCTTTTTTTTCTCATGCATTTGTTACCACTATTTTAATTAATTTCTATGTAAAGCACTTTGAATTGCCATTGGGTATGAAATGTGCTATACAAATAAACTTGCCTTGCCTTGCCTTGCCTATTTAATAGAACTATGTGTTCGGCTGAAAGAAGAAAGTCATAAACACCTAGGATGGTTTTAGGTTGAGTAAATTATGGGATAATTTTTCATTTTGGGGTTAACTAAATTATTTAACTGATACTGTCTGTTAACAGTTAACCAGTTAATTATGAGCATCCCTAGCCTCCATCCAATCAACGACTGACAGACACTCGTATAAACATCAGAAAATCATATATCCAGACAATCATATTGTAAAATGAATATGAAATGCATTTGAAGAATAAATTAAACATTGGTCTAACATTTAGATATGCCCTGGCTTGAGGGGAGATCCAAGTTCTCCCAGTCTAGAGGAACCCTGAGGACCACTGACTTCATTCTCATGACACTGCAACCACACCCCTTTCCAATAACTCTAGGCTTCATACTCTCCCAGGACTCTCCCACTACGAAGTTAAACCCCCTCACACACACACACACACATTACAAAAGCTCACTCACCACCATACACTCCACCTCCTCTGGCTCCGACTTGATTTGTATGGATGGCATCTCCTCAACAGGCTCAGAGGTGGCTGCAGTGGATTTCTTCGGACTCGTCTGACACTGCAAAGGAAAAACAGAGAGCGCTTAAGAGCTAATCAGAGCATCGAGATGTACTTTTACCAAGTTTGAGAAGTTAGCAGAACGCTACCTCTGAATGGATTTATAAAATCTACAATCTACAATTCGCTTGACCCGAGTTATCCAAAAAGAAAGAAAAGTTAGCAGGAGGTCACAGAGAGAGAGAGAGCAAATTAATGAGCCTCAACAGACTGATGTGAGAAAAGTTGGAAGATGGTTAGTCTTTCTTAAGCTAAAGTTAGTTGGGGGAGGAGACAGATATCAAGGAACAAAAGAGATGAGTGGAAATCAAGTACAGGTCAATCAGACGTGGGGGGATGTTTGAAGATGGAGGGAGAATCACAGAAATGGGAAGATATCAGGGAAGAGAAAGGAAAAAAAACTACAAAAGACTATAATTAAGAAACTTTCGATTTCAAGTCTAAATTATCTTTAGAAAGTAAAATGACAAAGATGTAGAAAGCATAAAATTAAAAAAAAATACGGGATAGTGAGAGATGGTTCTAAAGACTGACCAGCTGGAGAAAGACAAGAGGAGAGAAGGAACAACTGAACAAGCAGGGAGGAGTAGTCAGCAATCCTGTGTCGCCTCCCTCTTTGAGCAGAGCAGAGTCACACCCAGTTCTTTAAGACCGAATGGCAAGAGAAAGAGGCCTGAGTAGAGCAGCAGTATTAGTGGAGGGAGAGAAATGTGGTAATGCTTAGGCATGGGGGTGGGAGTGAGGGGGGATGGTGTCATGTGACCCAGCTGCAGTAGATTCCACAAAGAGGTGTGGCCCCCCCATAAGCTGGGGTGTGGCCGTCCTGCAATGTGCCCCTCCTCTCAACCTGGCACGGACACATAGCAAACACATTCACTGTGAACTAAATACCTACTGATGGCTAATGTTGTCTGAGAGAGCTTTGAAAACAAAAGTGGAACCAAATGTTTCATTCACACTGAATGTGGAAGGATGTATGTAAACAGTGTCCAAAAATCACTCACTAAATTGGCTTTGATCAGTAAATAAAATTATGGTGCTCGCAGACAACCAGTAACTTTAATTGGAACTGCCACACTTAAGACAAATTTAATGAATGATAGGCTTTCGCTGAAGTGAACTCAAATCACAACTAAATAAAATAAATGTAAAAAATACACAGTAAATACATTTTGGACTATTTCTAATTAGGCACTGAATAACGTAGCCATAGAAAGTTGTCTTAGCCAATCAAATCGGTTTCGTGTCCAATGGGGATGGGTCTCTGCAGGGGATAAGACCTTGCACAACACAGCTTTCCATCCATCGAGGAGTCCTTGGTCTGAATCTTGGAGATTTATCATCAGTTATGATAACTAAAGATCTTTTTCTTTTATACTCCATTTGGCAACACAAAAGGAATATTCCTCACATAGAGCAACCAAGATGAAAATATGTTGTCTTCATGTTTTTGTTTCAATTGTAGCTTGGATGATGGCTCATCTCAAGAGTCACAATGAGCTGCATTATCACAAATAGATGGATGAACACAGCTAAATAAAAACAATGTTAACAATCACAAAGGATAAAAATCAATAATTATTTTTAAAAAAAAATAATAAAGCAAAATCAGTTTCATGGCCAGTAAGTTTTTTTTTTAATGCTATTCTATTGGCAAAAGTAGCTTTTGGACACTGTCTGCAAGTTACACACACAAGATTGGCTCCAGCAATATGAAAGTATGTGAGCACTTCAGAATTTGAGAGTAGTACTCGCCCACTGGCAAATCCTTTGGAGAGATGATGATGATGTATATTGGTGAGGAAGCATTACCAAAGTGTGTGTGTGTGTGTATACATGTGTGTAAATGCTCCCCTGGGATCTTGTGCTGTGGATAGTTCCAGGAATAAAAGAGGGTGGGGTGGGTGTGACCCCAGTCCCTCTATGCCCCAGCAGGAAGTTATGGAGAGAGGAGGGGGCTCTCATTACCAAGAGAGGGAACATCAAGGATTAGAGAGAGGAAAGCACAAAGTAGAGGATATAGCAGAGGCAGAGAATCGAGTAAAAAAAAAAAAAAAAGAACGGGAAAGATGTGTAGAAGGGAGAGAATGAATGGGGGTGGAGGGGGAGAGGAAGAGAGAACCACCACAATCTGGGTCATGGCGTTCTCTCTCACTCAGTTGCTCCCAAGCCCCTGTGGCAACCAGTCCCCGCCTCAGTGCAGCGTGGGTAGAATGGCCGTTTGAGACTTTATTGCTCACCACACACACCCTTCTGTCTATCCATCCTTCCCCAAAGAAATTCATACTTTCATACTCATATTGAGGATGTATTGGCTTCCATGACCAATTAACAATCCTCAGTATCAATCCTCATTTTAAAAGGAAGTGCTGAAGCTGGTTAGGTAAAGAGGTAAGGGTTGCCATAAAAAATTAACATTTTAATATCAATCGATATTGAAATATTTAAAACGGTTCAAATGCTCCTTTTCTCCAGTATCAATAAAGATACCAGCTGCTCATTCTCGCTCTCTCTTCTCTCCTACAGTGAATTGACACACACCCGCCTCCTCTCACTCATTCGCTCCAGTTGAATAATCACATGAACGATTTTAACGATGGCTTTCCCTACCTTTCTTGGCCTTGAAAGTGTTAATTACATTGCTGTCTATATAGGGGTCAGAAAGCTCTCAAGATTTCATCAAAAATACAGTAATATGCGTTCCGACGAAGGTCTTACAGGTTTGGAACGACATGAGGGTGAGTAATTAATGACAGAATTTAAATTTTGTGGTGAACTATTCCTTTAAATTGTTAAATACATACAAAATTATATCATGTCAAAATGTCCGCCTTGCCGTGTAGTCATCCAAAAAATGGATGTTGTTTAGCTCTTAAAGTGTCAGCAGTCTAATAAACATGCTTCTGTCAGTCATGTTAATTAAACAATTCTATTGACTGAATAACTTTAATTGTATGCATTAATACGAATTTCATTTTTACAATGAAAATTTTCCAGTATTTTTACTATCCAGTTATTTTACATTTGATTACTTTCATTTATGTAGTATTTCTTAACTGGATATAAAATTAGACATGCATGAAAAACGTTTAAAAAAATATTTTTATTTAATTTGTATTATTGTAATTTGTTTATTTGTTCTTATTTTATCACTGACTGTTTACTAGTCTTTTTTTGTAAATCTAGTTCAATGATTTAAATAAATCCTGTGTGTAAAGTGTTAAGTATGTAAGCTATTACAAAAAATGTGTGTATATATATACACACACATTTTTTGTAATAGCTTACATACTTAATGGTGCATTGATAAATATATCTATTAGGGATGTGCGAAACGACTAATTATTTCATAACAGTTTAAACAAAAATTTTATAACTGACTCTAACCCCACCACTAGTCGACCCTAGTCTGTGTGCAATCCATTTGAAAAAACACTTTAATTTATGAATAACGTAAGTCAAATCCATATGCAAGAAAAGTTTCATGCATACTGACAAATCATTATTTAATTGTATTTTCTTATAGTTGGGATGTTGATAAAGCAACTGTTCAAGTGTAAAGTAGGCTAATTTTTATTCATAATGTTTCTCCAAAATATAAATATAAAAATGTAATACAAAATATAAATATAAAAATGTCCTGAGTCATAACCCGTAGTATAACAAGCCTAAGCATGTTTAATTGTTGTACTAGTTTGGCATGACAGACGAAAACAGAAAAATTGTGTAAGCTTTCAAAATCCTCCCTCACCTTGCTCATCTTCCGAGTGGACATTTCTGTGAACCTGCCGCACGCAAGCGCCAGAAAAAAAACAATGCTTGCAAAACCTGAGGTACAATTAAATTATATGTTTTGCTGCAGATATACACTTTTTAAAATAATATATTAATTGCAAGTTGTAACATTAAAATGACGGTAATTTAAACATAGCCTTGTAAAAAATTAAATAAAAAGCAACACATTAAATGTGCAAAAGAAAATTGTAAATGACTAGTATTTCAAAGTCGACTAGCAACAGGAGTATCGTTTAATCAATTAGCTCATCCCTATTATATATATGGCAGTTTTCCTTTTGGTATCATGAATTGTATTGAATAACTATATTTTTCAAGATATCTTTTTTAAGTTGGACATTACATTAATGTGACAACACTACTCCACATGGTATAAACAAGTTGTTGTTGAAGAAACAGTTAGCAGTACAAACCCAGCCCTAGTGCCATGAAACATTTTATCTCTTGGGCACTTCTAGAAAAATATCAGGAGCTTCCCAGGCTTGAATCCCAGTTCTCCAAACTTGACCATCAACTGAAGCATGTCAGAATATCTAAGGTCAGCAGAACCTCATTATAAACCCTACTTATTGTTTAGAATGAAGAGTCTGATAACAGAAAACCATGAGCATTAGGACCAAAAAGAGGTGGTCCTAGCATGAGGCCTTGAGAAGAAAGTTAAAGGACTTCAGCGCTGAAAGGCCGAAAGGGTGTTCAAAGCACCACGTTGCACAATCATGTAACCCGAGATTGGACGCTGTCTCATGCTCCATACCACAACTAGGCCTGACTGGACCCCCCTAGGAGGAGTGGTTGAGAGGGTGCAGGAGAAGTACAGGCAGAGGGGGTAGGGAGGTGTGAGTTGTTCTCCGAGCGGTGTGGGACAGTTTTCTTAACAGCGGGAAGGGAAGGCAGGGCCTCTCCATCTGCACTGCTGTTGTGTTAAGTTTCTCTGACCACTGTACACAAGCTAAACTTTGCCTAAATTCCAAAGTGCAAGAGCTGCCCCCACTCTAAGTCTTTGCTCTAGATTATTTAGGCAAGTGGAGGTTGGAGGAAATTTAAGAGTGAACCAATTCCAAGTTGAAGAGTAGATTTGTTGAATTCATGTCCAAAATCGAATTTAATCCAAGACTCATTTTCCCAATTTTTTTCCCACATTTTCCTCAAATAAAACAGGATACGGCATAACCATCTCCCAACATTGTACCAAAAAGATATCACTGCTCTAACAAGTGTTATTGTAGATATCCTCTCAGCAATTCAAGAAACTAAACTTAAATTCTTAAACTTGTCTACTTGTTAACTACATTAACTTGTTAATTAACCACTTGTTAATGTAACTCTTGTCACATTAGGTATCATATATGTAAACTCACAGAATAAATAAATGGGGGGGGGGGGTACTTGGTTGTGTCAATCTAGAGCATTAGGCGCATAAACATTAACATTCACACTTTGGTCTACAGTCTAGCACAATGACCCATAAGCAGAAAACATGACAGTGGAAACTGTTTTGAGATCAAATTTTGACATGATGCATAGCAAAGTTTAGGTTTGAACTTCTGTCTCCAATGATCCTACTCTTGGATTATTATACATACCACTCTAACCTGTAAAACTAGTGATACAATCCATCTTTGTGAAGAAACTTTGCCATACCTTTTACTTAATCACAGTTAATAGGGAAAAATCTTGTTTGCTTGTTCAAGCTCTTTTGTTTTTGTATATTATACATTTTGGTGTACATTTACAATAGTTTGCAGATTTCTTTCCAATCATTAGGTTGCACAGTTCCACTGGCAGCGCATTTTGAACTTAGCTCTTCTAAAGGTCTTGATGTGACACTTTTCAGTTAGGGAGCAAGCTGGTGGTGTAAGACTCTCTGATTTGAACATGTTCTCACGTATTCATAACTGAATTTTAATTGTATTTTCATCAAGAAAATTTGCCATGTATTGTACCTGATATTTATATACAAAATAATCGATATTGAATCGAATCAGTATTGCAAGCTTGTGAACCGAAATTGAATCGTGAAATTTGTCAATACCCAGCCCTACTAGTTTACATTAATATATATATATATATATATATATATATATATATATATATATATATATATATATATATATATATATATATATATATATATATATATATATAAATAAATGTTTTTTGTGTTTTACTTTTACCAGATATGCACATTTAAAATGCATGCCTTTCTCTTCCAGACCAAAAAATAATGACTCATCCTGCACTCAGTGGAGTATACAAATTTCTGTCCAGTAAAATTAGAAGTAGCACGTAGCTAACCGTGGTTCACAGCTGTTACATAGGCTAAAGGCTATTTTCTTGTTTAAAAAAAAAAGTATTTAAAATGTCAACCATCTAAATTCCTCTCTTGTTTCTATAAAATGTTTCTGTGAACTGTTTTATATGCTCACCCACAGTCTTGCGCCTTTATATTTTTCTCCACTGTCATCTTTATGTAAATTAATGGTATGTAAGCCTCTATACTTGCTTTGTTTGCTAGAATGCAAGGTCTTCTTACATGTACTTTGAGCAGTTGTCATTTTTGACATTTGATGTAAAGCAAATTTCGTGTAACCCTTTCTATTTGCTGTAAATCTATGTTCTAAAATAAGTTGTGGCATTAGTGTGAAGTGAACCAACCTCTAAGAGAGTAACTGACTGACAAGTAAACTTACTTTGTCATTGCTTTTCTCAGAGTCGCTTCACTAACTCCATGCACTGCCAAATAAGGTGCTCGAGGATCAACTACAAAAACAAATGAGATGTTCCTTTAGTGTTCATGGGAGAAGACAGACTGTACAACACTTGGGGGGGATACTCTCTTTTGTCAAGAAAATAAGCTCTATGGTTGTATATGCATGTGCAGATCTGTGTGTACGTGTACATGTTTGCCGCTGCTGTTTAAATATGTCAGAACAGTGTAATTTTAATGCAGCCTGTTGGGGCCTGGGGCACATTTTGTTCTGTGTACCAGCCAGTGCTGTCACTGCGTCCCTCCATGTAATCAACTCATCGGTCCAAGAGCGAAAGAAAAGAAAGAAAAAGAGTGAGAGAGACGGGGAAAATGAAAAGAGGCAGAAGGGGAGGATACACATGTAAGGTCACAGCTGCATGGGGTGTGTTAGGGGGATGTACAGGCAGAGGGTTTTGTGACACACACAGAGCAGAGGCTGTGGTGCAAGGACGCTGTCCTACCCTCTATTTCTTTAAGTTTAGCTTCTTAAAGGTACATCGTCTTCCTTTGACCAAAGACCACCCTGCTTGTTCCAGGCTTCTTTTCTTTTGCAGCACTATGCCCTAAGTACTGTTGTGATGCCAGTGATAGTTTCAGACGGTAATATCCCAGTACTTTGATATAAGATTCACATAGCCAGACTTTTAAAAAACTGGCATTAAGTCTGGTCCACTTTGCAGCTTATTTTAGACAACAATGCCCACTTAAAGCGCAGATACATTCGTGGTGAAAATTTCCAGACAGAAAAAGGTCCAGACAGGTCCAAAGTCTACTTTCAAACGTGTAGCAATGAATGAGGTACAGCTCAAGAAGTCACTTTCAAACCAAGCCGATTTCTGCTGGTCATCGTGGCGAATACGATATATTTTTTATTGAAATGACTGGATCTCGCACCTGGAAATTCTCCAAACAATGATCAAATATGTGTGGGAAAATCTGGAAAATATGTGTAGAAAAAAAACATTCCCAGATTAAAACAGGACTCTTTATTGTGTGGATTTTTATTGAAATGACTGGATCTCACGCGAAAATTCACCAAACAACGGTAACTGTGACTGCACCTTAAGACAGGACGAGGTTGTTTGACCGATATGATAAGGGTCCAACAGTTCATGTTATATCTAGTCTGCAGAACTTTGCAAAGCAAAAATGGCATAGAAAATGCACAAAAGTCAGCTAATTCCTTTTGGCCTAGCACATGGGTTATGATTACAAATACAGGAAACTGTAAGATTCAGTTTGAGGTCACTTTAAGGCCTGTGTTACCCATAAGCAGAGACTGTAGAAGCTGACCTTGAGTGAAGTCTCTTCTCTTGGCTGCCTACAACTCCACCCTTCCTCTTCTGCAAGATGTGTGAGACAGAGTCATGTCACCCTCATGCACAGAAGTCGTGCTGGAACAAAAGGGCTGTGTGCAACTGAGGCCCTGCCTTAGAGGAGTCTGCTGGGGGATGAAATGAGAGGAAGCAAGCACCGAAAAGAGAAATGAGGGAGTTTTGAGGTGAGAGTTGAGATCAATAGAGAACCACCCGAATATACATGGCCAACTGGATGACTGTAGCAGGACGAATGGGCTACAAAAGCTAAAGAAAACATATTTTACCCTAACCCAATACATAAAAACTGCATATTGCAAAATGCATGAAAAAAATAGCTCTCACAAAAAAATTTGTTCCATCATTAATTACTACTTTGAAAGTTTAAATGACTTGCTTCTATATTATATACATTATAACGTGTTTTGAAGGCATATGATTTGTATGATGAACAGACTAAAATTTAAGCCATTATTTACTGAACATCTCCACAGTAGTTCTCAAATCAGACATGTTTTCATTGTTGTCAATGAGGTTTGGCCACAAAACATGCAACAAATTATTCCAAATGGTGTTAAATAGAATCAGCAGTCCAAAAGACTGTTGCAGTCCATTTGGCGGAGGGAAAAGATAAATGAATTTTGGTCTAGTTGTCATACAATATGTCCTATGGCTTCAGGAGCCTTACAGTGCTACTTTTAGGCCCGGTTTACACCTGATATTAAGATAGCAGGTGTTTTGGTTGATCAGATCACAAGTAGATGAGTGAGACACATTCCCGTTTACACCAGGTGTTTTAATATTTCTCTTGTGTCAACTTTCAAGCACTTCTGTCCTGATTTCTTAGAGGAGAGCGTCTTTGGGCAAGTAAATGTATGGACAACGGAAAAACATACGGAGAACAGCAGCTTTTGTATCTGTGCTGATTAGGGTTGGGTATCTTTTGAATTTTAGCGATTTCGATTTCGATTCCAATTCTAAATTCAGTTGTTTTTTTTTTGTTAATGTTAGTTAAGAAATACAACTGATCATTGTTAGTTTTATCTTGGGTACATTATTAAAGTTATTTTGATTTTAATAATGATATTAAACAGAAACTAAGAAATTAACATTACTTAGAATAATTAATTCTTTATAAGTATTTTTCATTGTCAGTTAATAATGAATTAACATGTTAACTAATGAAGCCGTATGTCTGAAAGTTTTACTGAACAATAACAAATAATCTCAAGATTTCTAATCATGAGGGCATGTTAAAGTCCAGATTAAAATATAAAAATGTTTAAATTTGAAAATTAATAGCCTATAAAGTCTTTAAGTATTAAGTATTTGGTGCTGTGACGAACAACATTGAGATTTAAAAAAATATGGCATTCTTAAATGCATTATAAAAAATCTAATTTACAATAAAAAAAGACATTCCCATAAGTCCCT